>NC_140987.1:399644312-400357845 GCF_052327205.1 Somniosus microcephalus
TGGAAGTTCGGATAAAGGATAGTCTACCTGTACCATATTCCTGCTCTCTCCCCATACCCCTTTAATGCCTTTTGTGTCTCGAAATCTGTGGTAAACCACTGTTGTTCACTTCACTGTTGTTCGCTTCACTGTTGTTCACTCTTGCCCATTGTTGTACCTGTCTGTGCATGCCTCAGCTGGCTCCGCCCCTGGCTCCACCCATATGCCCTGGTATAAAGGCGGCTGCTCTGCAGTCCCCCAGGCATTCAGGACCGGTCGACGACTAGAGGCATGCCTTCGTTCTTTAGCTAATAAAAGCCTGTTTGTTACTCACTTACCTTCCAGTATTTCGCAGTAATTGATAGCGCATCAAAATCTAGCTCCTTCTTAAATATATCCAGTGACTTGGCCTCCACAACCTTCTGTGGTAGAGAATTCCACAAGTTCACCACCCTCTGAGTGAAGAAATTTCTCCTCATCTCAATCCTAAATGTCCTACCCCGTATCCTGAGACTGTGACCCCTCATTCTAGACCACCCAGCCAGGGGAAACATCCTCCCTGCATCCAGTCTGTCTAGCCCTGTCAGAATTTTATACATTTCAATGAGATCCCCTCTCACTCTTCTAAACTCTAGTGAATACAGGCCTAGTCCACCCAATCTCATACGACAGTCCTGCCATCCCAGGAATCAGTCTGGTGAACCTTCGCTACCCCTATGGCAAGTATATCCTTTCTTAGGTAATGAGACCAAAACTGCACACAGTACTCCAGGTGTGGTCTCACCAAGACCCTGTGTAACTGTAGTAAGACATCCTTGCTCCTGTACTCAAATCCTCTTGCAATGAAGGCCAACATACCATTTGCCTTCCTAACTGCTTGCTGCACCTGTATGTTTGCTTTCAGTGACTGGTGCACAAGGACACCCAGGTCCCTCTGTACATCAACATTTCCCAATCTATCACCATTTAAATAATACTCTGCCTTTCTGTTTTTCCTACTGAAGTGGATAACTTCACATTTATCCACGTTATACTGCATCTGCCATGTACAGGAGACTTTGGTTTATCCGGAAACCTCGATCTACCGGCAGAAATCAGGAGCCGTTCTGTTAGGTTCTTTTTCATCTCGTTTTTTTCCCCCAACAGTCAGGCTTTGGAAAGTCTCTCTGAAGCTGTTGCTAAGCTACAGAGACGCTTCCAAGGTACGGGCCGACTGTTTGAAGCTGTTGCTAAGCAACAGTGTTTGTTGTCAGATATGGAGATGAAAATCTCCATATGCTTCAACATTAACTTTGTATGTCAGGCAGTTTTGATAGATCGGCAACAGCTCGGTCCCATCGGTGCCGGATATAACAAAGTTTCCTGTATTTGCCCACTCACTCAACTTGTCTAAATCGCCTTGAAGCCTCTTTGCATCCTCCTCACAACTCACAATCCCACCTAGTTTCGTGTCGACAGCAAATTTGGAAATATTACATTTGGTTCCCTCCTCCAAATCATATATATATTGTGAATAGCTGGGGCCCAAGCACTGATCCCTGCGGTACCCCACTAGTCACCGCCTGCCACCCCGAAAAAGACCCATTTATTCCTACTCTCTGTTTCCTGTCTGTTAACCAATTTTCAATCCATGCCAGTATATTACCCCCAATCCCATGTGCTTTAATTTTGCACACTAACCTCTTATGTGGGACTTTATCAAAGACCTTCTGAAAATCCAAATACACATCCACTGGTTTTCCCTTATCTATTCTACCAGTTACATCCTCAAAAAACTCCAGTAGGTTTATCAAACATGATTTCCCTTTCGTAAATCCATGTTGACTTTGTCTAATCCTGTTGATATTTTCTAAGTCCTGTTATCACATCCTTTATAATAAACTCTAGCATTTTCCCTACTACTGACGTTAGGCTAATTGGTCTGTCGTTCCCTGTTTTCTCTCTCCCTCCTTTTTTAAAATAATGGGGTTACATTTGCCACCCTCCAATCTGCAGGAACTGTTCCATAATCTATAGAATTTTGGAAGGTGACAACCAATGTATCCACTATTTCCATGGCCACTGTTGAATCCGTGAATCTTAAAGTATAGTGTTCTTCAATAACGACACGGAGGCTGCAGATTAATAATCAACAGGTGTTTACTGGAGGAGGGTAGTCTAAAGACTAACAGTACAGATGCCTGCTCAGGGTTATATACAGGTGTGGTCACTGCCGGTACTACAGTATACAGGAGCTGTAAAAGTAGTTCTCTCTTAAAGGTACATACACTACAATTCCTCCCCTTTTAGATTAACAGTACCATAACATTCAAATAGCAGTTAACACTTTAACATGCACATTTAACTGAAATAGTCCATTTATAGATTCAGTCTTTGGGGCGGCTTCCTGATCCTTTCTGGATAGCGCCTTTCCTGAGTGTCTTGTTCTTGGTGCGGAGGCGATTCTGGCCCCCTGTCGTCGGTTAGTTCATCAGTTTCCGCTGCTACTGTTTCTGGGGTAGATGCTACCGGTATGTCAGGTTCATCCCCAGGTACGCGAGACATGGGGTTGACTCGTTCCTGTGACGCTAGGATCTGGTCGACATGGCGTCTCACAATGTTCTCCCCAACATCCACTGTGTATATTAGTGGCCCCTGCCGTGTGCATATCGTTCCGGGTTGCCATTTCTCTGTTTGGTAGTCGTGGGCCAAGACTGGTTGTCCTACCTTGAAGCTCCTTGTCAGCTTCTCATTGATGTGCTGGAATTGCTTATCCTCAACATTTCTTCGCACATTTGGTCTGAGCAAATCCAGACGAGATCGCAACCTTCGGTTAAAGAACATCATGGCCGGGGTCTGGTTGGTAACTGCATGTGTCGCGTTTCTGTAGGCTAACAGGAAATTGTCCACCTTATGCTGTAGTGGAATGTCATCATCGCACATGGCCCTTACTGCCTTTTTAAAGGTTTGTACGAACCTCTCAGCCAATCCATTTGTGGCTGGATGCTACGGGGTGGATGTGTAATGCCTTACCCCATTCCTTCTCATAAATTTCCGAAACTCTTCGGACACAAACTGTGGTCCGTTATCAGAGCAAATCTGCTCTGGCAAGCCGTTCCTGGCAAATATGGTCCGTAGGACTGCAATCGTTTACTCCGTAGTGGTGGAGGACATTTTGATCACCTCAGGCCATTTCGAGTGCGCATCCACTGCTATTAAGAACATTGAGTCCATGAATGGGCCAGCAAAATCAATATGCACCCATTGCCATGGAGAGGAGGGCCACTCCCATGGGTGTAGAGGGGCATGTGGTGGTGCATTTTGGACCTTCTGGCATCCTGAGCAGCTCTTTGTTAGGTCCTCGATTTGTTGATCGATCTCCGGCCACCACACATAAGCCCTAGCAAGGCTTTTCATTTTCACCCCTCCCAGATGGCCTTCGTGAAGCTCATTGAGCACTCTCTCCCTTAACTTGGGTGGAATTACCACTCGGGATCCACACATCACTGTCCCCTGGCATACTGACAGCTGTTCTCTTCTGGATGAGAATGCTGGCAACAGTGAGTCGCCATGTGTTGGCCATCCCTTCACTGTCAAATCATATACCCGAGACAGTGTCGGATCATTTCGGGTCTCCTTCTCTATATCCGCGTTAGTTACTGGCAAGCGTTCAATTATTGACGAATAAAATATTGCTATAGGGGCCACTGCTGGTGCTTCCTCCGCAGTAGGCAGTGGCAGGCGTGATAGCCCATCAGCGTTTCCATGCTGTTTTGTGCCCTTATACTCTATTTCATATTGGTTCGCCCCTAGAAAAAGGGACCATCTTTGTAGCCGTTGTGCAGTCATCACCGGAACGCCCTTCTTTGGATTAAAGATGGAGACAAGTGGTTGGTGGTCAGTCAGCAAGGTGAACTTCTGCCCATGCAGATAGTGGTTGAATTTTTTTACTCCCCATACTAGGCTGAGGGCCTCCCTGTCAATCTGGGCGTAATTGCGCTCGGCTGAGGTTAGTGACCGAGATGCAAAGGCTACTGGCCTCTCCAACCCGTCTGGGAATTTGTGCGACAGCACCGCTCCAATACCATAGGGTGATGCATCACACGCCAACCGAATTGGTAGTGCTGGGTTGAAATGGGCCAATACCTCTTTTGATGTGATTAATTCTTTGCACTTCTGGAAAGCTCGTTTACATTCGTCATTCCACTTCCATGGTACCCCCGTCTGCAGTAGGGTGTTCAGTGGGTGTAATACTGTAGACAAATTTGGTAAGAACTTATGGTAGTAGTTCACCAGCCCGAGGAACGACCTCAGTTGTGACACATTTTCCGGTGCTGGAGCCTTGACTACTGCCTCAATTTTTTCAGGGGACTTATGTAAACCCTCTTCATCAATAACGTGGCCACAATACGAGATCTGCTTCTGGAAAAACTCGCACTTGTGGCGATTAGCTCGTAGCCCATATCCCTTCAATCTAGTGAGCACCTGCTCCAGGTTGGCGAGGTGATCACTGTCATTTTTGCCCGTGACCAGGATGTCGTCCAAATAACACTGGGTCCCTGGAATCCCTTGCAGGACTTCATCCATTGCCATTTGCCAAATAGCCGGAGCCGATGCTACCCCGAACACCAGCCGGCTGTATTGGTAGAGACCTTTGTGAGTGTTGATCGTGAGGTATTGTTTCGAGGCTTCTTCTACCTCCATTTGCAGGTACGCCTGGGCCAGATCAATCTTAGTGAAGCGTTTTCCTCCAGATAGCGAGGCGAAAATATCTTCAATCCGCGGAAGCGGATTGTGGTAAACCACTTTTATCGTTCACTATCGTTACACTATGGTTATCACTGTTTCTATCGTTACACTATGGTTATCACTGTTTACACTGTCGTATCACTACACAAGGTTACCTCTTGCCACGCTGTTATACCTGGGCTGATCACAGCTGACTCCGCCCATGGCTCCGCCTGCTTGCCCAGGTATAGAGGTGGTCGACTGGCTGGTATTCCTCCTTGTTGGATCCGATCACCCACGAGGGTGGGCTCTGTTATTTAGCCAATAAAAACCGATAGTTACTAACTTAACTCGTCGCTTTTCATGAACTGAATTGATAGGTATATCAATTTTATTGGCTAAATTTTGAAATGTCTGTACCGGAGCAGCCAAACGGCCAGCCAAACGTACAGCCCCATCCAAACGGCCAGCTACAACAGCCCCAGCAGCCGGCCTGGCTGCGAGCCCTCCGACCGCCGTACCTGGATCTAAACCCACAGGCTGCGAATTCAGCCCTCGACTTCGAACACTGGCTGAGCTGCTTCGAAGCCTACCTGGGAGAATCCGGCGTGCCTCCGGTATCCAAACTAAGAGTTCTGACCGCCCAGGTGAGCCCTAAAGTATTTGCTCTCATCCGGGACATTGCTGCATACGAGGACGCCCTCAACCTGCTAAAAGAGCAGTACCGGAGCCCTGTAAACTCAATGTACGCCAGGCATCTCCTAAGATCCCGCTCGCAACAGCCAGGAGAGTCGGTTGATGATTTCTTACGGGCGCTGCAAATACTCGACAGGGACTGTGACTTTAAAGCCGTAACAGCTGCAGAACATACCGATGGAAATATCCGCGATGCCTTCGTGAAAGGCCTTCGGTCAGACTACTCACGGCAAAGACTGCTGGAATCAAAGGACCTCGACCTGAAAACAGCTGCTATCCTCGCTCGCTCCTTGGAAGTGGCCCATCGGGACCTCGAGGCGTACTCCAGGTACTGTGCTGCGCGACCCTGGGACTCGGGCCCGACTCCAGCCGCAATACCCCTCGCACCGCCGCCCCTGGGGCCTACCACAGCGTCGGTGTCCCGGAACCGATTGGGACCGCCACCCCCGGTACCGGCTGCGACATCGGAGCCCCGCGATCGGGCCGCCGGCTGCTTCTTCTGTGGCCAGGCGAAACACCCGAGGGCGCGCTGCCCTGCAAGAAACGCGACCTGCTCCGACTGCCACAAGAAAGGCCACTTCGCGAAGGCCTGCAGGGGGAAAGCCACAGACGCCAGCAGTGCCTCATGCGAGTTGTGGGGGCGGCCATCTTTCATCAAGGCCACAGATGCCAGCATCACCTCGTGTGAGTCGTGGGGGCGGCCATCTTTGATCAAGGCCACAGACGCCGGCAGTGCCTCATGTGAGTTGTGGGGGCGGCCATCTTCTCCGCCATTTTGTTCAACGTCGTGGGCGCCGCCATTTTGTTCACCACACTCGACCGCCACCTTGTCTCCAGACCCGACCACCGCCTCACCCGCAGACTACAGCAGCTCGCTCAGCCATACACTAGCCTCCGTCACACTTGACCAAGCTCGCCCGCATCACTTGTCCAAGTCCATGATGGACATCAAAGTAAACGGCCACGCCACGACCTGCCTGTTCGACAGCGGAAGCACGGAGAGTTTCATCCATCCAGACACGGTGAGCCACTACTCCCTCACTGTCCGGCCAACGCGCAACCGGATCTCGATGGCGTCGAGGTCCCATTCAACAGACATCAGCGGCTACTGTGTTGTGACCCTGTCGGTTAGGGGCACGGAGTATAAAAATGTTAAACTTCTCGTCCTGCCCCAGCTCTGCGCTGCCGTCCTACTAGGGCTGGATTTCCAATGCCACCTCCAAAGTGTCACTCTGGCATACGGTGGACCCCTCCCCCCACTCACAGTCTACAACCAGCAGTTTTTAAACCGCCCGCCGCATACCACCTGCGGCCTCTCCACTCTCAAAGTCCCGCCCCCCTCCTTGTTCGCTAACCTCACCCGCGACTGTAAGCCCGTCGCTACCTAGAGCAGGCGGTACAGCGCCGGGGACAGAGCTTTTATTAGCTCTGAGGTGCAGCGTCTCCTGAAGGAGGGCATCATCGAGGGGAGCAACAGCCCCTGGCGTGCCCAGGTCGTAGTCGTTAAGACCGGCAATAAAAACCGCCTGGTCATCGACTACAGCCAAACCATAAACCGGTACACCCAGCTGGACGCATATCCCCTTCCCTGCATATCTGACATGGTCAACCAGATTGCACAGTACCGGGTATTCTCCACCATCGACCTTAAGTCGGCCTATCACCAACTCCCTATCCGCCCTGAGGACCGCCAGTATACCGCCTTCGAGGCGAATGGCCGCCTCTACCACTTCCTTAGGGTTCCCTTCGGCGTCACCAACGGGGTTTCGGTCTTCCAAAGGGAGATGGACCGGATGGTTGACCAGAACGGGCTGCATGCCACGTTCCCTTATCTAGATAACGTCACCATCTGCGGCTGCGACCGGCAGGACCATGATGTTAATCTGGAGAAATTCCTCCGTACGGCCCAACGGCTGAACCTCACCTACAATAAGGAGAAATGTGTGTTTAACACCTCGCGCCTTGCCATCCTCGGCTGCGTAGTAGAGAACGGAGTCATCGGCCCCGACCCCGAAAGAATGCGCCCCCTCATGGAGCTTCCCCTCCCCCACTGTCCAAAGGCGATGAAGAGAACCCTGGGGCTCTTCGCTTACTATGCCCAATGGGTGCCCAATTATGCGGACAAAGCCAGACCCCTCATGAAGTCCACCTCCTTCCCCCTGACAGCAGAAGCAGGCGCAGCCTTCTCCCTCATAAAGGGAGACATTGCTAAGGCCACAATGCACGCGGTGGATGAGTCTATCCCTTTCCAAGTGGAGAGCGATGCATCCGACTTCGCCCTAGCTGCAACCCTTAACCAGGCGGGGAGACCTGTGGCCTTCTTCTCAAGGACCCTCCAGGGCCCTGAGATCCGACACTCTTCTGTCGAGAAGGAGGCCCAGGCGATCGTGGAGGCAGTACGACGCTGGAGGCATTACCTGGCAGGCAAACGATTTACCCTCCTCACCGACCAGCGTTCGGTCGCTTTTATGTTTAATAACAAGCTGAGGGGCAAAATCAAGAACGACAAGATCTTGAGGTGGAGAATTGAGCTCTCCACCTACGATTACGATATCTTGTACCGGCCTGGTAAACTGAACGAACCCCCAGATGCTCTATCACGAAGTACATGCGCCAACGCGCAAATTGATAGACTGCAGACCCTCCACAATGACCTCTGCCACCCCGGGGTCACCAGACTTTACCACTTCATTAAGGCCCGCAACCTGCCCTACTCCATCGAGGAGGTCAGGACCATGACCAGGAACTGCAAAACCTGTGCCGAATGCAAACCGCATTTCTATAGGCCGGACAGAGCAAGCCTGATCAAGGCCACCCGCCCCTTCGAGCGCTTGAGCATCGATTTTAAGGGGCCCCTCCCGTCCTCTGACCGTAATGTGTACTTCCTCAACATTATTGGCGAGTACTCCCGTTTCCCCTTTGCCTTCCCCTGCCCAGACATGACCAGTACCACGGTCATCAAATGCCTGAACGACCTCTTCGCCTTGTTCGGGTTCCCGAACTATATATATAGCGACCGGGGCTCATCCTTCATGAGCGAGGAACTTCGCCAGTTCCTACTAGCGAGAGGTATTGCTGCAAGCAGGACCACCAGCTCCAACCCCCGAGGGAACGGCCAGGTGGAAAGAGAGAACGCGACAGTCTGGAAGGCCGTTCTCTTAGCCTTAAAGTCCAAGGGCCTCCCAACCTCTCGCTGGCAGGAAGTCCTCCCGGCAGCGCTGCATTCCATCCGGTCACTGCTTTGCACTGCCATTAACGCCACCCCCCATGAACGAATGTTTGTTTTCCCCAGGAAGTCGACTACGGGAACCTCGCTACCAACATGGCTGACTTCTCCGGGGCCCGTCTTGCTGTGGAAGCACGTGAGGGCCCATAAAACAGACCCCCTGGTCGAGAGGGTGGACCTCCTGCACGCCAACCCCCAGTACGCCTATGTGGCATACCCAGACGGGCGGGAGGACACAGTCTCCTTACGAGACCTCGCACTCTCGGGCATCCCTGAGACACCACCGTTACCCCCCACCACTCCCCCAAATCCAGCCCCGGTAGACGGCATGCCGGAACCCCATGAGCCTTCGCCGACCACGCAGACACCAGCCTTAACTTCGAATACTACACCTCCGCCGCCGCTGCTGCGCCGATCAGAAAGGCTTACGAGGCCTCCGGATAGACTGACATACCCGAACTGGTAGTACACTTCACCCCGCCGGACTCAAATTTAAACAAGGGGTGAATGTGGTAAACCACTTTTATCGTTCACTATCGTTACACTATGGTTATCACTGTTTCTATCGTTACACTATGGTTATCACTGTTTACACTGTCGTATCACTACACAAGGTTACCTCTTGCCACGCTGTTATACCTGGGCTGACCACAGCTGACTCCGCCCATGGCTCCGTCTGCTTGCCCAGGTATAAAGGTGGTCGACTGGCTGGTATTCCTCCTTGTTGGATCCGATCACCCACGAGGGTGGGCTCTGTTATTTAGCCAATAAAAACCTATAGTTACTAACTTAACTCGTCGCTTTTCATGAACTGAATTGATAGGTATATCACGGATATTGTACCGTGTGAAGGACTGGGTTCACTGTCACCTTAAAGTCCCCACAGATGCGAACCTTCTTTGGTTCCCCAAGCGTATTACTCAACGACCTCCTCATTACAGGAACGATGGGTGTAGCCCACTCGCTCCAGTCCACTTTGGACAGTACTCCTGAACGTTCCAAACCTTCCAGCTCTGCTTCGACGGCTGGGCGGATCGCATAAGGCACCGGTTTGGCCTTACAAAACTTTGGGCTTGCATTTGCCTCTATTTTAATCGTCGCTGTTATGCCTTTTAGTGTTCCGAGTCCCTCCTGGAACACTTCTTGTGCGTTAGTTAGCATTTTTGACAGTTGTCCAGGTGTGACGTCGTCATCCTTTTTGGCCTCTACCGTCAGTGCCTGTATGGAATGCCAAACTAATTTTATCTTCCGGATCCATTCACGTCCTAGTAGTGGTGGTCCTCCATCCAGCAATACATATAGGTCCATTTTTGGTATTTCCTGGCCGTTGTATATCACGTTCACCCTTATTTTTCCTTTGGGGTAGACTTTTTGCCCCGTGTACGTCTTCAAGACAATCTCTGTATCTCTCAAGGGTATATGTGAAAATAGCCGCTTGTAGTCCCTTCGGTTTATGACTGTTAGGGCTGATCCTGTGTCCAATTCCATTTTCACTTGGACTCCATCTATCTTGAGCGTGACCCAGATAGTTTGGTGATCCTTCATTTTGATTACGTTATGTAGTTTCAGACAACCCAGCTCCTTGCATCCGGAGTCTGTATCACTTTTCTGTTCATCTGAACTACTCTCCATCACCTTATGTACCTTTTTGTACTTCTCCTGTGGAGATTTCTTGCTGCTGGTTTTCTTTCCCGACCTGCAGACTCTTGCTATGTGTCCTGCTTTTCCACACTGTCTGCACACTTGGTCCTTGAACCAACAATCCTTCTGGTCATGTGTTGTTCTGCCGCAGCGATAACACTTCACTGCTCCATATGACATTTCATTTGTGCCATATTCTTGCGGTCTCCGTTGTATCTCTGCAGCGCCCCGTGCGGCTGCTTCGTGTGATACTGCCATGCTGAAAGCCTTGTCCAGCGTAAGATCCTTTTCTGATAGAAGCCGTTTCTGGGTTCCTTCACTTTGAAGCCCACACACAAACTTGTCCCTTAACGTATCTGCTAGTCCCATTCCAAACTGGCAGTGTTTCGATAGCTTGCGCAGTTCCGTTAAATACTCAGCATTACTTTCGTCTTTCTGCTGGTTCCTTTTGTGGAACTTAAATCTTCCTGCTATCAGCAGCGGTGTGGGGTTTAAGTGGTCCTGTAGGATTTCCACTATGCTTTCGAAATCCTTATCCACTGGCTTCTCTGGGGTTATTAGGTTTCGCAGTAAGCCATACGTTTTTGCACCCATGGAATTCAATAAAACCAGTGCTTTCCTGGCATCTGGCACTTCATTCGCCTTGCAGTACACCTCAATGCGTTCCACATATGTCGCCCAATCCTCGACCTCACCGTCGAACGCTGTGACACTGCCACTCTTCGGCATCCCTGGGTGTGGTTAGACTGGCTAAAATGGCGTCTCCCGCGCTCTCCCTTCTTCTCCGCTGGCTCAAAATGGCGTCTCCCGCGCTTTCCTTTCTTCCCGCGCTCGCCCTTCTTCTCCGCTGCAGCTTCAAAAATGGCGTCTCCCGCACTCTCCCTTCTTCTCCGCAGCTCAATGGCATCTCCCGCGCTTCCTTTCTTTCCCCGCGGATGCTGCTCAGCCCTTGAGCCCTGGCTGCGCTCTGCGCATTCTCCTGTGCGCCTCTCTCATTGCCGCCGCTCGGTCCTAAACCCTGGCTGTGCTTTACCCTCTCTCTCTTTTTTGTTTTCCGTCGACGCCGCTCGGTCTTCAACCCCCGGCTGCGCCCTGTGCGCTTTACCCTCTCTCTTACCCCGTCGACGCTGCTCAGCCTTTTCTGTGCCGTCAGTCGGCTCCAGCCGCCGCTGTCCGGGAAGGGTCTACGCTGTACCTGTTGCCAGTCTGTTGCTGGATCATCGTGGCTGGGGAACCAAGCCCAGCTCTCCACAGCCTCCCCTGCGATGTTCACTCTCTGCCGGATGGCTGGGCGGTTGCTCGTGGTCGACGCCCGTGCTTCTGGCCTCGACTTTCTTCCACCGTCCTCCCGGAGCGAATCCTTGGAAGGAAATGCAGAGTTGCAGGTAGATTTGAATCGACCTCGTCGCCACTGTTGAATCCGTGAATCTTAAAGCATAGTGTTCTTCAATAACGACACGGAGGCTGCAGATTAACAATCAACAGGTGTTTACTGGAGGAGGGTAGTCTAAAGACTAACAGTACAGATGCCTGCTCAAGGCTTATATACAGGTGTGGTCACTGCCGGTACTACAGTATACAGCAGCTGTAAAAGTAGTTCTCTCTTAAAGGTACATACACTACAGCTACCTCTTTTAGTACTCTGGATGCAGATTATCAGACCCTGGGGATTTATCGGCTTTCAGTCCCATTAATTCCTCCAGCACTTTTTTTTACTAATACTAATTTCCTTTACATAGATACATAGAAGATAGGAGCAGGAGTAGGCCATTCGGCCCTTCGAGCCTGCTCCGCCATTCAATGAGATCATGGCTGATCATCCAAATTCAGTACCCGGTCCCTGCCTTCTCCCCATATCCCTTTAGCCTTAAGAAATATATCCAACTCTTTCTTGAATATATTTAATGAACTGGCCTCTAGCGCCCTTTGTGGCAGAGAATTCCACAGGTTCACCACTCTGTGGGTGAAGAAATTCCTCCTCATTTTTGTCCTAAATGGCTTACCCCTTATCCTTAGACTGTGACCCCTGGTTCTGGACTCCCCGGCCATCAGAAACATCCTTCCTGCATCTAGTCTGTCCAGGCCTGACAGAATTTTATAGGTTTCGATGAGATCCCCTCTCAATCTTCTAAACTCCAGTGAGTATAAGCCCAATCGACACAATCTCTCCTCATACGTCATTCCTGCCATCCCAGGTATCAGCCTGGTGAATCTTTGCTGCACTCCTTCCATGGCAAGAACGTCCTTCCTCAGGTAAGGCGACCAAAACTGCACACAATACTCAAGGTGCGGTCTCACCAAGGCCCTGTACAACTGCAGCAAGACTTCCTTGTTCTTGTACTCGAACCCTCTTGCTACGAAGGCCAACATACCATTTGCCTTCTTAACCGCCTGCTGCACCTGCATGCTTACCTTCAGCGACTGGTGTACAAGAACACCCAGGTCTCTTTGCACTTCCCCTTCTCCCAATCTATTACCATTCAAATAATAATCTGCCTTCCTATTTTTGCCACCAAAGTGGATAACCTCACATTTATCCACATTATAGTGCACTTGCCATGTTTCTGCCCAATCACCCAACCTGTCCAAATCGTGCTGGAGTTTCACGACATCCTCCTCACAGCATACCCTCCCCCCCAGCTTTGTGTCATCTGCAAATTTGGAGATATTACATCCAATTCCCTCGTCCAGATCATTAATATATATTGTGAACAGCTGGGGTCCTAGGACCGATCCTTGCAGTACCCCACTAGTCACTGCCTGCCACTCGAAAAACGACTCGTTTATTCCAACTCTTTGCTTTCTGTCCGCCAACCAGTTCTCTATCCAAGTCAATACCTTGCCCCCAATCCCATGTGCCTTAATTTTGCACGATAATCTCTTATGCGGGACCTTATCGAAAGCCTTCTGAAAGTCCAAATACACCACATCCACTGGTTCTCCCTTATCTATTTTACCAGTTACATCCTCAAAAAATTCCAGTAGATTAGTCAAGCATGATTTACCTTTTGTAAATCCATGTTGACTTTGTCCGATCCTGTCACTGCTTTCCAAGTGCTCTGCTATTACATCTTTTATAATGGACTCTAGCATTTTCCCCACTACCGATGTCAAGCTTACCGGTCTATAATTCCCCGCCTTTTCTCTACCACCTTTTTTGAATAGTGGGGTAACATTAGCTACCCGCCAATCCATGGGTACCGTTCCAGAGTCTATCGAGTTCTGGAAGATGACCAGCAATGCATCTACTATTTCTAGGGCCACTTCCTTAAGTACCCTGGGATGTAGATTATCAGGCCCTGGGGATTTATCGGCCTTCAGGCCCATCAATTTTCCTAACACCATTTCCCTACAAATACTGATTTCTTTCAGTTCCACCCTTTCATCAGACCCTATGTTCCCTGGCATCTCTGGGAGGTTATTTGTGTCCTCCTTTGTGAAGACAGAACCAAAATATGTATTTAGTTGGTCTGCCATTTCTTTGTTCCCCATTATAAATTCCCCCAATTCTGATTGCAAGGGACCTACGCTTGACTTCACCAATCTTTTTCTCTTCACATATCTATAAAAGCTTTTACAGTCAGTTTTCATGTTCTCTGCAAGCTTACTCTCATATTCTATTTTCCCTTTCTTAATTAATCCCTTTGTCCTCCTTTGTTGAATCCTAAACTGCTCCCAATCCTCAGGATTATTGCTTTTTCTGGCCAATTTATATGCCCTCCCCTTGGACCTTATGCTATCCCTAATTTCCCTTGTTAGCCACGGTTGGGTCACCTTTTTTGTTTTATTTTTATGCCAAACTGGGATGAACAAATTCTGTAGTTCATCCATTCGGTCTTTGAATGTTTGCCATTGCCTATCCACCGTCAACCCTGAGTGTCATTCCCCAATCAATCCTACCCAACTCGCTCCTCAGACCATCATAGTTTCCTTTATTTAAATTCAGGACCCTAGTCTCCGAGTCAACTACTTCATTCTGCACTGTGGGGTTTCTGTGATTCTGTGATTCTCCATCTTAATGAAGAATTCGATCATATTATGATCGCTCCGACCCAAGGGGCCTCTTACAACAAGATTGCTAATTAATCCTTTCTCGTTACATAATACCCAGTCTAAGATGGCCTGATCTCTGGTTGGTTCCTCGACATATTGGTCCAGGAAACCATCCCGTAAACACTCCTGGAATTCCTCCTCCATAGTATTGTTACTCATTTAGTTGGCCCAATCTATATGTAGATTAAAGTCACCCATGATGACTGCTGTGCCCTTATTGCACGCTTCTTTAATTTCTCTTTTAATGCCATCCCCAACCTCCGCCTTACTGTTTGGAGGTCTATAAACCACTCCCACTAACGTTTTTTTCCCCTTAGTATTTCTCAATTCTACCCATACAGATTCCACCTCATCAGAGCTAATATCCTTCATTACAATTGTGTTAATCCCTTCTTTAACCAGTAATGCTACCCCACCTCCCTTTCCTTTTTGCCTATCTTTCCTGAATATCGAAGACCCCTGGATGTTGAGTTCCCAGTCCTGGCCTTCCTTGAGCCACGTTTCCGTAATCCCAACCAAATCGTATTTGTTTACTTCTATTTGCGCAGCCAATTCATCCACCTTATTACAAATGCTCCTCGCATTAAGACACAAAGCCTTCAGGCTTGTTTTTTTAACGCTCTTAGACCTATTAGAATTATTATTTACTGTCGCCATGTTTGATTTAAACCGTTGATTTCTCTGACTGCCACTTTTGTTTTTCTCCTTCCTATCTTTTGCTTTTATCCTTGTTTCCCTTTCCTCTGTTTCCCTGCTCAGGTTCCCAACCCCCTGCCATTTTAGTTTAAACCCTCCCCCACAGCACTAGCAAACACTCCCCCTAGGACATTGGTTCCAGCCCTGCCCAGGTGCAAACCGTCCGGTTTGAACTGGTCCCACCTCCCCCAGAACCGGTTCCAATGTCCCAGGAACTTGAATCCCTCCCCCTGGCACCATTCCTCTAGCCACGTATTCATCTGAAGTATCCTTCTATTTCTACTCCTCCTCACGAGACCCTTGTTTCCCTAGCATTTTTGGGAAGTTATTTGTGTCCTCTTCTGTGAAGACAGAACCAAAAGTATTTGTTTAATTGCTCTGCCATTTTCTTGTTCCCCATTATAAATTGTTTTTCTTTTTACATACTTGTAGAAGTTTTTACAAACCGCTTTTATGTTCCTTGCAAGTTTACTCTCATATTCTATTTTTCCCCTCTTAATCAATCTCTTGGTCAGTTTTTGTTGAACTCTAAACTGCTCCCAATCATCACGCTTGCTACTTTTTCTGGCAACTTTATATGACTCCTCTTTGGATCTAATACTATCCTTAATTTCTTTTGTTAGCCATGGTTGGGCCGCTTTTCCTTTTGTGTTTTTACACCAGAAACAAATGTATAATTGTTGCAATTCATGCATTCGTTCCTTAAATGTTAGCCATTGCCTATCCACCATCATGTCTTTTAATGAAGCTCCCCAATCTATTCATAGCCAACTCACTCCTTATACCTTCATAGTTTCCTTTGTTTAGATTTAGGACCCTAGTTTCGAATTGGACTTCTTCGCTTTCCATCTTAATGAAGAATTCGATCATGTTATGGTCACTCTTCCCTAATTAACCCCTTCTCATTGCCCAATACCCAATCTAGGATAGCCTGTTCCCTCGTTGGCTTCTCAACATACTGGTCTAAAAAACCAATTCGATTCACTAGAACGCTGGTCCCAGCATGGTTCAGGTGTAGTCCGTCCCAACGGAACAGCACTCTCTTTCCCCAGTACTGGCGCCAGTGCCCCACAAATCGAAACCCACTTCTCCCACACCAATCTTTGAGCCACGCATTCATTTCCCTGATCCTATTGACCCTATGCCAATTTGCTCGTGGCTCCGGTAATAATCCAGAGATTATGACCTTTGTGGTTCTGTTTTTTAATTTAGTCCCTAGCTGCTCAAACTCGCTGAGCAGAACCTCTTTCTTTGTCCTACCTATGTCACTGGTACCTACATGGACCACGACAACTGGATCCTCCCACTTCCACGCCAAGTTCTTCTCCAGCCCGGAGAAGATGTCCTTTACCCTGGCACCGGGTAGGCAACATAGCCTTCGGGACTCGCACTCCTGGCTGCAGGGAACAGTGTCTGTCTCCCTAACTATACTGTCGCCTACTACAACCACCTTCCTTTTTACTTCCCCCCACTTGAACGGCTTCCTGTACCACGGTGCCGTGGTCAGTTTGCTCGTCCTCCCCGCAGTCCCCGCACTTGTCCACAAGGGTTCCAAAAACCTCTAATCTATTGGACAAGTGCAGGGACTAAGGCTCCTGCAATACTACCTCCTGGATCCCCGTACCTGCCTCACTCACAGTCACACCCTCCTGTCCCTGACCACATGTAAATTCTAAAGCATTTAATCTAAGGGGTGTGGCTGCCTCCTGGAGCAAAAGGTCCAGGTAACTTTCTCCCTCCCTGATGTCTTGCAATGTCTACAGCTCGGACTTCAGCTCCTCAACTGAGAGCCGAGGTTCCTCGAGCTGCAGACACCGCAGATGTAGTTGCCCTGGACAAAAATGTCCACATGCTCCCACATACTGCAGCAGCAACATATCTCCTGTTCTCCCATTATTTTATTTATTTAATTAATTCATTTAGTGTTAATCAAATTATTTACCTTGTTTAGTTTATTAAATTCATTAAATTAAGTTTAGTTTTTAAAATTTAGTTGTATGTTATATGTTAACTTAAAACTTATCACACAGTCACTACCAATCATTTACCTGCCTTACCTGTAACATCACACTGCCGTTTTCTCTTGTTGATGTAAGTCTGTTGCTGCTTTTATCCTTGCTCTCGGGCCTCGGTCTGCTCCCACTCAGGTGCACTGCCGCTCTGCAGGAGAAGTTAGGAAAAGCAAGCACCTCCTTCCCAAACTTCACCGACTCCCACACTTACCAAACTCCCAGTTGTTCACTCTGTGCTCGCTGCACTCAGTACTACTTAGGACATCTGTTGATTAATACTACCAAAGAGACAAGCTTGGAGATGTTGTCTTTGAGTTTGGAATGAGAATTCTAGACAGGGTCTTCACTTCTAAATTTATTAGAGGAAATGATACTCACAGACAACAGACACGGCGATGCAAAGGCTGCGGGAAACCTCACATTACGGTTGCTGAGATTAGTTGCAGGGTGATTAGCCCTGGGTCTTCCCTAACTTTCCTTACAACGGTCTCGCTTTTTATCCTACAACTGATAGACGATTACATCGTCTCCTGCATTCTGTGACCTTTACTCGTTTGACACTAACTTATATCAGCTCAGCATTCCAAAGACTTGTTTATTTTTATGGTATCAGTAAGTGAAAGTTTCATAGCCTTACTCATCTACGCTTATGGTGGCCTTAAGACAGTAATAAAGATAAGATCATCTGCAAGGATGGTGAAGCTACACAAAGAACAGGCAACAATCTTATGACTCTGGCTCTACCAGTGACAGATGCTTTGAATGGATGAAGCTGTTTTTTGGACATTTTACAGAATGTTGTTGCCAGCAGATTCTGGAAAAACTGTGTTACAAAATGGAGTCATTAGCATAAAATGGATTCTTGAATATAACCTTTCCTTCTGGTGCTCTGAACATTATCAAGTGCATTGAACGTGTTTAGCAGTCTCATATGCAGGACTTTATCAAAGGCCTGCTCTAAGTCTACAAATAGGACATCATTTTTCTCCCCTAGAGTTTCCTGTATTTTTCCAGTTGTTTCCCTCAATCATCATTCTACAGGCTTTGTAACCTGCATTAAGCTCCTGACGAGAAGAAACTTTTTCACCTGAAGGCATTGTCTCTGTCCAGCTCTGTACAGTGGAGGAGCTCAACCCTCAGTCCTTGATGTTCTCCTAACACAATGCTACTCTTCAAAAAAGTTCATTATCTGTTCCCATTTTCCAATGGACTGATATTGTATGGGTACAAGTGAGAATATTTCTTCTCACATAAGTTAATGTTTTAAAGTTTTCCCAGGGTACGTGAATAGAAAATATCAGCAACTAACTGGAATGGAGAACTCTGGACAAAGCCTGCTTTAGTGTTGCTTGGGGAGGATGAGGAAGAGAAAGGAAGGTAAGGTATTGGCTAAAAGCAACAGAATACATTTCATTTGAGAGATGATTATATAGTTATAGTAATCTAAGTGTGGCTAACTTGAATCCAGGTGCTCCTGGAGAGTAGTGTCTGAAACCAGCCCTCAGGCCCTATGCATAGAATGATTCAGCACAGAAGGAGGCCATTTGGCCCATCCTGCCTGTGCTGGCTCTTTGGTAGAGCTATCCAATTAATCCCATTTCCCCGTTCTTTCCCCATAGCCCTGTAATTTTTTTCCTTTCAAGTATTTATCCAATTCTCTTTTGAATGTTATTATTGCATCTGCTTCCACTACACTTTCAGGCAGTGCATTCCAGATCATAACATCTCATGTAAAAAAATGTTTCCTCATATCGCTTCTGGTCAATCACCTTAAATCTGTGTCCTCTGGATGCTGACCCTTCTGCCACTGGAAAAAAATTCTCCTTATTTACTCTATGAAAACCATTTGTAATTTTTAACACTTTAATCAAATCTCCTCTTAACCTTCTCTGCACTGAGGAAAAACCCCAACTTGTCCAATCTCTCCACATAACGCAAGTCCCTCATCCCTGGTACCATTCCAGTAAATCTCTTCTGCACTCTCTCCAATGCCTTGACATCCTTCCTAAACTGTGTTGCCCAGAATTGAACACAATACTCCTGCTGAGGCCTAAGCAATGTTTTATAAAGGTTTAGCATAACTTCCCTGCTTTTGTACTCTATGCCTCTATTAAGAGAGCCCAGGATCCCATATGTTATTTTTAAACAGCCTTCTCAATTTGTCCTGCCACCTTCAAAGATTTGTCTACATCAAACACCCCTCTCTCTCTGTTCCTGCACCCCCTTTAAAATTGTACCATTTAGTTCATATCACCTCTCCTCATTCTTCCTACCAAAATGTATCACTTAACACTTCTTTGTGTTAAATTTCATCTGCCATGTGTCTGTCCATTTCACCAGTCAGCCTAGGTCCTCCTGAAGTCTGTTACTATTCTCATCATTTACTACATTTCTGAGTTTCGTTTCATCTGCAAACTTTGAAATTATGCCCTGTACACCAAAGTCCAGGTCATTAATATATTACCAAAAAGAGAAGTGGTCCTGTACCAACCCCTGGGGAATGCCACTGTATACCTCCCTCCAGTCTGAAAAACAACCGTTTACCACTACTCTGCTTTCTGTCCCTTAGCCAATTTTGTATCCTTGCTGCCACTGTCCCTTTAATCCCATGGACTTTAATTTTGCTAACAAGTCTATTGTATGGTACTTTGTCAAACACCTTTTGAAAGTCCATATCCACATCAACTGCACTACCCTCATCAACTGCATTAC
This sequence comes from Somniosus microcephalus, assembly GCF_052327205.1. Taxonomy (NCBI): domain Eukaryota; kingdom Metazoa; phylum Chordata; class Chondrichthyes; order Squaliformes; family Somniosidae; genus Somniosus; species Somniosus microcephalus. The sequence goes on from NC_140987.1 coordinate 399,664,035, forward strand.
CCTCACCAACCCTCTCCATTACTTCAAAGAATTCAATCAAGTTAGTCAAACACAATTTTCCTTTTACAAATCCGTGCTGACTTTCATTTATTAGTCCATACTTTTCCAAATGTCAATTAATTTTGTCCTGGGTTATTGTCTCAAAGTTTTCCCGCCACTGCTGTTAGGCTGACTGGCCTGCAGTTGCTGGATTTATCCCTCTCCCCTTTAAGAGGAGAGGGATAAACCTGGCAACTAGGGGTGTAACATCTGCAATCTTCCAGTCCTCTGGCACCACCCTCATATCCAAGTAAGGGTTGGAAAATTGTGGCCAGAGCCTCTGAAATTTCCACCCTTACTTCCCTCAGTATCCTAGGATGTATCCCATCTGGACCGGCTGACTTTTCTACTTTGAGTACTGCCAACCTTTTAAGTACCTCCTCTTTATCTATTTCTATCCTTTCCAATTTTGCTGCCGCCTCCTCCTTTGCTGCTGCATTGGCAGCATTCTCTTCTGTAGTGAAGACGGATGAAAACTACTCATTTAGTTCCTCAGCTATGTCCTCTGCCTCCACAAGAAGATCTCCTTTTTGATCAATACTGCAACCCGCCCCCCCTCCCCCTCCCCACCTTCCATTTTTCCTTGCCCATCTTTCCTGAATACCTTGTAGCTAGGAATATAGGCCTAGAAATTCAGTTGGTTGCGCCAGCTGTTAGCGCCTTAGGAGGAGTAGATTCCGGGCGCGAGGCGGCTTGCGCCCGGGCGAAGCGCGAACTGCGCCTCGCCCCAACTTCACTAGAGATTTAGCGGCGGCGCAAAGTCTTTGCGCGCGCTCAGCTGCGCGCGCAGATCATGACGTCATTTCCTCGTGCAATGCCCTTTGTGCGCCCCCAACCGGAACTTCAGTCGCGCCGCCCCATTGTGCGCCTGGCGCCCCTAGCGACTGTGAAGTGGAACGGTGCTCAGCCGATGCGGGGCGCGGGGGGCGCAAATTAAAGGGCACTCATCCTGCAATATAAAACGCTGCCATTTTGCAGCACACCTTCTTGCGAAACGGATCTTTGGAGAGAGACCAAGGTAGATAGCTTTCTGCTTTGGCCCAACACTCGGACAGGTACTTCTGGCTTCAGGCCACAGCTTTCAAAAAGTTTTTGCCTTCATTGACATCTCATTGTTTGCCAGCATATTATGGGGACTGCAATGGGTGTAAACGCTGGCTTTCTCAATTACATCCAAAGGGCTCAGAGACGCCATGAGAGACTGGCAGCCCTGGCTAGACGGAGAGGGGGCAACAGGCGTCGGCAAAGGAGGCCTTACCCACCCAGGGTATACCGCCAGCAGTTCTCCTATCTCCAGATGTCTGAGGAGCAGTGTGTTCGGAGGCTGCGATTCAGAAGGGAGGTGGTCACAGAGATCTGCCAGCTGCTTGCCGGTGATCTGCAGCCACAGCTGAGGTGCAGGACGTCTCTGTCGGTGGCAGTGAAGGTGACGGTGGCTCTCAACTTTTATGCCACCGGCTCCTTCCAAGCCGCTACTGGCAACATTGCCAACATCTCCCAGTTTGCCGTGCATTGCTGCATCCGCCAGGTGACCAATGCCCTTTTCAAAAGGAGACGTCAGTTCATCTCCTTCTCCATGGTCCTTGCCAAGCAGCAACAGCGTGCAATGGGCTTTGCAGCATTCGCGGGCTTCCCCATGGTCCAGGGCGCCATTGACTGTACGCATGTGGCTTTGCGGGCACCTCTGGAGAATGCCGAGGATTACCGCAACCGGAAGGGCTACCATTTGCTGAACGTACAGCTGGTGTGTGACCACAGGCAGCTCATCCTAGCTGTTAATGCCTGCTTTCCAGGCAGCAGCCACGATGCCTTCATCCTCCGACAGACTTCTGTGGCAGACATGTTCCAGGCCCAGCCTCACCCACGAGGATGGCTTATCGGGGACAAAGGCTATCCTTTGTGTACCTGGCTCATGACCCCGCTCCGTGCGCCCAGCACCCCTGCTGAAGAGCGATACAACGAGAGCCATCAATCGACCAGGAACATCATCGAACAAACAATCGGCGTCCTGAAGCAACGGTTCCGCTGTCTCGATCGTTCCGGGGGAGCACTGCAGTATTCGCCGGAGCGAGTCTCCCATTTCGTCGTCGTTTGCTGCATGCTGCACAACCTGGCTATCTGCAGGACTCAGCCACTGCCACCACACATTGGAGGACCACCTGAGGAGGAGGAGCAGGAGGAGGAAGAGGAGGACCAGCACAGGAGGGAGGCACAAAGTGCAAGGGCCGCCCGTCGCCGGCTTATTGAACGTCGGTTCTAGGCCCCCTCTCAGGGACTGGCTTGTGCCAATGTCAGCAGATGAATGTAGCCGCTCCACAAGCCCTCAGCCGAGCAGGGCAACCAGGACTTAACCAAAAAACCATGCACACTGCAATTTAACAACAAAAATTTATTGAAAACCTCTGCCCTTCCCACATTACATGCTCATGTGGAGAAGCCCCCTCCAAAAACACAAAAATACCAGTCTCGGCCTTACAAAAAGAAAGAAAGACACCAGTCTCGGCCTTACACAAATAATGAAAGACACCAGTCTCGGCCTTACACAAATAAAGATAGACATCAGTCTCGGTCTTACACCCAAACAACTGCACAAGTGTCGGCCTTCCAACAAGCACCAGGCATTTGTGCATACCTCTACTTTTTGCCCTGCGAGGGCGATGCCTTGCACATCCTTGCCTGGCCCCTGCCCGCCCTGCTGCTCCTCCTCAATGGGAGCCCAGTGGCTGCAGCAAGGCTGGAGGAAGGCTGCTGAGGGGCAGATGGCGAGACGGCAGATGCCCTTGGGGGTCGGCCTGCACCAGCTCTGGCCTTGGAGGGGCCGGCTGCTGACTGCTCCAACTGTGGCTGGGCGGCAGCAGTCTGTCCAGCAGCTCGTGGCAGCTGCAATGGCGGAGTGGCAGTGTCGGCTGCAGGAATGGTGGCAACCTGGCAGATCGCAGGTGCTCGCTGGTCGCCTGACACATTGGCACTCGCACGGGCCAGCAGTGCAGCATGCGCAGCAGCCAGCTGAAGGACAGATTGCTGGGCTGCTGCTGCGCGGCGAGTGCCCTGGCGAGGCCTGGCTGATCCAGCGAGGGTGGCAGCAGTTAGTGCCCGTGTGGCCCTGGTCTGTGTCCGCAATACACCAGCCAGTGAATGGACGGCACGACTGAGCACTTGGCTAGAAGCCGACTGTGCTGCCGTGAAGTCCTACAGACTCGTGGCCTGTGCTGCCGCGATGTCCTGCAGACTCCTGGCCTGTGCTGCATTGATGTCCTGCACACTCCTGGCCTGTGCTGCATTGAATTGTTCCAGACTCCTGGCCTGTGCTGCACTGAATTGTTGCAGACTCCTGGCCTGTGCTGACCCGAATTCCTGCACACTCCTTGCCAGTGACTCTATGGAGTCAGGCATCCGTGCCACTGCAGCCATGAGCTCAGTGTGCCTGCGCTCAGCCTGGACGGCCATTTCCTCTAGGAGGCGCACCTCCTCTGCGCTGACCGTCGCAGGACTGGAGGCCGCACTCACCCTCTGGGGAGAAGTCCGCCGAGCTTCCCCACCCCTCCCGCGTTGCTGCAGGCCGCTGGGCTCCGGAGCTTCACTCTCCTCCGACCCTTCCCCCCAGCTCCCCTCCAGGGAAGACGTGTCCCCTACATCGGCATGGGCTGGCGCGGCTGAGGGTGGCACTGATGGGCCGGCTTCCTCTTCCTCCTCCTCGTCTTCCGAAGGGCTGACAGTGGCAGCTTGAGGGCCCGCCTCCTCACCTGGCGATTCACCATCTGAAAGCAGGAAGGCACAAGAGTAGCTTTAGAGTGAGGACAGGGCGGCAGCGAGGGAGGCATGAGTGGTGCCATTCACCGCATTGGTCGGACAGTGGCAAAGGATGCTGATCTGATGCGCAAGTGGAACGAGAGAGGTCCAAAAGGTCATGCCCTTACCATTGGTGCCCAGAACAGGGTCGGCATCTCCAGTGGCGACGGGGCCAATCAGCCGGCCTCCCATAATGCGCTCCACACGCTGGTCGAGGTCGGAGAGCTCTTTGATGTCAGGACGGCCTCCCCCGGTCTCAGTTTGGTTGCGCCGGTTGTGCGCAACCTTGGCCTGCAAGAGAAAGGACGGCCTCTAAGTACAGTGTGTAGCCCTGATCTTGTCTGCACTGCCTCCCATGGTCGAATAGCTTGTACAGTGTGTAGCCCTGATCTTGTTTGCACTGCCTCCCATGGTCGAATAGCTTGGACAGTGTGTAGCCCTGATCTTGTCTGCACTGCCTCCCATGGTCGAATAGCTTGGACAGTGTGTAAAGTGCTGAATGTGCAAGTGATTTTCATGCCAGTCCCATAGCTGCTGGATGAGGGCTGGCCAGTAGGGCTTTCAGGTCCCTTTGCCCATAATGTGAGGTGCACATGCAAGGATGAGGAGGACACTGGAAAGGGTACTCACCCTGACAACCCGAGTGAGATCGTTGAACTTCTTCCGGCATTGCACAGCAGTCCTGGCAACCACGCTGTTGGAAGAGACCCTGTTGGACACCTCCCTCCAGGCTTTCCGGTAGGCGCTGGGCAGCGGCCTCTTGCCACCTTCTGGGTACAAAACATGGCGCCTGCGCTCCACTTCGCCAACCAGCACCCTCAGGTCACCGTCGCTGAAGCGCTGCGCTCTCTCCCTGGCCTTCTCCATAGTCCTGGGCGTTGTACAGGTGAAGCTGAAGTGGTCAGGCCGAGGTTGAGGGCTGCAGTGTGCAGGGCGTGGCAGGCAAACAAATCGACCCTCCCCCTTTAAGAGCTGACCGGCGCCAGAGTGTCTGCCGTCAATCAAAAACTCGCCGCACCTGCGCTGCGCCCGGCCTCGGTGGTATCGCTCAGCACCGCCGGCTTAGCGCCTAAAGATAGTCGTGCATCACCTGTTTTAGCGCAGCAGCAACCTCTTGGGGCATTGCGACTGAATATCGGCGAAGGGGGCGCGACTTTGCGCCGGGCGCAAACTTTAGCGGCCGCCCGACTTTACCGCCCCAAAAGTGGCTATACTGAATTTCTAGGCCATAAAGTTCCCAACCCTTTCCTTCTTTGAGCCAGGTCTCTGTTATTGCCACTGTATCATAGTCCCATGAGGAGACTTGTGCCTGCGCTCACCAACCTTATTTACCACGCTATGTGCATTTACGTACATACACTCCAAACCCATCTTAGACTGCCTCACATTTGCCTCCTGTCCGATTCCTCCTATTTCTGAACTACTCTTTTCTGTAGCGCTATTTGCCTCTCCCAGTCCTCTTTGCACCTCATTGCTCCTCTAATATTTGATCCTGGTTCCCATCCCCCTGCCAAATTAGTTTAAAACCTCCCCCACAGTACTAGTTAACCTTCCCATGAGGACATTGGTCCCAGCTCTGTTGAGGTGCAACCTGTTCACCCCGGGAGGGGCGGCTGGTGAGCAGGCCCGGGCGTTGGGCTGAAGATTGTCGGACAGGAGGAATGGTGGAAATGGAATGGCGGCGCGCACAGACGCAGCGGCTTTGCTTCTCCCAGGACGGTGCTATTTACGTTTAATGTTAATGTTATTTGTACTGGACTCATGGGAGCTTGCAAGATCACATTTCATTGTTCATGTACTTGTGCATTGTACAATGACAATAAAGTTGAATTATTATTATTATCCAGCCCCAGAACTTGTTACCAATACCCCAGGAATCTGAAGCCCTCCCTCCTGCACCATTTCTCCAGCCATCTGTTAACCGATTTGATCTTACTATTCCTATATGCACTATTGCGCATGGAACTGGGAGTAATCCAGAGATTACTACCTTTGAGATACTGCTTTTTAACATCCTCCCTTGCTCCTGAAACTCTGACTGCAGTACCTCAACCCTTTTCCTTCCCACATGGACCACAACTTCTGGCTGTTCGTCTTCTCACCTCAATGTTCTGCATCCTCTCAGTGATGTCCTTTACCCTGGAACCAAGGAGGCAACACACCATGCGGGACTCATGTCGGCGGTTTCAGAAACGCCTGTCCATCCCTCTGACTATCAAATCCCTTATGACCACTGCATTTCTACACTTTGCTGTACCTCCTGTGCCACCATTTGTCCCACAGTGCCGTGGATGTGCTCTAGACTGCACCTCAAAGGTGTTGTCACCCTCACTGGTATTCAGCGCTGAAAACCGGTTTGAGAGCGCCACACCCCCGGAGGATTCCTGCACTGCCTGCCTCTTCCTACCCTGCCCGATGGCCATCCACTTACTGTTCTCCTGAACTCTCTAGCTGCGGGGTGACCACCTCCTAGAACATGCGCTGCAGGAAATTCTCAACCTCCCATATGCCGTGGAGTGAATCCAGCGTTCCTCAAGCTCAGAAACCCTGGGCTTGTGTTCGAGCAGCTGGAGGCACTTCTTGCACACGTGGTTATCCAGGACACATGAAGCGTCCTGAAGTTCCCACATGACACAGGAATTGCAGCCATCGGGTCTCAGCTCATCATTTTGCTTCAAATGATATCTACTTATGATATAAATATCTTGATAGATAGCTCGATAGCCAATATGTTTTTAGCTTACAGTCCCCTTACTCCTATTTATTATTTGATTATTTATGTACGCCAGATTTTTCTTTAATGCAATTTGGATCCCTTTAATGTTGGTATCCTCTACTTAATTTTAATTTTATCCCTTTAGATCTAATTAATTAATTACTCTGATTATTATTTATATATTTACTGTTGCCCCTTGGTTTAAAGCACTTCACACCTCCTTTCCCCTCTGCACCGAACTGCTACTCAACAAATTCCCGTTGCAATTCTGTTCAGCAAGCCACTCCGTTTAGCAGATACTCCCAGCTCTGTGCACACACAGCTTTAAGGCATCTTAGCTACTTGCCTTAAATTAATTGCATAATTGTACGATGAGTAAAATTTATTTTATTTAATGGAATGCTGTCTTAAATACATTTTTTTTTAAATCACAGTATCATGCACAGTTCACAATTAACAAATAGTAATACAGGAAACTTTCGATTAACCGGCCCCTAAATAACCGGAACGTTCTATCCACCGGCAAAATTCAGGAGTCGGTTCAGGTAACTTTTTACTTTGAGTTACTTTTTTTTACTCCATTTGTTGCTGTGCAAGGGTGTAGTTGAAGCTGTTGCTAAGCTACAGAAACGCTTGCAACTTGTGCCGATTGTTTTGAAGCTGTTGCAACAGGGTTTGTTGCTTTATACGGAGCTCTGAGCTCTGTATCTTTTATTATAGCGTTCGGTTATCCGGAATTGTTGATGAACCGGCAACACGTCGCTCCTGTCCGTGCCGGATACCAGAAAGTTTCCTGTACTGGAATGTACAAATCAACATATTAAGGGGCTGTATACACTTGTCTGACCAAAGCTATACAGACGCTTAAAGAAAGCAATGTCAATGATTAGTTTGGCACATCTAAGTTAGGCCTCATCCATTCCGTTCTACAGTATTCCAAAAGTAATAAAGCAGTGACTTTTGCTCCATCTAACTGAAGAAGTTTGCTAGGTGCTCAGTGTTTATATTTCCATATGTGAAAAAGCAGATTAAATTAAATCAAGAGTAAAACCCACGTAAAATTCTTCCTGCACAGAAAGTGCAATGCTCAAAAAAACTCCTATGTATTTAAAAATAATTATTCATAAACAGGATTTGACTGTTTTCAAATATAGCATTGCTGCACTGTGAGGAAATCTAGGTTCAGACATTGCATTGCACCAGGAACATTCTTGAAGGAGAACATCACAGTAACCACCCCGTGATTTAAGCTTTTCCGGATAGACTTCTCTCATTAACCCAGAGTTCTGTGAGCTGGGGCGGGAGGGTAACACTTATTTTTGAGCATAGCAATGTCTTTCTGCCCTGGTAAGCAGGAAATGAGAGCTCTGGCCTCTGAATACTGGGTTGATATCCAGCAGGGTACTCGCGTCTGAGGGGAAAGAAGTGGTGGTCACTAAAATCATCTTGCTGGTTCGGGGGTGTGAGACAGGCTAACAGCTTGTCCACTTCTCGTTTTAAAAAAAGGGTCTTTGTTACAGACATAACCCAGAGCACAAACTGCTGGACTTAAAAGCAGTGGAAGAAACAGGTTGCCTTATGAGCCGCTAGGCATGGAAGAGAATTAAGATGTCCTACGGCTCAGAGTACACCACAATGAAGCAACAAAGACAACTCCCAAAGTGCAAAAATATGCTGCACCTAGTCCACACTACGCTCATGTACAACTCTACTTTAGAACATGGCAAATTAAATTGAATTTTAATGTGGTGGAATTTTATATATGTGTCAGCTGTGGCTCAGTGGGTAGCACACTTGCCTCTGAGTCAGAAGGTTGTGGGTTCAAGTCCCACTCGAGGGACTTGAGCACATAAAGCTAGGCTGACACTCTAATGCAGTGCTGAGGGAGTGCTGCACTGTCGGAGGTGCTATCTTTCGGATGAGACGTTAAACCGAGGCCCCGTCTGCTTTCTCAGGTGGACGTAAAAGATCCCCTGGCACTATTTCGAAGAAGAGTAGGGGAGTTATCCCCAGTGTCCTGGCCAATATTTATCCCTCAACTAACATAACAAAAACAGATTATCTGGTCACTATCACATTGCTGTTTGTGGGAGTTTGCTGTGCGCAAATTGGCTGCCACATTTCTCACATTACAACAGTGACTCCACTTCAAAAGTACTTCATTGGCTGTAAAGCGCTTTGAGACGTCCGGTGGTCGTGAAAGGCGCTATATAAATGCAATACTTTCTTTCTTATAGCTGCTCATCCCTATTTCCAAAATAAAGCTAGCTTGTCTTTCTCCATGCAATCCCATCAAAAATTTACTACTTCATTAAGTATTATGTAAAAGAGAAACATACAGATAAATTGATTCATTCTCACTATTCTAGTGCATCATTTACAAATACACTTACTTCAGGGTAATCAATTGTATATGATCTCGAACTTACAATGATTTATGTCAGAATTATCCCTCGAGTGTGACATCACATAACTGCATTTCCACCTTGACATCTACCACTGACTACACCAATTAATTCTTTTGGTGAACATCGGTAACTTGGAATGATTTTAAGGTTTTAATATAATTTGGAAGTTTCAGTTGATAGACATGTATTACTCAAGTTTTGCTCTTGCAGATTAGGACACCATCCAAATCCCTCGATTAAATCCCAGACTTTACCCCACTCGCCAGTATAATTCTATATATAAACCACTCAAATCCCTCAATTAGATTCCAACCTATGACTCCTTCCAATTTATGCAAAACTCTATATTTAACTAACTGAACACCTCAATTACCACCCTGTAAACATTCCTGGATTACATTACATTATCTAACTAATACTTTTTAATTTGCTGTTACCCATAGGGTGGTGACGCATGGGTAAGAATCAGGAGTGTCAGAGGAGTCCCACAGTACTAGTGTTGGGACCAGTGTTTATTATAAATGACTTGAGGCCAGAACATTGTCCCAGGTATCAAATTGTGTGGATGACACCAAATTGGGTGCAGTGGCCAATGGTGCTTACCAATGTGCAATAGTGCAAAGGGATCCGGAAAGGATAGGTCCAGAGAGCAGACAGAAGTGCAAAGTCATGATATTAATCAGAAGCAACAAAAATGTGGCATACATGTTAAACAGTAATGTGCTGGAGATAAAATAGCAGGAAAGAGGTATCGGGGTTTAGGAGGATAGGTTGTTACAACCATCAGGCAAGTGTTCACAGGCAGGAGTGCAACTTACGTCAAAAGAGGTTGCAATGAAGTTGCATCTGATTTCGGTGAGGCCCCATCTATAGTACTATGTTCAGTTTTGGCCTCCGTATTACAGAATTATGGGTGGGAGTTTGAATGAGGACTATGAGGCTGTTTACTGAGTTTAGAGGGAGAAGAGGAAAATGAAGGGGAACTTGATAGAGCTCTTGAAAATTTTCATTATTTGGATCCAGGAACATTCTTCTGTTCGTGGCAGTATTCAAGGAGTGGGGACATAGTTTCGTTTAAAGTTAAGGGTGCCGAAGACATTTAGGCAACTTAAATGAGGGTGATAGAATTATGGAACAGAATACCAGTTGTGCGGAGGATTAGCTGTATGGAATTTAGTACTTAAGTGCAGTACTGAGAGTGTGCTGCACTTTCAGAGGTGTCGTCTTTTGGCTCGTGTGGACATAAAATATCCTATGATACTATTTTCAAGAAGAGCAGAGGAATTCTCCCCGATGTCCTGGCTAATATTTATCCCTCAACCAAGATTACTAAAAAACAGAGGTTCATTGGCTGTAAAGCGCTTTGCAATGTCCTGAGGTTGTGCAATGTGCTATATAAATGCAAGTTCTACCTTTCTATTAGTCATGTTCTGTTCCTCAGTACTTTTGAAGTCTAGCCCATGATACAGTACACTACCTTGCAGTGAATATAGCTTGAAATCAGCTTCACAGAGCATTCTTAGTGACCAGGATTTAGGAAGTAGACACTAGATGTGTCCACAAATCTTCTGATAACTCAAAACTGGTCACAGATGAACTATTGTGGAAGAAATGTTCAAATCAAGACTGCCTGAGCAAAAGTTACAGCCTTTGTTTGTGGTTTACCTTACAACACTTTAAAAAACCTGCATTAAGGTGTGATTTATGCATCAGATTTTACAAAACATGTTAAATGGCTCAATTTTTTTCAGTTAAGGTTTTTGTTATCTTAGTGATGAGCACTGGGAGCGTAGATCAAATGCACGGTAAAGTTTCCTCTGCCACATCAAGCACTCCTGGGTCAAGTATAGCAAGGGTTATTTTCAGAGTAAATATCCCTGAATTCTGACTCAGCAACATGCATTAATCCCAATCTCAGAAGAGTAGCCCCTGCAACACTAGAAAGAAGAACAAACTTGCATTTATATAGTGCCTTTCACATCCTCAGAATGGTCCAAAGTATTTCACAGTCAATGAATTAGTTTTGAAGTGTAGCCACTGTTTAGTAGACAGCCAACTTGCCCACAGCAAGGTCCTACACAAAGCAGTGAGATAAAAGACGAGTTAATTTGACCTTGTCACTCCATTCATTCTTGTACATAGAACCAGAATAGGATACTTCACGAATGAATGTTGGAACCGAAAACAATGGCTTCAGTCTTCCCAATATTTAATTGGAGAAAATTCCTGGTCATCCAGCACCAGATCTCAGACAAGCAGTCTGACAATTTAGAGACCGTGGAGGGGTCGAGAGAAGTGGTGGTGAGGTAGAGCTGGGTGTCGTCAGCTTACATGTGGAAACTGATGCTGTGTTTTTGGATGATGCTGCCAAGGGGCAGCATGTAGAGGAGAAATAGGAGAGGACCAAGGATAGATCCTTGGGGGACACCAGAGGTAACGATGCGGGAGCGGGAAGAGAAGCCAATGCAGGTGATTCTCTGGCTACAATTAGATAGACAAGAATAGAACCAGGCGAATGCAGTCCGACCCAGCTGGACAATGGTGGAGAGGTGTTGGAGGAGGATGGAGCGGTCAACTGTGTCAAAGGCTGCAGACAAGTCGAGAGGGACAAGGAGGTATAGTTTATCTTTGTCACAGTCACAAAGGTTGTAATTTGTGACATTGACGAGAACTGTTTCGGTACTTTGGCAAGGGCGGAAACCTGATTGGAGGGATTCAAACATGGAGTCGCGGGAAAGATGGGCACGGATTTGGGAGTTGACAACACGTTCAAGGACTTTGGAGAGGAAAGGGAGGTTGGAGATGGAGCGGTAGTTTGCAAGGACAGAGGGATCAAGGGTTGGTTTTTTGAGGAGTGGGTTGATGACGGCAGATTTGAGGGAAAGGGGGCAGTACCTGAGAGAGAACCGTTAACAATGTCAGCTAACATGGGAGCCAGAAAAGGAAGTTGGGTGGTCAGCAGTTTGGTGTGAATAGGGTAGAGGGAGCAGGAAGTGGGTCTCATGGACAAGATGAGCGCGGAGAGGTCATGAGGAGAGATCGGAGAGAAACTGGAGAAAGATGAGAGTTCAGGGCTGGGGCAGGGGGGAGCCTTAGAGGAAGTTTGGCCCAGTGGACTAGGGGAAGGAAGGGAAGTAGCAGAGGCAGCTGAATGGATAGTCTCAATCTTAGAGACAAAGAAGTCCATGAGCTCCTCACACTTGTTGTCGGAGGCGAGGGTGGAGGAGACAGGGGAGAGGGGTTTAAGAAAATGGCTAGCAGTAGAGAATAGAAGCCAGGGTTTATCTTTGTATTCTGGAATAGTGAGCAGTTTTGGTAGACAAGAGTAGGACCCTATAATGCTTTATGTGGTCCAGCCAGATCTGGCGGTGAATGGCTAAACCAGTTGTCTGCCATATCCATTCAAGTCTGTGTCCTTTGGACTTAAGGGAGTGAAAATGGGGGGCCATACCAAGGGGAAAGGCCAGTGTGAGAGAGGGTAATTGTTTTAATAGGGACTAGGACATCAAAGGTGGTGGTGAGGTTGTGGTTGAGCAGATTGGGAGCTGCAGAAATGTCGTGGTGAATGGAGGGCCAAAGGCTGGACAGTTGGGATTTTGTAAGTGCAGTTGTAAGAGAGTTGGGAGAGTTTTGTCCAGGGGCAGACACAGAAGGAAGTAGGGTTGGGGGTGGGGGATGTGGGTAGAGAGCGATACGAGGAAGTGGTCAGAGATAGCCTTATCTGCGATTTACACAATGGTAGTAGCGAGGCCACGAGAGATAGCAAGGTCAAGGGGGTGGCTGTGAATATGGGTTGGGTCATTTACATGAAGGGCGAGATTAAGGGAGGATAGGAGGCTAGTGAACTCAGAGAAAAGAGCATGATGAATTGAGATGGAAGTTGAAATCACCAAGGATGAGAAGTCGCTCGGTGCAGAGGCTGAGGGAGGAAAGCAGTGAAGATATCTTGGTAATAAAATTTGTGTGGTACTTGGGTGGGCGGTAGAGAACGAGAATTTTAAATGAGAGACAAGAGGGGAGGAATAAGGGGAGATGCTCAAAGGAGGAGAAAGTGCCGGTGGAGTAAGGGGGCAGACCAAGGTGTGATTTGGTGATGAAAGCCACACTGGTCTGGGCGGGGCAAGTGATGGAAGGTATAGCCAGGCGGGGAGGCTTCATTTAAGGGTAAGATGTCATCACCCCTCAGCCAGGTTTCCGTCAGGGCCATGATGTCAATGCAATCATCTACGATAAGCTCATGGATGGCAAGTTAGTGACTTCAAACAGCCTTATTATAGTTAAACCACAGTACAAGTATGGTCATTGCACCACTTTCCACACTGTCACCTTTATGATCTCAGTGCATTTCCATTTAGTTCAAAAATATAGGGAATGTGTGTTGTGGACACAAAGCCACTGGCTGGCTCAAGATTGGCCAGACTCGTGTCACTTAGCAAGAATCAGAGTAATATCCTTGCATTACACCTCTCAACTTTTTATGAACGGAGGTTTAGATGCAAAATAGAGTGTTGCAAAACAATTTCAAGAGGCTCAAAATAAGGAAGAGGAACATGAATCAATCTTGAAATGTTAGGACCTTCCTCAGTCCAGCCCAACAATGTAGACAAGAGTTCCCTTTGGCAACAGAACAGACTGCCTGATGTTGCCAATCTCATGCACTTGCTTGCAAAGATCCTTACCAACCCAGATAACTACTACTCACCATGTCCAAACTGTGGCACTGAGCATGTGCACAAGATTTTATCATGGTTAACTCTATAAATCCATAAATATATTAACTAATTGTATGACATGGATTTTATTCACAAGTTTCAATCACTTTTGTTGCCTTTTTTAGCTGGTTCAGACTTTGGAGTTCAGTTCTTCAGTTTTAGTAACTCTCCATTACTTCATGGATCTGATCTGATCTGGAAAATATATATATATTAAGCACATTTTGATGATGGGTTCAACGTCACAAAAGGTTATAAATGTTGGGTCCAAATCTAGTATCAGATCAAACAAGACATAGGATTAGGGTAAAGTGACCATCATGTCCAGTCTTTATACTGCCAATCTGATGAGTGCCTGGTAGCTCAATCAGTAGAACTTGACTTCCAACCAAGCAAGATTTCACCCCCAATAACTCAATAAAGTTAAACATGTTTACCCACCACCTCTACCTCTTCTATCACAGTCCCAGTACACCAACTCCAGGAGCTCAAAAGAGATGTTTCAAAATTCCTATGGGTGACAAGTACCCACATTTAACCCCAGCCAACTGCAAGTTCCCAGCAAGAGGAAGGCATTAGCCTGTCAAACAATAGATGCGACTACTAATATGTAGTATAAATTCCAGTAGTGTGAGGAGCAAATCTGTGGCTGGCTATGAAGGTGAACAATATGATCCTCATAACTTACAGCACTGTTCAAAGTAAGTGCAACAATAGAAACAGAGTTGCTCCTGAAAATATTGTGCAAACACAACATACATCAACAATAAAACTATGACAAGCAATGGACAGAAAGTGGCATTTCCAAAATCAGCCCTGCTTATAGCATTCTTAGTGATGTCTTTAATTACCATTTATGGGTAGTTTTGTAACAATATCCATAGAAAGTGGGTTAAGGCTCCACAAACTAATTTTATTCAAGACCCTTATGGCCATTATGGATAGAATTTCATCCCACCAATCTGATTGGATTTGAACCCAAGATCCAAGGTTAACAGGTGTGACAGCATTCAGTAAGCTACAGAAAAATCCTCAATTTGACTTTTGACATCCCAGTACAATTGCTCCAATTCTTTCTATATTCTCAGCAACCACCCAGGTCCACTTTAGGAACATAGGAACAGGAGTTGGTCATTTAGCTCCTCGAGCTTGTTCCACCATTCAATGAGAACATGGCTAATCTGTGACTTAACTCCATATACCCACCTTTGCCCCATATTCCTTAATAGCTTTGGTTAACAAAAATCTATCAATCTCAGATTTAAAATTAACAATCAATCTAGCAACAATTGCCGTTTGCGGAAGAGAGTTCCAAATGTCTACCACCCTTTGGCCTAGAAATTCAGTTTGGGGCGGCCAGCTTGCTCGCGCCCAGAAAGTACCGCTGCGCGCGGAGCCACTTGCGCCCGCCGGAAATTCAGTTTCAGCGCCCCAACTCGAAGGCGGCCGCTATTCAAGGGTTTCAGCGCCCCCGCTTGGGGCGCTGAAACTGAATATCGGCGAGCTAGGTGCCGCAGCGCCACCCGCTGCGGAGCGGCAGGCTGCGGTACTGCAGGCCTTCCTCCCTCTCTTAAGGGGGAGGTGCCTGCAACAGCGAGATCGCCGCTCGCTAGTGCCGGCAAATGAGCCCGGCACCACGGAGAAGTGCCGGGCTCCCGGAAAACAGCCGGCAATGCCGCAGGGGGGGGGGGGGGTGGAGGAGGCCGGGGAAGGAGGTGCGGCCAGGCAGCCGCCGAAAAAGTGGCCGACTGCACCTCCGCCTTAACTCGCCCCACTAACGCTACAGGACGGCCCCGTTTTCTGATCGCTGTTTGCGGCTGCTACGGAAGAGGCGGCCGCAACTAAATATGGCGGTCGGGCCGGTAGCGGGGCACTGCGCACACCGATGACGTCATCGGTGGCGGCACAGCGCTACTGGCTAACGCCGCCATTACCGCAGCGCTGAATATCGGCGAAAGCTCAGCAAGTGGTGCAAAAGCCCTCTTTGGGCGAAAACTGGGCGCAAAGCCTACTGAATTTCTAGCCCTTTGTGTGTAGAAGTGCTTCCTAATTTCACTCCTGAAAGGTCTGGCTCTAATTTTTAAACTATGCCTCCTAGTCCTAGGGATATGTGTCGGTGCAGGCTCGATGGGCCGAAATGGCCTCTATCTGCACTGTGGGGTTTCTGTGATTCTGTGAATCCCCAACCAGCAAAAATAGTTTTTCCTCTATCGACCCTATCTGTTCCCCTTAATATTTTGAAAACTTTGATCAAATCACCCCTTAACTTAATAAATTCCATGGAATATAACCCTAGTTTGTGTAGTCTCTCCTGGAGTCTGGGTATCATTCTGGTGAACCGACGCTGCACTCTCTCCAAGGCTAATATATCCTTCCTAAGGTGTGGTGACCAGAACTGCTCACTGTACTCCTGGTCTAACCAGGGTTTTGTATAGCTGCAGCATAACTTCTACCCCCTTGTATTCTAGTCCTCTAGATATAAAGGCCAGCATTCCATTAGCCTTTATGATTATTTTCTGTACCTGTTCATGACATTTTAATGATCTACATACCTGGACCCCACCCCCCACCAATCATAGAGCAACATTGCCAGTATAGTTGCAGTAAAATGCATGACCTGAATTAAATAATTCTGCCCTTCTAGTTAGTCGAGATGATTGTGAGCAAGTTGCAAAAGGAAGAATACTGAATGGAAACAACAATAATCAGCAAAATCAGCTCCCTTCCAAGCTCAGTTTAAAAGGCATTCCGCAGTGTGGAACTCATCCACAGAGACGAGAAAGGTCTCCAATTTAATTCCTGGTCAGTGCAGAGTTAGTTGATCTCAGCCAGGAGGGCAGGAAGGGCACTATCATTGCCCCAGGAGCAACAATCGGGGCACCACCCCTGGGCTCAGAAAAATGGGGGGTGGGGGCAAAATAAGCTAAGATTCTCATTTCTGATCACTACCCAACAATTCTTGCTGGAAAGTACATATGGATTGAGTGAGGATAGGATCAGACTTCGCTGCGATGCCTCTACACTTGAATGGCCTACTAATGCTCACAATCTAGGGTTATGCATGAAGAATGGACACATGAGGACACCCTCCAGCAGGAACCAGTACTTTTGGGAGGGAAGGGGGAATGCAGAACAATTAGATCCACAAGATACTGACAAGGCAGTTGAACAATCCAGTTGAACCTCGGATTCTGAAATGAAACATTGTTACTGTGCTACTTGATTTATAAATACACGCAGACAGAAGAACTGAATAAAGCAAAGTGAAAAAGAGTAGGCAAATGAAGCCGAATGTGAATTGCAAACCAATGGATACAAATGTGTTAAATTAATTATGATTTAGTACTTCTCTGTTGAGTAAGCAATACGTGACCTAGCAGTGCACATTGAGATCTCAATCTCAATAGGGTTGCGCACGAAAGACACTAAAGGAGTCAGAATATCCTCAAAAGCAGGGATGATCAACCCAGTCTGCTCGTACCTTTTCTAAGGGGCAATTAAAATGACATTGATCATCCCCTTTGAGCTGGCCGTAGAGAAAATTCTACACGGCACATTGGGATGGGGGTGGGGTGGGCAGGAGGCGGTGGAAAGGAGAATAGGCTAAGTTAGGTTGATACAGGTTAATTAATTTTTCAACATGATATGTTCATACTTCATTTTTCACGTCTGTCTGTCTCCCTCCTCCTATTTGGTTTCCCTGCATCATCCCAGATGAGAAGACGGGGAAATTATCTATTCTCTTTATGCTACTCTCTGAGCCAGTAGGTGATGCGCAAGAGTGATTTATGGTGACCGTCCAATCTGATTGCTTCCCACATCCACTCAGTATCTCTCCATAACAGCATGCCTGAGAATAGAACCTAACAAGTAGAATCAGTATGGGTGGAGAAAACACTGGTGGGAGTAATTTATAGGCCCCCTAACAGTAGCTTTACCATTGGACAGAGTATTAATCAAGAAATAATAGGAGCTTGTAACAAAGGTAATGCAATAATCATGGGGGACTTTAATCGCCATGTAGTCTGGGCAAATCAAATTAGCAAAGGTAGTTTGGAGGACGAGTTCATGGAATGCATTCTAGACAGTTTCCTAGAACAATACTTTGTGGAACCAACCAGGGAATGGGCTATTTTAGATTTTGCATTGTGTAATGAGACAGGATTGATTGGTAATCTCATAGTAAAGGATCCTCTAGTGAAGAGTGATCATAATGATAGAATTTCGCATGGAGTTTGAGAGTGCCATACTTAAGCCCAAAACAAGAGTCTTAAACTTAAATAAAGCCAATTACATAGGTACGAGGGGCGAGTTGACTAAGGTAGATTGGAAAATTAGATTAAAAGATATGATAGATAGGCAGTGGCAAACATTTAAAGAAATATTCAAAAATTCTCAACGAATATATATTCCATTGAGAAATAAAAATACCAGGTGAAAAGTAATCCATCCGTGGCTAACTAAAGAAGTTAAGGATAGTATTAGATTAAAAGTGGCTTATAATGTTGTAAGTCTGAGGATTGGGAGAGCTTTAGAAACCAGCAAAGGATGACCAAAAAGTTGATAAAAAGGGAGAAAATAAAATGAAAGTAAACTAACAAGAAATATAAAAACAGATTGTAAGAGCTTCTACAAGTATGTAAAAAGGAAGAGAGTAGCAATAGTAAGCATTAGTCCCTTAGAGACTGAGTCAGGAGAAATTATAATGGGGAATAAGGAAATGGCAGAGACTTTAAACAAATATTTTGTATCAGTCTTCACAGAAGACGACACAAAAAGCATACCAAAAATAGTGGGGAACCAAGGGGCTAGTAAGAGTGCAGAACTTAAAGTAATTAATATCAATAGAGAAAAAGTACTTGAGAAACTAATGGGACTAAAAGCCGACAAATCCCCTGGACCTGATGGCCTACATCCTAGGGTTCCAAAAGACTGCAGAGATAGTGGAATCCCTAGTTCTAGAATGGTCCCAGTGGATTGGAAGGTGGCAAATGTAACTCCACTATTCAAGAAAGGAGAGAGAGAGAAAACAGGGAAATACAGGCCAGTTAGCCTGACATCAGTCATCGGGAAAATGCTGGAATCCATTATTAAAGAAGTGGTAACTGGGCACTTAGAAAATCATAATATAATTAGGCAGAGTCAACATGGTTTTATGAAAGGGAAATCGTGTTTAACAAATCTATTGGAGATTTTTGAGGATGTAACTAGCAGTGTAGATAAAGGGGATTTAGTATATTTGGATTTCCAAAAGACATTCGATAAGGTGACACATAAAAGGTTGCTACGCAAGATAAGGGCCCATGGGGTTGGGGATAATATATCAGCATGGATAGAGGATCAGTGCTTGGGCCTCAGCATTTACAACCTATATTAATGATTTAAATGAAGGGACCGAGTGTAATGTATCCAAGTTCGCTGATGATACAAAGCTGGGTGGGAAAGTAAGCTGTGAGGGGGCCTGCAAAGGGATATAGACAGGTTAAGTTAATGGGCAATAAGGTGGCAGGTGGAGTATAATATGGGGAAATGAGAGGTTTTTCACTTTGGTAGGAAGAAGAGAAAAACAGAATGTTTTTAAATGGTGAGAAACTATTAAATGTTGATGTTAAGAGAGATTTAGATGTCCTCATACAGAAAACACAGAGTTAGCATGCAGGTACAGCAAGCAATTAGGAAGGCAAATGGCATGTTGGCCTTTATTGCTTGGGAGTTGGAGTACAACAGTAAGGAAGTCTTGCTACAGTTGTAAAGGGTTTGGTGAGACGATACCTGGAGTACTGTGCACTGTTTTGGTCTCCTTATCTGAAGGAGGATATACTTGCCTTAGAGGCAGTGCAATGGAGGTTCACTAAACTGATTCCTGGGATGAGAGGGTTGTCCTGTGAGGAGAGATTGAACCTATACTCTCTGGCGTTTAGAAGAATGAGAGATGATCTCATTGAAACATATAAGATTCTGAGGGTATTGACAGGATATACTTGCCTTGGAGGCGGTGCAATGAAGGTTCACTAGATTGATTCCTGGGATGAGAGGGATGTCCTATGATGAGAGATGGTGTAGAATGGGCCTATACTCTCTGGAGTTTAGAAGAATGAGAGATGATCTCATTGAAACATACAAGATTCTGAAGGGGGTTGACAGGGTAGATGCTGAGAGGTTGTTTCCTCTGGCTGGAGAGTCTAGAATTAGGGGGCATAGTCTCAGAATAAGGGATCTGCCATTTGAGACTGAGATGAGGAGGAATTTCTTCACTCAGAGGGTGTGAATCTTGGGAATTTTCTACTCCAAAGAGCTGTGGATGTTAAATCGTTGAGTATATTCAAGGCTGAGATAGATAGATTTTTGGACTCTAGGGGAATCAATGGATATGGGGATCAGGCAGGAAAATGGAGTGGAGGTCAAAGATCAGCCATGATCTTATTGAATGGCGGAGCAGGCTCGAGGGGCCATATGGCCTCCTCCTGCACCTGATTCTTATGTTCTTATCTACAGAACATCGTTCAGCAGATTGGCCGCTACACAGGTATACTCAACTTTATGAAGATAATCTGTGTAGTGTGAAATCTCTGGTGACCATACCAAACTCGTCAAAGCCGAGATTCAACAGCAATGATGCACATCTACAACACAATAGTTATTACTTATTTACAGAGTTCAAACCAGTCTCTTAGATCACTAAGTCACTGCACCAATTCAGCCAACTCAAGACACGAAGATATTAAAAAGGACAATGCAAACAATTTGATCAACAAAGTACTCTCAACTCTTACCTTGTAGCCATTCCACTCCATCCTGGAGTCCCTCCCCTTTCAGAGCACTGCAGGCACTAAGGGAAAAAAACATGGATGAAAAGGAGAATAGCACTCGCAAACTCCTTTCTTGATGTAGAAGAGATATGCATGTCCAAATCAGGGGATGAAAACTGCTTTAAAAACACAGGGAAAGTAATTCTCAACCCACTGAAGTGAAAGATTTTTCTTCAATTTTGTTTTTGAAAATAAGATTTGACTCATGATAACAAAGAAGTAAGGGGCATTCAGGCCATTGAAGTTCATCTCTTTAGTACAATAACTTTCCCATCACGGCATTAATTGTATTTTGAATATTGTGTTTTGAATACACGACTGCTGAAATACTTAATTTGCCTTGGTCCAACCCTATTCATTTGCTGATGATTCTACTCTGCATTCATCAACTTCATTCACATGCCCTAGGTATTCACAACCTGCAGTTTTCTCAATGCAATAGCTGAATTATTACATATGGATCTCCACAAAAACACCTGAATGGGGCAATGGAAACCTTATCACTTTTAGTTTTTCAATGATAATTTCTTCATATTTCTCAAGTACAGCCAACAGCTTTCATTCTTACCTTTGATGGCCATACCATTTTTAGGGCTGCACCAGATATTTCACATGCTCTGGCCAAAGAGCACTCCCATAGAAAGCCCACTCTCCCCAAAAACCTGAATGTGACTTTATATGTCCAATATCTGATAATATAACATTGTTCAGAGGTGAACAAAAACCCCTGTTGCTGTCATTTAGATTTCTCACATCCTCCTCATCTTCGAATTACAGATCAAACTGTGCGACTTAGGCCATAGACTACAAATCACAAAGTAAAAAAAGTCATTAGACAAAAATCAAAACAGACTTCACTTAATTATAGGATGTTTAAGTTGCACCTCAGTGGATATACAAAAATAAAGGATGAGATACTTTGCTAACTCTAACCACTATGAAGCCTCCAATCTCCATCTATTTGGGCTCAGAAGAACTCAGAGGAGGTTGTCCCCTTGATCTTCATAATAGGTGGCTCCCGGCTACAGATTCCTCTATCAAGTGTAATTCAAAGGTATAGGGTCCTCTATGCAATCTTTTATCTATACCTTGGTATGAGAACACCCAGATGTGATAAGTCAGTGATTTAGTTCTGTCTTTAGTCAACTAACTAATTCTGTCACCTTTGTGAACTTGGCAAATAATCCTCATTGAATCCTTTATCTAGACATCTGTGACCTTTTGGATTAAAATTATATTTGCATACCAGACAGCAATGATGTATCCCCTCCAACATGGAGAAAACAAGTCAGCAGAGAGAGACAAACAGCTGAGAGACTCTCAGCATGCAGTAATAAAAATATAAAGTGACTACATCTCAAATATTAAAAATTATAGTATGGACTTTGATTTGAAATATGACAAAATCCTTATATGTCAAAGGCTCCACCCTTAGTTTTTCATCTACCGTCATGTCTGACTTCACCATGTCCTAAATCAAGCTCCCTAATCTCCTCCACTATGAAAGCCGTCTTCAAGTTTAATTTACTCTTTTCTGCCAACCACTTATTTGCTCATTGACAAATATATACTTTTGTCGGTATTATTGATTAATATTCCTTATTACTAGTAACAGTACATAAAGGGTTAATTACGGTTGCCATTAGCTCTCTGTAAAGTTAAAAAATGCACATTTTCATTCTAGCAGGTGAAGGCCAATCAAAACGTGTCCGAGTCTTAGTTTCTGTCAAACAATATGGAAATGTAGTGATTGATTTCCGTTGAAACAAAATATGCTAATGTATTTAGAAAGCAGATGCATTGGGGTGTACCTCTTTTACAAGACATTTGATGGCTTTCCAATTAGCTCACATTTCAACTGGGGACATTATGCCACTGAAAGCATAGCTAACCGTCTAATTTAATTATGGGAAATGCAGTTCTTTGTGAATGAACTGTTTCAGTACGCCTTCAAAGAATCTGGAATGATATTCCTTTTGTAATATGGAGACCAGAACTGTGCACAGTACTCTGTGTGGTCTAACCAAGGTGTTGTAACATCTATATATTTCTATGCAGCATAGAATATTTTGTCACAGGGAGTAGTTGAGGCAGAGAGCAATGCATCTTGTAAGAGAAAATTGAATAACTATTTGAAGCAGACTATATACACACACAAGACTATAGGGAGAAAGTGGGCCACTGAAATTAGATTGGCACAAGGGGCCAACTGACCTCCAAACTTCCATGGCTATACAGTTTTGTAGCTCAAGTCTTGGTCCAATAGAGCGTATATTCAATCCACCTATCCAGAATGAGGAGAATCATGTAGTGACACTTGAGACATTCCAGTAAGCTGGTATACAGTGGTATAGATTACCTGTTCAAATCCTGGGCCTTGCCATCATTTACCTAGGTACTGGGCAGGTCGTAGAGGATGCAAAGTCTGCTTATGGAAGTGGTTGGCGACAATGAACCAGAATAGAATATCTAATGTAAAACCGAAAAACATAACACTCTTGAACAACTCTTCATAAACCTGAAGATTTGAATACTCCAATATCGGAGAAGGCTCTTCCTCTCTCTCTATCTATGTTGTGTTTATTCTACCAATTCTACTATGGTAGTGTTCCTCTGAACGTTTCTGTTGTTCCTTGTGAACTCTCAATACACCACCCTACATCTTCTTCCTTCTCCTTTCACCCATGAAACAAAGATGTATCAGTGTCCCACTCAACCATTCTTTCCGCAAGACCTCAAACTGTGGAATTCCTTGATTCCCACAGTCTTTTTCTCCTACAATCTTTAGGTTTTTGCACCTAAACTTACTGTCACCCAATCACCCATTCGTAAGTTACCTTGTTTTCTTTTTTCAACTTTGGTGTTATCCTACACGATAGACATTAGCCCCTCAACCTTGGGTTTATCAATTATATACACATTAGAAAAATTCTTCCTACCGTACCTAGTTCTAGAACAAAGCTGTTTAATTGCTCCAGTATAATTCAGTGTTTGAATAACAACAGAAAATGCTGGAAAAACTCAGCAGGCTAGGCAACATCCGTGGAGAGAAAATAGAGTCAACATTTCGGGTCAAAACCCTTTGTCAAGACTGAAAAAGCACAGGAAATTAAATAGATTAAAAGGCCAGGCTGGGAGAGAACAAAAGAGAAGTGAAGAGACATTAAGAGGTATTCAAAACGAGACGAGATGGTGATAGGACTAATGCAGACAAAAGACGGCTCTAGATTAGGTGTGAAATGCGCTGGCAGAATGGGAGACAGCTGCCATGTGGGAGAGAAAAAAAAAGGGGGGGGGGGAAGGACCAAAACAAAGGTGTGGATAAAAAAATAAGTAAAAATGTAATAGGGGCCTAGGTTATGATTTGAAATTGTTGAACTCGATATTGAGTCCGGAAGGCTGTAAAGTGCCTAATCGGAAGGAGGTGCTGTTCCTCGAGCTTACGCTGAGCTTCCGTGAAACAATGCAAGAGCCCGAGTACAGTGAGGTCTGAGTGGGAATGGGGCGGTGAATTAAAATGACAGGCAACCGGAAGCTCGGGGTCATCCTTACGGACTGAACGGAGGTGTTCCACAAAGCGGTCACCCAATCTGCATTTGGTCTCCCCAATGTAGAGGAGACCACATCATGAGCAGCGAATACAGTATACTAGATTGCAAGAAGTACAAGTAAATCGCTGTTTCACCTGGAAGGGGTGTTTGGGGCCCTGGACAGTGGGAAGGGGGGAGGTATAAGGGCAGGTGTTGCATCTCCTGCGCTTGCACAGGAAGGTGCCGGGCGAAGGGGAAGGGATGTTGGGGGTGATAGAGGAGTGGACTAGGGTGACTCGGAGGGAGCGGTCCCTATGGAATGCTGAAAGGGGCGGGGAGGGGAAGATGCGTTTGGTGGTGGGGCGGAAATGGCGAAGGATGATCCGTTGAATATGGTGGCTGGTGGGGTGAAAGGTGAGGACAAGGGGCACCCTATCGTGGTTCCGGGAGGGAGAGGCGGGGTGAGGGCAGAAGTGCGGGAGATAGAACCCACCACCAAACGCATCTTCCCTTCCCCTTTCAGCATTCCGTAGGGACTGCTCTCTCCGAGACACCCTAATCCACTCCTCTATCACCCCCAACACCCCTTCCCCTTCGCCCGGCACCTTCCCGTGCAAGCGCAGGAGATGCAACACCTGCCCTTTCACCTCTCCCCTTCCCACTGTCCAGAGCCCCAAACACCCCTTCCAGGTGAAACAGTGATTTACTTGTACTTCTGGCAAACTAGTATACTGTAGGAACTGGGGTTCCTAGCTGAAAAATTGAGATCGACTCAGAAAATCAAAAACAATCAAATTTAATGAACAAACGAAGCTGTACAGGAAACTGTAGGATACAATGCAAATAGGTCTGGTCTGCTTGAAAGCCTCTCTGGAAACCGCTAGAGGGTTCCGAGCTCAACTGCTAGCAGGTTCCGAGCTCTGACGTCATCATGTTCTTCCCGCCATTGAGAGATCACGTGACGGACGGCATGACGTCATCACGCGGAGTACAGGAAAGAAGCCCTAGTACAGTTAACAGATACATTAAAAGGTGCAGCCCCCAGCTGTACTACATTGCTGTAAAAGGAATTATATACAATTGTCCGTAATCCTCTGGTGGTTCCGCCACATGCGCCCCCCCAGAATTGCTTTTAACGGAAAAGGTAAGGCGAGAAGGGGGTCTGACGAGTCTGTACGACCGACTGCGATACCCTGGCAGCTGGAACGGAGCGCTAGAAGACGAACTGGCCGTTGGCTGTGGTTGGGATGATGCCACAGGCGGAGGAGAAGAAGAGGCCGGCTGTGGTCGACCCGGTGAGGCGGGCACTGGTGACTCGGCGGATGACTGTGGCTGTAGTGGACCGGCAGTCGACGGTGGACGACCACGACGAGGCGGCTGAGCGGTGACGACTGGTTCACTCAGATCCAGATGCACCGGTTTCAACCGGTCGTTGGAGATGTGGTCAGGCTTACCGCCAACGTCGACTGTGAAGGACTTGTCACCGGACGAGATGACGCGCAACAGACCGGTGTAAGGCGGTTTGAGCGGGTTTTTGTGAGCATCCTGCCGAATGAACAGGTATTCTGCGCTCTTAAGATCCACCGGGACATGGGAGCGCTGCAGGTCATGATGCGATGTAGGCACTGGGATGAAATTCCTAGCCGCTTCCTGGTGGCTGACGAGCTGCTCAGCTGGGGACCAGGGTTCCGTGAGGAGGAAGCAAATTGCCAGGCACTCAGTGGTTGGCCGTAAACCAGCTCTGCTGAAGAAGAATGCAGGTCATCCTTAGGCGCCGTGCGAAGACCTAGCAGCACCCAAGGGAGCCTGTCCACCCAACTAGGCCCACGGAGACTAGCACGCAGTGCGGCTTTAAGGGACCTGTGGAATCTTTCACACAGACCGTTCGCCTGTGGATGGTAGGCGGTGGTACGATGAAGCTTGGTGCCCAAACCTTGAGCTACGGCGTTCCAAAGCTCAGAGGTAAATTGAGGCCCCCGGTCGGAGGAGATGTCAGCCAGTACCCCGAACCGAGCTACCCACGACGAGATGAAGGCTCTGGAGACGTTTGCCGCTGTGGTGGCAACCAAAGGAATTGCCTCTGGCCACCTGGTGGTGCGGTCTACCACCGTGAGGAGGTGAGTGTACCCGCGAGAAGAAGGGAGAGGACCAACCAGGTCCACGTGCACATGGTCGAATCGACGCTCCGGAACCGGAAAAGTGGCGACTGGGGCCTTAACATGGCGTTGTATCTTGGACTTCTGGCAACTCATGCAGGTATTGGTCCAGTCACGGACGTCGAGATGCATGCCCTTCCAGACGAATTTCTTTGCCATGAGTCATTGTGATGCTCTCATGCCAGGGCGTGATAACACGTGGATAGTGTCAAAAATTCTCCTGCGCCATTCGACTGGAACGATTGGACGTGGGACGCCCATCGAGATATCACACAGGAGTGTGGTCCCTGCGGCCTGGAAACTGACATCAGCCACTTGTAAGCTGGAAGGTGCGGTCCGGTATGCCTGCACTTCAGGGTCTGCCTTCTGTTCTTTTGCCAAACCAACATAGTCGACTCCCAGGTGTACTGCGTGGAGCTGGGCGCGGGAGAGACAATCCGCCACCAGGTTGTCTTTGCCCGAGACATGTTGTATGTCGGTTGTAAATTCAGATATGTACGTAAGATGACGTTGTTGCCGTGCCAACCATGGTTCCGCTGTCTTGGCCATCGCAAAAGTAAGTGGCTTGTGGTCTACAAAAGCCGTGAATGGGCGTCCTTCCAGTAGGAAGCGAAAATGGCGGATGGCCAGAAACAACGCCAACAACTCCTTATCAAAAGTACTATACTTGCGTTCGTTCTTCCGCAATTGGCAGCTGAAGAAAGCCAGTGGTTGCCATGTGCCGTCGACCTGCTGCTCCTGTACTGCCCCGATGGCATAATCAGATGCGTCGGTGGTAAGGGCAATGGTTGCGCCCGGAAGGGGATGTGCCAACATGGTCGCAGCAGCCAAAGCGTTCTTAGTGTCGAGGAAAGCCTGGTCCATCTGGGGTGTCCAATCGATCGGGTCTTTGCCCGATTTACCGCCGAGGGCCTCGTACAAAGGTTGCATCAACAATGCCGCCTTGGGGACGAACCATTGATAAAAATTGACCATTCCCAGAAATTCCTGGAGGACCCTGAAGGTCTGAGGAAGAGGGAACGAGGTGACTGCTTCCACCTTCGTGGCCAGCGGGACGGCGCCTTCTGAGGTGATTCTGTGTCCCAGGAAATCAATGCTGTGCAACCCAAACTGGCACTTGGCCGGGTTGATAATAAGGCCATGTTGGCTGAGACGAGAAAAAAGGGTACGCAAGTGCGTAATGTGTTCTTTCGTGCTGTTACTGGCAATAAGGATGTCGTCTAGGTAGACAAAGATGAACGGCAGATCGCGCAACACGGAATCCATGAGACGTTGGAAGGCTTGTGCTGCATTCTTCAGCCCAAACGGCATACGAAGGAACTCAAAGAGCCCGAAATGTGTGATGACGGCAGTTCTGGGGACGTCCTGAGGATGCACGGGCACTTGATGATAGCCTCGGACGAGGTCTACTTTGGAAAAGATGGAATTCCCTGCCAGATGGGCCGAAAAATCCTGAATGTGAGGAATTGGGTACCGATCCGGTGTGGTAGCCTCATTCAGGCGTCTGTAGTCGCCGCATGGTCGCCATCCGCCGCCCCGGCTTAGGAACAATGTGTAATGGCGAGGACCAAGGACTATTCGAACGTCGAATAATACCCAGGCATTCCATTGTATGGAACTCCGCCTTGGCGGCCGCGAGTTTACCAGGTTCCGGCCTTCGAGCTCTCGCATAAACGGGGGATCCTGTCGTGGTAATGTGGTGCGCCACACCGTGCCTCGCGACTGAAGAAGAAAATGTGGGCCTGGTGAGCTCAGGGAACTCACTGAGAAGACGAGAGAACTCATTTGGAGATGGGACTGCACAAGCAACTGACCAAGACATCGCGGTGCTTCGGTGGCAGGGGACCGAGTGAAAAGTGGAGGCACGGATTAGCTGGCAGTGTCGGACGTCGACGAGAAAGCCGTTTGCGCAGAAGAAATCTGCCCCCAGGATGGCCTGTGAGACTTTTGCCGTGATGAACTCCCAAACAAAAAGTTGGCCGCCAAAACTCAACTGGGCCCTACGCTTTCCGAACGTGCGAATGGCCGCACCATTGGCTGCCTCGAGGGGGGGACCGTGACCGCCGGATTGAAGATCTAGCTTCGACGCTGATCGGATACTGCACTGGGAGCCAGTATCACAGAGAATACGTCACCCTGACAGGGAGTCTGTAATGTATAGGAGTTTCCCTGCGGACCCGACGGCCATCGCAACTCCGGCGCGTCCCTTAGGCCTTATTGATCTACTCAGAAACCGCTGGTTTGAGGTAGGTTTTTTTTTTGGTGAGAAACTGCAGGGCGGACGGCAATTTCTGGCCTTCGCGCCAAAACGAGCGTGGTATGCACACCAGCCTGCAGGAGGAGGATTCGCTTTTGTGGGGGATGGGCGCCTTGTGGCTGCACAAGATTGTTGTGAGACGGTGAATATTTTATCCGCTTCCGCGGCGAGTTCAGCACAATCCGTGATCGTGGAATGGCCAAGGCCGTCTGTACTGGCTCTGGTAGTTGACAGAGAAACAGCTCGCGGAACAGAAAACATTGCGATTCCGAGCCCAAAAGCGTGAGCATTTGGCTCATGAGCTCTGAGGGTTTTGAATCCCCGAGGCCGGGCATGGAGATAAGTCTGCGAGCGCGTTCCGACTTGGACAGACCGAAAATCTGCAGTAAACGTGCTTTTAAAGCTTCGTACTTGCCATCGTTCGGTGGACTCTCGAGGGGGCAGACGACCCGCGAGGCCGTGGCGCCGTCGAGGGCGGAGACCACGTAATAATAACGGGTCGAATCCGCTGCTACTCCCCAGATTGCAAATTGGGCTTCCGCCTGGAAAAACCACGCAGCCGGTTGTTGCTCCCAAAATTGCGGCAGTTTGAAGGTGACGGCGTTCGTGTCCATGATGTAACTTCAACGAAAATTGTTCGAAGAAATCGGGGTCACCAATGTAGGAACTGGGGTTCCTAGTCAAAGAATTGAGATCGACTCAGAAAATCAAAAACAATAAAATTTAATGAACAAACGAAGCTGTACAGGAAACTGTAGGATACAATGCAAATAGGTCTGGTCTGCTTGAAAGCCTCTCTGGAAACCGCTAGAAGGTTCCGAGCTCTGACGTCATGACGTCATCACGTTCTTCCCGCCGTTGAGAGATCACGTGACGGACGGCATGACGTCATCACGCGGAGTACAGGAAAGAAGCCCTAGTACAGTTAACAGATACATTAAAGGTGCAGCCCCCAGCTGTACTACATTGCTGTAAAAGGAATTATATACAATTGTCCGTAATCCTCTGGTGGTTCCGCCACAATACTGTATTCGCTGCTCACGATGTGGTCTCCTCTACATTGGGGAGACCAAACGCAGATTGGGTGACCACTTTGCGGAACACCTCTGTTCAGTCCGTAAGGATGACCCCGAGCTTCTGGTCGCCTGTCATTTTAATTCACCGCCCCATTCCCACTCAGACCTCACTGTACTCGGGCTCTTGCATTGTTCCACGGAAGCTCAGCGTAAGCTCGAGGAACAGCACCTCATCTTCCGATTAGGCACTTTACAGCCTTCCGGACTCAATATCGAGTTCAACAATTTCAAATCATAACCTCAGCCCCCATTACATTTTTACTTATATTTTTTATCTATACCTTTGTTTTGGCCCTTTCCCCCCACCCCTTTTTTTTCTCTCCCACATGGCAGCTGTCTCCCATTCTGCCAGTGCATTTCACACCTAATCTAGAGCCGTCTTTTGTCTCCACTAGTCCTATCACCATCTCGTCTCGTTTTGAATACCTCTTATGTCTCTTCTTCTCTTTTGTTCTCCCAGCCTGGCCTCTTAATTTATTTCATTTCCTGTGTTTTTTCAGTCTTGACAAAGGGTTTTGACCCGAAACATTGACTCTATTTTCTCTCCACGGATGTTGCCTAGCCTGCTGAGTTGTTCCAGCATTTTCTGTTGTTATTTCGGATTTCCAGCATCTGCAGTATTTTGCTATCGTACCAATGTTTGAATATGTGGGTTGCTAAATGTATACCACAAGTTAAGCATTTTGAAACATGAATGGCTTTATCCATAGAGGTGTCTGAATTCTAAGATGATGGATTTAGTATATACCTAAATTATTTACTGGAGTAGTGAGATATTGTATTTGGACATAGGTGACTGGGTACAATTGACGATCAAAATGATAACATTCAATCTAGCCAAGATAAAATTCACATATGAAGTTAAAGTCCTTCTATTTTCTGCCCATTCACATCTAAATTCTCCACATGCCATGCACTAGAACACATCCAAGAAGGACTTACCTCCTCCCAGATCTGTTTCTTTAGCTACTACGAGGTCTACAGGAAGTGTCGAGTTAACTCAAACTCTCTATTTATCACAGGCTTGCTCACATGCCTTTTCTGAAATCAATTATCATTCTTGATAGTAGATTTGAGTAAAACTGTTGGGGTCAGTGGTTCGCAAACATTTTTTGGGTGGGCCCTACCAAAACACTCGGTGTCTCATGCCCTTATAATTAAGTATCTTCAAAAAAAGTCTTGCTACCTTCCTCTCCTTCTATTCCCCACTCTCTACACCCCCATTTTATTTCTTCACTTGTTCCACTATCTCTCCTTACTTTTCACTTTTTTCTTTTTCTTGTCCTTCTTGCTTCTACGGCCGTTTTCTTTTGTCTCTGCTGCCCACAGTATTTGAGCTGTTGGGTTGGGAAACTGCAGAGGCCAACCTAGTCAAGATGAGGGAGCCATGCAGGTCTCTCAATCAGCCACAAGTGGGCCCTTAAAAGCAGACCGCAAAAATAGAATGCCGGCTCATACTAACTTTTGGCCAGGACTTTCCCAACCATCTCTAGCGATGGTTGCACAATGCTTTTCTCCCTCCCACTCTCGAGGAAGCCAACTTTTGCTAGGGTATGAATCAAAGGCTGTCAGCAGTTTTCAGTACCTCATTCTTCATGTGAGCCTAGACAATGAGGTTATTTGAACTTGGGTGCCATCATAGCAGAACACCATACAGTTTTCACCAGACACCATATGCGCTTTCCAGCAGTTGTCACTGAATAGTGTTCAGAACATCAGAACAAGAATAGGCCATTCAGCCCTTTGAGCCTGTACTGCCATTCTATTCAATCATGGTTGATCTGTACCGCAACTGCATTTACCTGCTTTTTCTCCCTTGCCCAACTAAAACTCTATCAATCTATCTCTTAAAAATTACAATTGATTTAGCATCCACCACCATTTGCAGAGACAATTTCAGATTTCCACGACCCCTAATGTGAAAAAATGCTTCCCAATTTCACTAACTGGCCAAGCTCTAATACCCCCTTGTTCTGGATTCCCCTACCTGAGGAAAAGGTTTCTATGTACCTACTCTATCAAATCCTTTGATTATTTTAAACACTTTGATTAGATCACCTCTTAACCTTATAAATTCAAGGGAATACAAACCAAAATTATGCAACCTGTCCCCTCAGTATTATTCTGGTGAATCTGCATTGTACCCCCTTCAAGGCCAACATATCTGTCATGAGACAAGAGCCCAAAACTGAACGCAGTACTCCAGATGGGGTCTGACCAAGGTTTTGTATAACTGAGGCATCACTTCCTCACTTTTGTATTCCAATCCTCTTACAATAAAGACCAACATTCCATTAGCCTTTTTGATGGCTTCAGGTAAAGGAGCCCAGGTTGATTTTTTTCCTTACCATAGCCCAAGGATGACAAGTCCAACTACAGCAACCCAACTGTGACCCAGCAGAGGTCAGCAAACCCAGTACAAACCTGGGATCATGCCCTCCAATTTTTTGAGCGAAGATCAGTAACATCCATCAACACACCAAATATCAGTTACTCACATCTACCAAACCCAACTACATGACATGTCAGAGGGTCATAGAGTCATAACGGCACAGAAGGAGACCATTTGGCCCACCGGGTCTGTGCTGGCTCTCTGTGGAGCAATCCAGTCAGTCCCATTACCCTGCTCTATCCCCGTAGCCCTGCAAGTTTATTTCCCTCAAGTGCCTATCCAGTCTCCCCTTGAAAACATTGAGTGTCTCCGCTTCCACCACTTCCGTCAGCAGCGAATTCCAGGTCATCACCACTCGCTGCGTAAACAATTTTTTCCTCACAACCCCCTGTATCTCTTGCCCAAAACCTTAAATCTGTGTCCCCTAGTCCTTGTACCATCAACTAGTGGGAACAGCCTTTCCCTGTCTAACCTATACAAACCCGTCATAATCTTGTACACCTCTATCAATCACCCCTCAACCTCCTTTGCTCTAATGAAAACAAATCCAACTTCTCCAACCTGTCCTTGTAGCTAAGATCCCCCATCCCCAGAACCATTCTGGTAAATCTCCTCTGCACCCTCTCAAGGGCCTTCACATCCTTCCTAAAGTGTGGTGACTAGAACTGGACGCAATACTCCAGTTGGGGCCTAAACAGTGCTTTATAAAGGTTCAGCATAACTTCTCTACTTTTGTACATAATACCTCTATTTATGAAGCCCATATGCTTTGTTAACCACTCTCTCAAT
This sequence comes from Somniosus microcephalus, assembly GCF_052327205.1. Classification (NCBI taxonomy): domain Eukaryota; kingdom Metazoa; phylum Chordata; class Chondrichthyes; order Squaliformes; family Somniosidae; genus Somniosus; species Somniosus microcephalus. Next base: position 399,696,708 of record NC_140987.1, read on the forward strand.
ATGTCCTGCCACCTTCAGGGACCTATGCACATTAACTCCCAGGTCCCTCTGTACTCTTTAAAGCTATGCCATTAAGTGTATATTGCCTCTCCCTGTTCCTTCTGCCAAAATGCAAAATGTTTCTGCCATCCATTCACCTACCACATGTACCAAGGATTGTCCTTGATGTTATCAAGTCCCAACATCTGGGACACCATAATTGATGTCAAAACATTGTTCAGGTCCATTTTATTTGCAAAAAAGAGAATAGGGATTCGTCTGTGCTGGACATCTGCAAGTACAAACATAGTATTCTTTCAGTTTCTGTGCAAAACAAGTTTATGAGTGACGTACCCGAGATCAGAACCACAATATCCTGTTTCTCAATTATCTAGATCAACACAGCATTTATTTTTAATTCATCTGCGCTTTTTTCCTGATAACACTGGCTCTTGCTTGGGCATAGTTCCATGAGCACCAGGAACCATTTCGTCCTTTGCTCAAGTGGCTATTCATCATGTGCGAATCTAGACAGTGAACAAGTTTCAAACTGTTCAACCATTAAGGGCATCACCACTGAACTTGAATTTTTTTCTCACCTGATGGCCACACACATGCACTTCCTAGCAGGGATCACTAGATAATTATAGCAATGGCAAATCTCAGCTAGATCACTGAGCACCAAAGCCAAGTGGAGCTAGAGGGTCCAACTGAAAGGGAAGGTGGAAAAAAGTCAACAGATCTTCTACCATGGATTGCAATACAGCACTTCTACTAACTAACAAAAGCCAAGGAACCATCCTCTCAGAGTACACAAAGCACAGCTCAAGATTCTGCCAAGGAGAGGAAAGAAAAGTAAATAAATTCAAAAGGAAAGTAAAAAGCAGCAACATAGTCTGACATGAATATCTGCACCTTCATCAGAATCCAATTCTGTACAGGGGGAGTTCACTGCATTATTAACTAAAACACACAGCAGACTTTGAGTCCTACATTACCTGGATGAATGAGGAGGGCTTCTAATTCTTCTTTAGCCACAACAATCCTCAGCTTGTCCCCACTGTCAATGACAAAAATAATGGCATGGGCATCCCTGCAATTAAAACAAAAGCATTAGGATTCAAATACCATCACATTTTTTTAAATAGGTGAAAGAATTGTAAAAAATGTAACTTTTTTGGTCATAAAACTCAGACTTCCCTGATGTTGACAACTCTGTGAATCACAAAAGTGTGTCACAGCTTCATGTCGTCACTGAAGCAACAAATGTAATTAGCTGCTTCGTAAGGGTTTTTCATTCTTCAAATGGATACTGTTCAAACCACAAGAATTTAGTGTAGCTTGATTGGTTCTGAGGACACATGACATTTTATGATATCAAGTGGTGCTGCACATAGTCTCTTACTACGATAAGCGGAAGCACCCCAGGATCCACACAAAGCACTAACTCATTTTGACCTGAAGCTAAACTGAGACTATGCAACCAAAATATCTAAGCCTCAAATCCTGAAGAGGAATGATGGGGCCAGATCATGGTCTGTGTAGATGCATATTATTCCAAGAATTATGATGAGCCGACAAGACAGGAAATCTATCCTCCTCTTTCATTTGGCATCCTCCACACACAGGATTCAAGAAATGGATGTGCAAAGACAACAAAATGCCTGCTACCCAGACCTGACCAAGTATTGACTATGTTTGGTCAGTATTGAAAATTACTCCATATGGACACTTTGAAAATATTAGAAAGAAAAATAAGTAAAGACTTGCATTTATATAGCGCCTTTCACAACTTCAAGATGTCACAAACAGCTTTACAGCCAATGAAGTACTTTTGAAGTGTAGTCACTGTTTTAATATAGGAAACCCGGCAGCCAATTTGCGTACAGCAAGGTCCCACAAACAGCAATGTGATAATGACCAGATGATCTGTTTTAGTGATGTTGATTAAGGGATAAATATTGGCCCAGGACACCGGGATAACTTCCCTGCTTTTCTTCGAAGTAGCGCCATGGGGTCTTTTACTTTCACCTGAGAGAGCAGACGGGGCCTCGCATTAACGTCTCATCCGAAAGGCGGCACCTCCGACAGTGCAGCACTCCTTCAGCCTAGATTTTGTGCTCAAGTCTTCTGCAGTTACAACTTTATACATGCCTAGAAAACCAGCAAACTGTTGATCAACAGTTTCAGAAAAAGCTGACATAGCCCTCTAAAAAGCTGACAACTCCAAGAAAGCCCCAAGTAAAAGCCCATGGCATGTGAAAGTAATTACATAGGCTTGTGACAAACTGTAGAAATAGCCAAATTTCCCACACTTTTATTAGAAGAAAAAAAAATGAATGCTCAAAAGGGGGAAAATATAAATGCTAAAAGCACAATATTGATGGTGCATTTCTAGGCGGGCACACAGGCTGTTGCATGGAAATTTTAAATCTTTTATACTTCATAATTAATTGATTTTTTATACAGCATAGATAAAAAAAGGACATGATATTTGGATTTCCAACATACCAATTCAGACCATTACTTTCCCAAAAGTTACCTCAATAAGTATCTCCCACATCTACACACCCACCACACCGCAGTTCACAAAGGCATCCTAACTGTGATATCCGAGTGGTAAGGTCAGAAACTGAGAGAAGCGAGATATTAGGAACAAAACCCAACTGTTTATTGACCCAGTGTAGCAGAGAAACATCTCTTACAGGCTGCAAGCAAAACACACAATTCTTACTGCACGATGGCAAGATGGAGGATTCACCTCTGAGTCATACCCATAATGCAATGCCACATTACCGTATAAACTGGTGTACCAGGACATTGAATACATGACCCATTACCTTAAATACTGGTGAATGTGAAACCTTAATCTTTGGCTCCATCTGGTGGATACCTTAAACATTACATCCCAGATTACTATACTAACCCCCAAGGAAACCAGATCGGACACTGCTTCCTCTCCAGACCCAGCTCGGAGATAATACCCCATCCAACTTGCCACCTTTTCAGAGGAACACTACCCCTCCAGCTCTCCCAGTTCATACTGGCACTACCTCCCACCCCTCAATTCAACCAAGCATTCTTTTCCCCCTCCCCTGTTCAAGCTTTCAATCTCCTTCACCCTATTCAACTCAAGCTGGCATTCTGCTCATAACTATTGCTCTGTACGTTCACCTTACTGTGCAATAAAGCAGGTGAATGATTCAAACCATACCTCACCACATATAATGTTACTTTGGTCCACCTTTGGAGAGATTAAAGAAATAAATGTGCAAAAGACAGTGATATCTGGCTCAGATCACAAAGGGATTTCACTATTATACTACCAGATCCCATAAATAGATGCAGGGCAGTGTGAACCAACTCCCATTAAAGTAAGATGCTCAGACAACTTATGACTCCACTGAACCCAAGAAGTTATCTTCAGTGGTCCTGACTTTGTAACACCTCCCCATTCCCTCTCAGTTAATACTGCCATTCTCCTTCATTTCCCTACCCCAAAGCACTGCTCCCAGCTTCTACCCTCTTTCTCCCCACCCCTCCAGCACTGCTCCCAACTTATCTCTCCCTTTTATTCCCCGCTTTCCTTTCCCCATCATTTGCCATCTATTTCTCCACAAGAACATAAGAATTAGGAAAAGGAGTAGGCCATACCACCCTTCAAGCCTGCTCCGCCATTCAATAAGATCATGGCTGATATTCGACCTCAACTCCACTTTTCCGCCCGATCCCCATATCTCTCGATTCCCCTAGAGTCCAAAAATCTATCTATCTCAGCCTTGAATATACTCAATGACTCAGCATCCACAGCCCTTTGGGGTAGAGAATTCCAAAGATTCACAACCCTCAGTGAAGAAGTTCCTCTTCATCTCAGTCTTAAAATGCCGACCCCTTATCCTGAGACTATGACTCCTAGTTCTAGACTCTCCAGCCAGGGGAAACAACCACTCAGTATCTACCCTGTCAATCCCCCTCAGAAATCTTATGTTTCAATGAGATGGCCTCTCATTCTTCTAAACTCCAGAGTATAGGCCCAATCTACTCAATCTCTCCTCATAGGACAACCCTCTCATCCAAGGATCAATCTAGTGAACCTTCGTTGCCCCGCCTCCAAGGCATGTATATCCTTTCTCAGATAAGGAGACCAAAACTGTGCACAGTACTGCAGGTGTGGTCTCACCTTAGCCCTTTACAATTGCAGTAAAACTTCCTTACTCTTGTATTCTAACCCCCTTGCAATAAAGGCCAACATGCCATTTGCCTTCCTAATTGCTTGCTGTACCAGCATGCTAACTTTGTGTTTCCTGTATGAGGACATCTAAATATCTCTGAACACCAACATTTAATAGTTTCTCACCATTTAAAAAAGATATTCTGTTTTTCTATTCTTCCTACTAAAGTGAATAACCTCACATTTACCTTATTGCCCAGTCAGCACCAGTTTTTTTGTTTCTTAACTCATCACTTTACACTCAAGAATGTACTTTAGGATACATATAACCCAGAACAGATACCTTAAATGAACAATTCACAGTTTCTGTCCAAGCACACAATGGCACTCATGCATTTTACATTCTGTATTATTTACGGTCATCTCACTTACTTATAGTAGTGTTCCCACAGGTTTCGGTATCTTCCCTGGCCAGACATATCAAACACTGTGAAGGTCATGCTGAAATAGAACAAAGCAACCAATAGAAAAAAATAAATTGAAGACAAGAAAGAATGTAAGATTACTGTAATTTAGTGAATGCTTGTTTATTCTTCTCCATCCCAGCCGTGTTGTCAGAAGAAGCTATGAGCAGACAGCAAGTGCACGTGGAGAAAATAAACAAAAAATGAAGTTTGTGATCCAGTGGGTTCAGCACAATGTCCTTTCATCTTTGGGGCTTGGGTCCGAATTCAGTCCAAATTAATACCTCTGCCTGTAAGCTGTAATGATCCAAACTAAAATGGGCTTGAAAAGTCTCAAATTAATTATTAGTATGTGCTGGCCCACCACAGAAAAGGCTCAGAATTTGGACATCTCACGCTAGAGGCCACATGGATGCTGTACAAAGCGGCAGGAGGTGGGGAAGATTTATATATACCCATTTACTATACCTGGATGTAGAGAATTTCTCCACACTAAATCCAATTGTTGGTATTATATCCATGGTTTGTGCCTGAAAAATAAGGGGGAAAGTTAAGATCAACTTAAAACAATCAGTATAGGGAAATTTTGTTTTAACTGTCCATCCTTTTTCACTTCAAACATTGTAAAGCCATTTTTATGGACACTGAAATTACAATATGACAATTAGTAGTCAACTGGGATGTAAAACCACAAGGACCCAGTTTCATTTCTCAGTCTGTGCAAAATTAACTCCTCTCAGCCAGCACTGTGGATGTGCTCTTGGGATAAGGAGAAGGAAAATCAGGCAGGGTTCCTATGCCTGGCCACTTTCCATTGACTTCTGCTGTGTCCACCTCGCCCATAACCTCCCGTTTGAATCCCTAGTTTTCTGCTCCATCTAAGGAAACTAAAATAGCAATAACCAGTGTCACAAATGAAATTCTGGGACTATAGTGCATTATCCCTCCTCATCCTCCTCAACCTGCACCTTTGATATACCATCCTCCTTACAACAGTGACTCCACTTCAAAAATTACTTCATTGGTGGTAAAGCGCTTTGAGACATTCGGTAGTCATGAAAGGCGCTATATAAATGCAAGTCTTGGCAGGTGCAGCAGGCGGTTAAGAAGGCAAATGGTATGTTGGCCTTCGTAGCAAGAGGGTTCGAGTACAGGAACAAGGATGTCTTGCTACAGTTGTACAGGGCCTTGGTGAGACCGCACCTTGAGTATTGTGTGCAGTTTTGGTCGCCTTACCTGAGGAAGGACGTTCTTGCCATGGAGGGAGTGCAGCGAAGATTCACCAGGCTGATACCTGGGATGGCAGGAATGACGTATGAGGAGAGATTTTGTCGATTGGGCTTATACTCACTGGAGTTTAGAAGATTGAGAGGGGATCTCATCGAAACCTATAAAATTGTGTCAGGTCTGGACAGACTAGATGCAGGAAGGATGTTTCTGATGGCCGGGGAGTCCAGAACCAGGGGTCATAGTCTAAGGATAAGGGGTAAGCCATTTAGGACTGAAATGAGGAGGAATTTCTTCACCCAGAGAGTGGTAAACCTGTGGAATTCTCTACCACAGAAGGCAGTAGAGGCCAATACATTAAATATATTCAAGAAAGAATTGGATATATTTCTTGAGGCTAAAGGGATCAAGGGATATGGGGAGAAGACAGGGACAGGGTACTGAATTTGGATGATCAGCCATGATCTCATTGAATGGCGGAGCAGGCTCGAAGGGCCAAATGGCCTACTCCTGCTCCTATCTTCTATGTTTCTATGTTTTTCTTTAACACCTGTGCTCTTCAGTCCAGTTCCAAGAGACTGCCTTTGCTTGGTTGCGCTCTTGCCTATCCAAACAAAGCAAGAGTATCTCTAGCAATGGCTTCTCTTCCATACCGTACAGTCATCTTCAGAGAGCCCCAAGGACCCATCCTGGGCCCATCTGCATATTGTACTCCAACAACATTCTCATCACAAGCCATGGGGTCAGCCGATGGCACCCAGTTCTACCTCTTCACTGTCTCTCGAAATTCTCTGCTATCTCTGGCCTATCAGGTGGCTTGTCTGACATCCAGTCTTCATCCAGCTAAACATTACAAAGACCGAAGCTACATCTTCAGCCCGTGCCACAAATTCCATACCCTCGCCATTGACTCCATTTCCCTCCTGACCACTGCTTCAAGTTGAACCAGACCCCGAGCTAAGTTTTTTGTCACGTTTCATATCAAAAAGACCACGGGGGAGAAATTGACTACAGCCCCGTTTGGGGCGCCAGCCTCACCAGGACGCTAAAAGTAGCGCCCTGGAAACATTCGTGGCTGCCCGCCGGAAATTCAGTGGTAGCGCCCCAAAGGGAAGCGCGGCGCTACTGGAGGCGCCCCGCATCCCTCTTGGGGTGCTGCGAGTGAATATTGTTGCGCTACGTGCCGCAGCGCCACACGTTGCGTTACGTCGCGCTGTGGTATTACAGGCCTTCCTCCCCTTCTTAAAGGGGAGGGGCCTTGTGCAGCGCAATCTGGGGCCCAGCTGGGCCCCCGAGGATCGTGATTGCCGGCAAAAGAGCCCGGCACCGAGGAGAAGTGCCGGGCTCTTGGAACGCAGCCGGCACTCCGCGGGGGGGGGGGGGGGGGGGGGGGGGGGGGGGGGGGAGGTTCAGGAGGCCGGGGACAGGAGCGCAGGCAGGTGCCCAACAAAAATGGCCGCCCCGCACCTCTCCTTTAATTTGCACCTCCCCCGCCGCAGGTAGGCCCCCCCTGAACCGGTCGCACATAGCGTCCGGCGGTAAATCAGGGGGCATTTCCAAATATCGTGGCCGGGGCATCAGCAGGGCGCTGCGCACACCGATGACGTCATCGGTAGCGGCGCAGCGCTAATGGCTAGCGCCACCACTAGCATCCCGCGGAATTTAGCGGGAGGCGTGGGCAGTGGCTTGCGACCCACTTAGCACTCTCTTAAGGCGCTAACGGGTGGCGCAGCCAACTGAATTTCTCCCCCCACATCTCCATGGCATCAACTGCCTCTTTCCAAGCTCAGCCGATCTGCTGCCGAAGCCTGACTTCATGCTTTTGTAACCTCCAGAATTGATTACTCCAATGCGCTCCGGCCAGCCTCCCACCCACCATAACCTTCAGCACATCCAAATCTCTGCTGCCCATATCCTATTACACACCAAGACATACTCACCAATCAACTGGTTCTCACTGACATACATTGGCTCTTGGTTCCCCAATGCCTCCAATCTAAAATTCTCATCCTTGTATTTAAATTCCTCTGTAAACTTACCCCTCCCTTTCTCTGTAACCTCCTCCAGCCTACAAACACCTCCACACTCTCCATTCCTCTGACGCAGGCCTCATGCACCACCCCCTTCATCCCACCATTGATCATCATGCATAGTTGTCTGGATCTCACAATTGTGCGAAAACACCATTAACTGAATTGACACACTTTAGATAAAGACAAGAGCAGCCTCTTTAATTGGATCGCATGATAGTCATCGGAAATATAGGAACGTAGGAATGGGAGATAGGCCATTCAATCTCTCGAGCCTACTCCACCATTCAGTCTCTCGAGCTTACTGCACCATTCAATCAGATCATGGCTGATCTGTACGTCAACTCCATTTATGCGCCTTTGCCCCATATCCCTTACCTAACAAAAATCGATTGATCTGAGTCTTGAAAATTGCAATTGACCCAGCAGCCACAACCTTTTGTGGGGGAAGGAAGGGAACGAGTTCAAGGTTTCCACTACCCTTTTGTGTGAAAAAGGGAATGCAAGCCAAGTTTATACAACTTGTCTTCATAATTTAACCCCGTCAGCCCTGGTATCATTCTGGTCAATCTGCCTTTTCCCCCCCCCTCAAAGGCCAATGTAGCTTTCCTGAGATGCAATGCCCAAAACCGAACGCAGTACTCCAAATGAGGCCTGAACAAGGCTCTGTACAACAGGAGCATCACTTCCTCAGTTTTGTATTCCACTGTCCTGAACTTCAATTAGCCTTTTTGATTGTTTTTGTACCGTGGTTTGTGTACACGGACACGCAAATTCCTTTGCTCCTCCGCAGTTCCTCGTCTCTTTCCATTACTCTTGGAATACAATTAATTTTAAACATATTTTGTCCCATCAAAGGGTTATGCATAATCTGAAAGCACTATGTTGACTTTTAAATGAACCTTGCATTTTGTGGAATTTTAATACCAAGATAGTTAAAATAAAAACATGTTCAAAATATTTATTTTCAGATAACAGAGTAGAGATGCTTTTGTAGATGAGGTTAGTCTTCTACTCACTCAAACATCTGATCCAAGACTATACACTCCAATTGACCTCTACTTTTTATTCCTAATATTTGATATTAAGGGTAAATGAAATGTATAAAATGTGTTAATTGTGGTTACTAAATGCATATACCAGGGCCTCCAGTAGTATTGGTCACAGCAAATCAAAGGCTACATTGTTTCATAAGGAAAGAAGCATATGCCATGTAACATAATTATTATTCTGCAAAATGTACAGCTAGATGTAACTTGGCCTGATCCTTCAACATTACAAGCACTAATTACTGTAAAACATATCCTACTGGACACATTCTGAGTTCAATTATAAAAACAACTTGCATTTATATAGCGCCTTTAATATAGTAAAACATCACATCATGTGCAGCATGTCACAGTACCATTATAAAACAAAATTTGACACCGAACCACATAAGGCACTATTAGGTCAGGTGGCCAAAAGCTTGGTGAAAGAGGTGGATCTTAAGGAGTGTCTTAAAGGAGAGAGAGGTGGATAGGCTTAGGGAAGGAATTCCAGAACTTAGGGCCTTGGCAGCTGAAGGCACGGCTACCAATAGTGGAGCGATTAAAATTGAGAATACGCAAGAGGCCAGAATTGGAGGAATGCAGATATCGGAGGGTTATAGGACTGAAGGAGGTTACAGAGGTAGGGAGCAGTGTCCCCTGTAAGATATGCGGTCGCACACCACTCCAGGCAACCCATGCAGCCAGCTTACCAGCATTTCAATGTAAAAACCATACATGCGCGGTATTTTGAATGGCCGGCGCAGCCTCTTAAAGGGGTCACGCAGAGCCAAAAAAAATCACAGGGAACATAGATAGGGAGAGGCGAGGCTATGGAGGGATTTGAAAACAAGGATGAGAATTTTAAAATCAAGGCACTGCCTGACTAGGAGCCAATGTAGGTCAGCGAGCACAGGATTGATTGGTGAACATGACTTGGTACGAGTTAGGATACAGACAGCAGAGCTTTTGGGCGAGCTCAAGTTTACGGAGGGTGCAATGTGGGAGGCCGGCCAGAAGAGCATTGGAATGGTCAAGTCTAGAGGTAACAAAGGCATGGATGAGGGTTTCAGCACCAGATGAGCTGAGGCAGGGGTGGAGACCGGCGACATCACGGAGGTGGAAGTAGGCAGACTTGGTGATGGAGAGGATATGGTGTCAGAAGCAATGTTCACCTTGGGTGCATGGTCACTTTAACGGGCTGCACAGCCCATTCAAAGTTTCGTACATGCGCAAATTTTCACATTTGAAACGCCAGTCTCGGGCTGCACAGGACCAACCGGCAGCTGCGTTGGGAACATTGGTCAGAAGCTCAGCTCAGGAGCAAATAGGATGCCAAGGTTGAAAATAGTATGGTTCAGCTTCAGTCAGTGGCCAGGGAAAGGTTTGGAGTTGGTGGCTAGGGAATGGTGTTCGTGGCAGGGACCAAAGACAATGGCTTAGTTCTTTGCAATATTTAATTGGAGGAAATTTATGCTTGTCCAATACTGGATGTCGGACAAGCATCATGACAAACAGGCGGTGGAGGGGTCGAGAGAGGTGGTGGTGAGGTAGAGCTGGGTATCGTCAGCGTACGTGTGGAACCCAACGTTGTGTTTTCAGATGATGTCACCGAGGGGCAGCATGTGGATGAGAAATAGAAGGGAGCAAAGGATAGATCCTTGGGGGATTACAGGCATAATGGTGCAGGAGCAGGAAGAGAAGCCATTGCAGGTGATTCTCTGGCTATGACTGGATAGATAGGAATGGAACCAGGTGAGAGCAGTCCCACCCAACTGAACAAAGGAGGTGCTGGAGGAGGATAGTTTAATCAACCATGTCAAAGGCTGCAGACAGATTGAGAAGAATGAGGAGGGATAGTTTACCATGGTCACAGTCACATACACTGTCATTTGTGCCTTTGATAAGGGTTGTTTCAGTGCTGTTGCAGGGGCAGAAATCTTATTGGAGGCGTTCAAACATGGAAAGATGGGTACAGATTTAGGTAGGGCTCTTTTTAAAGTCTCTGGTGCATGTCAAATTTCCAGCATCCGCAATATTGTGATTTTGTATGATTGTTAAGAACGTTGACATTTACACCAGACCTGCCCAGCTCTCCATCCATAACGTGGTTGGGTGCTGCTTGTCCTTTGCCATGATGTGCCCTGTTGGAGCTGTTTGTACCTCTTTCTTCTGCTGGTCTGGAGCAGTTATTCTGATTGGTCAAGCTGACCACGATGACAGCTCCCTATTCCGTACAATGTTGCTGGTGTTTCGATGGTATGAAGTCTAGCGTTTCCACTTGTGTTACACACAATTTTAGCACACAGCCAATAAGCAATAAACAAGGAAGTAAAGCGCACACAACAATCAAAAGACACTCGCACACTCTGCTTTTCATTTTACCAACTAAACCACAAAAAGGTTACAGTACATATGCATATACCTTGCAAATGAGTATCGAGATTACATGCCAAATGCTATTACTCATTTTTTATTTACCAATCACAAATGCAATCAGCTATATCATGTGGCTCATGCCTAACGTATTGGGTTCCGCCAGGACCATTTAGCTCTAGACCTCATTTCAGCCTTGGTCCAAGCATGGGCAGAAGAGCTGACTTCCAGAGGTGAGCCAAGAGTGACTGCCCTTGACATCAAGGCAGCATTTGACCCATTGTGGCACCAAAGAGCCCTGGTAAAACTGAAATTAATGGAGATCATGGGGAAAACTCTCCAGTGGCTGGAGTCATATCTAGCAGAAAGGAAGATGGTTGTTGGAGGCTAATTATCTCAGCCCCAGGACATTGCTGCAAGAGTTCCACATGGCAGCATTCTAGGCCCAACTATCTCCAGCTGCTTCATCAATAATTTCACTCCATCATCAGGTCAAAAGTGCGCCTGTTCGTTGAAGGTTGCAGTGCTCAGCTTCATTCGCATTTCCTCCGATAATGAAGCAGTCTATGTCCACATGCAGCAAGATCTGGGCAACATCCAGACTTGGGCTGATAAGTGGCAAGTAACACTGAAACCACACAAGTGCCAAGCAACGATCATCTCCAACAAGAGAGAGTCTAACCACCTCCCCATGACATTCAATGGCATTACCATTGCCAAATCCCCCACCATCAACATCCTGGGGGGTCGCAATTGACCAGAAACTCAACTGGACCAGCCACTTAAATGCCATGGCTATTAGAGCAGGTCAGAGACTGGGTATTCTGCAGAGAGTGGCTCACCTTCTAACTCTCCAAAGCCTCTCCACCATCTACAAGGCACAAGTCAGGAGTGTAATGGAATACTTTCCACTTGCCTGGATGGGTCCAGATTCAACAGCACACGATGATCAAGCGGACTGCTTTATTCTGGATGGTGTTGATCAGCAGCTCATTCACCACCTTAAACATTAAGTCCCTCCATCACTGATGTACCCTGGCTGCTATCTACAGGATGTACTGCAGCAGCTTGCCAAGGCTTCTACATGGGAACACCATCACCTCCAAGTTCCCCTCCAAGTCACACACCATCCTGACTTGGACATATAGCACTGTTCCTTCATGGTCACTGGGTCAAAATTCTGGAACTCCCAATCTTACAGCAATGTGCGAGTACCTTCACCACATGGACTGCAGCGGTTCAAGTCGGCGACTTACCACCACCTTCTCAATGGCAACTAAGGATGGGCAATAAATGCCAGCCTTACCAGTGATGCCAACATCCTGAAAATGAATTTTTTTAAAAAGCAGTGACATAATCTCCTAATATGGTAAGGAGAGAAAAATGAATAGCAGAACTTTAAATACATTGAAAAGTATTTTTTTTTTTAAATATACAATCTCTATGAAAGCTCAAGTCAAAGCAAAACGGGTAACTGCACGAGAAAAGGGGCAGCAACAACTGGCCAGTTAGGGAAACACTGGCACGCTTAGAAGCAATTAAATCAAGTCCCAGAATTGTAGATGTGTGGCAAAGCCACCAAGGGACTCCTGTATATGACTATATAACTGCCTTTAACAGAGTGCTACAGCACCTATGTTTGTTTACTGTTTGTAAATAACCCGTTCTCGGTAAGTTCCAGAACCAGCGCGATGACGTCATCACGTTGGTCACGTGACGTCCTGAACGGCGGGAAATGTGAGGACGTCATGACGTCAGGCTGGGAGGTTCCCAGGTCAGACCTCGTGAAGCCAGCCTTAAGAAAAGACCTGTTGATTGTTTCTCCTGCATTCCATTGTTTGTTCTTTAGTTTACATTAAACTACGTTTAATTATCGGACTGACTCGACCTCAGGATTTCAGCTAGGGATCTGACGATTCCTACAGTGGTGACCCCGAAGCTTCGCGGACGATTTTCGCGGAGAAAGCACGATGCAGCACGATGGATGTTAATGCAGTGACCTTGAAGCTCCCTCAATATTGGGAACAACAGGCGGCCTCCTGGTTCGTCCAAGCGGAGGCTCAGTTCCAACTTCGGAACATCGTGCTGGATCAGACCCGTTATCTTTACGTGATCTCCGCACTGGACAGCTCGACGGCTTCGAGGATCAGCAGCCTGCTGGAAAACCCGCCCGTGGATAACAAGTATGATACGCTTAAGGCGTGACTAACGCAGGTTTTCGGCCTCACGAAAGCGGAGCGCGTGCGACGTTTACTCACACTGCCCGGGTTAGGCGACGCCAAGCCGTCTGAGTTGATGAGCCAGATGCTCACGCTCCTTGGTTCTGAGCCGCAGTGTTTTCTGTTCCGGGAACTGTTCCTGAGCCAGCTACCCGAGCAGGTGCAAGCAGCCCTCGCCAGGTCAAAGGCTACGGACAGTGTAGCGCTCACGGCCAAAGCCGACACTATTTATGCGGTGATGCAGCAGGACTGCGCCACCTCAAAGCGTCCCGCCCCGAAGAACCCCGCCTTGGCGCCTCCATCATCCGGTCTCTGTTACTATCACGCCCGTTTCGGCCCAAAAGCCAGATGCTGCCGTCCTCCCTGTAGTTTCGTGCCTAATGCAACGAGAAAGCAACAGCACCAACTGCGTGAACGGAAGAACGACCCCGAGGTCGGTTTCGCATCTACGATGGCGGTTGGAGATTCCGGGAAATTACTTTATATCACCAACTCCATTTCGGGCTGGTGGTTTTTGTGTGACACGGGCGCCCAGTGCAGCATCCTCCCCGCTTCGCTCCTCCAAGTCAGGGCCGGGAGGCGCGGTTCTCCACCCCAGGCCGCCAACGGCAGTGCTATTCGTACGTTCGGGAAGCGGCGGATCCAGGTGCGTTTCGGCGGGCAACGTTTCCTATGGGAGTTTATCACCGCCCAAATCGCACAGGCAATCCTCGGCGCTGACTTCTTCTGTGCCAATGGCCTATTGGTTGATTTACGCCGCCACGTTTGCCTCCATCCCGTGCTTTCGGGGCTTAGGCACGACTCACACGGTTTCCTGCACCGTGCCGGCGCCCGACGACTTCGCCCGCCTTCTCGGGGAATTTCCGGATCTAACTCGGCCCACCTTCTCGGCAACGACCGCTAAACATGGTGTGGAGCACCACATCGCGATGATCAGCCCTCCGGTCTATGCCCAGGCTCGGCGGCTGGAACCCAGTAAACTCGAGGCCGCGAAGGCGGAGTTCGCCACCATGGAGCGGCTGGGGATTGTTCGCTGGTCGGATAGTCCCTGGTCTTCGCCACTTCATATCGTCCCTAAGGCCGGCGGTGGTTGGCGGCCCTGCGGCGATTATCGGCGCCTCAATGAGGTCACGACACCCGACCGGTACCCAATACCATACATCCAAGATTTCTCCGCACATTTGGCGGGCAATTCGTTTTTTTCCAAAATCGACCTCGTCCGGGGGTACCATCAAGTGCCCGTCCACCCCCAGGACATCCAGAAGACGGCGGTCATTACCCCGTTCGGACTGTTTGAATTCCTCCGAATGCTGTTCGGGCTCAAGAATGCGGCGCAGGCGTTCCAGCGCCTTATGGATTCAGTGCTGCGGGATCTTAAGTTCCTGTTTGTGTATCTCGATGACATCCTGGTCACCAGTACTTCGAAAGAGGAACATCTCAGCCACCTGCGCCTCCTTTTTCGCCGCCTCCGTCAGCATGGCCTCATAATTAACCTGGCCAAATGCCAATTCGGGCTGCGACAGATCGACTTTTTGGGCCACCGCATCACTGCAGAAGGAGCAGTGCCACTTCGGTCGAAGGTGGAGGCGATGGCTGCTTTTCCACGCCCGCAATCCGTTAAAGTGCTCCAGTAGTTCCTCAGTATGGTAATTTTTTACCATCGGTTTGTTCCCCGGGCCGCGCAGCTTATGCGGCCACTCTATGAGGCACTCAAGAGGGAAACCGGGGAAGGAACCTATGGTCTGGACACCAGAGATGGATTGCGCTTTTGTGGACACGAAAGATGCTCTCGCAAACGCAACGATGTTGGCGCACCCGCTGCCTGGTGCCACCATCGCGCTTACGACTGACGCTTCGGACTACACCGTAGGCGCCGTGCAGGAGCAATGGGTCGACGGGACGTGGCAACCGCTGGCGTTTTTTAGTCGCCAATTGCGTCGTAACGAACGCAGCTACAGCACGTTCGACGGAGTTGCTGGCGTTGTTTCTGGCCATCCGCCATTTTCGTTTTCTGTTGGAGGACGTCAATTCACCGCGTTTGTGGATCACAAGCCCCTGACGTTTGCCATGGCCAAGACGGCTGAGCCGCGGTCGGCTCGACAGCAACGACAGCTCACCTTTATTTCTGAGTTCACCACCGACATCCGGCACGTGGCCGGCAAGGACAACGTGGTCGCCAATTGCCTCTCGCGTGCGACGGTCCAGGCCGTCCAACTGGGACTCAATTATTCACTCATGGCTGCTGACCAAGCGGCTGATCCGGATACGCTAGCTTTCCGTACCGAATCCTCCTGCCTTCAGCCAGCGGATATGCTTTTCCACTCGGCCGGCACCTCCTTGCTCTGAGACGTCTCCTTGGGGGACCCCCGCCCGATCATTCCGCTGTCCTGGCGTAGGAACGTTTTCGATGCCATCCACGAGCTTGCGCACCCTGGCGTGAGGGCTTCACAAAAACTACTGGCGTCCAAGTTCGTCTGGAGAGGGATGCGTAAGGATGTCCGCGACTGGGCCAACACCTGCGTCGTGTGTGCCAGCGGGCTAAGGTGCAGCGGCACGTCAAAGCTCCCGTAGCCGTTTTCAAAAAGTACCGGAGCGGCATTTCGATCACGTCCATGTCGACCTCGTTGGCCCACTACCGCCGTCACAGGGTTTCACACATCTCGACTATTGTCGACCGTACCACCAGGAGGCCATTACTTTGACGTCCACCACCTCCGCGGGTGTTGCCCGGGCTTTTCTTTCCTCCTGGGTTGCACGTTTCGGCGTTCTGTCTGATATTTCGTCGGACCGTGGGCCGCAATTCTCGTCTGCACTGTGGAATGCCGTAGCCTTGGGTTTGGGCACCAAGCTCCATCGGACCACGGCTTACCATCCGCAGGCAAATGGACTATGTGAGCGCTTTCATCGGTCCTTGAAGGCGTCGCTGCGGGCCAGCCTCCAGGGGGCCGCATGGATAGACAGGCTGCCTTGGGTGATGCTCGGGTTACGCACAGCGCCCAAAGAGGACCTGCAGGCATCGGCCGCCAAGCTGGTTTATGGACAGCCACTCCGGGTGCCAGGCGAGTTTCTTCCGTCACCAACGCGACCTTAGTCGGCAGCCGAACAACTGGAGGCCCACCGGGACGCAGCTCAATCTTTTAGGCCAATTCCGACGTCACGTCACGGTTTGCCCGCGTCACACGTTCCGCCGGAGCTTCTGCAGGCTAAATTAGTTTTTGTCAGGCATGACGCCCACCGTAGTCCTCTCACACCTCCATATACAGGCCCTTTCCAGGTACTGCAGGCGGGTGCCAAGAGTTTTTTAGTGGACATCGGGGGCAAGCCTGACCACATTTCCGTGGACCGCCTCAAGGCCGCACACCTGGACCTCGGCCAACCGGTCGAGGCAGCGCAGCCACCGCGTCGTGGGCGGCTGCCCGCTGCCGCCACACCTGACCAGACTGTTCCGCAGGCCAGCTCATCGTCTGCCCAGCCCATTCCACTCCGGGAATATCGGAGTCGTTCGAACAGGCTTGTCCGACCTCCTCTGCGATTGACTTTTGTGGTTAAAGACACTTCTGGGGGGGGGGGGGGGGGGGCGCATGTGGCAAAGCCACCAAGGGACTCCTGTATGACTATATAACTGCCTTTAACAGAGTGCTACAGCACCTATGTTTGTTTACTGTTTGTAAATAACCCGTTCTCGGTAAGTTCCAGAACCAGCGCGATGACGTCATCACGTCCCGAACGGCGGGAAACGTGATAACGTCATGACGTCAGGCTGGGAGGTTCCCAGGTCAGACCTCGTGAAGCCAGCCTTAAGAAAAGACCTGTTGATTGTTTGTTCTTTAGTTTACATTAAACTTCGTTTAATTATCGGACTGACTCGACCTCAGTATTTCAGCTAGGGATCTGACGATTCCTACAGATGCATCTTAGTGCTACAAGTGGGAGCTACAGGTCTGTGAAGAGGATCTCTGCTATTTTACTGCTACAAGCATCTGGAAACCCACCCACTTTTTAAAGCAACATTATATCAAAAGCTTTTCTCTCAGTGCTACTATACCCTAACATCCATTTCCCACTCCTAGAAGACCCTTTCCTACTACTGCCAGACACCATGATTACCCCTCCCGGCTTTTACAATTCTCCACAGGATTCATCCAGATCCTTGCACCCTTGCACGCGCCCACAGTCATGATCCTCATCTCAGTAAATCTTAGCTGTACTCTCTTATCGGGGAGGGTGACAGAGGCAGACCGAAAATCCAAAAGGAGCGTGTGAGAAAGAGAGGCAGACAGAAAGAGCCAACCGAGAGAAACAGAAAGCAAAAAAAAGAGAATGAGAGAGCACAAGAGACGAAGGATATACGGCACAAAAATAGGCCATTCGGCCCAACCAGTCCATGCCGGCATTTATGCTCCACTCGATCCTCCTCCCATCTTTCCTCATCTAACTCTGTCAGCATAACCCTCTATTCCGTTCTCCCTGATATGCTTATCTAGCCTCCCCTTAAATGCATCTATACTATTTGCCTCAACTACCCCCTGTGGTAGCAAGTTTCACATTCTCACCACTCTCTGGGTAAAGAAGTTTCTTCTGAATTCCCTATTTGATTTCTTGGTGACTATCTTATATTGATGGCCTCTAGTTATGATCTTCCCCACAAGTGGAAACACTCTCTCTGTATCTATATCAAAACCTTTCATAATTTTCAAGACCTCAATTAGGTTACCCTTCAGCCTTCTTTTTTCAAGCGAAAGAGACCCAGCCTGTTCATTCTTTCCTGATAGGTATACCCTTGCATTTCTGGTATCATCCTTGTAAATCTTCTCTGTACCCTCTCCAGTGCCTCTATAACCTTTTTATAACATGGTGACCAGAACTGTACGCAGTACTCCGTGTGGTCTAACCAAGGTTTGATACAAGTTTAGCATAACTTCACTACTTTTCAAATCTATCTCTCTAGAAATAAACCCTAGTGCCTGGTTTGCCTTTTTTATGGCCTTGTTAACCTGTGTCGCTACTTTTAGTGATTTGTGTATTTGTACTCCTAGATCCCTTTTCTCCTCTACCCCACCCAGACTCACACCCTCCAAGTAATATGTGACCTCCCTATTCTTCTTACCAAAATGTAATACCTCACATTTATCTGTGTTGAAATTCATTTGCCAATTATATGCCCATTCTGCAAGTTTATTAATGTCCCCCTGTAATTTGTTGCAGTCCTCCTCAGTATTAACTATCCCCCCCAATTTGGTGTCATCTGCAAATTTAGAAATTGTGTTTTTGATTCTAAAGTCTAAATCGTTAATATAAATTGTGAACAACAGTGGTCCCAGCACTGAATCCTTGTGAAACACCACTACCCATCTTCTGCCACTGTGAATAGCTACCCTTTACCCCACTTGCTGCTTTCTGTCTTGAAGCCAGCTAGCTATCCATTCTGCTACATGTCCACCGACTCTGCATTCTCTGACTTTCGTCATTAGTCTATTATGTGGTTGCTTATCTAAGGCCTTTTGAAAATCTAGATAAATTACATCTACTGCATTACCCTTGTCTATTCTCTGTTAGCTCTTCAAAAAATTCAATGAGGTTCCCTTTTCACTATTCATTTATATTTTTCGTTTCTAGATGTTCTTCTATTTTCTCCTTTAGTAGGGATTCCATTATTTTTCCTACCATCGATGTTAAGCTGACTGGTCTATGGTTCCCTGGACATGTTCCATCTCCCTTCTTAAATATAGGTATTATGTTAGCTATCCGCCAGTCCTCTGGCACTGCACCTTTTCCAATGAATTATTAAATATGTGTAGTAATGCCTCTGCTATCTCATTAATGTTTAGCTTATTCTTGATTTTAGCAGAATATATTTTTCCTGGACTCTGTTGAACACCATTTTAAATGTTTCCCATTGAGAGTTCTGAATTAGGTGTGGGAACATAGAATCATAGATTCATAGCATGGTTACAGCACGGAAGAAGGCCATGCGGCCCATCGAGCCTGTGCCGACTCCCAGTTAGTCCCACTCCTCTGCCCTTCCCAGAAGCAAGATAGCCTACCTTGGAGCCACTAACTGCTCTAGGCTCTCAAAGCCTGTCCTCCATAGGCACCCTCCAACTGTCAGACTCCACCCAGTGGATAATCAGTTACATTTCTTTCCATCATGCCCCAGAGGCAGTGGCTACTGTGGAAATCTGATTGCTAATTATCTAAGCAGGCAGCAGGGGAAACTTCCCAGACTATTGGAGCAGGGTTCCCAACATTGAGAGAAGGGGGTGCGGTTCGTCTGGATAATCGAGAGGCTGGAAGGGAAGGAAACCATTACAATGGCTAGTAGATCACTAGACAAGAAGCAGCAGGGGGAATTGGGACCCCAGATAGGAAGAGGGTGTGGATACAGATAGTGGGTTTCCAAGACTGCTCGGGTTTCTTCATAACTGCTCTACAATGGACTTGATGAAAAAATTGGGAACATTTTGGTACCTGTCTGTCAATGTATGGCCAGGCAATTGTTTTTTTACTTTAAAAAGAGATGAGAGCCAGAGCGGCAGAGTACTTTAAACAGCACGGGAGCGGAGAGCCAGAGCAGCAGAATACTTTAAGTCTGGTAAATAGAGGCATGGCAGGGCAGCTCAATCCCATGATTTGCACATCCTGTGCCATGTGGGAAATCCTGGACGCTTACATAGAAACATAGAAGATAGGAGCAGCAGTCGGCCATTCGGCCCCTCGAGCCTGTTCTGCCATTTAATGAGATCATGGCTGATCATCCAAATTCAGTACCCTGTCCCTGCATTCTGCCCATATCCCTTGATCCCTTTAGCCTTAAGAAGCATATCTAACTCCTTCTTGAATATATTTAATGAATTGGCCTCAACTGCCTTCTGTGGTAGAGAATTCCACAGGTTCACCACTCTCTGGGTGAAGAAATTCCTCCTCATCTCAGTCCTGAATGGCTTACCCCTTAGCCTTGGACTGTGACCTCTGGTTCTGGACTCCCCCGCCATTGGGAACATCCTTCCTGCATCTAGTCTGTCTAATCCTGTTAGAATTTCATAAGTTTCAATGAGATCCCCTCTCATTCTTCTAAACTCTAGCGAATATAAGCCTAATCGACCCAATCGCTCTTCATATGTCATTCCTGCCATCCCAGATATCAGTTTGGTGAATCTTCGCTGCACTCCCTCCATGGCAAGAACATCCTTCCTCAGATAAGGCGACCAAAACTGCACACAATACTCAAGGTGTGGTCTCACCAAGGCCCTGTACAACTGCAGCAAGACATCCTTGTTCCTGTACTCGAATCCTCTCGCTATGAAGGCCAACATACCATTTGCCTTCTTAACCGGCTGCTGCACCTGCATACTTACCTTCAGCGACTGGTGCACAAAGACACCCAGGTCTCGTTGCGCTTCCCCTTTTCCCAATCTATTGCCATTCAGATAATAATCTGCCTTCCTGTTATTGCCACCAAAGTGGATAACCTCGCATTTATCCACATTATACTGCATCTGCCCAATTACCCAACCTGTCCAAATTATACTAGAGTTTCTCTGCATCCTCCTCACAGCACACACGCCCACCCAGCTTTGTGTTGTCTGCAAACTTGGAGATATTACATCTAGTTCCCTCGTCTAGATCATTAATATATATTGTGAATAGCTGGGGTCCTAGCACCGATCCCTGCAGTACCCCACTAGTCACTGCCTGCCACTCGGAAAAAGATTTGTTTATTCCAACTCTTTGCTTCCTGTCTGCCAACCAGTTCTCTATTCAAGTCAGTACCTTACTCCCAATCCCATGTGCTTTAACTTTGCACGCATCTCTTATGTGGGACCTTATCGCAAGCCTTCTGAAAGTCCAAATACACCACATCCACTGGTACTCCCTTATCTATTCTACCAGTTACATCCTCAAAAAATTCCAGTAGATTAGTCAAGCATGATTTACCTTTTGTAAATCCATGTTGACTTTGTCCGATCCTGTCACTGTTTTCCAAATGCTCTATTACATCTTTTGTAATGGACTCTAGCATTTTCTTACTACCGATGTCAGGCTTACTGGGCTATAATTCCCTGTTTTCTCTCTACCACCTTTTTTAAATGGTGGGGTTACATTAGCTACCCTCCAATCCATGGGAACTGTTCAAGAGTCTATAGAATTTTGGAAGACGACCAGCAATGCATCTACTATTTTTAGGACCACTTCCTTAAGTACCCTAGGATGTAGGTTATCAGGCCCTGGGGATTTATCGGCCTTCAATCCCATCAATTTCCCTAATACCATTTCTCTACAAATACTGATTTCATTCAATTCCTCCCTCTCATTAGACCCTATGTTCCCCGACATCTCTGGGGGGTTATTTGTGTCCTCCTTTGTGAAGACAGAACCAAAGTATGTATTTAATTGGCCTTCCATTTCTTTGTTCCCCGTTATAAATTCCCCTGATTCTGACTGCAAGGGACCAACGCTTGACTTCACCTATCTTTTTCTCTTCACATATCTATAGAAGCTTTTACAGTCAGTTTTTATGTTCCCTGAAAGCTTACTCTCATACTCTATTTTCCCCCTCTTAATTAATCCCTTTGTCCTCCTTTGCTGAATCCTAAACTGCTCCCAATCCTCATGTTTGCTGCTTTTTCTGGCCAATTTATATGTCCTCTCCTTGGATCTGATTCAATCCCTAATTTCCCTTGTTAGCCATGGTTGAGTCACCTTTTTTCTTTTATTTTTATGCCAAACAGGGATGAACAAATTCTGTCGTTCATTCATGCGATCTTTAAAAGTTTGCCATTGCCTATCCACCGTCAACCCTTTAAGTAATGCTCCCCAATCCATCCTAGCCAACTCGCGCCTCATACCAGCTTCTTACGACCTGGACGACCACGTGTGCAGGAAGTGTCGCCAACTGCAGCAACTCGAGCTTGAGCGGCAGCTGGAGTCACGACAGTGCATCCGCGAGGCTGAGAAATACTTGGAAAGCACGTTTCTAGAAGTGGTCACCCCGCAGCCTCAGAATGTGCAGGCAGAGAGGAAATGGGTGTCCGCCAGACAGAGGAGGAGGACCAGGCAGGTAGGGCAGGAATCCCCAGAGTGCATCTCGCTCGCTAACCGATTTACAGTTCTGGAAAAAGGTGGAGGTGATGGTTCCTCTGGGGAAAGCAGCCAGAGCTAAGGCCACGGCACCATAGGTGGCAGGGAGGAAGAAGAATGGAAGAGCAACAGTGATAGGGGATTCTTTGGTTAGGGGAACAGATAGGCGTTTCTGTGGATGCAGACGTGACTCCAGGATGGTATGTTGCCTCCCTGGTGCCAAGGTCAAGGATGTCAGGACACTCTGAAGGGGGAGAATGAACAGCCAGATGTCGTTGTCCATATTGGTACCAACGACATAGGCAGAAAGAGGGATGAGATCCTGCAGGCAGACTATAGGGAGCTGGGAAAGAGATTAAAAGACAGGACCTCAAAAGGTAGTAATCTCCAGATTACTCCCAGTACCACGTGCTAGTGAGTACAGGAATAGGAGGATAGAACAGATGAATGTGTGACTGGAGAGATGGTGCAGGAGGGAGGGTTTTAGATTCCTGAGGCATTCGGACCATTTCTGGGGAAGGTGGGACCTGTACAAGCCGGATGGGTTACACCCCAACAGAGCCGGGACCAATATTCCCGCGGGGAGGTTTGCTGCTAGGGAGGGTTTAAACTAGCTTGGCAGGGGGATGGGCACCAGCATATAGGAGTAGAAAAGAGTAATAAGGTGCATAAAAGAGTGTGTTGGATAGTACTAGAGAAGAAATAGTACTAGAGGCAGAAGTAGTACCATATTAGATAGGAGCAGACTAAGAAAGATTACGAAAAATTCAAAAATTGGTTTAGAATGCATGTACAGTGAATAAGGTTGGTGAGCTACAAGCACTATTAGTCGTGTGGCAATATGATGTTGTGGCAATAACGGAAACGTGGCTTAAAAACGGTGAGGACTGGGTACTTAATATTCAAGGGTACAAGGTGTTCAGAAAAGATAGGGAAGGAAAAAATGGAGGTGGGGTGGCAGTGCTGATTAAGGAAGACATTGTAGTGTTGGAAAGGAAGGATGTTCTTGAGGGGACAAGGACAGAATCCATTTGGTTAGAGTTGAGGAGCAAAAAGGGTATGATCACACTATTGAGGGTATTCTACAGGCCTCCAAATAGTGAGAGGGAGGTAGAGGAGCAAATCTGCAGGGAAATCGCAGAGACATGCAAGAGCTATAGAGTGGTGATATTGGGGGACTTTAATTACCCAAATATCGACTGGGATAATGCTAGGGTAAAGGGAAAGGAGGGGGAGGAATTTCTGAAATATGTTCAAGAGAATTTCCTTGACCAGTATGTACTTGGCCCAACTAGGAAGGAGGCATTGCTGGATCTGGTGCTGGGGAATGAGGTGGGCCAGGTCGACCAAGTGTCTGTGGGAGAACACTTGGGTACGAGTGATCATCGTATCATAAGATTTAGATTAGCAATGAAGAGGAACAAGGAACAATCTAGAGTGGAACTTCTAAACTGGAATAGGGCTAACTTTAATGGGATGGAAATGGATCTAGCCAGGGTAAAATGGAACCAAAGACTGAGAGGAAAAACTGTAATGGAACAATGGGTGATCTTTAAGGAGGAGA
Source organism: Somniosus microcephalus (assembly GCF_052327205.1). NCBI lineage: Eukaryota > Metazoa > Chordata > Chondrichthyes > Squaliformes > Somniosidae > Somniosus > Somniosus microcephalus. The sequence goes on from NC_140987.1 coordinate 399,720,844, forward strand.
TGTTCCAAATACAGGCTAGGTACATTCTAACATGAGGGAAGGGTAAGGGAACCAAAGCAAGGGCTCCTTGGATGTTGAGGGAGATTGAGAAGATGATGAAACAAAAAAAAAAGGTGTATGATGAATGTCAGGTGAATTCTTCAAGGGAGAACCAGACCAAAGACACTAAGTTGAGAGGGGAAGTGAAGATGAACATAAGATTGGCAAAGAGAGAATATGAGAGTAGAATGGCGGTTAACATAAAAGGGAACGCAAAAATCTTCTACCGGTATATAAACAGTAAGCGGGTAGTAAGAGACGGGGTGGGGCCTATCAGGGACAAAGATGGTGATATATGTTTAGAGGCGCAGGGCAAGGCTAGAATACTCAATGAGTACTTTGTATCGGTGTTTACTAAGGAGGTGGATGCTGACAAAATATCGGTAGAAGTGGAAAAGTTAGAAGCAATGGAAGGGATGAAAATTGATACAGGATGTACTAGAAAGGCTGGGTATGCTTAGAGTGGATAAGTTGCCTGGTCCAGATGGCTTGCATCCCAAGTTGCTAAGGGAATTGGGGGAGGAGATAGCGGAAGGGCTTGCCATAATTTTTCAATCTTCCCTAGATGTGGGGGAGATGCCTGAGGATTGGAAAGTGGCAAATGTGACACCATTGTTCAAGAAAGGATGTAAGGACAATCCTAGTAACTACAGGCCGGTCAGTTTATCAGTGGTGGGTAAAGTTGTAGAAACAATAATCAAGGAAAAAATTAACGGGCACTTGGAGAGGTTTAAGCTAATTAAGGAGAGCCAACACAGATTTGTAAAAGGCAGATCGTGTTTGACTAATCTAATTGAATTTTTTGATGAAGTAACAGGGAGGATTGATGAAGGGAATGCAATGGATGTTGATTACATGGATTTTTGGAAAGCGTTTGACAAAGTACCACATAGAAGGCTGGTTAATAAAATTGAGGCTCATGGAATAGGTGAGTCAGTGGCAGCTTGGATAAGGAATTGGCTTAAGGGCAGAAAACAGCAAGTTGTGGTAAATGGCTGTTTTTCAGACTGGAGGATGGTAGACAGTGGTGTTCCCCAAGGGTCAGTGCTGGGGCCATTGCTTTTTAAAAAATATATATAAATAAATGACCTGGATATTGGAATACAGATTAGAATTTCTAAATTTGCCAATGACACCAAAATTGGGGGTGTGGCAAACAATGAGAATGAGTCCAATCGACTGCAGCAGGACATAGAAAGGCTAGCAGAATGGACAGATGGAATTTAATACAGAGAAGTGTGAGGTGATGCATTTTGGCAGAAGGAACAGGGAGAGGCAATATACACTTAATGGCACAGTTTTAAAGAGTGTGGAGGGGCCTGGGAGTTAATGTGCATAGGTCCCTGAAGGTGGTAGCACATATTGAGAGAGTGGTTGGCAAAGCATATATATGGGATTTTGGGCTTCATAAATAGAGGAATTGAGTACAAAAGTAGAGAAGTTATGCTGAACCTTTATAAAAGTGCTGGTTAGGCCACAACTGGAGTATTGCGTCCAGTTCTGGTCACCACACTTTAGGAAGGATGTGAAGGCAATTGAAAGGGTGCAGAGGAGATTTACCAGAATGTCTCCAGGGATGGGGGATCTTAGCTACAAGGACAGGTTGGAGAAGCTGGATTTGTTTTCAGAGCAAAGGAGGTTGACGGGTGATTTGATAGAGGTGTACAAGATTATGACGAGTTTGGATAAGCTAGACGGGGAAATGCTGTTCCCACTAATTGATGGTACAAGGACTAGGGCACACAAATTTAAAGTTTTGGGCAACAGATACAAGGGGATGTGAGGGAAAAAAAATTTACACAGCGAGTGATGAGGACCTGGAACTCGCTGCCGACGGAAGTGGTGGAAGCGGAGACACTCAATGTTTTCAAGGGGAGACTGGATAGGCACTTGAGGGAAATAAAATTGCAGGGCTACGGGGATAGAGCAGGAGAATGGGACTGATTGGATTGCTCTAGAGAGAGCCAGCACGGACTCGATGGGCCGAATGGCCTCCTTCTGTGCCGTTATTACTGTGAACAAAAGCGAGAGAAAGGCTGAATGCTCAGATCCTTTTATTTAAATATATCAGCCATTAAACTGAAAAGGTGTTGGGTTGTCAGACGAAGGGGATTCCTGAAATTTTATTGGAACAGACACAGTCAGACTGCACCAAACTCAATCTAATGCTAGTTATGCAAGAAGGAGGTTGTAATTATCTATGGGGAAGGATAAATTACCCATCCATGGGACGGGACAGTAATTATTTATAATACATATTAAGGAGGGGGTTCAAGGCTTGCGGGAGACGTCTCTTCCGTACTCACACTGGCAGGCTTCAAGCGGTTGATGATGGTGCTCTTCCCGCTGTTGTCCAGCCCCAAGCAAAGAACATTCACGTCCTTGCGCCTCAGCCTCAGACAAGCGGCCAGTTTCTCTAACAAGCCCATGGCTGGACTGGGCGGCAGTGACTCGGGTCTCCTGTTTGGTTGCCAGGTCCCGCTGATGTCGCTTATGTGTGTCTGCAGTGACGCAATGGCAAAACTCAACCTCGCCGTCCATACACCCGGCTCCCAGGTAACAACTTTACTGTTCGCCGCCTGCGCTGGGGAGGGGTATATTTACCCTGAAAGAGGACAACTAGCCTGAAACACCATATGCCCCTGCTCTAGTTTTTTTTTAACGACATTAGTATTGCGCCTGCGTTAGGAAGACGTAAGCGCAATCAAAGAGCGGCGCATTTCAAGCCAGCTGGGGCCACCATTGTCAGTCCGCCCAACTTTCCACAAAACCCAGCCTCCGCTCACTTTCAATTAAGAGAGCAGTATCTTGACGAACGGCCACGATCCCAGACCCATTAAAGTTTGTATTATAGACTGTATCAGAGATTGCTTATATCCTTATTCTCAGATTGGTTGACGAATCGAACCCTTAAGGAGACACTGGGTTGTCCCAGTGCCACCAACCCAAATAAAAGAAATCTAACAAAAGTGCCCCCTTTTTAGTGGGGCACAAACAATAAACACCCAAATCATACCAAAGAAAAAGGAAACTTCACAAATGAAATCGTATTATTTTCTGTATTGACTATGCACTCCAGTCCCTGTGGTGCCCACCAATCAGAGAAGGCTTCAAGCATACCAGCGGACACCGCCTGCTCCTTCTCCAGGGTCACCCGGGCACGGACAGGCAGCCAGAGCAACCACCCCCTCAGGCCACATTTACCTTGGGCCTGTAGACGGCTACCTTGGGTTGAAACTTGCACTTTCGGGATTTAGATTGTATTGCAAGGGCAGTACAATATAAAACTAAGAATACAACACTTAGGTTGTACAAGGCTTTGTTACAGCAGTGTTGGCCAATGCGTTAGCCATGAGTCACGTGGTTATTTGGGAATCCAGATGTGGCTAATTGCATTTTTGATTAATAAAAAATGAGTAAAGAAAAAGAAAGAACTTGCATTTATATAGCACCTGTTATGACTTCATGACACCTTAAAGCGCTTTACAGCCAATTAAGTACTTTTAAAGTGTTGTCAGTTTTGTGATGGAGAGAAATACAGCAGTCAATTTGCATACAGCAAGGTCCCACAAACAGCAATGTGATAATGACCAGATAATTGTTTTTTTAGTTATGTTGGTTGAAAAACTCTCCTGCCCTTCTTTGAGTAGTGCCATGGGATCTTTTACATCCACGAGAGGGCAGATGGGGCCTTGGTTTAATGTCTCACCTGAAAGATGGCACCTTCAACAGCGAAGCACTCCCTCAGTACTGCACTGAAGTGTCAGCCTAGATTATGTGTTCAAGTCTCTGGAGTGGAAATTGAACCCTTGACATTCTGACAGCGGTGAGAGTGCTACCACTGAGACAAGACTGACACCATCATTGGGCATGTGATCTCAAGGCTCATATTTGCACACCATATGCATATGTACTTTAACCTTTTTGTGTGTTTATTGGTAAAATTGTAAGATGAAAAGCAGAGCACTTGAGTGTTTCTTCATTGTGTGTGCTTGACTTGGTTTCACTTGTCTACAGCCTTTGACATGGTTGACCACTCCATCCTTCTGCAATGCCTCTCCACTGTCGTCCAGCTGGGTGGGACTGCTCTTGCCTGGTTCCATTCTTATCTATCTAATTGTAGCCAGAGAATCACCTGCAACGGCTTCTCTTCCCGCTCCCACATCATTAACTTTGGTGTCCCCCCAAGGATCTAGCTTTGGCCTCCTTCTATTTCTCATCTACAAGCTGCCCCTTGGTGGCATAGTCTGAAAACACAGCATCAGTTTCTACATGTACGCTGACGACACCCAGCTTTACCTCACTATCACTTCTCTCGACTCCTCCACGGTCTCTGAATTGTCAGACTGCTTGTCCAACATACAGTTCTGGACCTCCATTGTCTCCGGTTAAGCAACGCCTCAATTTCAAAATTCTCATCCTTGTTTTCATATCCCTCCATGGCCTCGCCCCTCCCTATCTCTGTAATCTCCTTCAGCCCCACAAGCCCCCGAGATATCTACGCTCCTCTAATTCTGCCTTCTTGAATATCCCTGATTATAATCGCTCAACCATTGGTGGCTGTGCCTTCTGTTGCCTCGGCCCTAAGCTCTGGAATTCCCTGCTTAAACCTCTCCGCCTCACTACCTCTCTTTCCTCCTTTAAGATGCTCCTTAAAACCTACCTCTTCGACCAAGCTTTTGGTCACCTGCCCTAATTTCTCCTTATGTGGCTTGGTGTCAAATTTTTTGTCTTTTAATACTCCTGTGAAGCGCCGTGGGACATTTTACTACATTAAAGGTACTATATAAATACAAGTTGTTGTTGTTGCTGTTTTACTTCCTTGGTCACTGTTTTTTGGGTTATCTGCTAAAGTGGTGTGTTGGTAAACAGGCAGGAGTTCAGCACCATGGATACACTAGCAACATTGTATGGAATGGGGAACTTTCATGGTGGTCAGCTTGACCAATTGGAATGAACCTATATTGTGTATCAGGTGTTTTCTACTAAAATTAGTGCATGTGGCTAAGATGGTTTCGCCGTAGCCACGCCTGTGGCTAGTTACCAATTTCTATTGGCCAACACTGTGTTATGATGAACACTTGGAGTAGGGTGTCAAGTTTTGGTGCCCACACATGCCAGGATATCAAGACCCTGGAGAAGATACAGAGGAGAGGAGCCAAAATGATAGCCAGTTTTGGGGATTTTAGTTATTAGGATGGCACAAGGTGTTGGGGCTATTTTTATTAATGAAACACAGGCTTACAGGAAATGTGATTAAGATTATTAAAACGGTGAAAGGATTGGATTTAGTCTGGTTGGCTAGGTTATTTAAGGTGAATAGTAGGTGTAGAGGCATTGTATAAAATCCTTGGGCAAAGAATTAGGTTAGATATCAGGAAGCATGCTTTTTCCACAGTGTCGTTGCCCTCTGGGACAGATTATCCAAGTACATGGTGAGTATGGATTCCTGGAGTCCTTCAAAAGCTGGACAAGTTCATGAGAGAGGACAATATTTCCAGTTATAGAGGGTAAGTTGCAGGTTAGCGGGATTAGAAGGATTTATAGGATACTGTCGGTTCCAGGGGCTTTGCCTTAGGTATTCATAATGGAATCTCTTACAGTTTTTCCTCAATTAGCCTATGTTTTTCCTCTCTCAGTGTCAGTGTCAGCTGTGGCTCAGTTGGTAGCACACCTCTGAGTCAGAAGGTTGTGGGTTCAACTCCAGGGACTTGAGCACACAAAGCTAGGCTGACGCTACAGTGCAGTACTGAGGGAGTCCTGCACTGTCGGAGGTGCCGTCTCTCGGATGAGACATTAAACCGAGGCCCCATCTGCTCTCTCAGGTGGACGTAAAAGATCCCATGGCACTATTTCGAAGAAGAGCAGGGGAGTTATCCCTGGTGTCCTGGCCAATTTTTATCCATCAGTCTTCTTCTCCTCTCAAGAGATTGCATGTTGGGGGCTCAATTTAAAAATATCTTTAAAAAAAATTAGTTAACAATTAAATGGGAAGGTATTTTACAAATATGCTTGTTTTTTTTTGGAAAAAATTATACTTTTACAGGTACAACAGAGTGACCCTGACCATACAAAAATGTATAGTTGCAAGCTCTCACCCTGCCTGGGTGGGGCAGGTTGATGGACTGGATAATATTTTCCTGTCCTTCGTTTCGTATGTTTGCAGATAGTACTTTTAACATAGTGAAACCTCCCAAGGGTTACAGGAGGTAACCAAAGATGTAGTCAAAGAGGTACTTTTTGAAGATATTTTTGAAGGTCAAGAGATACCACAAGACCACAAGATGGATACCGATGAGTACAAATAAGTGAGTGCGGGGTGGGGGGAGCAATTGAATTAAATTAAAGGACAAGACTGGGATATAAGGCTGGAGGGGCTTGCAGAGGTGGTTCGCACAAGACCATAGAAGGATCTTTCATTGAGAATAAGGATTTTAAAATTAATATGATGGGAGACAGGGAACCAGTGGAGATCAGTTAGGTGTAGGTGAACTTAGTACAAGATATGATTTTGGAGTTTATGTAGTGTGGATCTGGGGGTAATATATTAGCATTGGATAGAGGATTGGCTAACTAACAGAAAACAGAGAGTCGGGATAAATGGGACATTTTCAGGTTGGCAAACTGTAACTAATGGGATGCCTCAAGGATCAGTGCTGGAGCCTCAACTATTTACAATCTATATTAATGACTTGGATGAAGGAACCAAGTGTAATGTAGCCAAATTTGCTGATGATACAAAGATAGGTGGGAAAGCAAATTGTGTGGAGGACACAAAAGGCAGGAATTTAACTCAGGTGTCGGGTTGGAGGCGGGACTACAACTTTCGGGGTTGTAGTCCCGCCTCCACCGAGATGCGGCCAATCCACGCGATATTAACTCGATTGACCTTGTTGAGCCCGACCAGCGGGCTCAGCAGGCCAATTAAGGGCCACCCGGCAACAGGTAACGTCACAGACTGAAATTTCATCTGTTAAGAGCTTTTGACAGATGAAATATCAGTGTTTCACAGCTGTTTGAAGCTGTCAAACACTGACAGTCTTACTTCTAACCTGAGTCCTTCTCCACAGACTCAGTTAGAAATCTCTTCTGCACAGAAAGCTGAAGGCTGTCAATTTTGACATTTCGCAGCCATTCTGCTTTCTGTGCCGGTGAGATGAGGGACTCCCGGAACCTAAAGGAAGGAAGGCTGAAAAGGTATGTAAAACTTATTTAATCACTTTAGACACACCAAACACACTTACCTTTGCACTCATGCACACATCACTCACCTGAACACTGATATCTCGACCCCTCCAAGTCCTTCAACCCGACAGCCCGCCTCCTCTAACTTGGCGTGGTTTGGAGCTGTCGGGAATCCCAGACTTCAACCTTCAAAATAGGGATTAGGCTAAAAACTGCCTGTTAACTACCTGTTAACAGGCAGTTAATTGGCACTAATCCCTTCCCGCCTTGGGTAGGTGGGTCCCAGTGCGGGGCGGGTACCCGCCTCCTTTGAAACTGGCATGGAGGCGGGTTTGGGTGCGGGAAGGGGTCGGGACCCCTGATTTCAGGATTTTAACCCCCTGCATGCCTCCAATCCTGACTCCACGGCACAATGAAAATCCTGCCCAAAGAATCTCCAAAGGGATATAGATAGGCTAAGTGAGTGGGCAGGAATCTGGCAGATGGAGTATAATGTGGGAAAATGCGAGGTTATCCACTTTGGTAGGAAAAATAAAAAAGCAAATTATTATTTAAATGGGGAAAGATTACAAAATGCTGAGGTATAGCGGGATCTGGGGGTCATTGTACATGAATCACAAAAAATTAGCATGCAGGTACAGCAAGTAATTAGGAAGGCAATGGAATGTTGGCCTTTATTGCAAAGGGAATGGAGTATAAAAGTAGGGAAGTCCTGTTACAAATGTACAGGGCGTTGGTGAGACCACACCTAGAGTACTGCGTACAGTTTTGGTCTCCTTATTTAAGGAAGGATGTACTTGCATTGGAGGCAGTTCAGAGAAGGTTCACAAGGTTGATTCCGGAGATGAAGGGGTTGTCTTATGAAGAAAGGTTGAGCAGGTTGCGCCTATACTCATTGGAGTTTAGAAGAATGAGAGGGGATCTTATTGAAACATATAAGATTCTGAAGGGGCCTGACAGGGTAGATGCAGAGAGGATGTTTCCCCTCGTGAAGGAATCTAGAACGAGGGGCATAATTTCAGAATAAGGGGGTGCCCATTTAAAACGGAAATGAGGAGGAATTTCTTCTCTCAGAGGGTTGTGAATCTTTGGAATTCTCTTCTCCAGAGAGCTGTGGAGGCTGGGTCATTGAATATATTTAAGGTGGAGATAGACAGATTTGTGAATGGTAAGGGAGTCAAGGGTTATGGGGAGCGGACAGGGAAGTGGAGTTGAGGCCAAGATCAAATCAGCCATGATCTTATTGAATGGCGGAACAGGCTCGAGGGGCCAAATGACCTACTCCTGGTCCTACATCTTAAGTTCTTATGTTCTTATGAAGGACAGTGAGGAGAGTATTGAAGAATTTGAGCCTGGAGGCAAGTAAGACATGGATGAGGCTTACAACAGCACTCGAAGTTATGTAGCAACAGAAGCAGGCTCAGTGCTGAACCAAATTTGGAGTTTGAAGCTCAGCTCCTAGTCAAACAGGACACAATTGTTGCATACCATGATATTCAGGCTGAGCAGGCAGCCAGAAGAGTTAATGGAAGGGGAAATCGGTGGCTACAGTGTGGAATGGCTACAGGGTACTGTTGGTCTTCCTAATGTTGAGCTTATGTTGTGGCTCATCCATAACTCAGTATCAGACAAGGTGGTTGACGCCATGCTTATGAACGGTATTATATAGATGAGGAATAGGAGAAGCCTATATATAGCACCTTGGAGCATACTACAGATGACTGTACAAGAACTGGAGGAGAAGCCATTGGATGCGCAAAGCATGCTCCGCTCAGTTTCGACCAAATTGGCAGCTGGCGCACTGCTGGGGGGGATCGGGAATGGGAGATTGAGCTTGGGGAAATTGGTTCCCCCAACGTAAATTTTGTACCCAAAAATAGGGCACAACTGGGACCAATTTCTATTTCAGTTTTGCAACATTTGCAAATTTTCCTTTATTATTTATACTGCTGAGATAGATTACAAAGCTGAAATACTATTCTTGTAAGAGAACTCATGAAGGTGCATGCACCATTACAAAAAGCCACTTAGGTCCAAAAGAGTAAAAGAATCAAATTTACTTTTGGTTAACATGCACCTCCATTAAAATTGTATCAGCACTCACAACAAACATGTTTTGTTTTCTGATTCTCATCCCACAGTTCAAATCCAGCAACAGCCATAATCAAACACTTCAAGGATGAGGTGGTGTGGGTGGTCCAACATCATCTCCAACGGCTTTCACATGGCCTCCCTGACCTGAATCCTAATATTCCTAATGATTTAATATGGTCTGGTTTTTCTTAATTGGTGAGATTCTCAGCTATATTCAGCAAGCTTCCTTGCTCCTGATTAGTGAGATTCACAAGACTGTCCACTCAGACCCCTTCTCCACTAACCTTCATCTCACTCCGAAAATCAGTTCTACCCTCTCATCATTTATAAATATTTTTTGTGGCACAGCTAATGAGCTCAGAAATGCATTCTTTGCACTCAGCTTGTAAACATTAATTATTTGAACTACTTTTCAATAATTAACTGCTAAAATGTCATTATCAAATTCTGAATGATCATCATTACACTTCCTGAATTAGTGAGTAATTTGGAAGAATAAATTACCAACCACTACAGATGATGTCACCCTCCTGTCTGAACTGCTATTCCTGACAGTCTTTATCTTTGTGTAGAAGCTAAAAAGCATCTCAGCAACAATGAGAATTTGTGAGTTTTCAGCATGACATCATTTATTCCACTAGTTGTGTTATGGAGCTTTTAAAACTGTCTATTTCTTGATGTTTGACTTTTGAAGTGTAATCATCCCATGGCGTAAACTTGTGGAAACTTGGAAAATTCTGTAACAACATTCAATCTACATCACTTTGTTTTTACACTGAAGGATAAAGAATCTTTAACATTGAGAATAGCTCTACAGATGAACTTAGTCTCTGGAAGCGATGTTCAACATCACTCGTCCTGGGCGGGCAGTGGGTGCAGCGAATCTCATTAATCAGGAACAAGGAAGCTCGCTGGAAATCTCTGCAATCAAGAAAAGCCAGGCCATATTAAATCTTTAGGAATATTAGGATTCAGGTCAGGGAGGCCATGTGAAAGCTTTAGGAGATGATGTTGGACCACCCACAGTAGTGTGAGGCCTGAACTATTTTCAGGTTCGAGCCTCATTTGCATTGGGGTGGCGAGCAGCTGTGTGCTCAATGAATGTTGACGAGCAGCTCACTGATTTGGGGGGGAGCAGGAAATCCGGCAGCTCCATAGTGAAGCCAAGCTGGAAGAAAACTGTAAAAGGGGGGAGGGAGAGGTATGCCAGGGCGGCCCACTGAATGGCCGGTAGCGGATCACAGTACTTTTGTGTGGCCAGAAGGAGCATTTTTATACTAATTTACACTCAATTTTAGTGGCTGTTTTGTGAGCAGCCTCCAGCAGTATTTAAAGGCACCGCTGGTTACGTCACTAAATGCCTAGTACCAATGGGTGGAATGTGCATGGCGCATGCTCTGCCCATTGGTACTGAAATTTGGAAACAGAGTCCGACAACTGACATAGAACCCCGATTTGCATATTCAAGTACGCTTCCTCCTGTTTCAGGCGGGAACACTGGCCACCCATTTCCAGGGTTGCCTGAAAATCACATCAGGTGAGCCTCAGTGATTTTTAAAAAAATCAACTGCTAGCTGCCGCATTTTCCAGCGTTAAGAGTGGATGGCCATTGAAAATTACCCTCTCTGTTTCTGAAGAGACCTTGGTATCCATCTACCAAAATTTCTCCAACTTTTTTTTTGCTTTCTCTCCGTATTTCTGTCTCTTGCTCTTTATTTTTTGGTTCCATCGCTCTACTTCTGACATTTGCTCTTGTTTTGTGCCCTGTTTCTATCTCTGTTTTCTGTCCTGGAATTTTTCTCAGCAAAACTGCACATTTTTGGGTGGTTGAGAGGCACAAAGAACAAGTAAAATCCAGTGGTTTGCTGTAATGGCATAAACCTACCTCAAAGAATTGCCACCAAGATTTTCTTCCCAGAAAAATGCCAGTTCCAATTACCACCTGCCCAGTCACATGTAAATGGGGGTGGGTGGAAGTGGTCAAGCTCTTCTTGTTGTTTCTCCCACTTAATACCACACCTGGAAGCCAAATCAATATCACTCTGAAAGTGGCATATTCAGCAGCACAGCAATATCCCAAGGCATATAATGCATAGAAAAGGTAAATTTTTGGTTAACTTTGTAAATCTTTCTAAAACTTTTCCAGAAGAGTGAATTTGGTTATTTGGGCTGTGCAACTTTAGCAGAGTTCTCCTACCATTTAAAGTGTGTTCCTGACACATTTACATTTTGCAGTGGGTAGATGATTTCCCTATGGCTGCAGTTCTGTCTGGAAGCTACTGGGGAGTTCCACTAGTTGCTGGCTGCAGCCATGCATCCCACATCCACGAGGAGCACAGAATTATTTGTAATGGTGAAAGTTACCACTGCATTGATTTTTTTCTTACCATTGGATCTTTCCAGGCAGCTTTGGGTAAATTTTGTCACATTAGTCAGCAATGTATAAAGGTCACTGATGCTCTGTTCAGGTGGGCATCCCAATTTTTTATTTTCCCACAGAACATGAAAAACAAGGAGACACAGTAGTGTAATCCTACAGACTAGCAGGGTACTCACAGGCTCAGGGAGCAATTAACTGCATATATGTGGCCTTGAAAATCCCCTATAACAAACCATTCAACTTCATTAATAGGGAGGGATTTAATTCGATTAACTTCCAGATATTCTCTGATGCCAATCACCTTATCTTACATGTTAATGCCTACTACCTAGGAGGCTGTCATTACGACTTCAAGGAGACCTACATTCCCAAAAACTGCCGACTATCGTCTCCGTGATTAAAAACTCCTAATCTCACACTTGACCAACTCACTTCACGAAATGGAATACATCCAGAAAGATTAATGAAAAAATCAAACATTCTAACTACACATACAGCCATCTGTACCCATTGTGCCTGCTAATTTACTTACTCAAGCTCCTAAACTACTAATTCTGCAATGTGCACTCTGAGTGATAAGAAGTTGAGAGGTGAGTGGCTGGGATGGTTACCCAGGTACCTTTGAGGACTGTGACACTTGTCTCACTGAAACTGCTGTCCCTGAGAGACCTGCTTGAAATCGTCTTTCTCCTGCAATATCATGGGGGGCCGGGCCCAGATCTGAATTTCCCTCATGTGTTGGCACTGGAGGTAATCAACGGAAATGAAAATCGGGCAGTTTCTATGATGGCTGCCCGATCCACAGCACCAGTGTTAGGACCAGGTGGCAATTTAAAAATATATCCCCTGGTGTATTTCTGTAAGTTTTTTTTTTAAAGCGGTCCGAGACATTAAGTAACTAAGATGTTAATGAACTAGCTTTGATGTTGTTTCCTCATAGACTGCAAATACAAAAATTGTTGCTTGTCTATGTTAATGATGAACACTTCACATCCATTATGTGGGTGCTTTTTGATCTCTTTCTGAATGAGAACAGAAAATCAGAAATAAAGCATAGTTATATATACATACCTATAAGGCAGTCTAGCTTTTGCAACAGAGAGGCTGCTGAATCAGAAAGGCCTCAAAATCAGCAGGTGCAGAAAAGTCAGAATGCAAATGCGTTTGTCTATTTAAGTCAAACAAGGTGACCCACTGAAGTGAGGTAGTGTAAGGTATTCATTATTTTTATGTTTATTATACTATAACAAGTTGTATTGATGGAAATAAGCAAAATCAAACAAACTATTGCTCCATCAGTTCAACTTATTGTTAATAAGGCAGCTTAATGTTGCAAACCAAGAATTGCCTTACTTAATATGAACTCTGTCCACAGACTGCACCCCTCTTCCTAACATCTGTCTGAGGCTGAACCACACTGTTCACAACCTTGGTGTCATATTTGACCCTGAAATGAGCTTCCAACCACATATCCGCAGCATAACCTAAGACCGCCTATTTCCACCTCCGTAACATCGCCCGTCTCCGCTCTTTCTTCAGCTCATCTGCTGCTGAAACAATCATCCATGCCTTTGTTACCTCTGAACTTGACTATTCCAACACACTCCTGGCCTCACACATTCTACCCTACGTAAACTTGAGGTGATCCAAAACTCGGCCGCCCTTGTCCTAACTCGCACCAAGTCCCGTTCAACCATCACCCCTGTGCTCGCTGACCTACATTGGCTCCCGGTTAAGCAACGCCTTGATTTCAAAATTCTCATCCTTGTTTTCAAATCCCTCCATGGCCTCACCCCTCCCTATCTCCGTAATCTCCTCCAGCCCCACAACTCCCCAAGATATCTGCGCTCCTCTAATTCTGCCCTATTAAGCATCCTTGATTATAATTGTTCAACCATTGGAGGCCAGGGCTTCTGTTGCCTAGGCCCTAAGCTCTGGAATTCCCTGCCTAAACCTCTCTGCCTCACTACCTCTCTTTCCTCCTTTAAGACGCTCCTTAAAACCTACCTCGTTGACTAAGCTGTTGGTCGCCTGCCCTAATTTCGCCTTATGTGGCTCAGTGTTATTTTTTGTATTTTAATACTCCTGTGAAGTGCTTTGGGACGTTTTACTACGTTAAAGGTGCTATATAAGTACAAGTTGTTGTTGTTCTTGTTGTCTTCAGAAAGATTGAAGAAATGCATATGTGAAAGACAAGAGAATCCAGTCTAGAACACAAGGGGGCGCTATTTTTACATCCTGGCAGTGTGAACCAACTTCTGTTAAAGTAAAATGCTCAGACTATTTAAGGGAGCAACTGGTGCCATTAAACCTGAGAAAGTATCTGCAGCAGACCTGAATTTGTACACCTGTATTAAGTGGGCCCTGCAGACAGCCATTTGACACTGCTAGGATATCAGCATTTAAAGGAAGATCTGTGATTCCTGAGTTATGGAATTTCAAAGTACAATTTGAAAGGAGATTTGCAGTACAGGTTGTATTTACTGCTCTTTTAGTGCCAAGTTATTTTTCTAGGCTTTGGAATAAGAGATTTGGCTGAAATATTTTTAATTGCATCATCTATAATTTAGAACATTGATATTCCAATGGGAATCCCATTATTTTTGTGTTATGTGGAGAAAGCAGAAGAGGAACTGGGGATGTCAAATATGTGAGATTACACCTGCGATGGACTGTCTGCACTTGCTGTTATCCATCTATATCTACAGGCAGAGCCCTACCTAACTTGGCATGTCTGAGGAAAACTATCTTTACAGGCTATGCTTCACTAGAGAGTTGTATTGCCTGCTGAACTTGACCTCCAGCCAACCTCTATAGGGACAGCACAATCAGTAAATTTCAAGCTCTCAAAGCCTTGAACTTTTATGCCTCTGCCTTATACCAAGCTACCACAGCAATCTGCAGTTCACCTATCAAGCAGGTCTCTGATGCATTATTTGCCAAGACAAATCATTTTGTTACTCCTCACAAGGACAGCTGGCAGCAGAATGAGAAGACAAAACATATTTTGTGAAGGAAGGATTCCGCAAAGTCTAGGACATCATTGGAGGCGACCATGCGGTTCCACGAAACCCTGCACACAATCTCTGGGCTTCATAAACAGCAAGGGCTTCCACCTCATCAATGTGCAGGTATTCTGTGACCATAAAAATAGCCATGATGTGGAGATGCCGGTGTTGGACTGGGGTGGACAAATGTAAGAAGTCACACAACACCAGGTTATAGTCCAACAGCTTTATTTGAAATCACAAGCTTTCGGAGCGCTGCTCCTTTGTCAGGTGAAGTGAAGAGTTGCATATTAGCACAGCATATATAGTCAGAGAGTATTGCCAGATGATTACAGGTAATCTTTCTAACTGCCCTTTATCACACCTCAGCAGAGAGATAATCACAGCAATCACAGGTGTGAATGGTGTCCAAACAGGTCAGTCAGGAAAACATTACATCAAAGAACAATGAGGTGGGGTCACAAGGGGTCATGCAAGTCAATGCCAACTGCCAGACAGCAGTCCTGATATGCTCATTTTACACCAGTCCACCACTATTTGCTGATACTGAGCAAGTCAAGGGTTGTATCCTGGGCAACCACTGCTGCTTTCTGCTTTGGGTTATAACCTCTCTGTGGCATTCCTGCACACCAGCCAAGAACAAATACCTCCACCAGATGCATTATCAAGCAAACCAAAGTCATACAAAAGAAGTGCCTTTACAGATCCTACAGTATAACCCAGCCAGAGTTTTCCAGATCATCATGGTCTGCTGCATTCTCCATAACATCATAATTGAAAGAGACACCCACATGGAGAAGCTGAATAAAGAGGCCTCCAAAGAACAGCTGGAGGACATGGCTGAGGAGCCAAATGGAGCAACAGCACAAACACCTTTGGCAACTGCAAGAGCTACTCATCAGATATCAATATAGAAACTTTCTCAGAAAGACACAACTCCCAGTTCTGACGAAGGGTCATCGACCTGAAACGTTAACTCTGTTTCTCTCTCCACAGATGCTGCCTGACCTGCTGAGTATTTCCAGCATTTTCTGTTTTTATTTCAGAACCCTTACCAGTTCCAGTTCTCCCACTTCCCAATCCTCCAATAAATTAAAATCTCCAGCATTAGGATGCCCACCCTACTTATCTGTTTGCACATTTGTTACCCCAGCCCCACAAATAAACCTGTGCAAACACTGCCAATACCTTGCAACAATCATTTTTATTAAAAAAATGTGGTGTCCCTAAAACTAGTTCTTGCTACCACAATGGTTCCCCTTCCTATCGAAAGTGTGTGAGAAAACTCCACTATATAATCTTGTGCTTCTTCTTACCAATCTCTGTGGCAGCTGTGTATCCATGAGAGGCTCCTGGGATCCAGGCGGTTTTTGAACTCTGTGAGCATGGCTCCAAGTTGGGCTGCTGCTATTCTTCAGGGAAGAAGGCAGCCTAACTGCCCTCTTGCTAAGGGGTGGCAGACTGGTGAGGATGTGTTGTCATCGTTGGCGACAACATCGCCCATTGACAATCTTGACTGTCCCTGTTTCCAGGCTTCATGCCATCATGCCCACTGATCTGTGGGCCAGCAGACCCCGTGGCAACAATAACATTATTAAAGCCTCTATCAGTGGCTCTCTCCATTCAATCAGACATCTTGTCCAAGGAGAAGGTGAGATTGCAGCCCAAGACCTGTATGAGCATTCAGTAGAGATGCAAAGACTGCCATAATGGTCTCTGTCATGAGGGACTCTATTGCAGATATCCCTGGAGCTGCCCCCCAAATGTTGCCTGCACGCTTTTGATCCTGTGCATTAGAACATCACACATATGGGTTGTGGAATCCTCCAAACTTGCTACCATATGTTGAAAGCTTCTAGACAAGGCTCAAATGATTCTCTCATGCTTCATAAGCCTGCCTTCTACAGCTATGGATGGAGGTGACCTTGCACTCCAGTCAGACACTTTCTGCTCCTCCTGGGTTATCAGCAGTTGTTTCTGTGCACTTTGTCCTGTGGATCACACAGTGTGTAGCCTCACACTGACCGTCTAAATCCCCTGGGTGGATGGTTGCATGCTGGTTCTGGCCAGAGTAAAATTGAGTCACGGGGTGTCAAGTGAATTTCTGGAAGAGTCTATGTTTCAAGGCATAAGCCATCTACTTCTGCCATACCTGCAAGGATAGAAAGAAAAAGCATGTTAGCACAGGAGATGCAATACCTGCTGCTCTTTTACCTCCCCTCTTCCCACTGCCCCAAACAGTCCTTCCAGGTGAAACAGCAATTTACTTGTACTTCTTTCAATTTAGTATACTGTCTTTGCTGCTCACAATGCGGTCTCCTCTACACTGGGGAGATGAAACGCAGATTGTGTGATCGCTTTGCGGAACACATCTGTTCAGTCCGCAAGCGTGACCCCAAGCTTCCGGTCGCCTGTCATTTTAATTCTCCAGACCACTCCTACTCTGAGCTCTCTGTCCTCGGCCTCCTACACTGTTCCAATGAAGTTCAACGTAAGCTCAAGGAACAGCATCTCATCTTTCTATTAGGCAGGCACTTTACAGCCTTCCGGACTCAACACTGAGTTCAACAATTTCAGATCATAACCTCTGTCCCATTTTTTGGATGGCAACTGTTGCTGATGATTCTGATATTCCCATTTACACCTCCTCTAGACCCATCTTTTGTTTCTTTACTTGTCCCATTACCATCTCTTTTCACTTTGTACAGGAAACTCTCGATTTACCGGCACCTAAATAACCGGAAATCTCTGTTAACCAGCAAAATTCAGGCGTAGGTTCAGGTAAGTTTTTACTTCATATTAGTGGCCGTTCCTGGATCTGTGGCTGTGTAACCGGGGTTCCTGCACCTGTTGCTAAACAACAGGGACGCCTGGATCTTGTGGCTGGGGTGCCTGCACCTGTTGCTAAGCAACAGGGACGCCTGGATCTTGTGGCCAGGGCTCCTGCACCTGTTGCTAAGTAACAGGGAAGCCTGGATCTGTTGCTGTGTATGGGGCTCTCATACCTTTTACTATACCTCTCTGTAATCCGGACTTTTTGATAAAACGGCACCACGCCGGTCCCGTCAGTGCCGGATAAAAAAAGAGTTTCCTGTACTATCATACCTTTTGTCATTTAATCTCTCCTGCCTTCCATCCTATCACAGACCTTCCCTTTTGTTCTTTCCTCCCGTCCCCCCTTTCCCTGCCTCTGTATTTGCTTAAAACCTGTTACATCTCTAACCTTTTACAGTTCTGACCAAAGGTCATCAACCTGAAATGTTAACTCTGTTTCTCTCTCCTCAGATGCTGACTGACCTGCTGAGTATTTCCAGCATTTTCTGTTTTTACTTCAAATGTCCAGCATCTGCAGTATTTTGCTTTTGTATTAATGTTAGGAACATGTCCTGGTAGCAGTTTACTGACTAGCAGTCTTTTCCTAACAGCGGGCATGGAGCTGCTTATGTACACTTGGGTATTCAAGCTTGTATATCAGTGATTCTATGACTGAATAGGATGGCGTGTAAAGTGTTATACAATCCCTGATCTGGGGCCATGCCTTCTGCTTCTCCATTTCTTACCTCCTCCTCCAAATCGTATTTCTGAACTTGGATGGCCTACTCCTCAAATGGAGCCAGAGGATACAAAGTTGCTGTTCCCCTTCCAGTTGCAGATCTGAACCTCCTACAATGATCTTCTTTCTCTTAACAGAAGCACACATTGGTTGTGACATT
Source organism: Somniosus microcephalus (assembly GCF_052327205.1). NCBI lineage: Eukaryota > Metazoa > Chordata > Chondrichthyes > Squaliformes > Somniosidae > Somniosus > Somniosus microcephalus. Next base: position 399,739,263 of record NC_140987.1, read on the forward strand.
GATGGCATGGAATCTTCCTACCCCCATGTGCTCTCCATAGGTTGTGAAGAAAGAAAGCTATAGCTTGGGGGCACTGATCGTGGACAGAGATGCCAGTGGATTGTTTTGTGCGGCCTTTTGCTAAAGGAAATGGAGCTGGGCAAAGTGAAAAGTGTTATGTTATGAGCACTGATTGGGAATATGGAGAGAAAGTGAAGGAATGCATGGTAAGAAGGAAGAGATCATGCTATTAATAGTTGATTATAGTGTACAAATATAGTTGACATTGCAGGATCCCATCTTGCTTCTCCTGGTAAGGCCACTGAATTTTTTCTGGCACTGCAGCCACCTCTTCTGGACTGTGCTGGTCATTAATGCTGTTTGCCACCTCCTGCTATGCTCTTCACCCCACTACTTAGAAACCCTATAGCCATCTTGGGGAAATACACAATATTTTATTAAATACACTTTCTGCAGCAAAATCTCTATGCTGTCATCCGTAAAACATGGAGCCCTGCTTCTTCCTACAATGCTGCCAGATGTCTCAGCCAACATCCAAACAACAATGCATCTTTTATTTGCTGCAAACAGCACATAAATGTCCTCTCCCTATTGGTCATATGCCCAATCTCAGGTACTACTCACACCCAGTGCATGTGCATTGTTTGTTAATAGCCTGAATCCAGAAATATGGGCAGGTTGAGGACTCTTGGAGTCGGACACATTTGGTCAGTGCAAAATTAAAAAAAAATGTTTTTTATTTGTTCCTGGGCTATGGGCATCGCTGGCAAGGCCAGCATTTATTGCCCATCCCTAATTGCCCTTGAGAAGGTGGTGGTGAGCCGCCGCCTTAAACCGCTGCAGTCCGTGTGGTGAAGGTACTCCCACAGTGCTGTTAGGGAGGGAGTTCCAGGATTTTGACCTAGCGACGATGAAGGAGCAATGATATATTTCCAAGTCAGGATGGTGTGTGACTTGGAGGGAAACTTGGAGTGATAGTGTTCCCATGCACCTGTTGCCCTTGTCCTTCTAGGTGGTAGAGATTGTGGGTTTGGGAGGTGCTGTCGAAGAAGCCTTGGTGAGTTGCTGCAGTGCATCTTGTAGATGGTACATGTTTGTCCTGGATGGTGTCGAGCTTCTTGAGTGTTGTTGGAGCGGCACTCATCCAGGCAAGTGGAGAGTATTCCATCATACTCCTGACTTGTGTCTTGTAGATGGTGGAAAGACTTTGGGGAGTCAGGAGGTGAAACACTCACCACAGAATACCCAGTCTCTGACCTGTTCTTGTTGCCACAGTATTTATGTGGCTGGTCCAGTTAAGTTTCTGGTCAATGGTGACCCCCCCAAGGTGTTGATGGTGGGGAATTCGGCGATGGTAATGCCATTGAATGTCAAGGGGCGGTGGTTAGATTCTCGCTTGTTGGAGATAGTCATTGCCTGGCACTTGTGTGGCACGACTGTTACTTGCCACTTTATCAGCCGAAACCTGAATATCATCCAGGTCTTGCTGCATGCGGGCATGGACTGCTTCATTATCTGAGGAGTTGCAAATGGAACTGAACACTGTCCAATCATCAGCGAACATCCCCACTTCTGACCTTATGATGGAGGGAAGATCATTGATGAAGCAGCTGAAGATGGATGGGCCTAGGACACTGCCCTGAGGAACTCCGGCATTTGAATTGCACTTGGGTGAAGGGGGAAGAAAATCAGGCCCTTACAGTCCCCCATTATCATAGTCCTGTTACATCTAAAGTGAATCTGTATTACAGCCTGTAGCTAGATCTCTTTTCCATTTAAATGGTGTGTGGTTGTGAATTACGTGGTAAGATAATCAAATGAGTAAATGTACATTATGGGGCTGATACTTAAGGTCCTGATGCAGCCTTGCCAAGACTGCAGTTTCTCAGGCATTGCGTGCACCTGTGCCCTGCACAGTTAACCTCACACCACAATGCAAGATCAGCTGATTTAAATATTTTTTGTGACGCCCTTAGTGTATCATGTGCTGGAAGCACCACATGAGTCAAGGACTGGATTATCAGGGACCAGCAGTTATTAAAGAGCTACCGACTACCCTTAAAACTATGGTAAGTTTTGGGAGTGTGGGGGGCGGGCGGGGGACATAAATAGGGTTGCAGCATAACATTCTCCTTGAAGAATCGGCCTCTGGAGGCCATGCAGTCGGAGGGCCAGGAACAAAGGCTGGTTTTACTTGGTGAAGATGGACACTCATGGGAAAAGGTATAATTATAGGCCTTCCTTGAGGTTATTGAGCAACTAGAAAGATTTCCAGACAATCCAGCCAGATTATCCTAATTTGATTAAATTCCGGGGCCTTAATAAGTCTCATGCATAGTCAGTGTGCAGACTATTTGCACTCAAAGTACTTGCGGCCTGCATTGTTTTGTGTTGTAGGTCTCAGGCCTCAGCACCCCATAATATGGGGTACCACTTATCAGCCTCTACATGATAGATATTTGAAATACATGCTAAATATGTTACAATTACTCAAAACATATATAAATTGTGGCTGTACTCCTCACTGTTAAAGGTGAAAAATTTGTCTTATTTTACATATTGATTGCTAGACTTTCTGCTATCTTCCACCTAAGCACAGGCACTCACTGCTACTTGCAAGGCAGTTTAGGAAGGATTATGTTAATGATACTTGTCTTTCTGAAAGGCCACAGGCCATGAATAAAACCCAGCAGGAAACCAAGCTTGCTTGCAAAAAAGCATTCATACTCAGCCAACCTCCAAGGGACCCATTCTCTTTCTCTTTTCACTTGTGTTTCTGGCTGTGACACAATGTAAAACCATTTGAGAAAACCACGTCTTGCACGTCACCCTGCACTACAAAACTACAAGCTTTAACATTGCTCCTAATGAGCTGAAACATGGGGTCATAGTTGAGCAAAATTGCCACTTAATCTGAACACAATCAGCTTCCTCATTCTGTAAGGAAAGAACAAGTTGTGTGGACAGACACAGGGGCAGTGTCCAGTGTCATGTGCATGTGCAGCTCAGCTGTTCACTCATCTTTGATTCAAACACCATTCATTGACCATCTCAAATCTGGGGATGTTGGAAGATGCTTTCAAGCAGAGAAATCATAAAATATTATTTATTAACAAAAATTCAGTACATCAGAGCTGCAAACAAGATTTTCTCGAAAAATTAGAATGCTGATTATTATGTTAAAAACTAGTGAGGAGAGACATCCATATTGGGTATGTTAAAACAACATAGAGGGTGATCTTCACGTGCTGAATTAGGAAAAAAAAGAATTAGATGGGATGCTTATAAGCAAAGGAAGCTGAATGATAGCATAACTTAAAAAATAACTTCTTCATGCTTAGGATCATTGACTTAGAGAATCAACCTCTCACTTGAATACAGTGAGTGTTGTCTTAGTTTAAGCATTCAAAAAGGAATTAGATCCCAATTACTGATTCAGCATGGAGTAGAGGAAAATGGATTTAAGGTAATAAGAAAAGAAAATATGGTACAATTGGCTCCTTAAGTTGGATGGCCTGCCTGGTCTTTTCTTATTCCTACAATTTTGCTCTTGTGTTTGAAGAGCCAATAAATATAGAGGGCAATTCTGGAGTCACAGTGTGGAAGGACTGCCATCAGAGCAATGATCTGCCCCTGCCCCAGTTCGCTAGGTTAGGCCATTTCAATGATTAGAATGCATTCCCTGCGTACACTGGCCCAGGCGCCGGGAGCATGCTGATAGAAAGGGTGGACTATGCAAATAAAGAGGTGGCTAATTAAAGGAAAGTGGTAATATAGTGTGTTACAAATTTGGGTCTTGCCTTAGACTTTCTCTCAAAGCCAGTAGCCCCTCCAAGTGGTCTGAATATTTTACACTTACGGGGTATGCCTGTGCTGCCCAATATCTAACTATACAATGCTGTAACCCAAGGGTACAACCCTTGTGATCTGAACTGGATATTTGTGTCTTTAGCACATTCCACCACACGGGCCTCTCCAATCTATTCAAAATCAGATTGAGAAAATACTTAGTCAGACAAGGCCAGATATGAATCGTTAAGCTGCTTTAATTCACAGAAAGTGAACATACAAAGCAAAAGTTATGATCAGACTCACTTAGTTCAATCAGTTCAACTTATCTTCGTGTAATAATACAAAAATAGTGAACTTGCAATACTTCCCCACATCAGTGAGTCAATTTGCTTGACTTAAATAAAATAACTTCTAACTGCCTTCCGACATTCCAACTTTCTGAGTCTGACAAAAAGCTTGCCCTTGCAGCTTTCTGTTTAAAAACCTGACTGTCAGCATTTATGCCTTTCATTCTATCTCCCTGCTGGGGACAGGGTGAGCTGCTCATTGGACATGATTGTCATTCAGGCGGCAGATTGGTAGGCAGAGTCAGCCCATGGTAGAATCCAGGAGCAACACCCAGCTAATGTCCGAAACAAAGCTCGGGGTGCACGCTGGTCTGTCGGATGGTGCATGTAGCCTCCCATGTGCCCCCCCACCCCCCCTCCGCCCCCATGAGCAGGCAAGACACACAAGGCTATTTCACCCTGCATGAGGTGTGGTGCAGACCTGCTTCCCAAACACCCCATTTTCTCTGTGTGACTGAACACACTCTCCAAGAATATGGTGCCCTTTTAAATTTAGCTTGTGAGGTGTGGGGTGAGCTTTCTGTCTGCCTTTTCCTGAGCCATCAGGTGTGGTTGGCCAGCTGGATCTCCCCCAAGTCGCCTCAGTTTGTACTATCCAGACCTACCTGAATTGTGAAACCTGTAATATCATTTGGCACACCACTTGCTGCCACCTCACCCACATCTGAAGTGCTCAGAGACGACCAAGCAAGCTCAGGTCGGGGGAACCCTGGATCTCATGCAACTTAGTCAGCTGCCTGTGTCGAATCAACATGCACTCTGCCATCCCGATCACCTCTTCCCTGAGCTTCTTTTCTATAATCCTCTAGGTATCTCTGTCATTACCTGTTAAAACATCAAATAGTATGGACGAATAAACTCTCACTTCCATGATCCCAGCATGTTCAAAATATTTCAACCAAATTCTGGCCACAGGTATTTTTGTGGTTGTCCACGTCCCTTGACTGTGGACATTTTGTCCTTTACATAATGGTAGTCCTTTACCAGGCCACCGTGTACCATCATGAAATAGCAGCCAGTGTCTTGCAGACCCTTTATGTCCATCCCACTGGGATGGGAGTAAGAAGGGGGGAGGGATCTACAAGAAATGTAAGGGGTCAACCTATCTATATCAGTGATCATCTTATCTTACAAACTCAAGTGACCTCCTATTTTGCATCATATGATTTCTAAGAGATCAGCAATGGTTCACTTTGCGACCTGCCTTGCCACATTTAAAATACCTGACCTCACTGTCTTCAGATCTCTGACTGCTTTGTCACCTGGGGCAGGCCAAGCCTCTGGATTGCTGAACAGTTTGTCCATGGTGTAAGGCATCTGTCTCCCATGTGTATAACAACAACAAGAACAGCTTGTATTTATATAGCGCCTTTAACATAGTAAAACATCCCAAGGCGCTTCACAGGAGTATTAAAAGACAAAAAAAAAATTGACACCGAGCCACATAAGGAGAAATTAGGGCAGGTGACCAAAAGCTTGGTCAAAGAGGTAGGTTTTAAGGAGTGTCTTAAAGAGAGGTAGCGAGGCGGAGAGGTTTAGGCAGGGAATTCGAGAGCTTATGACCGAGGCAACAGAAGGCACAGCCACCAATGGTTGAACGATTATAATCAGGGATACTCAAGAGGGCAGAATTAGAGGAGCGCAGATATCTCGGGGGGTTGTGGGGCTGAAGGAGATTACAGAGATAGGGAGGGGCGAGGCCATGGAGGGATTTGAAAACAAGGATGACAATTTTGAAATCGAGGCATTGCTTAACCGGGAGCCAATGTAGGTCAGCGAGCACAGGGGTGATGGTTGAACGGGACTTGGTGCGAGTTAGGACACAGGCAACCGAATTTTGGATCACCTCAAGTTTACGTAGGGTAGAATGTGAGAGGCCAGCTAGGAGTGTGTTGGAATAGTCAAGTCTAGAGGTAACAAAGGCATGGATGATTGTTTCAGCAGCAGTTGAGCAGAAGCAAGGGCGGAGACGGGCGATGTTACAGAGGTGGAAATAGGCGTTTTTAGTTATGTTGTGAATATGTGGTCGGAAGCTCATTTCAGGGTCAAATATAACACCAAGGTTGTGAACAGAGTGGTTCAGCCTCAGACAGATGTTAGGGAGAGGGATGGAGTCAGTGGCCAGGGAACGGAGTTTGTGGTGGGGACCGAAAACATTGGCCTACATTTTCAGTGAGCCGTGAGGCGGGCTTTTAGGCGGGCGGGGGGCAAAAATCCCGAATTCGGGGGTCCTGACACCATCCCGCCCAAAACCCGCCTCCACGTAAGTTTCAGAGGAGGCGGGTACCTGACCCACACTGGGACCTGCCGACCCGAGGCGGGAAGGGATTAGTGCCAATTAACTGCCTGTTAACAGGCAGTTTTTAGCCTAATCCCTATTTTGAGGGGTGTCGTGTGGGATTCCCGACGGCTTCAAACCACGCCAGGTTAGAGCAGGCGGGCCGTCGGGTTGAAGGATTTGGAGGGGTCGCGATGTCGGTGTTCAGGTGAGTGATGGGTGCATGAGTGCAAAGGTAAGTGTGTTTGGTGTGTCTAAAGTGTGTAAAGAAGTTTAAATTACCTGTACTTACCTTAACAGCCTTCCTTCCTCTAGGTTTCGGGAGTCCATCACTCAGCCGGCACTGAAAGCAAAATGGTTGCGAGCTGTCAAAAGTGACAGCCTTCAGCTTTCATTGCCGGTGTGAGTTCTAACTGAGTCTGTGTAGAAGGACTCAGGTTAGAAGTCAGACTGTCAGTGTTTGACAGCTTCAAACAGCTGTGAAACACTGATATTTCATCTGTTAACACGTCTTGACAGATGAAATTTCAGTCTGTGACATCACCTGTTGCCGGGTGGCCCTTAATTGGCCTGCTGAGCCCGCTGGGCGGGCTCAACAAGGTCAATCAAGGGAAAATCGCGTGGATTGGCCAGATGTCGATGTAGGCGGGACTAAAACCTGAAAGTTGTAGTCCCGCCTCCTTCCCGACAGCTTAATGAAAATCAACCCCATTGACTTCGGTCTTCCCAATATTTAATTGGAGAAAATTTCTGCTCATCCAATACTGGATCTCGGACAAGCAGTCTGGCAATTTAGAGACGATGGAAGGGTTGAGAGAGGTGGTAGTGAGGTAGAGCTGGGTGTCATCAGCATACATGTGGAAACTGATGGGGTTTTTAGGATGATGTCGCCAAGGGGTAACATGTAGATGAGCAATAGGAGGGGGCCAAGGATAGCTCCTTGGGGGACACCAGAGTTAACGATGCGGGAGTGGGAAGAGAAGCCGTTGCAGGTGATTCTCTAGCTACGATTAGATAGATAAGAATGGAATCAGATGAGTGTAGTCCCACCCAGCTGGATGACGGTGGAGAGGCGTACAATGACTCACCTGCACTTGCACACCCATAAAATGGTCAGCACATGTACCTACCTGCTTGAGAGTTTTACATTCCTAATCAGGTAACCAGATTGATGGAACTGTTTCCAGAAATCTGTCCCATAGTCTGTTATGCCTTTGCTTTCCAGCCACATCTATCTTTCAGCTGGATAGCCATTTCTGTATAAGTACCGAACACACTATGGAGGGGATTTTCAACTTCTGCCCAAAATGGGCACAAAGTTTGCAGAATGGCTGCACCACCTGCTTCAATCATTTTCAAGTCTGGGCCACATTTGAATGGCGCCATGAGCTGCGAGCAAATTTTAAAATTAAATTAAATTACTGAAAGTAAACGAGAATGAGTACCAGGACTCAGAAAAACAACATTTTGGGAACTACAATTCACCTTTGTGGCAGCAGAAGAAAATGGCAAATAAGATCTGACCAGTTAGATATACTTAAACTAGAGGTTGTAAAAGTGCAGTTCCATCACAAGGAGGCTTATTGCAAGCACAAGGAAGCTTAATAACAAAATGACGAGAAAGAAAAGGAAAATACAAAGTGCAGGAAAAAGAAAACTGAGAGAGGCTTATTGATTAGTTGATGGGTAAATAGGGTAGCCCGTAACTCTTCTAATAAATCTAATCTTACACTAAGTTTAAAGAAGCATTGATGGATTTTTAAGGTGGGATAAAGAGATTTTTGCAGAGAGGATAGTACCGTCGCTTAGTGGTAAAGCACTTTCCATATGAATCAATGGACTGAGTAGATTATATTATTGTAAAATTTTTGGTTATCACTACTTATCAGTTGATGCTAGAAGTATACAAGCAGAAAATGGAAAGTTGAGGATTGTGCTCAGAACTAGCAATAAAAATGGATAATATTTAGAAATTGTCATTAGAGAGGAGAATGTACCAGGTTATAAGGGATTAAGACAATTGATGTTAAGAGATCATTTTTGGAAGCAGTTTAAGCATATACTTGATTGACCAAGAGTATACAACCTTTAGTCAGCTGGCACAGCAAGCCGATCATTTTATGCTCACAAGCACAGGGAAGGCAAGTATCTCACACTGAACGATTGGCAGGAAACTAAGATGGACATGGACACTGCCACAGAAGTTAACTGTTACAAAGTAATTGGGAGTAATATTGGGAGCATGGTCAAATGTGATATGGCTCTGTTAAGGCTAACATATCAAATTGCTACATATTAATGCACACTTTTCATGTGATTTAGCTCGAATACACAGAGGAATTTCCACCCCCAGAGACTGAGACAAAAGAGAGAAAAAAACAGCCAGACACTGGCAGAGATGGAGAGAGAAACAAAGCGACAAAGACAAACAAGCAGAGATAAAGACCGAAAAAAAAGAAAAAGAGACAGAGGAGAGACGGAGAAAAAACAAAAAGACAGACATGTTACATGTAGATTATTGAAACTATTTACAATATCAGTTTCTAATTAACAGGAGATAAAGTAGCAGCACAATATATCAGAATAGTTTTTTGTAGGGTATCCTGAGTCTACTTTTGAAAGGAATAAGATGCAATAAGTGAAAATAAAGAAGTTTCTGTTTCGCTGTGAAGCAAAGGCTGAGATGAGTAAGATGTGTGTCATGACACTGGCAGACAGTCAAACAAAGCTGAAAGAGATAGTTTTTTCTTGAGAATTCACAAGGATCAGGGCTATTTACACAGCCTCACGTGGACAGGATATTGATTCACCCTCACCAACTGGAGTTTGGAACACACTGAACTTATCCATTTATAAACCAATCAGAAATCAAGACACAGTTGCCAGCCACTGATCCCAATCCAGCAGCTCTGATGATATCATGAGACTATAGGCAGAAAAGGTCAAACAGTGAACTCTGTACAGGAAAAATTGCAGGGAACATCTCCAAGTCACCAGTAGTGCCTCAGATTAGGTGTATGTGACATTATCAATTGACTGATGCAGTGTTTGTGCCTTTAAATCATAAAAAATAGAAATTTTAGCACAGGACGAGACTATTTGGCTGTCTTGCTTGTCTCTCGGGGATCCAATTTTCCTGCTTTTTCCCCATACCCTTTTATAATTGAAAATCCCATTTGCCTCCTTAATGACTTTTTAAAACCTGTCCACATACCTTACATTGATTTATGTATCTTGCTCTTCCATTGTAAAAATTACCATTTAAAGTATCTTTTCATTCTTTTAAAGTAGTGTAGTGGCGCTTCTTAGTTTCCAAACAGGCAGCCACTGAGCTGTGGGGCTTTTAACAACGAGTAGACGCGTGTCGAAATAAAACGTTCCCAAACGTAGCTTTGTCTTTTAAACTGTTTACTATAACACTTAACAAACGGAATTACAAAGCAAACACGTATAAACGAACACGGTCAAAAACTGTATTGCTCCAAACCTCACAACTTCTGTCTCCTTCAGCCACGTGCAGTTTAAACTGTAAAATGGCTGCACACCATGTGTGGCTTAGGGACTGTACCATTGTGGCAAGAATGAAGGGGGTGTCTCGGACTATACTACTGGAGCAAGAAAATAGGGGGTTTCTTAGTACAATAAGTCGGTCAGGTAAATTAACTGTATTATGCCATTTAACCACTATTTTAAAGTATTTTCTTAAGCTTTCATGGCTCTTACATTCCGGCCCCTAATTGACTAGGCACATGAAGCATATCAATTACTCAAACATTAAGAGTCATAAACTAATGAATTCAACATATTTACAATATAAGTGTCCACTTTTTTCGTTCAGGAACCTTTCACGCTGCTTCTTGTAGCAGGCAGAGCTTTGTGATCGGTCTTTCCAGGGTACTGGTCTTGGTTTGCAAACAAACGCGACGAACGTCGCCTCTGGAGTCTGGCATGGTCTGCCATTTTCTGCTCCCCAGCTCTATCGTGTAACCGTCGGCAAACAATGCATTCAGAGAGTATTTTTCTTATTACGGAGTTAGCTCCTGGAATCCAGTATCTTTGTCTTAGCTTCGCAAGCACGTGATTCCTCCCACTGTGTCCAATACTCTGGTGTATATGCTGAAGAATGAGAGTAGCAACCCGGAGGTCCTTAGAAAGGATAGCAGGATGCTTGGCCTCCTCTGGCATAGCAGATTTGTTTAGTCTCCCTCCCACCCTCAGTACTCCATCTTGCAGTGTAGGGTCCAGCTTGTAGATATGACTACCTTTATTGATTGGAGTATTTCACTGTAGAGCTTCGATTTCTTCTGGGTATCTTTGTCTTTGACTGAAGCAAACTATCTCCTTCTCAGCCTTGGCCAAATCCTCCACGGTCAATGAATTCTTGCCCAATGTGGTCTTGTGCTGATGCGTATACTGCTGTAGAAGCATTCTCTGCTTATCAGGGTTACTTTCAGACTGACTGATAGTGGCTCGGTACTCTTTTCTCTTACCGCTCAGGTGTAGCAGCAACTCTTTCAACCTTAGAAACCATGCAACTGCTTTCCTCAACTGGTGCCATCCTGAGAAATGGTTAACAAGCTTGTTCACTGTGTCAAAGTTCTCTTTCGTATTTATGAGATTTACTGTGACTGATCTCTTGACTTCGACGTCGTCTTCAGCAATCTGACTTGGCATATCTGGTCTTTCTGGCCATGATCTCTCTGTTTCCAGCAGATAACTTGGGCCTTGTATCCAAGTTTCACTCCTCATGAAGTTTTCAGCCTTCAATCCCCGTGAGGCTTGATCTGCTGGGTTTAATGAGGTGTTTACATACCTCCATTGAGATGGTTGTGTAGCTTCTCTAATGGATGAGATTCTGTTTGCTACGAAGGTCTTAAAGCGTATCTTCTCATTCTCTATATACTTCAGCACCGTCGTGCTATCCGTCCAGAAGACAGATTCTTCTAATGGGAGCTGTAACTCTTTCCGCATCACCTGGTCAACTTTAACTGCAACAACCGCTGCCGTCAATTCCAGTCTCGGGATGGTGACCTGCTTCAGCGGAGCCACCCTGGATTTCCCCATGAGGAAGGCACAATGTTTCTGGCCCTGTTGATTTGTCAGCAAGAGGTAAGTAGCCGTGCCATAGCCGTCCTCACTGGCGTCCGAGAAATGATGTAGCTGAGCCGTCTTTGTAACTCCAAAACTCGCGGGCTTGATGCATCTACTGACGTTGAAGCTAGAAAGTTGTTGCAAATCTGTCAACCATCTGTGCCATCTCTGAGCTTGACCTTCTGGGATATCTTCATCCCATCCTCTCTTGTCTCTACACAGCTCTCGTAGCATCAGCTTCACCGGCAGAATGAGTGGTGCCAGGAATCCGAGAGGGTCGTAGATGGAACTGACCACGGAGAGAATCCCTCATCTTGTGGATGGTCTTTCGTTCACCATTATCCTGAAGTTGAACGTGTCTGACTCAATGCACCATTGTACACCAAGAGCTCTCTCGATAGGAAGGACATCGTGGCTCAGGTCCAGATCTTTGACTTCGGTGGCTCTTTCCTTTTCTGGGATAGAAGCTAGAACTGCTCTGCTGTTGCTTATCCACTTAGTCAGATGGAATCCTCCATTCGAACACAGAGTTCTAAGGTCTCTTGACAGTGCGATGGCATCGTCTTCTGTTGACACGGACTTCAGACAGTCATCGACATAAAAGTTTCTGAAGATTGTCTCCACAGCCTCTGATGGTGCTTTGCCTTTGCCATCTTCTGCAGTTTTTCTGAGAGCGTAGCTTGCACAGCTGGAAGATGATGTGGCTCCGAACAAGTGTACGGCCATTCTACATTCCACCATCGCTTGACTAACGTCGCCATCTGGCCACCAAAGGAAACGCAGAAGATCAGCATCTTCATCAGGGATTCTGACTTGGTAGAACATTGATTCTATGTCTGCCATCATGGCAACGAGCTCTTGTCTAAACCTAGTCAAGACGCCAATGAGGGTATTCGTAAGATCAGGACCTTGAAGCAGCTGGTCATTCAGTGAAGTTCCTCTGAATGAGGCGGCGCAGTCAAACACTACCCGGATCTTTTTCTTCTTTGGGTGATACACACCGTGATGAGGAATGTACCAGACCCTTCCATCGTCTCTGTTCAACTGTTCCTCGGGCACTTTTACAGCATAGCCTTTCGCTATGATGTTTCTCATGAAGCCTTTGTAGTCTTCGTGAAAGTCGGGGTTCTTGTTCAGCTTTCTCTTTAGACTGATGGCGCGTTGTTCTGCTATGCAGCGATTGTTCGGCATCTTCGCGGTCTGTCTTCTCAGTGGCAAACCAATGTGATAGTGGCCATCAATGAACTGTGTAGACCTTGTCATCAAATCCATGAGCTGATGGTCTTCTTGTGACATCTCTGTCCTTTCCTCACAGCTGCGTTCTGAGAAGTCTGCGTTGAACTGCTGTATCAACAGCTCTTCAATGCTTGCGATAGAGATGCGATTAACTGTGACGTTTTGTCGTTCCTCCTTGTTCGACTTGTTGCCATCATCTCTCCTTACCGGTCCATTGACTACCCATCCAAGGGCTGTCCTGACGGCGTAGGGTCCGTCATCCTTGCTGTTTATCACCTGCCATGGCTCCATAGTTTTGTAGGCATTGGTTCCAATTAATAGGCCAATTTCTGCTTCAATATATGAGAGACGCACCTTTTCTAGGTAAGGCCATCTATCCACATCCTTCTGCAGGGCTAAGTTCCCTGTTCTAACAGGAATCTCCCTCTGTGTGAAAACATTAGGCAGGTCTATGAAGTCCTTCTCGTCAAGTCCACACACTTCTAAGTCTGACAGGATATAACTTTGCATTGACTTCTCATGACCCATGGTGCGTAATAGGATTTCTGTTCTTCTGCCTCTAACGTTCAGCTGTCGCATGAGTGATTCTGTGCAGAACGTTGCTGAGCTACCTGGATCCATGAAGGCGTAAGTCTCCACAAGCTTCTCGCTCCTCTTAGACTTGATCTTTACTGGTACGATGGCAAGAATACAGTCACTGTCACCGGCCCCAGTGAGTCCACAAGTCTCTGGTTCTAGCGACACCAGAGCACTTGAAACAACCTTCTCGTCGGTATTGTTTTCTTCATTCTTCTTAGAGACTTGTTCTTCTTTATGGATATGCAGCAGACTGGGATGTTTCCGAGTGCACTCTCTGCATGTTGTTCTTTGCTTAGAGTTTCTACTCAGGTGCCCCTGAGAAAGACATCCAAAACATAGGCCGTTGTACTTCAGGAATTCGATTCTGTCCTTATGTGGCTGTGCTTTGATGTCGCTGCAGAAATCCAATGTATGATTCTTCTGGCAGAATAAGCATGGCTTCTGAAAGGCATTAGCAGACGTCACTGTGCTGCTCTTTTTGGGAGATGAGTTCTGGGGCCTTTCTTCCTCGGCCTGGGTGACGATAGTTGCAAAGCTGCTTCCCCTGGAACCACCTTTCCTGAGAGTCTTTGATTCAACAGGCTTGGCTTTCACTCTTCCATCGGTGGTCGGGCTGACATCCTGGATGTTTCCAAACAGTGGGTCCCTAGCAATTTTAGCCTGTTTGTCTATGAAATTCACTAAGTCTGCAAACCTGGCTCTACTTTTCCGTCTCTCCATTATCTCAAAGGCTGTTCTCCTCCATTGTTCTCTCATCCTGTAAGGAAGCTTAGAGATGATGATTCTCATAGTCGTAGGATTGTCCATCTCTTCCATGAATTCAACATCCTCCATGGTGTTGCGACATCCTATGAGGAAAAGAACATATGCGTTCAATGCCTCTCCGTCCTCCGATCTGATCTGTGGCCACTTGGTAGCCTTTTCAATATATGCAGTGGCTATCTTCAGCTCGTTACCATAGTGCTCCTGCAGCAACTTCCTGGCTTCTATGTATCCCCGGTCCGGTCTCATGTGTTCACAGCTTCTGACCAGGTCTTGTGGTTTACCACTGGTGTACTGTCCCAGGTAGTACAACTTATCACTGCTGCTCTCTGTTTTGGAGTCAATGGCTTGTTCAAAGGATCTGATGAAGGGCTTATACTTGAGTGGGTCGCCTTGGAACACTGGTATGTCTCTTTGAGGGAGTCGAAACAGATTCTGTTGTTTTTCAAGCATCTCTGTAATTTCATTCTGACGTTGCATCACTCAGTATAGGCTTCTCCCTGTGTCTTCAGGCCTCTGGTGGTCATCAGCAGGGTCTAGTCTAGACCGTCTGACGTCTGGGGTAGCATCACGTGCTCCTGTTAGTGGAGAGGCCATTTTTCCACGCTGTAATGCCAGGGGATTGCCTTCGGGCTCTCTTGTAACTCTTGAAGGTGCCCTGGATCCAACTCTATGTGACAACATTGACTGGCAGTATTCGCTCCCGCCGTCCCGTGAGCCTTCATAATCTTTGTACGCACTCAACCTGGCGTCTGAGACCGCTATTGCTGTTTTTATCTCCAGCTGTTCTTTCTTTGCCTGCACCTGGGCCTGTTGGGCCTGTTGGGCCTGCAGTTGGGCCTCTTGGACCTGCAATTGGGCCTCTTCCCGTTCAAGAGCTTGCTTCTCCGCTAAAGATGCTGCGCGCGCCATCAACGCCGCCCGTTCAACCTCCGCTCTCATGCGTCGCGACGAGCTTGTGGTAGAAGCGACTGACCTGCGTCCAGAAACAGAGCTACCTTCTTTTCGATTTTTGCTCGGTCTGGCGGAAGTCTCTGAAATGCTATCGTCTGGTCCGACTTCATCGTCAACTTTATCTTTCTCTGCTGTATCAGCATCTTGACGAATCTTTAACATCCACTGTTCTGTGACCTTGATATAGTCCTTAATGCTGGTTGATTTAAGATCAAACCAGTTGTGCTGATCAGCGTTTCCCTCTTCTTCAGACAGAAGTGCTAATACATCTTCATTGAGTACATTAAATTCTTCATGCAGCTTGGAGAAATCGTAATACATTATTTCTTCAGCTTTCTTAATATTAGCATTATCTTCCATGAGACGATCAATTATCTTCATTTTTCCAGTTATCTGAGCTAATTTAGCCTTCCTTGCACCTATGCTTCTATGTAACTTCTCTTCCATTGCCTTTGGGGTGAGCTTTATTTCCCTCTTTTGGCCAGCAATCCTTCTGGCTGATGGAAGCTCCTGGCTCCGTAAGGCCTCGGCCATTTTACCCGCAGCTCTTATTTAGCTTCTCAATAGAATGAACAAAGCAAGTAACAGTCACTGTACCTTCGCTTTCTTATATTGTCGTCTGGCTCCGTGACCATTCATGTATACGTTCGCCGACGATTCCGTCCTTTCCTTCTTAGGGAGCAAGTTTTTGACTAATGTAGTGGCGCTTCTTAGTTTCCAAACAGGCAGCCACTGAGCTGTGGGGCTTTTAACAACGAGTAGACGCGTGTCGAAATAAAACATTCCCAAACGTAGCTTTGTCTTTTAAACTGTTTACTATAACACTTAACAAACGGAATTACAAAGCAAACACGTATAAACGAACACGGTCAAAAACTGTATTGCTCCAAACCTCACAACTTCTGCCTCCTTCAGCCACGTGCAGTTTAAACTGTAAAATGGCTGCACACCATGTGTGGCTTAGGGACTGTACCATTGTGGCAAGAATGAAGGGGGTGTCTCGGACTATACTACTGGAGCAAGAAAATAGGGGGTTTCTTAGTACACTAAGTCGGTCAGGTAAATTAACTATTATGCCATTTAACCACTATTTTAAAGTATTTTCTTAAGCTTTCATGGCTCTTACATTGTGTATGTGACATTATCAATTGACTGATGCAGTGTTTGTGCCTTTAAATCATAAAAAATAGAAATTTTAGCGCAGGACGAGACTATTTGGCTGTCTTGCTTGTCTCTCGGCGATCCAATTTTCCTGCTTTTTCCCCATACCCTTTTATAATTGAAAATCCCATTTGCCTCCTTAATGACTTTTTAAAACCTGTCCACATACCTTACATTGATTTATGTATCTTGCTCTTCCATTGTAAAAATTACCATTTAAAGTATCTTTTCATTCTTTTAAAGTAGTATCTCACATTTTTCTTTATAATTGAAAGCTGTAATTGATTTAGCATTGATCACCACTTGTGCATAAACATTCCATAGTCTGATGAGTCTAAGTGAAAAAGTTCTTTCTTATTTCCACCTTATGTAGCTAGTGCTTATTCTGAAACTAGAAAGGGAAACGGCAACACAAAGACAACAGACACAGGTATGAGAGAGATGACATTCTCTGACTTACTGGGTGGATTTTGATTTCAGACGGTTTTCAGGCGGGTGGTGGACAAAGTGTTCAGGCCGCCTGCTCGATGTCATCAGTCTGAGGCCTGGCCATTTAATGATTGGGCCTTATTTAAATTTAATTGGCTGGCTGCCTACGTATTTCGAGTGGTGCCAGGCAGTCCGCCCAATTTGAGGACAGGTTTTCCAGTATCCTTAAATTGAGGTGACCTTTTAGTCTCCTGAAATTTTGCTGAAATTTAAACTCCACGATGTTACAGTCACAGGCTGTTAGATTCAGTGACACAGTGGTGGAGATTCTTATGAAATAGGCTGATTTTCTTCCACTCGGAAGGAAGGGCGGACAGACTTTCCAGCAGACCTGTAGAGAGATGGCTGACAATGTGAACACATGGACCATGGTAGTAGCACTGCCATTCATCTACTACTGCCTAACCTCTCCATGCCATGCTGACCCTTGTTCCTCTCCCCTATTTCTAAGTCTGTTCCATGACTCAGACCATGATGAACTCATCTCGGAGGGGGACAACCCTTCCAAAGAAGCACCAGCACTCCTACCATCTCTTCGAAGCAGAAATCAGAGACCCTGGGTGGGATAGATAGTAACTTAGAGAGATCGGCACATGGTAATTCACAGACTACAAGTGAGCAGGAGCAGGGGCTAGTGAAAATGGCAGTTCTGGAAACAGCTTGTCGGAGGGGCAGGCCCGGGTCCTTGCTCTGCTGGAGAAGACAGATATGCTGACTTTTGAGAGCCGTAGTTACTTTCACTGCCACGGGTAATGAAGCTCCCACGAGCATCAGGCGGGTACCTGGGTCACCCTTCTGAACAAAATGGCAGTGGGCGGATCAGGAGTGGAAATGAGGCGGTGAGTACAGCATCGCAATTTTCGTTCCTGCCCATTGCAGGCAGTTAAAATTGACCCCACTGTGTGAAATGCCATGTGAGATCAACCAGTATATTTTAATTCATGAAAAGTAAAATTAAAACAAATGACGACAGATTTTCCTCCAAGGCCATAAACACCACAGGATCAAACCTTCTCCCCACCACGCCACCCCCCACCCTGCCCCAAAGGGCATTCCATGGTCCATGTTCCCCTTACGCTGGGACCACCACACGATTTGTCCTTCCTAGGGATAAAACAGCATTAGTCACACCTCCCACCCCAAGACAGTGCAGCGTCAGTATCCCCTGACACACTACAGGATCCATGCCCCTCCCAGTTCCATCCAGATACATTTACAGCCTCCCTCCCCAGAGTCATATTTCTCTTCCCATCCCCAATCCCACAACCATAGCTGGAATAATTCCATTGAACCTACTTCTGATTCCCAGCGTTCCAACATTTAATAGCATTTAATTTTTAATCTACAAATCAATTAGGCTAATTTTTATATTCTTTAGATGATTTCAACTCTATTGTGTATTAAAGCAGACGGTCATTTTGAAGTGACTATGCATTATATTGACATAGTGTTTTATTTCCTGACACCGTCTCTCCTCTTCCTCTGGGAAGAATTGTTGCCATAGCAACCTAATCAGAATCTGAAAATAATTTTCACTATATTAAAAATTACTATTAAATATCAGTTCCAATTGTTAATAGTTTGCATTTGCACAAGCCATGTGCAAATTGGCATAGAAGCAGACAGATCAGGAGAATTAACATGTGGCTAAAGGGCTGGTGTGGGAAAGAGGGGTTCCTTTTCATGGGACACTGGCACCAGTTCTGGGACAGGAAGGAGCTGTACCGATGGGACGGGCTCCACCTGAACCGGGATGGGACCCGTGTCCTAGCGGAAAGGGTAAATAGGGAGGTGGCAAAGGCTTTAAACTAGTAAGAAGGGGGGAGGCAGCCTAAATATAAACAAAACAGGAAAAGTGAGCATAGGAAAGAATAAAGTAAGGGAGGACATTGACGGCAAGGGAGCAAATAGAGTTATAGAACAGGAGTCTAAAAAGATGGTTAAACATAAAGTGAGAGGAAATCCTATTAAAATGAGTTAAACTGTCTGTACAGCAATGCACACAGTGTCTGTAATAAAACAGGGGAGCTGGAGGCAATCCTGTGTTGGGAGGAACCAGACATAGTAGGGATTACTGAGACATGGCTGCAGAAAAATCAGGACTGGGAATTAAACATTGCAGGATATAACATATTTAGAAAAGATAGAGAGGGAAAAAGGGGAGGTGGCGTAACTGTATTTATTAGGGATAACATAATGGCAGTAGAAAAAAGGGACATAGATATCAGCAAGACAAAAGTAGAATCTATATGGATAAAGATAAAATATAATAAAGGATCAAACACACTAATAGGCATAGTCTTTTGACCACCTAATGGTGGAAGGGAGGTGGAGGAAGAAATATGCAGACAAATTAGAGAAATGAGTAAAAAACATAGAATAATAATCATGGGGGATTTCAACTACCCCGATATTAATTGGACAGAAGGGTAGGTAAAGGGAATAAGAGTTCCTACAATGTGTACAGGACTCCTTTCTAACCCAATATGTAAAAAGCCCAACAATGGAGGATTTACTATTGGATCTAGTTATGGGGAATGAGCCAGAGCAGATAAGAGAAGTAAAATAGATGAACATATAGGCAATAGTGACCATAATATAATACATTTAAGATGATAATAGAGAAGGACATAAGTATGACAAAAGCCAGGTTAATAGATTGGAGAAAAGCTGATTTTGAGGGGCTGAGAATAGAACTTGGGAAGATAAAATGGGCAACAATATTGGCAAACAATGATGTATAACGACAATGGAAAACATTTAAAACGGTGTTCAACAAAGTGCAGGGAAAATATATTCTGCTAAAAGGAAAGAACAAACTAAACACTAATGAGACTCCATGGATGAATCAAGACGTAAGGGAACAATTGAGGATAAGCAAAGAGGCATACATTAAGTACATAGACAGCAGAGGAGTGCATGAGAAGAGAGAATACGATGGGATTAGGAGAGAAGTCAAAAAAACAATTAGGAAGGCAAAGAGGAACTATGAAATTAAATTATCAAGGAATATAAAACAAAATAGTAAAACATTTTACAGGTACATCAATAAAAAAAGGAAGGTTGGGATGGGAATAGGGCCATTAAGGGACAGACAGGACAATACCACAGGTAACGATAGGGAGATGGCAGAAGTATTAAATCATTATTTTGTTTTGTTATTTACCAGGAAGATAGAACAGGTGGACATGACGTTGGATGATGAGATGAGTAATGGATAAGTGCATTTAATATTAAAAGGGGATGTATAAAATAAACTTATCAAACTCAAAGAGGATAAAACCCCTGGATTGCATCCATGCATTTTAAAAGAATCAAGGGAAGAGATAGCAGAGGCATTACTACAATATTTAATAATTTGTTAGAAAAAGGTGTAGTGCCAGAGGACTGGTGGATAGCTAACGTAATACCTATATTTAAGAAGGGGGATAGAACATGTCCAGGGAATTATAGACCAGTCAGCTTAACATCGGTGGTAGGAAATATAATGGAATCCCTACTAAAGGCGAGAATAGAAGAACATCTAGAAACAAAAAGTATAATAATGAATAGTCAGCATGGATTTCAAAAGGGAAAATCTTGCTTGACCAACTTTATTGAATTTTTTGAAGAGGTGAC
Source organism: Somniosus microcephalus (assembly GCF_052327205.1). Classification (NCBI taxonomy): domain Eukaryota; kingdom Metazoa; phylum Chordata; class Chondrichthyes; order Squaliformes; family Somniosidae; genus Somniosus; species Somniosus microcephalus. Next base: position 399,759,570 of record NC_140987.1, read on the forward strand.
AGAGAGAGTAGACAAGGGTAATACAGTAGATGTAATTTATCTAGATTTTCAAAAGGCCTTCGATAAGGTACCCCATAATAGACTGATGAATAAGGTCAGAGAATGCGGAGTCAGGGGACAGGTAGCAAAATGCATTGCTAGCTGGCTTCAAGACAGAAAACAGAGAGTGGGAGTAAAAGGTAACTATTCACAGTGGCAGAAGGTGGGTAGTGGTGGTCCACAAGGATCAGTGCTGGGACCACTGCTGTTCACAATTTACATTAACTATTTAGACTTTAGAATCAAAAACACAACTTCTAAATTTGTGGATGATACCAAATTGGGGGGGGGGGGGGGGTGGGTAGTCAATACTGAGGAGGACTGCAACAAATTACAGGAAGACATTAATAAACTTGCAGAATGGGCAAATAATTGGCAAATGAAGTTCAACACAGATAAATGTGAGGTATTACATTTTGGTAGGAAGAATAGGGAGGTCACTTATCACTTGGAGGGTGTGAGTCTAGGTGGGGTAGAGGAACAAAGGGATCTCGGAGTACAAATACACAAATCACTAAAAGTGGCACCACAGGTTTGCAAGGCCATAAAAAAAAGCAAACCAAGCACTAGGGTTTATTTCTAGAGGGATAGAATTGAAAAATAGGGAAGATATGCTAAACCTGTATTGAACCTTGGTTAGACCACACTTAGAGTACTGCATGCAGTTCTGGTCACCATATTATAAAAAAGATATAGAGGCACTCGAGAGGGTGCAGAGAATATAAAGAGCACTGATTCAGTCCCAGCTGTATTGAATACAGTTCTAGTCACTACAGTAGGAACATCTTAGTTTTGGAGAGGGTACAGAATGACCGACTAGTGCCTAACTACCTTTTGGTACATACTTCCAACAGGATCTTAGTAAAGCATGCTTTTGGCAGCCTTAAACAATGTTTCTGATGCTTTGACAAATCAAGAGGAGTGCTACAGTACAAGCAAGCTAAGGTTCCAAGATAATTGTAGCCTGCTGTGTTCATTATTTACTCTACAAAGGAGCCTAACCATGATTCAGACAGGAGAAGAAAGGCAGCAACAAGAGAGGAGAAAGACAGCAACAAGAGAGGAGGAAGGCAGCAACAAGAGAGGAGGAAGGCAGCAACAAGAGAGGAGGAAGACAGCAACAAGAGAGGAGAAAGACAGCAACAAGAGAGGAGAAAGACAGCAACAAGAGAGGAGAAAGGTAGCAACAAGAGAGGAGAAAGACAGCAACAAGAGAGGAGAAAGACAGCAACAAGAGAGGAGGAAGGCATCAACAAGAGAGGAGGAAGGCATCAACAAGAGAGGAGAAAGACAGCAACAAGAGAGGAGAAAGACAGCAACAAGAGAGGAGAAAGACAGCAACAAGAGAGGAGAAAGGCAGCAACAAGAGAGGAGAAAGACAGCAACAAGAGAGGAGAAAGACAGCAACAAGAGAGGAGAAAGGCAGCAACAAGAGAGGAGAAAGGCAGCAACAAGAGAGGAGAAAGGCAGCAACAAGAGAGGAGGAAGGCATCAACAAGAGAGGAGAAAGGCAGCAACAAGAGAGGAGGAAGACAGCAACAAGAGAGGAGGAAGACAGCAACAAGAGAGGAGGAAGGCAGCAACAAGAGAGGAGAAAGGCAGCAACAAGAGAGGAGGAAGGCATCAACAAGAGAGGAGAAAGGCAGCAACAAGAGAGGAGAAAGACAGCAACAAGAGAGGAGAAAGACAGCAACAAGAGAGGAGAAAGGCAGCAACAAGAGAGGAGAAAGGCAGCAACAAGAGAGGAGGAAGACAGCAACAAGAGAGGAGGAAGGCAGCAACAAGAGAGGAGAAAGACAGCAACAAGAGAGGAGAAAGACAGCAACAAGAGAGGAGAAAGACAGCAACAAGAGAGGAGGAAGGCAGCAACAAGAGAGGAGGAAGGCAGCAACAAGAGAGGAGGAAGACAGCAACAAGAGAGGAGAAAGGCAGCAACAAGAGAGGAGAAAGACAGCAACAAGAGAGGAGGAAGGCAGCAACAAGAGAGGAGAAAGGCAGCAACAAGAGAGGAGGAAGGCATCAACAAGAGAGGAGAAAGACAGCGACAAGAGAGGAGAAAGACAGCAACAAGAGAGGAGAAAGACAGCGACAAGAGAGGAGAAAGACAGCGACAAGAGAGGAGAAAGGCAGCGACAAGAGAGGAGAAAGGCAGCGACAAGAGAGGAGAAAGACAGCAACAAGAGAGGAGAAAGACAGCGACAAGAGAGGAGAAAGACAGCGACAAGAGAGGAGAAAGACAGCAACAAGAGAGGAGAAAGACAGCGACAAGAGAGGAGAAAGACAGCGACAAGAGAGGAGAAAGACAGCGACAAGAGAGGAGAAAGGCAGCGACAAGAGAGGAGAAAGACAGCGACAAGAGAGGAGAAAGACAGCAACAAGAGAGGAGAAAGACAGCGACAAGAGAGGAGAAAGACAGCGACAAGAGAGGAGAAAGACAGCGACAAGAGAGGAGAAAGACAGCGACAAGAGAGGAGAAAGACAGCGACAAGAGAGGAGAAAGGCAGCGACAAGAGAGGAGAAAGACAGCAACAAGAGGGGAGAAAGGCAGCGACAAGAGAGGAGAAAGACAGCAACAAGAGAGGAGAAAGGCAGCGACAAGAGAGGAGAAAGATAAGATCAGCTACAAGTTCGAGGAATTGGTTGTGCAATAATGAGCTCATTCAGCAAGAGTCATCAGACAGGGTCTAACAGTGAAACTTAAATGCTTTATACTTCCAAAACAGAACAGTCATCTCCACATGTGCCCAGTACCCTGACTTAATGAAACCTTCCTTCCACTGGACTCAGCCCTGTATCTAGATCCCTGAATGCTCCATCATTTCTCCATAACAACCTTCATGTTTCCCATGCCAAAAGAATTGTAGGATTCATTACAGTTTCAGTCAATCCAACTTTTCTCAAACCATAGAGCATATGGTGCAGGTGCACTTTAACCTGATGTTTCCCCTTCTTGAAAGTGTATGTTGTGTGTCTTCCACTTCTTTTCTGAGTGTTCTCCCACTGGGAGGAGGAAGCGATGTGAATCGCTGCTGGGCACTCCCTCAGCATAGCTACAAATCTGTGCGAGAACAGACTGCTGCACAGCAATGAAGTCCTGTGTGATGGCTGTTTCAAGCTGATTCCCCAACATGGCTAAGGCTATGGGTCTAACATCTGTAGAGCCCAAGTTATAACGGTAGCTTATGATCTCGGGCAATGGGGGCTCCACTGCAGAGTGGCCTCCTGGAATTTCAGCTGCACTTCCTCCTCCTCACTTGTGTTTTTATTTCACCAGTTGTTCCCTCCTGCAACTCTTGAACTTACTCCCTGCAATGTTTATATCTTGCCAATGTATGAATGGGTGATGCAGGATGCTGTGAGGTGCTTAGTTGTTTGCTGGGCTCCACCATCTCCTCTCCTGACCATTTGACGGAGTAGAGGAAGGACATACTTTACAATGCTTACACTAAAACACTCCTTAAAACATTTGAGTAAATTATTGAAATGTCTGCCTGTGGCATTGATGATCTTTCCTGCCATCTATATGTGCTGGCCATGTTATCTGCAGATTTCTCCTGTAAGTAAATATAAAAGTGACATATGTTGGAAAGTGAAGCTTGAGAGCCAAAGGGGAGAATTTTAGCCTGAAAAAACAAGTGGGTTGGGGGTGGAGGGGGGAAGTTAAAGTATTAACAATCTAAATCCCGACCCCAACCCGCCCACATTTGGCTTTTACTCAGGGGGGACGGGGAGCGGGCAGCCAACCCGCTGCCAGGAGGTGGGTTGGCACTTTAAATATGATAAATGAGGCCCTGAAGCCTCTGCTTTAACTTGCTATCGGCTGGGGATCCCGGGCCTCGGGATTCCCAGTAGCTGCAGCGAGGCGAGCACGGCCTCGGGGAACAATCCTTGTGGGCTGGGAGGAGCAGGAATTAAAACTCCACAGCATGCAACCCGGACTTCCGAATTTCCCGCGGTCTACCGGACCCCACTCCGGGCAGGTCAGAAACTTCAAAATTCCGGCCAAAGTGCACCACCACCTTCTCTACATGTTTATGTGCCGGCTGTGGCTCAGTTGGTAGCACCCTCACTTTTGAGCCACAAGTGAAACTGCATTTACATCTTCCATTACCACCATCCATGCTGCTCTGGCAGTACTTCTCTCGAAGTAAGGCCACCCTTCACTGCAGCACCTCCAATACCTGATTCTTATATCAATGCAAGTTAGTTCTTTCTTATTGTTATAGTTCCCAGGGTAAGGGTACCATCGCTATAACAAACAAATAGTATCTACACTGCTATTATTATATTCAAAAATTGGTCGATGTGCATTGAAACGATTCACTATTTTAACCCTACAGTGTTGCACACTGGTCACTGTTTTAGTGATAAAGCCTGTCACTCTGGTTAATTCAAGCATATGGTATTTGCTCTGTTCATGATTTCACTGGCCGGAGGACTGGCACTGGCTGTCGCTCGGCATTTCACTCCCACATACTTTATCTCGTTCATAAATGTCGTGATGCTGGATTCATACTGTTGCATTTGCAGTCCCACAGCGTCTTCTATTGCTCGGGATCTCCGAGGACTTGCACTCCGTCACCGACCCACCTGTTGGTGGACACTCCCATTGCTGAGCCAAGTTCCCAGTGTGATCGCTGCGCCGGAAGGTTATTCCGTGGGTTCGTATCCCAAGGGCAGCCTCTTCTCGCGGATTCAAACTTTATCGGACTTAGAAATTCAGGAGAAAAGGAGACCGAGCGAGAAGGGACGGGGCCGGAGAGGAGAGGAGCAGAGATCGGGATAGAAGGGGAAGAGCGAGTCCGAGCGGTAAGAATCTGATCGCAACCCGGAGAAATGTTTCTGGAGTTGGAGGAGGGGTGGGTGGTGTTGGGGGAATTGTTCAGGAAATCGGGAATCGAGTCGGGAAATAAATACGACCCCCATCCCCAGGTGCAGTCGGAGGTGGGACTGGTTTATCCCGCAGTACAGTCGGGGCAGAGACCGGCTCGGACCAAACTTCACAATAAGTCTTGCTTCTGACGTGGATCACAACGATCAGAACCCACCTATCCAGCCCGGGACGTTTGGAAAGCTTCGTTCAGAAGCTATGCGCTTTAAATGCTAATTCTGACATTTTATTCAGGTTTCGCTGCTCGGATTTGTCCTGGAATTATGTGTCAGGATCAGCGAACTGACTCTACTCTTGCACCGCTCCAGAATTGTACAGCAGCGCTGAGCTGCTTGGCGACAGTCTTCAATGTTGAAATCAAGTTCTTTTTTGGTCTGATGGAAAGCCTTTTGTTCGCTTTTCAGGAGTGCTCCTGTACTTTTGCATTTGTTTTAGTCAATTTATGGCACTACTTTTAGATTTCTTATCTGTGTGCCATTATTGTGTTGAGGTTATCAGAGTTGAACAATCACATTTCACCAGCATTAAACCATCTCGACCAGAAGATCTCAGATTGGATTATCAGCCGGTGTTGAATTGGCTGAATTCCTGGCAGTTTTGAGCCTGCTGCCTAATTCTGCCTTTCAAGCCAAATATAACTTCTCTTGGAAGGGCTATAAATATTTGAAATATGAAAAAAACCTGTCCCCGTCCTGGACCACATGGCAGCCCAGAGGCAGAAACGCAATTATCTGGCAGGAAGGAGGATAAGGATAACCCATTGGAAATAATTGGGTAAAGCTTTAAATAGTGGACAGAGAAATCTAATTGAGTGTGTTTGGCTGTTATTATTGGCAACAATAACGTCCAGCCCATGTTCCTCTTTTGACCTAGCTCTTTTGTACTGGAAATAAAAATCACTCCACTGGAAATAAAAATCACTCCACATTGCTGCTGTGGGAGAAAAACAAACCAAGGGGCACAAGAACATGGTTTGCACCAACAAGCATTGATTTTTATGCTGTCAGGTGGACCTAACTGGCAGCCTCCAGTCTGAGGTTTGCAATTTATTATAGATTATTAATATAAATCCTCACTTTCCCCATGGATGTTAGTGACTCTAATATGGATGGTGCCAGTTGTCTTCTGTTATTACAGGGTAACAAAGCTATGTCCTGTAAACACACTGAAAAAAGCTTTCAAAATTACTTAACATAATCAGTTGCTGCACGCAATAGTGACAATAATGCTCAAATAAAACCAGTTAATGCGTTCACAGCAGGGCGCATCCTCTTTATAAAGTAACTGTCGCCAATCTTGAAATATAAAAATAAAGAAAACAACTGGGAACACCAAAGAAAGTTATGTTGAGAAAAATAAAATGTTCTTAAAAACTTGCATTATTTGTTATATATAATTTATTTTGAGTCAAAAATAAAATAATTATCAAGTCATCTTAAAACTCCCCTGACACAAATTTGGGCACAACCACCAACAGGGGAAAGTGATACAAAAGCAAAATACTGCAGATGCCGGAAAGCTGAAATAAAAACAGAAAATGCTGGAAATGCTCAGCAGGTCAGGCAGCATAGAATCATAGAAAGTTACAGCACGGAAGGAGGCCATTTCGGCCCATCGTGTCCGCGCCGGCCAACAAAGTGCTATCCAGCCTAATCCCACTTCCCAGCTCTTGGTCCGTAGCCCTGCAGGTTAGTGCATCCCAAGTGCACATCCAAGTACTTTTTAAATGTGGTTAGGGTTCCTGCCTCTACCAGCCTTTCAGGCAGTGAGTTTCAGACCCCCACAACCCTCTGGGTGAAGACATTTCCCCTCAAATCCCCTCTAAACCTTCCACCAATTACTTTAAATCTGTGCCCCCTGGTTTTTGACCCCTCTGCTAAGGGAAATAGGTCCTTTCTATCCATGTTATCTAAGCCCCTCATAATTTTATACACCTCAATAAGGTCTCCCCTCAGCCTCCTCTGTTCCAAGGAAAACAGACCCAGCCTATCCAGTCTTTCTTCATAGCTAAGATTCTCTACTCCCAGCAACAACCTTGTAAATCTCCTCTGTACCCTCTCTAGTGCAATCTGTGGAGAGAGAAACAGAGTTAACGTTTCAGGTCGATGACCTTTCTTTCACCAGTCCTGATGTAAGGTCATCGACCTGAAACATTAACTTTGGGGGCGATTTTGTGAATGGAGGCATGTTGGAGGTGGGACTATTTTCCCTTGATTGACCTTGTTAAGCCCGCCCAGCAGGCTTAGCAGGCCAATTAAGGGAAAGCCGGTTGCAGAGCACGTCAAAGTATGACATTTCATCTGTCAAAATTTTTCGACAGATGAATTGTCATTGTTTGACAGCTCTGTGAAGCTGTCAAACAGTGACAATCTCTGCAGTTTGATGAGGTCTTGCATACAAGACCTCATCAACCTTCTTTCTTTTACAGAATTGAGATGTTTGTTGCATCTGAGAATGCAGCGGCCATCTCTCATCCGCAACAAGGAGGTGCGAGACTCTCCGCATACAAACCGACTGAAGCCTGCAGGAAGAAACAAAGGTAAGTACACTTTTAAAAACACTTAGGACTTACCTCAGATACTCACCTCTATACTCTTGCACCCATCGCTTACCTTCACACCACTCTTTTGCACCCCACCGACCCCCGCAGACCCAGTACTCGTCTCGCTGAGCTGGCGGGTTTTGGAGTCTTCGGGGAGCCCGCACTTGTGAGGGCTAAAAGGGGATAATCCTTTTTTCTGCCTGTTAACTACCTGTTAACAGGCAGTTAATAGGCTTTAATCCCTTCCCGCCTCCAAGGAGACGGAACCTGGCGCGTGACGACAACCCGCCTCCTGAGAAGATGGCATGGAGGTGGGTTGAGGGCGGGTTTGCCACCCGCCCCCAAATTCAGCCATTTTCCCGGCAGTCCCGCCTCCATGCCCGCCTCCCCAGGGCTGGCAAAATCGCCCCCTTTGTTGCTCTCTCCACAGGGGAAAGTAATGTTTGACCGACTGATTCTGACAGCTTTTACACCACCTGCAACCAATCTGATTGGTCGCAACAGCCTTCACTCTTGTTCTCCCATTGATCCTATTGGTTGATACTGGCAACCTACACCAGTGAAGAAAGCTGATTTTTTATGTAAAACACAAAGTAGTTGATATATGGATTAAAACTCTATCAGTTTAAATCACTAGAAATTGGCATTTATATAAAAAATGTTCTCCCTTTCCTGAATCCATGCTGGCTATCATTTAACAAATTACTTTTCCAACCGTTCACACACTAGATTGGGCAAAATCATTTCTGAGACTTTCCCTACAGCTGATTTAAATTCAGTTCTGACGAAGGGTCCTCGACCCGAAATGTTGACTCTGTTTCTCTCTCCTCGATGCTGCCTGACCTGCCGAGTGTTTCCAGCATTTTCTGTTGTTATTGCTGATTTAAACGTACTGGTCCTATAGTTTCTAGTTATGTCTCTTGACCCTTTTTAAGTAATTGAGTTCGATTGGTCACTTTCCAATCCTCAAGAATATCTTCTGAATTCGCAAACTGAAAACTTAATCACTGGTTAGGCCTCAGCTGGAGTATTGTGGACAATTCTGGGCACCACACTTCAGGAAAGATGTAAAGGCCTTAAAAAGGGTACAGAGGATGTTTACCAGGGTGTTACCAGGGATGAGGGACTTCAGTTATGAGGAGAGATAGGAAAAGTTAGGACTGTTCTCCTTGGAACAGAGTAGGTTAAGAGGTGACCTAATAGAGATTTTCAGGATGATGAGAGGTTTTGATAGAATAGGGAAAAACTAATCCCTCTGGTGAGTGGGTCAATAACCAAAGGTCATAGATTTAAAATCATTGGAAAAGATCTAGAGGAGAGATGAGGAGAATTCTTTTCACTCAGAGAGTTGTTGGGATCTGCAACGTTCTACCTGAAAAGGTGGTGGAAGCTGATTCCATAAATAATTTTAAAATGGAGTTGGACAGGTAGTTGAGGATGAGCAACTTACAGGGTTACGGACAAAAAGCGGGGATGTGGGACTAAGCACAACTGCTCTTTCAAAGAGCCAGCACGGGAACGATGGACCGAATAGTCTCCTTCTGTGCTGTGAGTTTCTATGATTCTATGAAAATGTCAGGTAAAACTTCAGTAATTTTAGTCCCTATTTCCTTTGGGACTCATGGATGCAAGTGCTCTGGACTATGTGCTCTATATACTATATATATGAGCGTCTCAACCATTTCCTGTTTTATTTTCATACTGTATAGCTGCTATTTTTGGAAATCTGATATGTCATTTGGACAACTTTACTCTTCCAGGTAAAGGCAGATGTGAAGTAAATAAATTACACCTTGGGCTGAATGCTCCTCTGAATTACCACTGGTTTTAGGGCATAAAACAGAGTAAAACAAGTTCTTAAATGCTACATCCTCAGAACTGCACCAAAATTATCCTCCTAAAAAAACACCAGTTGCTGCCCACTGGGAAACTGATCCACTGCATGTAAATGGTGTCAAGGGGCCATGGCTAACCTCTCTAACCCATTTCCTCCAACTTCTTCCCAAACCCACCCCAAATAATTCCTGCCACTATATAAGTGGTGGTAGGAGATCTAAGAAGGTATCGTTGCTGCTACTGAAGGTTGAGTTTACTTTGCCTCTGATATCAACCTCTTCAGTACTTTAGCGGTTTAGTCAGAACTTTTGCTGCTAGTTTTATTCAGTTCTGCTCAATGTACACTGCGTTGCACTGAGGACATGGATTTCCCCAATCATAGAAACATAGAAGATAGGAGCAGGAGTAGGCCATTCGGCCCTTCGAGCCTGCTCCGCCATTCAACGAGATCATGGCTGATCATCCAAACCCTAGCACCCGGTCCCTACACCGACAGCCATCCCACACAAGCCCTATCCCCGTAACCCCGTAACCCCACGTATTTAATCCCCCCTAACACTAAGGGCCAATTTTTTTTTTTATCATGGCCAATCAACCTAACCCGCACATCTTTGGACTGTGGGAGGAAACCGGAGCACCCGGAGTAAACCCACGCAAACACAGGGAGAATGTGCAAACTCCACACAGACAGTCACCTGAGGCCGGATTTGAACCCGTGTCTCTGGCGCTGTGAGGCAACAGTGCTAACCACTATGCCACCATGCTGCCCATCCTCTATTATGTAATGAAGAGGAGAAGGATGATGACATAGAAGGGCTCGACAGGAGACTCCAAGAATGAGGCATCACAGAAGGTGTCTTTTTTCCCGTATTCACATACCCACTCACCAGGGTCTACAGACCAAGAATGTCTTACCTAGATTTTTCTGACCATCATTGTCTCAGAAGGCTGCGTTTCATCACTGCCACTTCCCCCCCCCCCCGCCCCCCGCCCCCCCCCCCCCCCGGGAAGCTATTAGGGAGATATGTCAACTGTTGGCTGTAGATCTACAGCCCACTTCCATGTGGAGAACAGAATTGTCTGTATCGGTCATAGTCACCACTGCCTTAAATTTCTTTTCTACTTAGACCTTCCAGGTAGCATTAGGTGACCTTTGCTGCATTAGTCAGGCAACTGCTCATCACTGCATCCAGAAGGTCACTAATACTATATTCAGGAAGGCTACACAATTCACATCCTTCCCAATGGAACCATGTCAACAACATGAGAGACCTATCCAGTTCTATAGACTGTCAGGATTCCCACAGTGCAAGGAGCAATTGACAGCAATTGCCACTCAAGGCCCGATATGACAACCCATTACATTTTATGAACAGGAAAGACTTTTATTCAATTAATGTATAGCTGGTATGCAAAGCCAATTACCTTGGTACTGCCCGACGCAGTTCAGCAAGCCCTTTCACCTGCCGTTTACTGCGAGGAAATCTGATGTTCCATCACAAAGTTATTCCCGGAGAAAGGGCCGCACCCCTTGCTTCATCGGGACTAACTGCATACTGTTTGAGGCAGGCAGAATCCTAGTGTATAAGAACATAAGAATTAGGAGCAGGAGTAGGCCGTACGGCCCTTCGAGCCTGTTCCACCATTCAATAAGATCATGGCTGCTCTTAGACCTCAACTCCACTTTCCCGCCCGATCCCCATATCCCTTGATTCCCCTAGAGTCCAAAAACCTATCTATCTCAGCCTTGAATATATTCAATGACTCAGCATCCACAGCCCTTTGGGGTAGAAAATTCCAAAGATTCACAACCCTCTGAGTGAAGAAATTTCTCTTCATCTCAGTCTTAAATAGCTGATCCCTTATCCTGAGACAATGCCCCCTAGTTCTAGACTCTCCAGCCAGGGGAAACAACCTCTCAGCATCTACCCTGTCAATCCCCTTCAGAATCGTGTATATTTCAATGAGATCATCTCTCATTCTTCTAAACCACAGAGAGTATAGGCCCAATCTACTCAATCTCTCCTCATAGGACAACCCTCGCATCCCAGGGATCAATCTAGTGAACCTTTGTTGCACCGCCTCTAAGACATGTATATCCTTTCTCAGATAAGGAGACCAAAACTGTGTACAGTACTCCAGGTGTGGTCTCACCAAAGTCCTGTATAATTGTAGTAAGACTTCCTTACTCTTATACTCCAACCCCTTTGCAATAATGGCCAACATGCCATTTGCCTTCCTAATTGCTTGCTGTACCTGTACCTGCATGCTAACTTTCTGTGTTTCCTGCACGTGGACACCTAAATCTCTCTGAATACCAACATTTAATAGTTTCTCACCATTTAAAAAAATTCTGCTTTTCTATTCTTCCTACCTCACGTTTCCTCACATTATACTCCATCTGCCACCTTATTGCCCACTCACTTAACCTGTCTATATCACTTTGCAGGCTCCTTGGCCTAGAAATTCAGTTGCGTTCGCCAGCCGTTAACGCCATAAGAGGGGTAGATTTCCAGCGCTAGGCACTTAGTGCCCGGGCGCAGGCCGGTCTGCGCCAACGCCCAACTTCAGTTGACATTTAGCGCTGGCGCAAAGTGTTTGCGCCCGCTCAGCTGCGCGTGCAGCTTATGATGTCATTTCGTCGTGCAACGCTGTTTGTGCGCCCCAAACCGGAAATTCAGTGGCGCCCGCCCAATGTGGGCGCGGCGCTGTTAAGAACTGTGAAGTGGAACGCAGCAGAGGCCCTGCGGGCCTCGGGGAGCGCTAATTAAAGGGCACTTACACTGAACTATAAAGGCCAGCCATTTTGCTGCAATGACTTTAGTGCTTTGGATTTCTGGACAGAGACCAAGGAACAGACCTTACTGATTTGGGACAACATAGGAGAGGTATTTTTGGCTTCTGGCCAGAGCTTGGAAATTTGACTCTTTGTGATTTCACTGTTTGCAAGTTTATTATGGGGGCTGCATGGGGTTCCAACCCTCAGTTCCAGCATTATGTGCGAAGGGCTTGCAGACGCTGTGTGAGAGGGGCAGCCATGCCTAGACGCAGAGGGGCCATCAGGCGTCGGCAACGTAGGCCTTACCCACTCAGGGAATACCGGCAGCAGGTGTCCTATCTCACCATGACTGCCGCGCATTGTGTTAAGAGGCTGCGCTTCAGAAGGGAGGTGGTTGCAGAGATCTGCCAGCTGCTTCACAGAGATCTGCGTCCACAGCTGATGTGCAGGACGTCTCTGTCGGTGGAAGTGAAGGTCATGGTGGCTCTGAACTTTTATGCAAGCGGCTCCTTCCAAGCCGCTGCTGGGGACATAGCGAACATCTCCCAGTTCGCCGTGCATCGCTGCATCCGGCAGGTCACCGATGCCCTTTTCGCAAGGAGACACCAATTCATCTCCTTCCCCATGACCCTAGAGAGGCAGGAGCAGCGTGCAGTCGGATTTGCCAGGATCGCCGACTTCCCCATGGTGCAGGGCGCCATTGACTGCACGCATGTGGCTATGCGGGCACCTATCGACAATGCCGAGGATTACCGCAACCGGAAGGGCTACCATTCCCTCAATGTACAGCTGGTGTGTGACCACAGGCAGCGCATCCTAGCTGTCAATGCCCGCTTTCCAGGAAGCAGCCACGATGCATTTATCCTGCGCCAGACTACTGTGGCTGACATGTTCGAGGCACAGCCTCCACCAAGGGGATGGCTTATTGGGGACAAGGGCTACCCTTTGTGCACATGGCTCATGACCCCGCTCCGCGCGCCCAGGACCCCTGCGGAGGAGGCATACAACGAAAGCCATCAAGCCACAAGGAACATCATAGAGCAAACGATTGGCGTCCTGAAGCAACGGTTCCGCTGCCTGGATCGATCCGGCGGATCTCTACAGTATTCGCCGGATAGAGTCTCCCAGTTCGTCGTCGTTTGCTGCATGCTGCACAACCTGGCTATCCGCAGGACTCAGGCACTGCCACCTCACGTTGGGCCACCACCTCAGGAGGACGAGCAGGAGGACCATGAGGAGGAGGAGGAGGAGGAGGAGGAGTACCAGCCCAGAAGGGAGCCACAAGGTCCAAGGGCCGTCCGCCGGCGGCTTATTGAACGACACTTCTAGGCCCCCTGTCAGGGAATGGCTTGTGGCGATGAACACACCTGAATGCAGCCGCTCCGCAAGCCCTCAGCCGGTTAACGCAACAACCACTTGAAACATGACACCTGGACAAGCTGAATAAATAAAAAGCTTTATTTAACAAACTCAGGGCCCTTCCCACATGAAACAGAAAAACAGACAAGACCCCCAAAAAACAGTGAAAAACATATCTCACTCCCACAACCTGGGGAGGAATAACAAAACTTGTCAATCCAATTGGCCTTCATCTTCGGCCTTTCCAAAATAAGCCCCCCCCCCTCCAGAACACAAACACCCCCATATAAAAAAAAACAGTTGCCGACACCCTCTACTTGGTGTGCCGAGAGGGCGAGTCCTTGTGCAGGCTTCTCCGGCCCCTGCCCGACCTGTTGCTCCACCTCAACCTGGGCCCTGTGGATGTTGGAAGGCTGGGGAAAGGCTCCTGAGGGCCGCAATGCGTAACGGCAGATGCCCTTGGGGGTCGGCCTAGACGAGGTCTGGCCCTGGAGGGTCCGGCTGCTGACTGCTGCAGCTGTGGCTGGGCAGCATCAGTCTCTGCAGCAGCTCGTCGCACCTTGGCTGGGGGAGTGGCAGTGGCGGCTGCAGCAATGGGGGCAAGCTGGCTGATGCCAGGTGCTCGCTGGTCGCCAGAGACATTGGCACTCGGCCGGGCTGGCACTGCAGCAAGCGCAGCAATCTGGTGGAGGCCAGACCGCTGTGCTGCAGCAGGGCGGCGGGTGCCCTGTCGATGCTTCCGTGACACAGCGAGTGTGGCAGAAGTGAGTGCCCGAACTGCCCTGTTCTGTGCCCGCATCAGATCAGCCAGTGTCTGCACGGCACCACTCATGAACTCGCGACTCGCGTCCTGTGCTGCCGCGAGTTGGTCGACACCCCTGGCCTGTGCTGCCGCGAGTTGCTCGACACCCCTGGCCTGTGAGTCCCCGAAAGCGGCCACACTATGAGCCAAGGTCTCAATGGCCTGAGGCAACTGTCCCACAACCCCCATGAACTCGTTGTGGCGCCGCTCGGAGGCCGCGGACATTTCATCAAGGAGGCGCACCTCCTGGGCGAGGACCGTCTCTGGACTGGAGGGCGGACTCTCCATCTAGGGAGAAGGCCGCCGAGCTGCCCGACCCTTCCCGTGTGCCTGGACGCCACTGGGCCCAGCAACTGCCCTTCCCTGCAACACTTCCCCCCTCTGGGGAGAAGGCAGCCGTGCTGCCCGACCCTTCCCGCCTGCCTGGACGCCACTGGGCCCAGGAGCTGCACCCCCCTGCAACACTTCCCCCTGGCTCTCCTCCAGGCAAGACATGTCCCCTCCATTGCCATCCCCTGGCGCGGATGAGGGTTCCCCCGATGTGCCGCCTTCCTCTTGGTCCTCGTCGTCCTCCTCTTCCGAGGGACTGGCACTCTCAGCTTCATGGACCTCCTCCTCACCAGCTGAAAGCAGGAAGGCACAAGAGTAGCTTTAGAGTGAGGGCAGGGCGTCAGCGAGGGAGGCATGAGTGGTGGCATTATGCGCATTGGTCGGACAGTGGCAAAGGATGTAGATCTGAAGCGCAAGGGGAACGAGAGAGGTCCAAACGGTCATGTCCTTACCATTGGGGCCCAGCACAGGGTCGGCATCTCCAATAGCAACGGGGCCAACCACCCGGCCACGCATGAGTCGAGCCACGCGCTCCTCCAGGTCACTGAGCTCCTGGAACTGGCCACGGCCTCCCCCGGTGACATTCCGGCTCTTCATATTCTTGGCCAGCTTGGCCTGCAAGAGAAAGGACGGCCTCTAAGTACAGTGTGTTGCCCTGTTGTTGTCTGCACTGCCTCCCATGGTCGATTAGCATGGCCAGTGTGGTGCCCTGTTGTTGTGCGCACTGCCTCCCATGGTCGAATAGCATGGCCAGTGTGGTGCCCTGTTGTTGTGTGCACTGCCTCCCATGGTCGAATAGCTTGGCCAGTGTGTAAAGTGCAGAAAGTGCTATTGATGATCATGCCAGTGCCATAGCTGCGGGAGGAGGGATGGCCATTAGGCCTTTGAGGTCCCTTTGCCCATAATGTGAGGTGCACATGCAAGGATGAGGAGGACACTGGAAAGGGTACTCACCCTGACCATCCGAGTGAGGTCGTTGTACTTCTTGCGGCATTGGTCCGCACTCCTGGGGACATTGCTGGTGGATGACACCCTGTGGGCGATTTCCCTCCAGGCTCTCCTGTACTGCCTCCTGGGAGCCTTCTTGCCACTGTCCGGGCACAAGATCTCTCTTCTCTTTTCAAAAGCCTTAAGCAGCACCCTCAAAGCATGCTCTGAGAAGCGCTGCGCTCGTTCACGGGCCTTCTGCATGGCTTCAGGCGCTATTTGGGTCCACCAGCAGTGTTCAGGCCTAGCTGCAGGGCTCCGCTATCCAGGGCGTGGCAGCAGACAAAGTCGACCCTTCCCCCTTTAAGAGCTGGCCGGCGTCAGGGTGTCTGCTGTCAATCAAAACATGACCGCACCTGCGCTGCGCCCGGCCTCGGCGTTATCAGTCCGCACCGCCGGCTTAGCGCCTAAAGATAGGAGTGCAACGCCAGTTTCAGCGCTCGCCCAAACTCCTTGGCCAAATCTACTGAATTTCGGCGAAGTGGCCTACACTTTCCGGCGGGCGCTAACTTTAGCGCCCGCCCGACTTTAGCGCCCCAGAAGTGGCGTGACTGAATTTCTAGGCCCTTGTGTCCTCCTCACAGCTTACTTTCCCACCTAGCTTTGTATCGTCAGAAAACTTGGATACATTCCACTCAATCCCTTCATCCAAGTCATTAATACAGATTGTAAATAGCTGAGACCCAAGCACTGATCCTTGCAGCACCCCACTCATTACAGCCTGCCAATAGGAAAATGACCCGCTTATCCCTACTCTCTGTTTTCTGTCCGTTAATCAATCCTCTATCCATGCTAACATATTACCTCCAACCCCATGAGCCCTTATCTTGCATAGCAACCTTTTATGTGGCACCTTATCGAATGCCTTTTGGAAATCCAAATATACTACATCCACGGGTTCCTCTTTATCTACCCTACGCGTTACATCCTCAAAAAACTCTAATAAATTTGTTAAACACGATCTCCCTTTCATAAAACCATGTTGACTCTGCCTAATAATATTATGATTTTCTAAGTGCCCTGTTACCACTTCCTTAATAATGGATTCCAGCATTTTCCCGATGACTGATATCAGGTTAACTGGTCATTAGTTTTCTTACTCCTTCCTTTCTTGAATAGCGGAGTTACATTTTCTACCTTCCAATCCACTGGGACTGTTCTAGAATCTAGGGAATTTTGGAAGATTACAACCAATGCATCCACTATCTCTGCAGCCACCTCTTTTAGAACCCGAGGACGAAGGCCATCAGGTCCAGGGGATTTGTTGGCTTTTAGTCCCATTAGTTTCTCAAGTACTTGTTCTCTACTGATATTAATTACTTTAAGTTCCTCACTCTTATTAGCCCCTTGTTCCCTACTATTTTTGGTATGCTTTTTGTGTCTTCTACTGTGAAGACAACTACAAAATATTTGTTTAAAGTCTCTGCCATTTCCTTATTCTCCACTATAAATTCTACTGTCTCAACCTCTAAGGGACCAACACTTACTTTTGCTACAGCAAAATACTGCAGATGCTGGAAATCTGAAATAACAACAGAAAATGCTGAAAAAGCTCAGCAGGCCAGGCAGCATCCGTGGAGAGAGAAGCAGAGTTAAGGTTTCAGGTCTGGGACCCTTCATCAGAACTGGAAAAAGCTGGAGATGTAACAGATATTAAGCAGGTACAGAGACAGGGGTGGGGGTGCGGGGGGAGGAATTGAAGGAACAATCTGTGCTTTTGTAAGAGGCAGGAAAGATAAAATGTTGCAAATGGGAATGGCAAAATCATACAGCATGAAAAATGTGGGCAGGGGTTGTAGTTTGAAATTGTTGCACTCAATGTTGAGTCCAGAGGGCTGTAAAGTGCCTATTCGAAAGATGAGGTGCTGTTCCTCGAGCTTACGCTGAGCTTCATTGGAACAATGTAATAGGCCGAGGACAGAGAGATTAGAGTGGGAGTGAAGCGGTGAATTGAAGTGACAGACGACCGGAAGCTCAGAGTCATCCTTACGGACTGAACGGAGGTGTTCCGCAAAGCGGTCGCCCAATCTGCGTTTGGTCTCCCCAATGCAGAGGAGACCGCATCGTGAGCAGCGAATACAGTATACTAAATTGCAAGAAGAACAAGTAAATCGCTGTTTCACCTGGAAGGGGTGTTTGGGGCCCTGGACAGTGGGAAGGGAGGAGGTAAAAGGGCATGTGTTGCATCTCTTGCGCTTGCACGGGAAGGTGCCAGGCGAAGGGGAAGGGCTGTTAGGGGTGATAGAGGAGTGGACCAGAGTGTCGCGGAGGGAGCGGTCCCTTCGGAATGCTGAAAGGGGAGGTGAGGGGAAGATGCGTTTGGTGGTGGGATCACGTTGGATGTGATGGAAATGATCCATTGAATGTGGAAGCTGGTGGGGTGAAAGGTGAGGACAAGGAACCCTATCATGGTTCTGGGAGGGAGGGGAAGGGGTCAGAGCAGAAGTGCGGGAAATGGAACGGACACAGTCAAGGGCCGTGTCAACCACAGTAGAGAAATTCTCGGTTGAGGAAAAAGGAAGACATGTCGGAAGCACTGGTATGGAAGGTGGCATCGTCAGAACAGACACGGCGGAGATGGGGAAACTGGGAGAATGGAATAGAGTCCTTACAGGAAGCGGGGTGGGAGGAAGTGTAGTCCAGGTAGCTGTGGGAGTCAGTGGGCTTGTAGTGGATGTTTGCAGAAAGCCGATGGCCAGCAATGGAGACAGAGAAGTCAAGGAAGGGAAGAGAAGAGTCGAAGATGGACCATGTGAAGATGAGGGAAGGGTGGAAATTGGAAGTAAAGTGAATTAACTTATCTAGTTCAGGGCGAGAGCAGGAAATGGCACCGATACAGTCATCAATGTACCGGAAAAAGGGGTGAGGGAGGGGACCTGAGTAGGACTGGAACAAAGAATGTTCCACGTATCCCATGAAAAGGCAGGCATAGTTAGGACCCATGTGGGTTCCCATAGCAACACCTTTAATTTGGAGGAAGTGAGTGGAGTCAGAGGAGAAGTTGTTCAATGTGAGAACAAGTTCAGCCAGGCAGAGGAGGGTGGTGGTGGATGGGGACTGGTTGGGCCTCTGTTCAAGGAAGAAGCAGAGTGCCCTCAGGCCATCCTGGTGGGGGATGGAGGTGTCGAGGGATTGGATGTCCATAGTGAAAAGGAGACAGTTGGGGCCAGGAAACTGGAAACTGTTAAAGTGATGGAGGGCATCGGAAGAGTCGTGAATGTAGGTGGGAAGAGACTGGACAAGGGAAGAAAAAATAGAGTCGAGATAGGAAGAGATAAGTTCTGTGGGGCAAGAACAGGCTGAAACGATGGGTCTACCAGGGCAGTCCTGTTTGTGGATCTTGGGAAGGAGGTAGAAGTGGGCTGTGCAGGGTTGGGGGACTATGAGGTTGGTGGCCGCGGGGGGAAGATCTCCAGAGGAAATGAGGTCAGCGACAGTTTTGGAAACAATGGCTTGATGTTTGCTAGTGGGGTCATGGTCCAGGCGGAGGTAGGAGGAGGAGGAGGAGAATTGGCATTCAGCTTCCGCACGGTAGAGGTCGATTCGCCAAACAACAACAGCACCACTCTTATCAGCAGGTTTAATGATAATGTTAGGGTTAGATCAGAGAGAACGGAGTGCTGCAAGTTCAGAGGGAAGTAGGTTGGAGTGAGAGAGGGGAGCAGAGAAATTGAGACGGCCGAGGTCACGTCGGCAGTTAGCAATGAAAAGATCTAGAGACGGTAAGAGGCCAGAGGGAGGGGTCCATATAGAATGAGAATTTTGAAAGCAGGAGAAAGGGTAAGCTGTGCGGGGGGAAGACTCCTGGCCAAAGAAGTGGGCATGGAGACGAAGGCGACGGAAAAAGAGCTCAGCATCGTGTCAAGCTCGAAATTCATTGAGATGGGGGCAGAAGGGGATGAAGCTCAGGCCTTTGCTGAGGACTGATCGTTCGGGGTCAGAGAGGGGAAGGTCAGAGGGGATAGTGAAAACACGGCAGGGGGTGAGATTGGAAGAAGGGATGGGGTCATAGGAAAGTGAAGGGGAAGAAGGTTCCGGAGGGGCGTTAGTGTCCAAGAGTTGATGAAGCTTGAGATCCTTGACATCAGAAAGGAAGAAAAAAAGTTTTTTGTTGACGCGTCGGATGAGTCGAAGGATGAAATGGACAGCTTTGAGATAGAGTGCATTGGTGTTGCTGAAGAGAGAGGTCGAGAGTGTTCATGTGGCGCCGCATGGTGTTGAGCATGGATCACAAGATGCGGCGAGAGCAGTAGTTCAAGGAACGATGAATATCTTGGAGATATTTGTAATCCTGGGTGGATCCGAAACACGAAGGGTGGAAGTTTAGTTGGAATCTGATGTAAGAAAAAGGAGACTTACCATCAAGTAACTTTAAAGTAAGCTTTAAGTAACTTATAAACACACTATATACAAGAGAGGTCTTTACCATGCCTCTGGTAGAAGCCTCTTACAATACTGAACAGACCAGTATTTATACCAGTCCAACAGGAAGTGAGGTATGTACACAGTTCATAGTTCACAGTTCATAGTTCACAGGAAGTGATGACATAACTTCCCGGAAGTTAGCATTTTTATCACATTCTTCCCTCCTGCAGGATTAGGAGGCTGTGGTCTACCTTTTGGTCCGCAGCCGCCGAACAAGGAAGAGTCGCACCCGTTTGGATTCCCGTCGTAGAGGGTCGCTGGTCCGCTTACATGCGGTTGGCCATTGGTCAGAGTCCGTGTGGCCTGGATTGCCCTGTGAAGGGTCGGGGAGATCATGGCTTCGAGTACGAGCCCCAATAGGTTCAAAGTCGGACTGCCTCTGTTCAGAGGGAGGTGCAGAGCTGGTCTGTGGCGGATCAGTACTTTCATGCGCGGTACTGGGAGGGTCGCAACCTTGAGCACGGGGTTCTACCGGCACCAAGCTAGTTGGTGTCCGATCAGGATCCTGGAGAGGGGTACCCGATAGGTCCCAAGAGTTTCCTGGTGAAATGCCATCACCCGATGTCCCACTAGGTCCTGGTGGGCAGGGAGCCAGATCCCGTAATGATACGGTAGATTCTCGGCCGTCGGAATATCGTATGTTTGCATAGGTGGGGTTGGCATCGGTTAGTTCAACCTCGTCTACGAGAGGGTCATTTTTAGACGTCCGAACGTATCTTCGGAGTAATACAGGTCCAGGAGTAGTTAGCCATGACGGGAGTGATGTCCCATGAGATGAGCGACGCTGGAATCCAAAGAACCGCTCATGAGGTGTAGTATTTGTGGCTGTAGAAAGCAGAGACCGTATAGAGTGCAATGCATCCGGAAGCACTGTTTCCCATTGCTGGTCTGGTAGGCCCCGAGATCTTAAAGCGAGACGTACGGAATTCCAGATGATACCGTTATACCTCTCTACCTGCCCATTTCCGATGGGATGGTATGGTGTTGTTTTGCTTGTAGCAATTCCCCGTTCTGAGAGGTAGTCCTTGAGTTCCCTTGACATAAAGGATGGACCCCGATCTGAGTGAATATAAGCCGGCATGCCACAGAGAGAAAATACCTGCTCAAGGCAGCAGATTACTGTGGACGCCAGCATATTGGAGCAGGGGAAGGCAAACGGAAAACGTGAATATTCGTCGATCATGGTGAGCAAATATGTGTTCCGAGTTGAAGAGGGCACTGGGCCCTTAAAATCGATGCTAAGTCGTTGCATCGGTTGGGTTGCATGTATGAGTATACCAGCTGAGGGGCGGAAGAACTGAGGTTTTAATTCCGCACAAAGCCGGCATTCTGAGCATATTTTCTTTACATCTCCAGTGGAAAAAGGGAGATTCCGTGATCGTACGAAATGTAGCATGCGCGTAACGCCAGGATGACACAAACCATTGTGGACATCCATGAGAGTGGAGGATGACATAGTGGAGCAGAATGCCCGTGTGAGGGTGTCCGGGGCCACATTCTCCTTGCCAGGCCGATAGAGAATGGTATAACCAAAAGAGGCCAGTTCCATCCTCCAAAGTTGTATTTTATTATTCTTAATTTTGGTTCGTTTTCGATTATCGAGCATGAAGGCGACTGATCGTTGGTCCGTGATCAATGTAAAGTGCTGGCGAGCTAGAAAATGGTTCCACTTCCGTACTGCCTCTATGATGGCTGTGGCTTCTTTCTCAACCGGAGGATAATGTAGCTCGGCACCTTGTAAGGTCCTGGACATAAATGCTACAGGACGACCTTCCTGATTCAGAGTAGCCGAGATCGCCACCTCCGAGGCATCACATTCAACCACGAAAGGGAGATTCTCATCGATGGAGTGAAGAGCCGCTTTCTCCAACTGTTTTTTGAGAAGGTTAAAGGCTGCAACAGCCGCTGTTCCCAGTGGAAATGATCTAGCATGCAGCAAGGGTTGGATTTTGTCCGAAAAATGAGGAATCCATTTAGCGTAGTATGCAAACAGACCGAGAGCCCGACGTAAAGAAGCCGGATTCTTAGGTGACGGGAGCTCTTGGAGCGGGCGAAGTCTTTCTGGGTCTGGCTTAATGATACCATTGCCTACGCAGTAGCCAAGGATGTTGATGGTCGGTTGCGACTCAACAGATTTGGATTCATTCAGGGTCAAATTACGGCGATGGAGGGCATCCCGAAATTTTTGGAGGTTGGAGTCGTGTTCCTGTTGATCGTGACCTGCAATGGTAATGTTATCAAGATAGGGAAAAGTGTCCCTTAGGTTTTCCTGCTTAACCAGGCCATCCATTGCCCGTTGAAACACAGCCACTCCATTAGTAACCCCGAATGGGAGGCGACGAAATTGGTACAGCCGTCCATTAGCCTCAAAGGCTGTGTACTGCTTATCTGAGACCTTCAAGGGTAACTGATGATAGGCACTTTTTAAATCGTAAGTTGAGAACACTTTGTATTCGGCCAGTTTATTAACCATATCATCAATGCGTGGCAATGGGTAGGCGTCCAAGTCGGTATATTGATTGATGGTTTGCGAATAATCGATGCATAGTCGCTGTTTGTGAGGTTTTAGAGGGTTCTTGACAATGACGACTTGAGCCCGCCAGGGCGACGAACATGGTTCAATGATATCCTCTGCTAGAAGTCGAGAGATTTCAGCCGCAATAAAAGATTGGTCTTCCTGATTAAAGCGCCGCGATTTCGTTATTATCGGTTGGCATTGAGGCGGAATACTGGCAAATAATGAGGGTTCGTCAAGTGAAGCTGCTGATAATGCACAAAAAGGTAATTTAGATGGTATATTAGAAATAGTAAGTCCGGGTTTGGATCCACCAAACTCAATGGTGAGTTTCTTATGCTGTTTTTGGAAGTCCAGTCCTAAGAGGAGATCACTACATAAGTCCTTGAGCACCGAAAGTCGGGTGGAGGGATACATACGACCATGAAGTGTCATATCAACAACACAAAAGCCGGAGATTCTGGTATTAAGTGATGACTGGGCCATCGCAATTGCCTGGTCCGATGGGAAGACATGTAGTTTCAATTTCGCAACAATCTGTTCCTTAATGAAACTATCAGTACTTCCTGAGTCAATTAAGGCATCTAAGGTATGCCCTTTAATTGAAATTTTTGTGGCTGCCTGAGACAGGTTCTGTGGGCAAGCAGCTGTAATTGGTGTCGTTGCACAGAGAGTGGCTAAAACTCTCGGTGTGCTTCTTCGGGAGAGAGCTCGAGAGGAAGCTTGATAGGTCCTAGCTGGAGCATCTTGATAGGCCCTAATTGGGGCAGTTCGGTAGGTCTTAGCTGGATTGGCCCTCGTAGAGGCCCTTGATAGGCAAACTTTAGCAAAGTGTCCTTTTTTCCCGCAATAACTGCAGATTGCATTGCGAGCAGGGCAGGTTTTCCTAGGGTGAAAAGCATCTCCACAAAAGAAGCATTCCTTCCTAGATTGCCAAGAGGCTGCTAAAGTGGGGTCGTCCTCCTCTTCATCAGAATTATCAGAATTAGATTCCCCCATGATAGGGTTCACCTGAGACCGCTTGAATTGTCTGGTTGCAGCTACAGCAGCAGATCGAGATCTGGGCAGCTGATAGAGGTCTGCATTTCTCTTTGCCAAATCCAGTGAACAAGCTAGGTCAAAAGCTTTTTGTAGCTCAAGTGTTTTACTTTCTAGTAGACGCTGGCGTATAAATGGAGAGGCAATCCCGCAGATGAAAGCATCACGAATCATTTCTTGGCGGTACAGCTCAGCTGAGGCTGCCTGAAAGTTACAATCTACGCTGAGCCTGCGAAGTTCTTGCAGGAATTCGTCAATTGATTCCCCTGGCCCTTGTCGGGCTGTGGCCAGTAGATGTCTAGCATAGACCTCATTTGGGGTCTTCGCATACAGTTTCTTAAGTGCCCGAATCACCTCTTCGTAATTATCCCAGTCATCAACATATTCGAACACTTTTGGGGTCACATAATTGACAAGTATCTTCAATTTAGCAGGAGCATCCACTTTACATTCATCCAGAAAATTCTCAAAAGTACGATACCAATGCTTCCATACCCTGCCAGCTGCTGGTGTATTCGGGTCCAAGTCCAGACGAATAGGTCTAAGGATTTTCTCCATGATGGGTGGTTCCCTGGATCCTTAACTTCCGAGTTTGTCTGAAGGTCTAGTATTTGTCAGTGTAAATACTAAGTTACTTAAATTGATGTAAGAAAAAGGAGACTTACCATCAAGTAACTTTAAAGTAAGCTTTAAGTAACTTATAAACACACTATATACAAGAGAGGTCTTTACCATGCCTCTGGTAGAAGCCTCTTACAATACTGAACAGACCAGTATTTATACCAGTCCAACAGGAAGTGAGGTATGTACACAGTTCATAGTTCACAGTTCATAGTTCACAGGAAGTGATGACATAACTTCCCGGAAGTTAGCATTTTTATCACAGAATCCACGTGGAATAAGTCGGAACTGGAGACAGTTGCTGAGGAAAGAGATGTGGCTGTGAAACCAAGTCTTGGCAGATACCTGATCAAACACGAGAAGGGAAACTGAAAGCAATGAAGATGAACAAGGTTGAAGAGACAAACGGAAATCCCGTCGGAGAGAAGAGCAGAACTTCTTCAAGGTGGGCATACCTGGAAGAGAGGTGGCAGTGAACCAAACACTAATACTATAGCAAAATACTGCGGATGCTGGAAATCTGAAATAACAACAGAAAACGCTGGAAAAACTCAGCAGGCCAGGCAGCATCCATGGAGAGACAAACAGAGTTAACATTTCAGGTCTGGGACTCTTCTTTTGCTACTCTCTTCCTTTTTATGTACTTATAGAAGCTCTTACAATCTGTTTTTATATTTCTTGCTAGTTTACTTTCATTTTCTATTTTCTCCCTTCTTATCAATTTTTTGGTCATCCTTTGCTGGTTTCTAAAGCTCTCCCAATCCTCAGGTGTACTATTCTTTGCAATACTATAAGCCTCTTCTTTTAATCTAATACTATACTTAACTTCTTTAGTTAGCCATGGATGGTTCACTATTCCCATGGAGTTTTTATTTCTCAATGGAATGTATATTTGTTGAGTATTTTGGAATATTTCTTTAAATGTTTGCCACTGCTTATCTACCATCATACCTTTTAATCTAATTTCCCAATCTACATTAGCTAACTCATCCCTCATACCTATATAATTGGCTTTATTTAAGTTTCAGACTCTTGTTTCTGACTGTAGTATGTCACTCTCAAACTCAGTGTGAAATTTTATCATATTATGATCACTCATCCCCTGATGATCCTTTACTATGAGATTACTAATTAATTCTGTCTTATTGCACAATACAGGATCTAAAATAATCTGTTCCCTGGTTGGTTCCACAACGCATTGTTCCAGGAAACTGTTTCGAATGCATTCCATGAACTCGTCCTCCAGACTACCTTTGCCAATTTGATTTGCCCAGTCTATATGAAGATTAAAGTCCCCCATGATTATTGTATTACCTTTGTTACAAGCTCCTGTTATTTGTTGATTAATAATCTGTCCAACGGTGTAGCTACTGTTTGGGGGTCTATAAACGAGTGTTTTCTACCCCTTGTTATTTCTTATCTCCACCCGTACTGATTCTACTTCCTGATCATCTGAGCCAAGATGCTTTTTCACTACTGTCCTTATGTTATCCTTTATTAACAGGGCTACATCCCCTCCCCCCCACCTCCTTTTTCATTCTGCCTGCCTTTTCTAAACATCAAGTACCCTGGAATATTTAGTTCCCAACCTTGGTCACCTTGCAACCACGTCTCTGTAATGGCTATTAGATCAAAGCCATTTATCTCTATTTGTGCTATTAATTAATCTATCCTGTTACACATGCTTCATGCATTCAGATAAAGAGCCTTTACTTTTAACATTTTACCATTATTCCCTGCTTTCACCTTATTTGCTGATGCACTTTTACTCTCTCTGTCCCTTCCTGTCACACTCTGCTTATCTTAACCCAAATCGCTACACTGCTCCATTGCCTTGACTTTTCTCTTTAGATTTCTAAATTTTTCCATCACCTGAACCCTCCCTCCCCCTTTTTTAGTTTATCTGCTTTGAAGCCTCTCTAAAGTCTTCTGCCTATAGTGTGGACCCCAATAGTAATCACTTTCCTCTAACTGAGATCTTATTAAGGTTCTATATAGGCTCATTACCTCTTGGCTATCAGGATCACTTGAATACTAACCACTCTGAATTGAAATATGGGGGTGATTTTACCAATGGGGACATGATGGAGGCGGGACTGCTGCTTGTCGGGTTTTAGTCCCGCCTCCATCAACGTCCAGCCAACCCACGCTATTTTCCCTTGATTGACCTCGTTAAGCCTGTCCTGCGGGCTTAGCAGGCCAATTAAGGGAAAGCCGGTGACAGAGAACGTCAGCATATGACGTTTCATCTGTCAAGATTTTTTGACAGATGAATTGTCATCGTTCGACAGCTCTGAGAAGCTGTCAAACACTGACAATCTGTCTTCTAAGTTGAGTCCTTTAGTCAAGACTCAATTAGAAAGCTTTCCTGAGCAGAAAGCAGAAGGCTGCTGCATTTAAGAATGCAGCGGCCATTCTGCTTTCTCTGCCGGTGAGATGAGGCAACTCCGCAGCCTAAAGGGATGAAGCCTGGAGGAAGAAGCAAAGGTAAGTAATCTTACTAAAACACTTTAGACTCACCTCACACACTTACCTGTCCTCATTTCGGCCCCTCCAACCCCCACAGACCCACGGTTCACCTCGCTGACCCAGGCGAGGTTCGGCGTCGTCGGGAAGCCCACACTTTACGTCGCAAAATAGGGATTAGCCAAAAAACTGCCTGTTAACTACCTGTTAACAGGCAGTTAATTGGCACTAATCCCCTTCCCGCCTTGAGGAGACAGGACCCAGTGCGGGTCGGGTACCCACCTCCTGGGAAGATGGCACGGAGGCGGTTTGGGGGCAGGTTCGGTACCCGCTCCCAGATTCTGCCATTTTCCTGGCAGTCCCGCCTCCACACCCGCCTCCCCAGGGCTGGCAAAATCATCCCCACTGTTTCCCAAAGTCCAGCAGCAATTGAAATAAAATATATCCATTTATATTAATGAAAAAAATGGAACAATTACTAGTTTTTACATTGAAAATTATTCTAATAAGTCAAAAAGTAATTGTACATGCCACATTTACTTCTAGTTGACTCTGCTGGATGCAGAAGATTTGTAATTCCATTGAATGTTTCTTTTTGGTTATTGCATTTAGTTATCGAGTATGTTGCATCAGGCAGCACATATCCTGAGGGCTGGTAGACTGGCAGAAAAGCTTCTGTCATTACACTCTTGAGCACATTGCTATGCTTTGTGGTTAAGCAGCCCGACAGCAGCTCTCCAAAATCCTTTCTACCTCCGAGAAGGGATCACGTGGAGATGAGATGAGAAATTCAACGAAGTGGAAATGAACTTGCGTTCCATTGCTCTCTGATGATGTGGGTCAGTGGTCCAGCATTTCATGCCATCTCTTCGATAAACGACGAACTGATTTGTAATAGACCTTATAATGTCAGCAACAGTCCTGATGAGGCAGGTAGTGAAATTACTCTAAAACCTAGTTATTGGATGTGTCTGCCTTGTACATCAAACATTTGAACAATAAATGTAAATCTCAGGTAGCTGAACACTTTGCTAATAACCTGCTTTTTCTTTTAATGAAGGATGGAAACACTGAAGGGCTTGTAATCGCATTGAATGAAGGACTGCAGACGACAGCTGGGTAACAGAGACTATGAAGTTTCTGTACGCGTAGAATGATGATGGAAGTGTACATGTCAGGACACTAACTAATGTTCACCCTGGTGATGAAGACTGTCACCTGCATAGGTGCTTCTCAACAAGAGGACACAAAGAGATGATTATGGATATGACGGTAGCAGCCACATGTGCTGAATCTATTCAGCTTTCCCCACCTCCGCCTCTCTCCCCTCCACCACCATTTCCTCCAGACACCAATGGTAGTCCTCCCCCATTACCAAATGGAAACTTCCTGATGGCACCACCACCACCACCACCACCACCACTGCTTTTTGGGTCATCATCTTCTCCTAGTCTTGTTCAGAAATCCAAATTGAGAAAAATGAACTGGATCACAATTCCAAAAGACAGGATTTTGGGGAAAAATAACATCTGGACAATGGATAAGTATGATGACGACTTTCAGTTAGACACTTTAATAATGGAAGAGTTATTCGAACAGGTGGAGAATGTTTCACTCAACGAGCGGAAGCATCGGAGAAGCTTTAAAGGCAACTGTCTAAATCCCAGCAGTGAAAGAGTAAGTCAGGTTGAGTCAAAAGAGTTTATGTATCTGACACTGGGGGGAATCCACTGCTCATGACTGATCACATGCTTACTGTACCTGTGCAGCCCTGTCGTCACCTGGATCTCAATCTGGGACAAAAACCAGGCCTGCACAGAGAGGCACCACAAGTTGGCACAGTAGTAATAAGAAATATGCTACAAATTTATAAAACCACTTTCTGTTATGAAATCCATTGTTCTGAATTATGTCCATTCTTTGTTTTTTATATTTAAAGGCTGTTGGGGTGTCAGTTTGCAATACAAGTTTCTTCTCTGCCTCCTTACTGATATATTGCCTCCTTAAGCAGACCGCTTCTGAAACATCTATGAGAGAGTGGCATGGTTTGTAGACTCTGGTGGAAGGTTACCTCTGAGTGGAAGGCTTTGGTGTAGCCTTATCCTGCGTACCTCTTTCGCTACCTCTTCCTCCTGCTCCCGCTCCATTGTGAGGATGTATATGGGAATGCCCATAGTGAACCCCATGATAAGAATTCTATGACAGAAGGATGGGAAGCAATAGATTTCCCTGCTGGAAATTGCTGCAAAGCAGCTTGCAGAATCATTTTTTAGTTGCACAGCAGAGAAAAGATTTTTCTAATTGCTTCAATCAAAGCTAATGTTTCAGACAACATTTGTGGACATTCAAAGCTTGTGAACTCTGTCACTTCCTGGACTGACAAGTTATGAAGGTAACTTGCCCCTCTTTTCTACATGCATAACTTAAGTCAGGTGCAATTCTGGTGGTAACTGGTGGAATTTCTGGGAGTGGAGCTTTGGCCCTCGTTAGCCTGTCATTTGTAGACATACACCATTTGGGGGCAGGCGCATCTTCTTTCAGCAGCCAATTCTATCTGACTAATGCCCCAAATTGCAGGCCCCTATGCTGGGTCAAAGGATCAGGATAGTGAAATAGTTTGGGTGGAGATAAGGAATAAGAAGGGGAAAAAGTCACTAGTGGGCGTATTCTATAGGCCTCCTAACAGTGCCAACTCTGTTGGTCGGAGTATAAATCAGGAAATAGTTGGGGCTTGTAATAAGGGAACAGCTATAATCATGGGGGATTTTAACTTTCATATTGACTGGACTAATCAAATTGGGCATGGCAGCCTTGAGGAAGAGTTCATAGAGTGTATTAGGGACGGGTTCCTTGAGCAGTATGTAACTGAACCAACCAGGGGGCAGGCAATCTTAGATCTGGTCCTGTGTAATGAAACAGGATTAATAAAAAATGTCCTAGTAAAGGATCCCCTTGGAATGAGTGACCATAATATGGTTGAATTCCAAATTCAGTTTGAGGGTGAGAGAGTTGGATCTCAAACCAGCGTACTGAGCTTAAATAAAGGAGACTATGAAGGTATGAGAGTAGAATTGACTAAAGTGGACTGGGAAAACAGATTAAAGTGTAAGACGGTACAAGAGCAGTGGTCTACATTCAAGGAGATATTTCACATCTTTCAAGATAAATATATTCCACTGAGGAAAAAGGGGAGTAAAAGAAAAGACAGCCATCCGTGGCTTAGTAAAGTAATAAAGGATAGTATCCGACTGAAAACAAGGGCATATAAAGTAGCCAAATCTACTGGGAGGATAGAAGATTGGGAAGCATTTAAAAGCCAGCAAACAATAACTAAAAGATTAATTAAGAAAGGGAAGATAGATTATGAAAGTAAACTAGCAAAAAATATAAAAACAGATAGCAAGAGTTGCTACAGCTATATAAAAAGAAAAAGGGTGGCTAAAGTGAACGTTGGTCCCTTAGAGGGAAACTAGTGGTGGGGAACATGGAGATGGCAAAGACGCTGAACAAATATTTTGTATCAGTCTTTACAGTAGAGGACACTAAAAATATCCCAACACTGGACAAACAGGGGGCAATGGGGGGGGGGGAGGAACTAAAGACGATTAAAATCACTAAGGAGATGGTACTCAGTAAAATAATGGGACTTAAGGCGGATAAATCCCCCGGACCTGATGGCCTACATCCTAGGGTCTTGAGAGAAGTGGCGGTAGGGATTGTGGATGCATTGGTGATTATTTTCCAGAACTCCCTGGACTCAGGAAAGGTCCCGGCAGATTGGAAAACTGCTAATGTAACACCCTTATTTAAGAAGGGAAGTAGACAAAAAGCTGGAAACTATAGATCAGTTAGCCTAACATCTGTGGTTGGCAAAATGTTGGAGTCCATTATTAAGGAAACAGTAACAGAGCATTTGGATAAACATAATTTAATAGGACAGAGTCAGCATGGTTTTATGAAGGGGAAGTCATGTTTGACAAATTTGCTCGAATTCTTTGAGGATGTAACATACAGGGTGGATAAAGGGGAACCAGTGGATGTAGTGTATTTGGACTTCCAAAAGGCATTTGACAAGGTTCCACACAAAAGATTACTGATCAAGATAAGAAATCATGGGATTGGGGGTAATATACTGGCATGGGTGGAAGATTGGCTATCTAACAGAAAACAAAGAGTTGGGATAAGTGGTTCGTTCTCGGGCTGGCAATCAGTAACTAGTGGTGTTCCGCAGGGGTCAGTGCTGGGTCCCCAACTCTTTACAATCGATATTAACGATTTGGAGGAGGGGACCGAGTGTAACATATCAAAGTTTGCAGATGATACAAAGATGGGAGGGAAAGTAGTGAGTGAGGAGGACATAAAAAACCTGCAAAGTGACATAGACAGGCTAAGTAAGTGGGCAGAGATTTGGCAGATGGAATACAATACTGGAAAGTGTGAGGTTATGCACTTTGGCAGGAAAAATCGTAGAGCAAGTTATTATCTTAATGGCAAGAAACTGGAAAGTACTGAAGTACAAAGGGATCTGGGGGTCCTGGTGCATGAAACTCAAAAAGTTAGTATGCAGGTGCAGCAAGTGATCAAGAAGGCCAATGGAATGTTGGCTTTTATTGCTAGGGGGATAGAATATAAAAACAGGGAGGTATTGCTGCAGTTATACAAGGTATTGGTGAGACCGCACCTGGAATACTGCATACAGTTTGGTGTCCATACTTAAGAAAAGACATACTTGCTCTCGAGTCAGTACAAAGAAGGTTCACTCGGTTAATCCCGGGGATGAGGGGGTGGTCATATGAGGAGAGGTTGAGTAGATTGGGACTCTACTCATTGGAGTTCAGAAGAATGAGAGGCGATCTTATTGAAACATATAAGATTGTGAAGGGGCTTGATCGGGTGGATGCGGTGAGGATGTTCCCAATGATGGGTGAAACTAGAACTAGGGGGCATAATCTTAAAATAAGGGGCTGCTCTTTCAAAACTGAGATGAGGAGAAACTTCTTCACTCAGAGGGTGGTAGGTTTGTGGAATTTGCTGCCCCAGAAAGCTGTGGAAGCTACATCATTAAATAAATTTAAAACAGAAATAGATAGTTTCCTAGAAGTAAAGGGAATAAAGGGCTATGGGGAGCGGGCAGGAAATTGGACATGAGTCTAGGTTCGGAATGGTCATGGCCCTGTGGGTAGTGGAGCGGGCCCAGGGGCCGTGTAGACTGGTTCTGCTCCTACTTCTTGTGTTCTAATTCTGTGTTAGATTTCAGGAGATGGTTTTATTCCTGTTCCTGGCTGGGGTGGAGATCGCCTTTACAGAAGGTAAGTACTGTAGAAAATATAGGGACAGAGTGATGCTCCTGGAAGAGTTTCGATCACCTAGATGGGTCGGAGAGGAATTTCCCAGATTTTTTCTCCCAAATTGGCCATTGGGTTTTTTATCTGGTTTTTCGCCTCTCCCGGGAGATCACATGGGTTCGGGTGGGATGGAGAGTGATAGAAGATTTGAGGTTAGGATCAGATCGGCCATGATCTTATTGAATGGTGGAGCAGGCTCGAGGGGCCAATTAGCCTGCTCCTGCTCCTATTTCTTATGTTCTTATGTTCTTATATCATCCCTCCTCACTGCTATAATTGTTTCTTTGACCAATATTGCGACCCTCCTTTTTTATCACCCTTTCTATCTTGACTGAAGACCCTGTAACCAGGAATGTTGAGCTGCCATTCCTGCCCTTATTTCAGCCATGTTTCAGTAATACCTATGATATTATACTTCCACGTGTCTATCTGTGCCCTCAGCTCATCTGCCTTATTTACTAGGTTTCTGAAATTGTTGACCTCTATGTTGAGTCCAGAAGGCTGTAAAGTGCCTAATCGAAAGATGAGGTGCTGTTCCCCGAGCTTACGCTGAGACCTCACCATCCTCGGCCTCTTACACTGTTCCACGGAAGCTTAGCGTAAGCTTGAGGAACAGCACCTCATCTTTCGATTAGGCACTTTACAGCCTTCTGGACTCAACATAGAGTTCAACAATTTCAGATCATAACCTCGGCCCCTATTATATATATTTTTTTTATCCACTTTTTGTTTGTGCCTTCTGTTCTTCTCTCCCACATGGCAGCTGTCTTTCATTCTGCCAGCGCAATTTACACTTCATCTAGAGCCATCCTTTGTTTCTTAACCTGTCCCATTACCATCTCCTTTTGCCTTGAATATCTCTTAATGTCTCTTAACCTCTCCTGCCTTCTATCCTATCACAGACCTTCCCTTTTGTTCTTTCATTCCCTCCCCCATTTCCCAGCCCCTAAACTTGCTTAAAAATCTGTTCCATTTCCTGCTTTTTTCCAGTTCTGACGAAAGGTCATCCACCTGAAACGTTAACTCTGTTTCTCTCTTCACAGATGCTGCCTGACCTGCTGAGTACCTCCAGCATTTTCTGTTTTTATGCCTTATTTACTAGATTCCTTGCATTCAAGTATATACCATTAAACACTGTTGTCTGTTTTTCTAGCCTTTGTTTCCTCTGCCTTCCAAACTCACTTACTAATTTACTGCCTTCCATTTCCAGCTTTGTTTCTCTCCCTTCTGAATCTACACTCAGGTTCCCACCCTCCTGCCAAGCTAGTTTAAACCCTCCCCAACAGCACTAGCAAACCTCTCCGCGAGGATATTGGTCCCGACCCTGTTGAGGTGCAACCCGACCAGCTTGTACAGGTACCACCTCCCCCAGAACTGGTCCCAATGCCTCAGGAACCTAAAGCCCTCCCTCCTGCACCATCTCTCCAGCCACGCATTCATCTGTGCTATCCTCCTATTTCTGTACTCAGGAGCACGTGGCACCGGGAGTAATCCGGAGATTATTACCTTTGAGGTCCTGCTTATTAATCTCTTTCCTAGCTCCCTAAAATTTGCCTGCAGTACCTCATCCTTCTTTCTACCTATGTCATTGTGAACCGCACCCGCCCCCCCCCCCCCCACCCCCCGCTTTACAGCTGAACCACCCATGGTGCTGTGGACTTGGCTCTGGCTGTACTCCACAGAGGAACAATTTCCCTCACCAGTATTCAGTAATGGTTAGCGAGCGAGATGCACTCAGGGGACTCCTGCACTACCTGCCTGGTCCTCTTGTCTGTCTGATGGTCACCCATTCCCTCTCTGTCTGCAAAATCTTAAGCTGCGGGGTGATCACCTCTTGAAACATGCTATCCACGTAGCTCTCAACCTCGCGGATGCACTGCAGTGACGCCAGCCACTACTCAAGCTCCGAAACCCGGAGCTCATGCTCCTCCAGCTGATGACATTTCCTGCACATGTGGCTGTCCAGGACATGAGAAGCATCCTGGACATCCCACATGGCACAGGATGTGCATTCGACGGGTCTGAGGTGCCCTGCCATGCCTCTACTTAATAGACTACTAACTAAACTTCTTAGTTTAACCCACTGGCCTAACTTATAGAGGGTCAGCAGCAATGCAGGGAGGCCTAGACATAGGTAGTACCGGACTTGGTCTTGGGATTTGGATGACTGGGGGTGTTCTGGAGTTTGCTGTGGTGAAGATCCTGAAGTTTTGCAACACTTGATTCCAGTGATTTTACCTCACCGTGCTAACCAGAAGTTTTTAAAAATTTGTCCCTGGGATGTGGCCAGCATTTATTGCCCATCACTAATTGCCCTTGAGAAGGTGCTGGTGGTGAGCTGCCTTCTTGAGCTGCTGCAGTCCGTGATGTGAAGGTACTCCCATAGTGCTGTTAGGGAGGGAGTTCCAGGATTTTGACCCAGCGACAATGAAGGAACGGCGATATATTTCCAATTCAGAATGGTGTGTGACTTGGAGGGGTACTTGGAAGTGGTGGTGTTGCCATGCACCTGCTGCCCTTGTCCTTCTAGGTGGTAGAGATCGTGGGTTTGGGAAGTGCTGTCAAAGCCTTGGCGAGTTGCTGCAGTGCATCTTGTAGATGGTACGCACTGCTGCCATGGTGCGCCGGTGGTGGAGGGAGTGAATGTTTAAGGTGGTGGATGAGGTGCCAATCAAGCGAGCTGCTTTGTCCTGGATGGTGTTGAGCTTCTTGAGTGTTGTGGAGCTGCACTCCTCCAGCAAAGTGGGGAGTATTCCATCACTGGTGGAAAGGCTTTGGGGTCCATTCCAAGTACTAACTACTCTCTGTATGTAGAGCTTCCTTAAATCAATCCTAAATTTTCCTTTAGTCTGTGTCTCCTTGTTCTTATATTTTTATATATAAATTAAAAACAGCAGTGATACCAATGCTGATCCCTGCAGCAGTCCGCTCAGCATCTCTCCCCTCCACCACCCCCCACTCCCCATAACTTAACTCCTGTAACAAGTACTTGCTGTTTTCAACCCTTCAGCCAATTTCTTATCCATTCTCAAGATTTATCTTGAATCCCCACAGCTTTGAGCAGAGCTTTGATGAATGTTTTTTGGAAATCTAGGTAAAACACATTGTAGGGCTTACTACAATCCACTTGAAATGTTATGTTCTTAAAAACGTCAAGGAGCTGGGTCAGGGAGGATTTTTCACTTCTGAATGCATGTTCACTGCTGTTTACTAGGTTATTCTTGTACGAGTAAGTCTAATTTTACTCCTGATATTTGTTTCCATTACTTTAAATGATATTAAAGTAAGACTAATAGCTCTGCAGTTGCTTGCATCTGCTTTATCATCTTTTTTTGAAAATGGGTACTGCATTAAAAGAAAGAACCTGCAATCATATTGTACCTTTCACATCCTCAGAAGGTCTCAAAGCATTTCACAGCCAATGAATTACTTTTGAAGTGCAGTCACTGTTAGTATATAGACAAACACAACAACTATTTTGCGCACAGCAAGATCCCACTAACAGCAATGAGATTTGATTTTTTTTCCACTTCCTGTTTCTTTCTATAATTTAAGACTTTCTTTTGCCCTGTTTTCATTTTGTTGTTTCTTTTCCTGTTGTAGCTCACTCTCACATTCACTCTCTCTTATTCTCCTCCTCCCCTGCTGGCATGTCTCACTGTGACCACTAGATTTCTCTGTTTTCTTTGTAGATTTCGCTCCTGGATTCCAGAAGAAGCATGAATGTCGGAATATTTCTCAAACAGTTTAAAAGGTAGGAAGAAGTCGGGTTTTAATTCTGATAGCTGATGAACACTAACGTCCATCTTAAGCATATTTTTCAAAAATTACTTTCAGTGTGGTGATCAACTATCTGCTTTCCTCACCTTAAGCAGTTTGATTAATGAAAAGGTTTCCTGAAATTCAATTTTCCGACACATTGCACTTGGGTTTTGATGGGAGATGCACTAGACCCTGTAATTTGGCGGTGGTAGTCTTTTGCACTCAATGACCCTTGTTGGAAAGAGAATCAGTCCTCATGAGTGAACTACCCTGGTGTTGCCAGGGTCTATGAGGGCGATTTTGTCAATGGGGGCGTGTTGGAGGCGGGACTGCTGCTTGTCGGGTTTTAGCCCCGCCTCCATCGACTTGTGGCTAACCCACGCTATTTTCCCTTGATTGACCTTGTTAAGCCCAGTGGGCTTAGCAGGCCAATTAAGGGGAAGCCGGTTACAGAGAACATCAGCGTATGATGTTTCATCAGTCAAAAATTTTTGACAGATGAATTGTCATCATTTGACAGCTCTGTGAAGCTGTCAAACACTGACATTCTCTGTTGTTTGACGAGTCCTTGTATTCAAGACTCATCAAACCCCTTTTGTGAGCAGAAATTAGATGGCTGTTGCATCAGAGAATGCTGCAGCCATCTGTCATCTCTGCTGGTGAGATGCGGGAAGTCTCCGGATCCCCAACTGTTGAAGCCTGCAGGAAGAAACAAAGGTAAGTAAACATTTACTATCACTTTCTACTCACCTCACACACTTACCTCTCCACACATGCACCCATCACTTACCTCCACAGCACACTTTTGCACCCCTCCGACCCCCGCAGGCCCACTGCTCGCCTCAGTGACCCTGGCGGGGTTTCCTGACGTCAGGAAACCTGCGCCTCTGCTGGAAAAATGGGGATAATCCTCTGAACTGCCTGTGGCTGTAATCCCCTTCCCGCCTCCAGGAGATGAGACCCGGCGCGGGCCGGCTACCTGCTTCCTGGGAAGAGGGCACGGAGGCGGGCTGGGGGCGGGATGAGAACCTGCCCCCATATTCTGCCATTTTCCCGGCAGTCCCGCCTCCATACCCGCCTCTCCAGGGCTGGCAAAATCCAGCCCTATGTGGTTGCTGTTCTGTAGCTATAAATTTCACCCACTCCTCATCATTTGAGATGGCCAAACTGAGCTTGGGTAGAGACCAACCTCTATCAAGCATGGCTGCTATTTGTTTGACCTATAACCTTTGTCCTTTCTGCCATGGTGAGTCTTATTGGCAGCAATGGATCTGTTGATATAGCTCTTCAGACCTTGGAAGCATGCAACCTCTAGGTTGCAGTCAAGAAGGCGACCTCTTTTTAGAGACATGGGCCACGAAATTCGGGGGTTTAGCACTGGCTGTTAAGGTTGGTTTTGATGAAAAAAATCACGGCTGACTCACTTCCGCCGCCTTCCAGTGGGTCCCACAGCAGCCACCATTTTGGGGACGTTGGTAGCACTGCCGTTACCAGCGCTCACTCCATATATTTAGAAGGGGAAGATTGTGATGTCATTGAGTGTGCAACACTGGCTTGATGCACAATCTGCTATTTTGGACATTGCCACTCCATTTAACGCCCTCTCCTACTCACGACAAGCGTTCAGCAGCAGGAAGGAACCCCCAGCAATGCTATTTAAAGAGATCATCAACAACTTGCAGCTGACAAGCTTTTTGATTTATACTGGCTCTGTCGAAGTTTGTGCAACTGTTTGCAGCTTTCTAGAGTTCTTTAAAGTTGCTGAAGTGACAGGGAGTGTTGCTGCAAGTGGAGAACACCTTAATTCTCATTTAAAGGGTTCTACTCACACCACTTGCTCACAATCATGGGGGCTCTACATGCAGTCCCCCTTGCGCTTGATTACGATAGGGAGATGGAGCGGGGGCAGCGAAGAAGAGGACAAGATGCTCGCAGAGGGAGGAGGAGGAGAGGCAGGAGGGCTCTCAGAGGAGGCCTTACCCATGTAGGGTATTCCGAGAGCACTTCCCCTACCTGCACTTAAGCCAGGATCAGTGTATTAGGAGGCTCCGCTTCACCAAGGAGGTGGTTACAGAACTCTGCCATCTCTTGGGACCAGACCTGCAGCCTCAGAACAAAGCAATGATGGCTCTCCCAATGGCCCTCAAGGTCACTGTGACCTATTGTTCCCCCTAAGCTGCTGGCATGTGCATTTACCTCGAGACTGCCACACACCAGGCATTGCAGGCCACGCAGTCCTGCTGTAGCGGGCTCCAGCGCACAGTCGCTCTTTTCAGTCGTGTCCCACAGGTTCACTTTTTTAGGCCCGCAGGCTTCGGGCTTCGACCCCTACGCACTAGACCATTTCAGCGCCTGCGTGCTGGAACCTGCTACAGTCCTGATCCTGAACCCTGAGGTACTGCCTGTGAACACTGTGATTATCCACACGACCATTTTTGCGGCCTTTTGCACATGCGCATGGTATCCCAGAGCCATGCATTCGCATTACCCAACAGTTGCGGCCTTGCAGTGTCACCACATTTGCTTCAGCTCCGTGGAAGAACTGGATCCATTGGTGGCTGGGGGGAGAAGAGAGGATCGAAAGGGGAGAGAGAAAGACTGGGGGAGAGAGAGAGAGACTAGGGAGAGAGAGAGAGACTATGGAGAGAGAGACTGGGAGAGAGTGAGAGACGGGGGAGAGAGTGGGAGAGATTGGGGGAGAGAGGGAGAGACTGGGGGGGAAAGAGAGAGACTGGGGGGCAGCACGGTGGCATAGTGGTTAGCACTGTTGCCTCACAGCGCCAGGGACCCGGGTTCGAATCCGGCCTCGGGCGACTGTCTGTGTGGAGTTTGCACATTCTCCCCGTGTTTGCGTGGGTTTCCTCCGGGTGCTCCGGTTTCCTCCCACAGTCCAAAGATGTGCGAGTTAGGTTGATTGACTATGATAAATTGACCCTTAGTGTTAGGGGGATTAAATACGTGGGGTTACGGGGATAGGGTGGGATATGTGTTGGTGTAGGGGTTACGGGGATTGGGTGGGATATGTGTCGGTGCAGGCTCGATGGGCCGAAATGGCCTCTATCTGCACTGTGGGGTTTCTGTGATTCTGTGAAAGAGAGAGACCAGGGAAAGAGAGAGACTGGGGAGAGAGAGAGAGACGGGGAGAGAGACTGGGGAGAGAGAGAGAGAGAGAGACGGGGGAGAGACAGAGTGACTGGGGGAGAGAGAGACTGGGGATGGAGAGAGACAGACTGGGGAGGGAGCAAGAGAGAGACTGGGAGAGAGAGAGACTGGGGGAGGGAGAGAAAGAGACTGAGAGGGAGAGGGAGACTGGGGAGAGAGAGAATGGAGAAAGAGAGAGAGACTGGGGAGAGAGAGAGACTGTGGGATGGAGAGGCTGGGGAGAGAGAGACTGGGGGAGAGAGACTGGGGGAGAGAGAGACGGAGAGAGAGACTGGGGGAGAGAGACTGGGGGAGAGAGAGACTGTGGGATGGAGAGGCTGGGAGAGAGAGAGACTGGGGGAGAGAGACTGGGGGGAGAGAGAGACTGGGGGAGAGAGAGACTGGGGGAAAGATAGAGACTGGGGAGGGAGAGAGAGAGAGACAGTCGAGAGAGACTGGGGAGAGAGAGAGAGACTTGGGGGATGAGAGAGAGAGATGGGGAGAGAGAGAGACTGGGGGAGAGAGAGAGAGCCTGGGGGAGAGAGAGAGCCTTGGGGGGGGAGCGAGAGACTGGGGGAGAGGGAGAGAGACGGGGGAGAGAGAGACTGAGGGCAAGTGATTCCCTGTGCTTCTTACAATAGTGGTAAAAAAAAATCTTTAAGATCCACTAATTTAAACGTCTCTTCTAAAACTTGCAGGCAGTTATTGCTCAGGATTACACTAAGGGCACTCAATTAATTGTGAACAGGTTAGTGGAGCTGGTGTCTGATATGAGCACCTTCATTATCACAAAAGCACAAATAGGAAAGCATTGTCAAGAAACGTTTCCCCTAAGAGAGAAAGAATTCTGCTCATTTTTCAACATTGACAGGATTTCAAATATTTTTAAAAATGGGAGGAAAGCTCTCTCCTGAATCGACACTGATTCTCTGCTTCTCCTTTGCAGAGAGAGGCAACAAAACAAAGAGACAGAGAGACATAAAGAGAGAGACAGGGAGAGAGACAGAGACAGGGACAGGGAGAGAGAGGGACAGGGACAGGGAGAGAGACGGGGACAGAGAGAGAGATGGGGACAGAGAGAGAGAGATAGGGACAGATAGAGAGATAGACAGAGACAGAGGGAGAGAGAGACAGAGGGGGAGAGAGCAAGAGACAAGGACAGAGAGATAGAGAGAGAGACAGCAAGTGAGAGTACCTTGGTAAGTTCCAGTTAAATTTTGTCATGTGTTGTTCCCTTTTTGAAAGAGTTTATCAGGGTTATTTAAACCATGTTATGAGAGAGGGGAAAAGATTTGTGCCCCCGTTTGTACCTCAGAGTCTGTGAGAGACAAAGGGAACGGCAGCAGAACAAGAGGAAACAACTTCTCCAAAACTGATCCCAACTCATCGCCAAGGCTGGAGATAGATAACCTCACTGCCTTCTTAGGAAGTTTAACCATTTTATTCACTTTCTTATTTGAGCTCCGTTTGGAATTAGAGTTTATTTTATTATTTTTTGTTGTATGTTTAATGACAGCATTGAAGAGGGAAGGAAAAACTTGGAGCAACTTCTTCTGTCAAAGCTGCAGTGAGACTTGAAAGATTTTTAATGAACTTTTCACAAAAAATTAGTGTTAAAAACACTTTTTTTCCCCTCTAAGTTTTGATTTTGGAAGAAACAAGCAAAAATCAATTTTCCTCTCATCTAAACAAGTTTCAACCAGGTCTTGAAGTCCAAATGCTTTTAAAGAGGCTCTGAATTGCTTAAAACGTTTTAAAATTGACATTTCTCAGTATTTGATTTTGAACGATCGACTGAAGTGAGTAGCTTTACATAAACATGCAACCATGCTGTTGAGCAGGGAGAGGGCAGGGGAGGATTTGTTGGAGTACACATTACTTTTTATTGACTTAAAAAAAATCATTAAGACATTTAGGAAGAGAACCAAAAAAGGGGAGAAAAACGCAAACCATTTTATTTTGTCTGTCCTATAGTTCGAACAAGAATCAGGAATATTATAAATATAGATTTCCTCTTAAACGTTTAGTGGAGTGTTAATAGAAACAAGAGCTATGTAATGATGTCTAAAAATTGCAGGAAGCTACTTTAGAAGAAACCACTATTTGTTTATTGAGAAAAACACAGAAGATATTTCGATTAAACTGATAATGTACAATTTCGATTTGGTATAAATGTTTGAAATAGAAGATTAAAAATTGAGGGTACAATGAAGTTTGTTTCCTGCTATTTAATTGCAAAATACCTTAAACTGATTCAACACTTTTCGTGATAAGAGCAGAGATTAATATAGTGAAGAATGTTTGAGAGAAAAACATTAGAAGCCAAATTCGTAAATTAATGGAGGAAAAATTCAGTTGTTTGTGCCGCCTGTTAGCGCCTTAAAAGGGCGCTAATGGGGCGCAAAGCAACTAGCGCTCGGGCGCGGCAATATTTGCGCCGCTCGCAAAATTAACTAGATATTTTGCGGCGGCGCTAAACACTACCACCACGATCTCCTGCGCTGGCAGATTGTGACGTCAGTCGAGTGCGCAACGCCCAGGTAGCACCCCGGACTGGATATTGAGTGGCGCCCCCTGCCTTACCGCCTGCCGCTAGCAACGACAGGTTGAGGGGAGCGTTTTGCAGTCAGAAAGGGACTGGGGGAGTGCTATTTAAAGGTGACCGCTTCCTGCCTTTTTTTGTTGGTGACATTTTTGCACCACGCATTCTGAGAGAGAGAGAGAGAGAGACTTTTGGAGAGATTCAACGCTGTGTGAAGGGGTTTTGGGTACTGAGCAGCACTTTGCAGGTTCATTTTGATTTGCCCTTCCTTGCTTTGCCAGTGCTCTGAGGTAGTGCCTCGCTGCTCGGCCTTTGCACCTTAAGACAGGTGTGAAGCGCCTGATTTAGCGCTCCAATCACCTCCAGGGGCGATAAAAGCCAAGTTTGCCGTCGGAGGCGATAATTAGCGCCAGGCGCTAAACTTTGCGCACGGCCGATAATGGCGCCCCAAATGGGGCGATACTGAATTTTTCCCCCAACATCTTTACGTCACCATATTAGTAAACATTTCCAAGTCAGTCTAATTGGTTCCCCTGTCCTGGAAGAAAGATGAATGTTTATTTCTGTTAAATCATAGCTTTTCTTGCTTTTCGTTTTTAATTCGATGATGCAAATTGTGTATGTGTTTTTCTGCACTTGTGAATAAGTGCTGCATTTCTGACGTGTTACATGGTGGGTGTGCTGGTTCAAGAAGACAACGTTTATTAATGGAAGTGATTGAAGTTGAAAATACAGATACCTGTTTTTGTTCAGTTCTTTTTAATACTGTGAACTAAAGAACTACAGCACTTTATATTTGTTGGTTGTCTGGTTGCATTGTGATTAATATTCTAATCACTTATGTGGATGTACAGCATGTCAGCATCATAGGAAAGCTGCTGCCCCTGCTGCTTGTGCAGCCATTGCTATAGTGACATGAGGGATGGGCTAATACATTGAAAACTTTAAAATTAATACTAATTGCACAAAATGATATACCTCTTTCAGCTCACCTTGAGCTTTTGGATTGTTTGTCGATGCAGAACGTGTAACTGAGTGACATTAATGCATTATTATGCAGTTCTTTTATATCCCAGTCATTTCTGACAAGTTTATTTTTAAATAGAGTCTGTACATGACGAGCTAAAAGCTTTTAATTAATTCTACCATAAGCAAACTTGCAGAATGGGCATGTAAATGACAAATACATTTCAATATAGATAAGTGTGAGATGGTGCATTTGGTAGGAGGAATAAGGAGGCTACCTACTCCTTGGAAA
Source organism: Somniosus microcephalus (assembly GCF_052327205.1). NCBI lineage: Eukaryota > Metazoa > Chordata > Chondrichthyes > Squaliformes > Somniosidae > Somniosus > Somniosus microcephalus. The sequence goes on from NC_140987.1 coordinate 399,802,248, forward strand.
ATAAGAATCTAAATGGGGTAGAGGTGCAAAGGGATCTGGGGTATAGCTTCACAAATCATTAAAAGTAGCAACGCAGGCTAAAAAAAGACATAAAATTGCAAATAAAGCACTGGGTTTCATTTCTAGAGGAATAGAATTCAAAAGCAGAGAAGTTATGTTGAACCTGTATCGAACCTTGTCTGATTGTCTCATGATTTGAGATGGTGGGGTGGCAATATGGCATTACTGTATATATGCTTTTAAGTGGTTGCTGTTGTTGTTGTAAATGTTGTTGTTGTAAAAGTTGGCCACGGATGAAAAGGTCGCACTCAAAGGAGTTCATGGCCCTCTCAGTACAAAAGAATTTAGAGGGAACATTGCCGTGACCCACAATTTTTTCCCAACAGGATCCTTCCAGTCTGGAGCAGGCGACATAGCTAACATCTCCCAGTTCACTGTCCATCACTGCATCTGGGAAGTCACAGAGGCTCTGTACTCCAGGAGAAGGACCCACTCCCGCCCGGTGACTCATCACGTGTAGATCCCGCCTCTATACTACCCTCTAAAGTATGTGCAGTGCCATGCTCTGAGCTCGTGTCTGCGAGTGTCAGGTGCATTGCCGATGTGTTGTCTTCTTCTCCTCCATCACTCTCTTCCACAGCTTCAGGGACAGGCTGGCCAGTTTGCAGTTCTTGCGTATCTGAAAGCAGAAAGGCACAAGTGTCGGGTTGTGGTGAGGGGAGGGGGGAAGCAAGATAACCATGCATACACCATTCGCAGCTTGTAAGTGAGAAGAAATTGTGGGATGAGGGGGAATTGGGATGTGAGAAGGATTAGGTATGAGCATACTGTCATCATCAGCAATGCTTTCCACTTCTCTGCTCGCCACAGACTCTATTACAGCCCCTCCAATTATGTCCAGCACTGCTTCCTCCGGGTCAGTCAGGTTGTCAAGCCTTGCTTGGGCACCTCCTGTCTGCTGTTGCTCTCTCCGGTTGTGTGCCACCCTGGCCTGCAAGAGAAAGGGAAGTGTGTCAGTGAGTGTGGTGCAATGTGTTTGGGTGATGTTTCTGCCATGGTTGAACAGCTGGCAGTGTGTGCAAGGTGTGAGATGTGGGTGCGAGTGTTGCAGCAGTGGTAGACGAGTGAGGGTGAAGTGGAGCTATCATTGTGAGGTATGAATGGTGATAGGTAGAGATTGTTGGTAGGTGAGTGATGGGGGTGTGGTACATTGAGCAGTGTGCAAGGCTTCTGGTGCAGATGATGGGATATGGCATTTGCTGAAGCCTTCACTCACCTTGACCAGTCATGTGAGGTCATTAAACTTTTTGCAGCACTGGTTCCAGGTCCTGGGGACAACACTCGTTGTAGTGACGGACTGAGTGATCTCCTCCCAGATGCTTCTTGTGGTCAATCTTGAAGGCCTCTTGCCCCCATGCAGGTATAGGACATCCCAGCATCGTTGGACCCCCAGGACCAAGGTCTTCAGTGCTACATCAGAAAAACGTTTTGTCCTTTCTCTTAGGTGTTGCGCCATGTCTTCCTTTCATCTGACAATGAGGTGCTTCTGCATCAAAGCACCTCCCGTTTAACTAGTGGAGGGAGCCTAGGCCAAACTTTATTGGTCAGTAGACTGCACCCGATATTGTCCCCCACCCCCGCCACCGTTGAGCACTAAGCCAATCAGCAGCGCATTTAGCACTGAGATCAGCGCTGCAACCATTATAATGAGCAGGCAGCACAAATCTTGCATGTTTCCTGCACCACTTAGAACGGGCGCAGGCAAATAGTGTTGGGCAGTGCCCCCGCCCGTTTTCGCGCCTTATCTAATTGCTAGGCTATGGTATCTGAGCTAATGCCTTCATAAAAAAATGAATGATCCCATTGGTAATATTATCTTATTCTTCTCATGTTTTAATAGTCTTCATCCAACTCTTCAGATTACCACTTAAACCAGCCATAAAAAAGTGAAGATGGTTTCCTTCCTCCCTCTCAAAAGATCTGAGTCCATATAGCCATATTTTGGAGGACATTTAGCTAACTGGCAATAATTCAGTAATCTCAAGAATGCGACCTGCTCTAAGAATAACTTAAGAACTGGTGTGAGGATGGCTTGAATGAAAGACGACTTTTTAGTCCATCAAGCCTATTCCCTCATACAGACAATCAGATGGGTAGACATCAAATCGACTGCATTTAACTGAGAATTCCAAACAGGGATGACTATAGTAAAACTGATTAAGATACAAGTAAGCTGGGATTTGGAAACATCAGTTGAGGCACCTTAAGCAGATGGTAAATCTGGAAATCAGTGAACAGGAGGACGTATACAATTTGTACTGTCATGGAATTTAATGTGACACATTCAATCTCACGGAGAGAAATTGCCAATCACAAGTGTAAGCTCTGTGAAATTTCTTCCTGACCCCTAATTGTAATCAATCCAATTTTTCAAACTATATTATTCAGTTCTGATCAGTTACATTTCACAAATAACACATTCATCATCCCAGCACGGCTCACCATAATGTTCATTAGTGTATTTCAGTGCAGCACTGAGGGAATATTATTGTCTTTCAGATGAGACATTAAACTGAGACCCCCTCTGTCTGCTCAAGTGGGCTTAGAAGATTCTGACTCTATTTGAAGAAGAGCAGGGCAACTGCTGGTATCCTGGCCGATGTTTGCCCCTCAACCAATACCACCAGAAACAGATAAACTGGTCATTTATCTCGTTGCAGTTTGTGGGATGTCTGCTATTTGGCTGCTGCATTTGCCTATAAAGCAACTCTTCAAAAGTAATTAATTGGCTGTGAAACATTTTGTGATATCCTGAGGACATGAAAGGCACTATATAAACGCAAGTTTTTTTTCTTTCTTTGATAAGCTCAACGTGACCGTGTACTGTGTACCAGGATAATAGGGGAGGGTTGTTACTATATATACTGGAATTACGCAGTTTGTGAAGATGTTGAGAATACTGGTGAGGAAGACAATGTTGACGAGAAGGACAATAGTCCTATTGATTCTGGTACAAATTATTCTAATCCATCCACTCCAGATTTATGATCTGGGTCAGCATGAATTGAGCCCGCAGCAAAATGTGACACTAGAATCAGTTTCTGAAATCCCACAAGGTGGGTTTGCCACTGTTTATAGTGATGTGTAAAGTATGATTGAACATGCTCATAATCTGACTGTGTATGATAATTGTGGAATATTCATCCAACAGGGTACAGTTCGGTTCTCCTGGCACTTCAAAGCTGGCCGAGTTCTGCGATCTGCTTAAGTTGCCAAACAGTATTTTCCCCAATCCTAGCTTGCTGGTATCTTAATCAGTTTTGCATTAGTCACCCCTGTTTTGTACAACTCCTGGTTGGAAGAGGCTGGTTTGAAGTCCACCCGGCTTGTTGCCTGTGAAATAAGTTGAGCATCAATGTAATAAATGAACTCTCAGAGCATTTGGAGACACCAACCGTTGATACTGTGTCCTGCAATTATCGTGGACTAACCAATCCACAAGGTTTTTACAAATTAGTCATGCTACTAAATTGAAAATATCAATACGCTCTCTTAAACTTTTTAACCGAGGAGATTTTATCCCTGTAGAGGTGAAATCTCTGATTTCCAGAAAATAAAACAAAACTTCAAAAATATCTCCTTTGGTGATCCATTGGAAACTTGTTACTATAGAAATGTAATAGATCACCTCTTTGGAGGAGATAATAGCTGCTTTAGTATGTGGAGAAAAAGATTGAATGCAGTTGCTTAGAAACGGTTAATATTTTGGGTGTGACCATTTCTCCGTACAAAGGGATACATTTGAAAAAAAAAATCTTTACAAATGCTGACAGTGGTACTGTGTATTTCCAGCATTATCCAATTTTTTGTTTTAAATTTCCATCATGTGCTGGATATTTTCATTTTGTTTGATTATAATAATGTGGTTTAGGGTACTAGATTTGACTAACTGTGCCAACTGGCTACCAATAAGAGGAAATAAAATTTTCTTGAGCCTGAACAAAAATGTAAATTTATTTCATTAGTAAGGACATCATTTGCTGGAGGTTTCAAGAATGAAGGTTTGAATAATTAAGAAGGGACTAAAAACTAGAATAACCAAGTGAAGCTTTTCTAGATCCCAGTCTGGTGCCAGTTGTGCCACTGAAACAGATCAAGAGAATTGGGCCGAAAATCCTTTTCCTAACACTATTTCTTAAATCTACTGCAGCCATCACTGTGTAAATAACATGGTACTGAGTTTGATCAATTTTTCCCTCCCAAGATCGGTGCAGGAGATTGTGGAAGATATTAAACAAGGAACTGCTGAAGGATATGGGGCTGAAGAATTGACTAAGCTGCTGAAACTACTGCCAGAAGCTGAAGAGGTAAATTCGTCAGTTATGAGGACTATCTTAAGATGAAAGTCTCTTGAATGTGGTTTAGAGCTTGCAGAAAGCTAAAGTAAAATCTATTTCCCCCAGCCTGTGTGCTTCACTTGCAATGATTTCTCTCAGCACCTTGCAGCAATTGTGATTCTTCACCTACTGTGCTTTAGGCCAACCAAAATATAACCACAGCAGCTTAGCCTTTATTCAAATTTACTGCAGAATTATTAAAAGAACAAAAAGTAGATCCCCTCCCCCCTTGTACATTGGATGTTTTATTCTACACCGTTTGATTTCACTTAGTGTTCTGGAAATACTGAATTGTTCAGTTTCATTTTTTAATCCTCTTGTTGTCCATAGCAGTTGATTGGTTAAACCCTTGTCATCTGATTGTGATTAGCATAGATGGAGAATTCAATAAGAAACCATTCCTGTGGCATTGAACTTCTGGTTTTCAGGATAACCATGTGTTAACATTGTGATTGATATTTGCCAAAAATGTTTTACTCTTTTGATGGTGATTCCACACCACCTTCATCAGCTTCCTTCAGATCGCACACCTTCAGTGCTCATAGCCTTCATTCCTCTTACAATTGTTAAAAAACTAAAGCCTAGAAATGATTTTTGTTGTTATTAGCATAAAATCTCTTGGTGTATTCGGATCATATCAGAGGTGTTATCCTATTCAAAATAAATACTAATAATGCCAACAGTAATTTTTAGACTTAAATCATGATTTTTTCCATGACATTTGATGGGGCAATGATCTTTCAATTCTCTGAAGACACTTTATTCATGTCTTTCACAAGTACAACCAACAGCTACCACTTCTCACTTTTAATGTCTCCACCCTTACTTCTTCTTCAATTACTGACATTCTTCACTTTATTGTCTCCTCTGATCTCAAATGGAACTCACACATTTTCTCTATTGTTAAAGCTACTTCAAAGAGCTTGGTTTAATTGTTCTTGCCAAACATTTTTTCCACTGAACTGCTCTATAAAGCCCAAGTGTGGCTGAGACTTCAATACTGCTCTCACATTTGGGGAGGATATTCCAGCACTCCTCTTCAATTCATGAACAGGATGCAAGAAAAAAAACTTCTGGTTTGATAGGTGATGCCTCTCTCACCTCTAACTTTACTTCTCTCTCCCTCCCTCCCTCTCTCTCTCTCTCTCTCTCTCTCTCTATCTCTTTCTCTGTTGAAATCTTTTTGTCTTTCTCTTTTTTATCAGTACTATATCATGGTCACTGCTTCCCATTCTTCCCTTGTTTCTGTTAAACCCCTAATGTACTGTCCTCCACGCTCTCGCTCCCTTTATTCTCACAGTATTAAAATCAAGACTCATCTCACTGTCTCTGCCTGTAACTCATTCTTTCCCACGACCTCAAAACTGTGGAACTCTAACTCTTCCAGTCTTCCCTTCCCCCTACTCAGGCTTAGTACTACCGAATTACTACTTCTTGATTTACCTCGACTTCTCTTATCAACCCTGCTGTATCCTACAGAATAGATATTGGCGCATCACCTTCATTTCTCAATAAAAATAATGCAGATGGCACTGATTTCAAAACATATGTAATGTTAACTCACTATGATCCATGAATTGAAAACAATGTCATCCCTCAGTTGTGACCTTCAAATGGTATTTTACTTCAGAAGAAATAAGTGTCATATTTACCACAACTCTCAAGTGAGATGCTACAGCCAGGTCACTTCGGATTGGAAAAGAAAATAGCCAACAAATAAGAGAACCTAATGATATTCTGCAAAAATTCTTATTTTTGATTTGTCCCAGGGAACATATCAGGCTGCATGCATACAATAAAACTTGAACACAAGGATACTAAGTTTTTAAAAGCAATATAATTAAACATCTTGTGATGAGTGGGCATTCATCAATTTCAAAGGTGACACATATGAAAGTGCGGTCTCAAAGGCAATACATCTCCAAACATCGTACATTCTTCGGGCAAAGAAATTGTGATTGGCTCAGATAACCACTTATCTATTAAATTACCAACCAAATATCTGATTACATAGGATTACATAGGATATACAGCACAGAAACAGGCCATTCGGCCCAACCAGTCTATGCCAGTGTTTATGCTCCAGTCGAGCCTCCTCCCGTCTTTCCTCATCTAACTCTGTCAGCATAACCCTCTATTCCCTTCTCCCTCATATGCTTATCTAACCGCCCCTTAAATGCATCTATATTATTCGGTTCAACCACTCCCTCTGGTAGCGAGTTCCACATTCTCACCACTCTCTGGGTAAAGAAGTTTTTTCTGAATTCCCTATTTGATATTTTGGTGACTATCTTATATTGATGGCCTTTAGTTTTGCTCTTACCCACAAGTGATTAACTAATGTGAACAACTCAAAATTATTGATGCGGAACAAGTAACCAGCAGAAAACCTACCAAACAAATCCATTCACAAACCAGCAAATACCAGAAAAAGCAACCACTTAAATAAATTCCTTATGTTGTTTTCAACTGTCATTTTCTTACTTCACTTGGATACTGCATACAGCTAGAAATAACAGCCTACAAATTCAGCTACGAAGAGCCCATTTTTCAGGCACTAAATGACCTCCTAATCCTCCAATATGGTGGGCAGGAAGCATATGGTCATTATAAGCTGGAAGTGCGCCGTCCACCATATTGGTAAAGGTCAAAAAAATCGGTGTGCAGTGCCCACGCCTGAAACAGACATGCGACCTAACAGGTGGTCCAATATATAACTACCTGAATATGAATCTGGGATGAGTAGAAGGGCTCCTCCCAACCCCACATTCAAAGAACGCAGGACACTGCCAGTCACCGTGCACCCCCACCCCAGCAGTCACCACCTCTTACCATCACCGCCCCCCCACCCCCGCAACCTGCTACCACTACCTCCCTCCTGGCCATTGCTACCACCCCCACCCCCACCCCCAACCACCACTACTTCCCAATCTCGCAGCCCCCGCAGTCGCCCCCTTTCCTGGTACTCATTAATCATATGCCTGAGGGTTGCTGCTGGCCTCACAGCAGTCCAATCTTCCATCCCACTTTGCTGGCTTGATCCCTGCGCCTCTCATGCATCCAAAAATGGCGCGCCCATATCTCTTGGCCATTATAATTTAACACAAAAAAGTTACAGTATTGAAAAAAGACCATTAAACTTATCTATTAAGTTAATTTGATGCTAGAAATACCTGCAAGAAGCTTTCCCCAGATAGGTGAGATTTTGATGCTTGAGTTGGAAATTTCTTCTGGGCATTTATCCTGCAGATATCCAGCTACTGTGGACAAATTCTGTGCACTTGAGAGAAATAAATCATACAAGTTGCAGTTTTATCATTATTCCTGTGGAACTACAAAACTATGGCCGCGATTTTACGAACCTCGGCAGGTCCATGGCGGGCGATGTTGGTGGCGGATCTCGATCCCACTGCTGGCTCCATTCCAGCCTCCGAAATGACTTTCCGATGATTAGGCTTGTTATGCCCGCATAGCGAGTTTCCCGGCCAATTAAAGGAAGCTGGTTTGATGATGTCATTTCCGTCATCAGCCAGTTTCCTTAAAGTGACCATGCCCAAATTTAGCTTGACATTTGTGCTGTCAGTGTTCTACAGCATTGAGATGCTGCAAACACTGACAAACACTGAACAGTGGTGCAGGGCTGCACCCAGGCTCTCCCATGACTCCCTCCATATACTTATGGAGGGAGACACAGCACGCAGGGAGGTCCTCTTCCCTTCCCATAGGTGGAAGAGACCTCCCCAGGACACTAACGCAGCCTGGTTGCACATTGCAGAGTAGGGCATAAGCAGTGATGTTGTCAGAAGGACCTGCTGCAGTGGCGCAAACCTTTCAGTGATCTCAGTAGATCAAGAAACGTTACTGCAAAGCCACACTTAACCTCATCCAGCTGTGCTACTCTTCACATCCCCATCACCCTGCCTTTTCTACCCTACTCCTGCACATCCTTACTCACACCAACTTACCTTGCACCTCCACCCATCCCTCTCTATCTACATTATCACTTCCCCATCTCACTCACCACCCCTCACACTCACCCTCATCCTAGTGCAATCATACCAACTAACAATACACAAGGGTAGGCACTTGGATGTTTTAGCCAATGTTCATGTAAAGTTTCTGTTAATGTGGTGTCAAACATTGAAATCTTTATTTTCAACACTTTGCGTTCTTGGACAGATTTGTGTACACCTTTGGAAGTGGCTTAGTGAGTTGCAGTGACTGGTGAGACATAATGGTATCCCCTGCAATGCTGATGAGTGTGAAAGGAATGGCTTGAGCATTGTTGGGATGCTTTATGTTGTTGATGTGGGGTGGTGCCAACCTGGCGCATCATGTGGCAGCCAGAGTGTACAGCGTCACGTGAAGTAAATCTGGCCATGGTGAGGTCATCCTTGGCCTCCCGGGCAGCAGTGTGGTTGGGTGCTGATGCCCTGTGTCCTGTGCAGCATCAGGTGATTGTTGAGAAGGTTGGTGTTGTTGCTGGTGCTGCTGGTGTGCGTGGTGATGCTGGTGCTGGGGCTGATCGTGGTGGGTTTCTGAGGACCAAGGTGAGAGTTTCAAGGGCACCCATGCTGATGGAATAGATGGCAGATGAAGTAGAGATGACAGAAGCGACCTGTCAATGGTGGGAGAGGTAATGAGGTCAGACTAGTTGGAGACTTGTGTAAAGACTTGCAGCATCCTGAATGTGTAGTGGAAATGCAATTTAGAGAAGTTATTGGTTAAAGGAACATGTCTCAATCAGCTGGGAGCTTTGACTTGACATTTCACACAGAATCACACACAGACCCCACAGTGCAGATAGAGGCCATTTCGGCCCATCGAGCCTGCACCGACACATATCCCACCCGATCCCCATAACCCAACGTATTTAATCCCCCTAACACTAAGGGTCAATTTATCATAGCCAATCAACCTAGCCCGCACATCTTTGGATCAGCTGTCAACTCATTAGCTGATTCAATGGCCACTGACCTCCCACCTCAGCTTCACAGACAAGGTCTAGGCACAGTGGAAAGCCGGTCAAACCCAAAAAGCTGGGAAAAAACCATTGATAAGCCACTAATGATTTTAATTGTCCCCCCCCCCGACCACCCCCCCGGCCACTGCCTGTCGGGTCTGCTCAGTGCTGACAGACCCGACATTAGGAAAGTCCAGTGTACACGTTTTAAAATTTAACAGCTGACCCGCCACCCATCCCGTCCGCTGAACGCTGGCAAAATTCCGGCCTATGAGTGTACTGCGACAACCAAATTTACAAATAACAACTATGGCGTGCCAGCAGCAATAAAAAATAAAAAAGGTTTCCTTTATACAGAATTTCATATAGATTAAGCTATGACATAAAAATTCTGAGTTAATGGCGTTGTTTGGGATTTTTTTTGGGTTGTTCCCCATTCCATCGTGAATAACTACCTGTTCAGATACTGATCACTAGAGACTTGACAATGGGGGAAAAAATCCCTGCATCGTGCTACACCAGTGAGAGCTTCAGTAAGAACAACAGATCCTAAGTGGTAAATGAGGACAGGCAAAAAGTATATTTTATAATCATGAAAATAACTGAGAAAAAGGAGGGATGGGAGAAGAATAAACAAATAAATGAAGTACTTGCACTGTAAGCAAATATTGCAAATCTAATGTGAGACAGGGGAAAAAAATCAACATTTTAAAATGCAAATAATTGGGTTTACGAGGCTTTGGGAAGAGAAGAAAAAAGTTGCTTGCATCATCGGCAAGTTTTGTACAGTTACAGGTGAACAGTATTACAAATATATCTGTGAGGTCTATATTTTTCAGTATCAGTAAGATATGCTCTAATTTTACTTCAATTAGTTAAATGATATAATGCTTCAATAATTTTTTAATGCAATGATGGGTGAAGTGCTGTCACATTTAGACTGCAACAGGAACATAGTAAACATCAAAAACGATATTCAAGGTGCCAGACTATATGTGAGCAATACCACAGTAGATTCACTCGCCTTATTTGAATTTGTTGTACTGTTTCAGGTGAAGCGCCTAAAAATGTTCCAAGGAGACCAGAGTAAACTGTCTGAGGCAGATCTCTTTATGCTACTCCTGGTGAGAGTGCCAAGGTAGGACAATCACATTTTAGCAAATAAACCACTTCACTAATGTTCTTAGATAATCAACTCGCATAAGGACTGTATCTGTTCAAATTCGTGGAATTTATTGGAGCTATCGAGCAGATTGCACTCGGAAGCAGCACACGCAGGGCAGTTTTACACTGAGAGAAGGAGGGCGTACTATATTTACACAGCTATTGTGTAACCACCAGGTCCCATATGGTATATCACTTGCACCCCTCTTGACTTGTGACCTCAGATGTGAGGGCTGCAGGCTCAAACACACATGGCTGATGGCCCACTGTCAGATATGGCTTGACAACCACAAGTGGTATCATCTCCATTTTTTAATGGCCGAAACCTACAACTATGCCAGGATAATACTGAAGGGAAGGAGAATTCTAAGCTCCTTATTTACACAACAGACCACCTCCTCGGAATGCCTCTACCTCCTCTGGCATCATTGTCCTTTCTCCCCCAACCCAACCTCCACTATGCAACACTGTAATTTCTCCCTCACCTCCCACTTAGTCCTTGTTACAGGTTAGGCCTTTTCACATCTTTTCTTAAGCTTATGGTGTTACAACAGTTTCCATATAAACTCTGCTGTATATGGGTTAGCATATTCTAGGTCTAATGATTAACCTGAATTGCAATAAATCACTTTCTAGCAAGTAATTAGGATGCTCACCAGCTTCTCCTGTCACCTCAGAAGGCAGAAAATATTACACCACTGGACCACAATATATAGGCCAAAGTACTGTCCAGATTTATTTACAGTTGAAATAGTACAAAGAAGCAGAAAGGTTGGAAAGATGCTCGTCACAATATAATGAAGCTTACACTGTAGGGCTGAATTATTAGTATCGAATTTCAGAATAAAAAAACAAATCTGGGATTGGGATGACTCGTTTGTTTAGACTGGCATGTCTCACCCCTGACTGACACATCATTTTAACGCCAAAACACAGTTCACACTGAACAAATATTTGCTACGTTTTAAGATCCATGCCTATATGTGGTGGTGGGAGCACAGATGATCCTGCCAATATTAGGATTAATATTTCCATTTGTATCTAATGAAGTAAGCTAGTAGAAGACAACTGGCTCCATATTAGTGTGATGAAAAGAAGCCGATATTGAATTCTTGTAGGATACAGCTTATGCTCCTTTACTCAGTGCACTTAATGAAACACAGACAATAATACAATAATACAATACAAATCGCTTTATTGGCATGATAAGGTACATCTTATGTTGCCAAAGCATCAAAATACATTTATGGTTGAACACATAAACGCGGTTCCATTCATACAGTGTATAAACAGGTACATCCCTGAGTTTACAAACATACATTCGCCTTGTTTATATATACTCTTGTCTTAGTTTACTGGTTGTCCCTCTGTTCATGGCAAGCTGTAACATAGTGTGCCGCCATTGTTACACAGCTTCTCTCCTCCCCCAGTAGGAATGGGAGTTTTTGGTTGTCAGTCAGATTTCTGAATTCAGGGCATATTTGTGAGAATTTTTGGTAGAAATTCTCTCTGATGCCCTGATATTTTCCACAGGCTGTGAGGAAGTGCATCTCTGTCTCAACTACTCCCTGACTGCAGTGAGAGCATATCCTGTCTTCTCTTGGCAGCCTGGTCTGCCTGTATCTGCCTTTTTCGATCGCTAGGCTATGTTCGCTAAGTCTGTACCTTGTCAAGGTTCTTCTCAGTTTGCTATCCTTTACCATGGTCAGGTAATCAGCTATGTTGTATTGTCTGTTTAGGGCCAAGTAGCAATTGAGTTTGCTTTGGGTTTTTGTTGTTTCTGCCCAATATGACAGATATTTTTCCTTTTGCTTTGCGACGATTGTGTTGGGTCGAATTCTTTGTGTTACCCTGTCACTGTCCTGGGACTGGTTATTGTTAGTATTGTTATTAGTTACTTTATTGAGTCCCAGGACTAGTTGACTGAGGGTATTCTTCTTTATGGTCAGCTCTTGGCATTTCAGGGCGTCGTAGTGATAGCATTGGGGGTTGCTCATTTGTAGGTGATTCCAAAATTTGGTGGCTCTTTTTTGGATAGTGATTATTAATGGGTATTGGCCTAGTTCCGCCCTGCATGCGTTGTTTACTGTTTTCCTTTGAGTCCGGAGGATACTTTTACAGAATTCCGCATGTAGGATCTCAATTGGGTGTTTGTCCCATTTTGCAAAATCTTGTTGTGTTAGTGGTCCCCAGACCTCACTGCCATAGAGTACAATTGGTTCAATTACTGATTTGAAAATTTTGAGCCAAATGCTAATTGGGATTTCTATTTGGATTGATTTTTTGATGGCATAGAAAGCCCTTCTTGCTTTCTCTTTCAGTTCATTCACAGCCAGTTTGAAGTTTCCCGTAGAACTGATTTTTAAGCCCAAGTATGTGTAGTGAGTGGTTTGTTCAATTTTGGTTGTTCCTACTGTGAAATTTATTGTGGGTCCATGTTGTTTGGATCTTTGATTTGGATCACAGACACTGAAGGTATGGCCTTATGTCAGTAACATGATAGCACCACTTTAATTAAACTTCTAAAAGCTCCAAAGTTTTCTTATACAAGCTGAGCGTCCCGAATCCGGAATGTTATGGAATCCGTACTCCGGGACGATTGGTGGCAGGGGTCCGGAATCCGTAAAATGTTCCGGAATCCGGACACCCTGAGGGAGGCTTACCAAAAGCAGGAAATAGCGCAATCTGGGCCCAGGCATTTCCGAACTTGGCACATGTTTATGATGTCCGAAGTCCGGAAATATCGCAACCTGTGCTCGGGTGTTTCCGGACTTCGGACATCAGAAACACGTTCTGAAGTCCGGAAGGAAAAACAGAAAACCAGTTTGGCCTTGGTCCCGATGTTGCCGGATTCGGGGCGCTCAATTTGTATTGTCAACGATAGCAAAATACTGCAGATGTTGGAAATCCGAAATAACAACAGAAAATGCTGGAAAAACTCAGCAGGTCAGGCAACATCCGTGGAGAGAAATTTGAGTTGACGTTTCGGGTCGAACCCTTCTTCAAAACTGGAAAGAAAAGAAAATAGATCGAAGGCAGGGCTGCAATCGGACAAAAGAAGTGAAAGAGACAAAAGAAGTAGAAGAGACAATAAAAGGTATTCGAAGCCAAACGAGATGGTAATAGGCTGAGATTAGGTGTGAAGTGTACTGGCAGGGCAAGAGATAGCTGCCAGGTGGGAGAGTGAAACAAAAGGAAAGGGCGGGGGGGATGGAAAGGAGTGGAAAAATTACAAATAAAAAAGTTGGAGGGGGAAATTATGTATATATTGCTGACCCTGGTGTTTGTAGGAACTTTTATTTTGCTGATTCTGATGTTTGGGAATAAATATGGTTTATTTTGCAGTTACTGCTTGCATTTGGAAGCCATGATCCTTAAGGACGAATTTGAGCCACAAATAAAATCGCTTTTGGCATCTATTTGTACATTCACAGAGGCTGCACATGGTAAGATCCTGAAACAGATTTAGGGTATGCATTTCTGTGAATCTGAACACACATGCTGCTACATTCAGATCTCTGTACATTATTACTAACATTGTTTGCTAAATTCAAAACTATTTAATACCTGTAATGTATGTGATAATAATAATAACTTCCGGGAAGTTATGTCATCACTTCCTGTGAACTGTGAACTATGAACTATGAACTGTGTACATACCTCACTTCCTGTCATATGTCACTTCCTGTTGGACTGGTATAAATACTGGTCTGTTCAGTATTGTAAGAGGCTTCTACCAGAGGCATGGTAAAGACCTCTCTTGTATATAGTGTGTTTATAAGTTACTTAAAGCTTACTTTGAAGTTACTTGATGGTAAGACTCCTTTTTCTTACATCAATTTAAGTAACTTAGATATTTACACTCACAAATACTAGACCTTCGGACAAACTCGGAGTTAAGGATCCAGGGAACCACCCATCATGGAGAGAATCCTTAGACCTATTCGTCTGGACTTGGACCCGAATACACCAGCAGCTGGCAGGGTATGGAAGCATTGGTACCGTACTTTTGAAAATTTTCTGGATGAATGTAAAGCGGATGCTCCTGCTAGATTGAGGATACTTATCAATTATGTGACCCCAAAAGTGTTCGAATATGTTGATGAATGGGATAATTACGACGAGGTGATTCGGGCACTTAAGAAACTGTATGCCAAGACCCCAAATGAGGTCTATGCTAGACATCTACTGGCCACAGCCCAACAAGGGCCAGGGGAATCAATTAACGAATTCCTGCAAGAACTTCGCAGGCTCAGCATAGATTGTAACTTTCAGGCAGCCTCAGCTGAGCTGTACCGCGAAGAAATGATTCGTGATGCTTTCATCTGCGGGATTGCCTCTCCATTTATACGCCAGCGTCTACTAGAAAGTAAAACACTTGAGCTACAAAAAGCTTTTGACCTAGCTTGTTCTCTGGATTTGGCAAAGAGAAATGCAGACCTCTATCAGCTGCCCAGATCTCGATCTGCTGCTGTAGCTGCAACCAGACAATTCAAGCAGTCTCAGGTGAACCCTATCATGGGGGAATCTAATTCTGATAAAGAAGAGGAGGATGACCCCACTTTAGCAGCCTCTTGGCAATCTAGGAAGGAATGCTTCTTTTGTGGAGATGCTTTTCACCCTAGGAAAACCTGCCCTGCTCGCAATGCAATCTGCAGTTATTGCAAAAAAAAAGGACACTTTGCTAAAGTTTGCCTATCAAGGGCCTCTACGAGGGCCAATCCAGCTAAGGCCTACCGAACTGCCCCAATTAGGGCCTATCAAGATGCTCCAGCTAGGACCTATCAAGCTTCCTCTCGAGCTCTCTCCCGAAGAAGCACACCGAGAGTTTTAGCCACTCTCTGTGCAACGACACCAATTACAGCTGCTTGCCCACAGAACCTGTCTCATGCAGCCACAAAAATTTCAATTAAAGCACATACCTTAGATGCCTTAATTGACTCAGGAAGTACTGATAGTTTCATTAAGGAACAGATTGTTGCGAAATTGAAACTACATGTCTTCCCATCGGACCAGGCAATTGCGATGGCTCAGTCATCACTTAATACCAGAATCTCCGGCTTTTGTGTTGTTGATATGACACTTCATGGTCGTATGTATCCCTCCACCCGACTTTCGGTGCTCAAGGACTTATGTAGTGATCTCCTCTTAGGGCTGGACTTCCAAAAACAGCATAAGAAACTCACCATTGAGTTTGGTGGATCCAAACCCGGACTTACTATTTCTAATATACCGTCTAAATTACCGTTTTGTGCATTGTCAGCAGCTTCACTTGATGAACCCTCATTATTTGCCAGTATTCCGCCTCGATGCAAACCAATAATAACGAAATCGCGGCACTTTAATCAGGAAGACCAATCTTTTATTGCGGCTGAAATCTCTCGACTTCTAGCAGAGGATATCATTGAACCATGTTCGTCGCCCTGGCGGGCTCAAGTCGTCATTGTCAAGAACCCTCTAAAACCTCACAAACAGCGACTATGCATCGATTATTCGCAAACCATCAATCAATATACCGACTTGGACGCCTACCCATTGCCACGCATTGATG
The DNA here is from genome assembly GCF_052327205.1 of Somniosus microcephalus. Taxonomy (NCBI): domain Eukaryota; kingdom Metazoa; phylum Chordata; class Chondrichthyes; order Squaliformes; family Somniosidae; genus Somniosus; species Somniosus microcephalus. The sequence continues at coordinate 399,818,323 of NC_140987.1, forward strand.
ATATGGTTAATAAACTGGCCGAATACAAAGTGTTCTCAACTTACGATTTAAAAAGTGCCTATCATCAGGTACCCTTGAAGGTCTCAGATAAGCAGTACACGGCCTTTGAGGCTAATGGACGGCTGTACCAATTTCGTCGCCTCCCATTCGGGGTTACTAATGGAGTGGCTGTCTTCCAACGGGCAATGGATGGCCTGGTTAAGCAGGAAAACCTAAGGGACACTTTTCCCTATCTTGATAACATTACCATTGCAGGTCACGATCAACAGGAACACGACGCCAACCTCCAAAAATTTCGGGATGCCCTCCATCGCCGTAATTTGACCCTGAATGAATCCAAATCTGTTGAGTCGCAACCGACCATCAACATCCTTGGCTACTGCGTAGGCAATGGTATCATTAAGCCAGACCCAGAAAGACTTCGCCCGCTCCAAGAGCTCCTGTCACCTAAGAATCCGGCTTCTTTACGTCGGGCTCTCGGTCTGTTTGCATACTACACTAAATGGATTCCTCATTTTTCGGACAAAATCCAACCCTTGCTGCATGCTAGATCATTTCCACTGGGAACAGCGGCTGTTGCAGCCTTTAACCTTCTCAAAAAACAGTTGGAGAAAGCGGCTCTTCACTCCATCGATGAGAATCTCCCTTTCATGGTTGAATGTGATGCCTCGGAGGTGGCGATCTCAGCTACTCTAAATCAGGAAGGTCGTCCTGTCGCATTTATGTCCAGGACCTTACAAGGTGCCGAGCTACATTATCCTCCGGTTGAGAAAGAAGCCACAGCCATCATAGAGGCAGTACGGAAGTGGAACCATTTTCTAGCTCGCCAGCACTTTACATTGATCACGGACCAACGATCAGTCGCCTTCATGCTCGATAATCGAAAACGAACCAAAATTAAGAATAATAAAATACAACTTTGGAGGATGGAACTGGCCTCTTTTGGTTATACCATTCTCTATCGGCCTGGCAAGGAGAATGTGGCCCCGGACACCCTCACACGGGCATTCTGCTCCACTATTTCATCCTCTACTCTCATGGATGTCCACAATGGATTGTGTCATCCTGGCGTTACGCGCATGCTACATTTCGTACGATCACGGAATCTCCCTTTTTCCACTGGAGATGTAAAGAAAATATGCTCAGAATGCCGGCTTTGTGCGGAATTAAAACCTCAGTTCTTCCGCCCCTCAGATGGTATACTCATACATGCAACCCAACCGATGCAACGACTTAGCATCGATTTTAAGGGCCCAGTGCCCTCTTCAACTCGGAACACATATTTGCTCACCATGATCGACGAATATTCACGTTTTCAGTTTGCCTTCCCCTGCTCCAATATGCTGGCGTCCACAGTAACCTGCTGCCTTGAGCAGGTATTTTCTCTCTGTGGCATGCCGGCTTATATTCACTCAGGTCGGGGTCCATCCTTTATGTCAAGGGAACTCAAGGACTACCTCTCAGAACGGGGAATTGCTACAAGCAAAACAACACCATACCATACCATCGGAAATGGGCAGGTAGAGAGGTATAACGGTATCATCTGGAATTCCGTACGTCTCGCTTTAAGATCTCGGGGCCTACCAGACCAGCAATGGGAAACAGTGCTTCCGGATGCATTGCACTCTATACGGTCCCTGCTTTCTACAGCCACAAATACTACACCTCATGAGCAGTTCTTTGGATTCCAGCGTCGCTCTTCTCATGGGACATCACTCCCGTCATGGCTAACTACTCCTGGACCTGTATTACTCCGAAGATACATTCGGACGTCTAAAAATGACCCTCTCATAGACGAGGTCGAACTAACCGATGCCAACCCCACCTATGCAAACATACGATATTCCGACGGCCGAGAATCTACCGTATCATTACGGGATCTGGCTCCCTGCCCACCAGGACCTAGTGGGACATCGGGTGATGGCATTTCACCAGGAAACTCTTGGGACCTATCGGGTACCCCTCTCCAGGATCCTGATCGGACACCAACTAGCTTGGTGCCGGTAGAACCCCGTACTCAAGGTTGCGACCCTCCCAGTACCGCGCATGAAAGTACTGATCCGCCACAGACCAGCTCTGCACCTCCCTCTGAACAGAGGCAGTCCGACTTTGAACCTATTGGGGCTCGTACTCGAAGCCATGATCTCCCCGACCCTTCACAGGGCAATCCAGGCCACACAGACTCTGACCCATGGCCAACCGCATGTAAGCGGACCAGTGACCCTCTACGACGGCAATCCAAACGGGTGCGACTCTTCCTTGTTCGGCAGCTGCGGACCAAAAGGTAGACCACAGCCTCCTAATCCTGCAGGAGGGAAGAATGTGATAATAATAATAACTTCCGGGAAGTTATGTCATCACTTCCTGTGAACTGTGAACTATGAACTATGAACTGTGTACATACCTCACTTCCTGTCATATGTCACTTCCTGTTGGACTGGTATAAATACTGGTCTGTTCAGTATTGTAAGAGGCTTCTACCAGAGGCATGGTAAAGACCTCTCTTGTATATAGTGTGTTTATAAGTTACTTAAAGCTTACTTTGAAGTTACTTGATGGTAAGACTCCTTTTTCTTACATCAATGTATGTACCTTTAAGGGGAGAACTACTTTTTACAGCTCCTGTATACTGTAGTACCGGCAGTGACTACACCTGTATATAAACCCTGAGTAGTGATCTGTACAGTCAGTTGCAGTTTGAACCCTCATTCAGTAAACACCTGTTGATCGTTCCCTGCAGTCTTTTGTCTGATTATTGAAGGACACAACATTAAGACACACGGATCTAACATTGGCGACGAGGTAGATTCGAACCTACCTGCAACTCTGCATCACCTCCCAGGGATTCGCTCCTGGAGAACAGTGGAAGGAGGTCGAGTCCAGAAGCACGGGCGTCGACCACGGGCAACCGCCCAGTCATCCAGCGGAGATTTGAGCATCGCAGGGGAGGCTGTCGAGAGCCAGGCTTGGCTTTCCAGTCACGGTGGTCCAGCGAAACGGGCTGGCAACAGGTACTGCGCAGACCCTTCCCGGACAGCGGCGGCTAGAGCCGACCGAGTGGCACAGAAAAAGGCCAAGCAGCGTCGACGGGGGAGAGAGAGAGGGCAGAGCGCACAGGGCGCAGCCGGTGTTCAGGACCGAGCGACGTCAACGGGGGAGAGAGACGAGAGAGAGCAGAGCGCAGCCGGTGTTCAAGGGCCGAGCAGCGTCAACGGGGGAGAGAGGCGCGCAGGAAAACGCGAGGCGCTGCCATTGCCACGAGAACCGCAGAGAGCGGCATTGGCAGCAGCACAGGAGCAGCGCACAAAACCCACAGGGCGTCGCCATTTGCCACGAGGACCGCCGAGAGTGGCGTTGGCAGCAGCGCGGGAGACGCCATTTTAAGCCGCAGCGGGGAAGAAAGGAAAGCGTGGGAGACGCCATTTTAAGCCGCAGCGGGGAAGAAAGGAAAGCACGGGAGACGCCATTTTAAGCCAGTCTAACCACACCCAAAAATGCCGAAGAGTGGCAGTATCACAGCGTTCGACAATGAAGTCGAAGATTGGACGACATATGTCGAACGCATAGAAGTATACTGCAAGGCGAATGAAGTGCCAGATGACAAGAAAGCGCTGGTATTGTTGAATTCAATGGGTGCAAAAACGTATGGCTTACTACGAAACCTAGTAACCTCAGAGAAGCCAGTAGAAAAGGATTTTGAAAACATAGTGTCAATCCTACAGGACCACTTAAACCCCACACCGCTGCTGATAGCAGAAAGATTTAAGTTTGACAAAAGGAACCAGCATAAAGATGAAAGTAATGCTGAGTATTTAACGGAACTGCGCAAGCTATCAAAACACTGCCAGTTTGGAACGGGACTAGCAGATGCTTTAAGGGACAAGTTTGTGTGTGGGCTTCAAAGTGAAGGAACCCAGAAACGGCTTCTATCAGAAAAGGATCTTATGCTGGACAAGGCTTTCAGCATGGCAGTATCACATGAAGCAACAGCACGGGGCGCTGCAGAGATACAACGGAGACCGCAAGAATATGGCACAAATGAAATGTCATACGGAACAGTGAAGTGCTATCGCTGCGGGAGAACAACACACGACCATAATGATTGCTGGTTCAAGGACAAAGTGTGCAGACAGTGTGGAAAAGTAGGACACATAGCAAGAGTCTGCAGGTCGGGAAAGAAAACCAGCAGCAAGAAATCTCCACAGGAGAAGTACAAGAAGGTACATAAGGTGACGGAGAGTAGTTCAGACGAACAGAAGAGTGATACAGACTCCTGAAGCAAGGAGCTGGGTTGTCTGAAACTACATAATGTGATCAAAACGGAGGATCACCAAACTATCTGGGTCACACTCAAGATAGCAGGAGTCCAAGTGAAAATGGAATTGGACACAGGATCAGCCCTAACAGTCATAAACCGAAGGGACTATAAGCGGCTATTCTCACATATACCCTTGAGAGATACAAAGATTGTCTTGAAGACGTACACGGGGCAAAAAGTCTACCCCAAAGGAAAAATAAGGGTGAACGTTATATATAACGGCAAGGAAACACCAAAAATGGACCTATATGTATTGCCAGATGGAGGACCACCACTACTAGGATGTGAATGGATCCGGAAGATACAGCTAGATTGGCATTCCATACAGGCACTGACTGGGGCTGACAAAAAGGATGACGACGTCACACCTGGGCGACTGCCAAAGATCCTAACTGATGCGAAAGAAGTGTTCCAGCAAGGACTCGGAACACTAATAGGCATGACAGCGATGATTAAAATTGAAGAAAACGCAAGCCCAAAATTTTTTAAGGCCTTATTCGATCCGCCCAGCCGTCGAAGCAGAGCTGGAGAGTCTGGAACGTTCAGGTGTACTGTCCAAGGTAGACTGGAGCGAGTGGGCTACACCCATCGTCCCTGTGATGAAAAAGTCGTTGAGCAGCACGCCTGGGGAACCAAGGAAGGTTCGCATCTGTGGGGACTTTAAGGTAACAGTGAACCTGGTCCTTCACACCGTACAATATCCACTTCCGCGGATTGAAGATATTTTCGCCTCGCTATCTGGAGGGAAACGCTTCACTAAGATTGATCTGGCCCAGGCATATCTGCAAATGGAGGTAGAAGAAGCATCAAAAAAATACCTCACAATCAACACCCATAAAGGTCTCTACCAATACAACCGGCTGGTATTTGGGGTAGCATCAGCTCCGGCTATTTGGCAGAGGGCAATGGAAAAAGTCCTGCAAGGGATCCCAGGGACCCAGTGTTATTTGGACGACATCCTGGTCACAGGCGAAAATGACAGTGATCACCTTGCCAACCTGGAGCAGGTGCTCACTAGATTGCAGGAATATGGGCTCCGAGCTAACCGCCCCAAATGCGAGTTTTTTAGAAAACAGATCTCGTATTGTGGCCACGTTATCGATAAAGAGAGGTTACATATGTCCCCAGAGAAGATTGAGGCAGTAGTCAAGGCTCCAGCACCAGAAAATGTGTCACAACTGAGGTCGTTCCTCGGGCTGGTAAACTACTACCACAAGTTCTTGCCAAATTTGTCTACAATACTACACCCACTGAACACCCTACTGCAAACTGGGGTGCCATGGAAGTGGAGTGACGAATGTAGATGAGCTTTCCAGAAGAGCAAAACACTAATCACATCGAAAGAGATATTGGCCCATTACAACCCGGCATTACCAATTCGGTTGGCATGTGATGCGTCACCCTACGGCATTGGAGCGGTGCTGTCGCACAAATTCTCGGACGGCTCAGAGAGGCCAATAGCCTTTGCGGCACGATCACTAACCTCAGCCGAGCGTATCTACACCCAGATTGACAGGGAGGCCCTCAGCCTAGTGTGGGGAGTGAAAAAGTTCAATCACTATCTGCACGGGCAGAAGTTCACCTTGCTGACTGACCACCAACCACTTGTCTCCATCTTTAATCCAAAGAAGGGCGTTCCGGTGATGACTGCGCAACGGCTACAAAGATGGTCCCTTTTTCTAGGGGCGCACCAATATGAAATTGAGTATAAGGGCACGAAACAGCATGGAAACGCTGATGGGCTATCACACCTGCCACTGCCTACTGCGGAGGAAGCACCAGCAGTGGATCCTGTCGAAATATTTCATTCGACTATAATTGAATGCTTGCCAGTAACTAACGCTGGTATAGAGAAGGAGACCCAAAATGACCCGACACTGTCTCGGGTATATGATTTGACGGTGAAGGGATGGCCAGCACATGGCGACTCACTGTTGCCAGCATTCTCATCCAGAAGAGAACAGCTGTCAGTATGCCAGGGGACCTTGATGTGTGGATCCCGAGTGGTAATTCCACCCAAGTTAAGGGAGAGAGTGCTCAATGAGCTTCACGAAGGTCATCTGGGAGGGGTGAAAATGAAAAGCCTTGCTAGGGCTTATGTGTGGTGGCCGGGGATCGATCAGCAAATCGAGGACCTGACAAAGCTGCTCAGGATGCCAGAAGGTCCAAAATGCACCACCACATGCCCCTCTACACCCATGGGAGTGGCCCTCATCTCCATGGCAACGGGTGCATATTGATTTTGCTGGTCCATTCATGGACTCAATGTTTTTAATAGCCGTGGATACGCACTCGATGGCCTGAGGTGATCAAAATGTCCTCCACCACCACGGAGAAAACTATTGCAGTCCTATGGACCATTTTTGCCAGGAACGGCTAGCCAGAGCAGATTTGCTCTGATAACGGACCACAGTTTGTGTCCGAAGAGTTTCGAAGATTTATGAAAAGGAATGGGGTAAGGCATTACACATCTGCCCCATATCATCCAGCCACAAATGGATTGGCTGAGAGGTTCGTACAAACCTTTAAGAAGGCAATAAAGGCTATGTACAATGACAACATTCCGCTGCAGCACAAGGTGGACAATTTCCTGTTCGCCTACCGGAATGCAACACATGCAGTCACCAACCAAGCCCCAGCCATGATGTTCTTTAACCGAAGGTTAAGATCTCGCCTGGATTTGCTCAGACCAAACGTACGAAGAGATGTTGAGAGTAAGCAATTCCAGCACATCCATGAGAAGCCAACAAGGAGCTTCAATGTAGGGCAACCAGTCTTGGCCCGCGACTACCGAACAGAAAAATGGCAGCCAGGAACAATATGCACACGGCAGGGCCCACTGATGTACACAGTGGACGTTGGGGAGAGCATCGTGAGACGCCATGCTGACCAGATCCTAGAATCACAGGAACAAGTCAACCCCATGCCTCGCCCATACGTACCTGGTGATGAACCCGATGTACAGGTAGCATCTACCCCAGAAACAGTAGCATCGGAAGCTGATGAACCAACCGACGACAGGGGGCCAGAATCGCCTCCGCACCAAGAGCAAGACACTCGGGAAAGGCGCTATCCAGAAAGGATCAGGAAGCCTCCCCAAAGACTGAATTTATAAATAGACTATTTTCAGCTAATGTTGCATGTTAAAAGTGTTAATTGTAATTAGTTGATATTTAATTGTTAAATGAGTGTTATGGTACTGTTAATCTAAAAGGGGAGGAATTGTAATGTATGTACCTTTAAGGGGAGAACTACTTTTTACAGCTCCTGTATACTGTAGTACCGGCAGTGACCACACCTGTATATAAACCCTGAGTAGTGATCTGTACAGTCAGTTGCAGTTTGAACCCTCATTCAGTAAACACCTGTTGATCGTTCCCTGCAGTCTTTTGTCTGATTATTGAAGGACACAACATTAAGATACACGGATCTAACAATACCTTCATTAACTCTTTATGGATTGTATTATCTTGCATGCACAGAGTTGAAGTTAAACATTGAACCAAGTGACTCTACAGATGACTCACTGTGAGAGACCAGTACCTACCCTTCAGAGAGCGAGTAAACACAAACCAAAAATGAAGCAAGCAAAATTCATGAATGTCTACCGAATCTTGTATGTCAGATTACACTTTCAAGATCAGTTATCTTTCTTGACATGTCATTTCCATGGTCCCAGGCAGAAGACCTGCCCCATTGGACATGCCGTTCAATCAGACAGTCTATGCCAATGTATCTAAACCGTAAACAGGAAGTCATACCTACAATAATATCTGTATATTTGTGCTGTCTGTGCATGTAGCTGTGGGTGTATTGCAGTCTGTGCATATGTGAGAGACAATTCTGAATGTGCATAATGCTTTTGCTGTCTTGTAGAACTACGGAACTGTGATGAGTTGCATACTATCTTGAGGTTGGTGTTGAAAGCTGGAAACCACATGAATGCAGTAAGTATTTTGAACTGAGTAAATCTAATACACAGAATTCATGATCATCTTTTGCTTTAATTTGCTCACTGCCAAAAATGCTAGGTCTGTTTTATTAAAGAAACAATGCTACTGTATTGGACAATTTCCAGACAGATTCAATTGCTGGAACAGACGAGAACAGCCTGCACTAAATCTCAATTGCTGTGTGCTTCACTGTAAAGTGTGACTGAAACAGACATTCCATCTGCTTTTTTTAAATTGCAAAATCACCATCAAGTGCAGGACATCACAAAGGTTGAAAAATTGAGGGAAATCAAGCAGACATTGGTCCAGAATTTGCGGTGGATAATAGCGGCGAACGAACAGCGTTCACTGTTATTAGCCCTTTGAAACTGAATGCAACTTCAGGATTTAGCGCATGCGCATCCTAACACAGCAATCCTGATGTTGCAGTCAGTTATTCACTGCTCCGACACTGGCTGTGCTGTGGACCCCATTTCCCCATAGCTAGTAATCAGTTTAATCAGGGAAATCAGTAAAACTGACAAAAACCTCAGCTTTTCTGTGGTCATATCACTGTTAAATACCCCATTAAAAGTTGGATTAGGTGCAACTGGGATTTTAACAGCGTATTGACTGTTAAATAAATGTTAAAAACTAATTTTAATTTTGTGGCGTGTCAAATTTCCCCATTTTAATAAAAATTACAATTTTTAAGAAACTATAAAAAACATTTTTTATATTTTTTAAAGTTTGTTCATATTTATTTCAGGTTTACCTTTCCCCCATGCGAGAGCCCCATCTTTGTGGGAAGCTATCTTCGGAGCCAGCGGCAAACGCCTTTGCTTCACTGACCACAAATTACAGGCCATAATAGCTGAAAATTACTGTGGAGTAAATTGTGGGTTACTAAAAAAATTGGAGAGGTCACCAGTTTACTCAGAACGTTGCTGTTTTCAGTCTGTGTATAAAATCAGGACTATGTCTGCCACACAGTAGGCAGCCAATGAAAAGTGCTCTTAATCAGCTGTGAAATACAATTTGGAAGCAGTTAAGCACCTTAAATAGTACTGGGAAAGGCAGATGTTTACGCAGCAAAATTGCGAATGATTGGGCGTTACAGAGTGAGGAAACCCAAGTTTTCAGGGCAGAAGCTGCAAGCATACTGAAAGGAGTCACTGAGAGGAGGCACACAATTTATAGAACTGATGCCCATCCCTCCCGCACCCAAAAGTGTTTGGTGCATCAGACATGGGAGGAGATGACTGAAAGAAGTTTATACTAGTCCTAGATATAGCTGACCACATGCAGAGCCTTTGCAATGCACAGCCTAAAGTGGTTTAGGGCTTCCAGATCCCAAAGTCTTCAAGATCAACACTGTTGCATATTTCACAACTTTGCCATCAAAAGAGGATAAGCATATGTTAGATGGAAGAGTTTCCCACCTGCAGCCAAGGACAGTGTAAAACAAAGATGAGAAGCCAAAAGAGATTCTGCATTTTTGCAGGCAGCAAGTGCCATATGACAGCGCCTCATTGCTAACACCTTCACCTCAGTGCCCACCCAATGCAGGAATAGTCCTCTCCACGTGTACACAATGCAGTGGCCAAATGCACACTTTGCACTGATTCAGCTACCATGCATTCTATTTCAACAGAAAATGCTGGAAATACTCAGCAGGCCAGGCAGCATCCGTGGAGAGAGAAACAGGGTTAACGTTTCAGGTCTGGGACCCTTCATCAGAACTGGAAAAAGCTGGAAATGTAACAGATATTAAGCAGGTGCAGAGGCGGGGGGTGCGGGGGCGGGGGGGGTGGTTAGGAGGGGAGGAAGGAATTGAAAGAACATGCTGTGAAAATGTTGCAAATGGGAATGACAAAATCATACTGCATGAAAAATGGGGGCAGGGATTATTATCTGAAATTGTTGAACTCTACGTTGAGTCCGGCAGGCTGCAAAGTGCCCAATCGAAAGATGAGGTGCTGTTCCTCGAGCTTACGTTGAACTTCATTAGAACAATGTAATAGGCCGAGGACAGAGAGATCAGAGTGGGAGTGAAGTGGAGAATTAAAGTGACAGGCGACCGGAAGCTCGGGGTCACCCTTACGGGCTGAACAGAGATGTTCCGCAAAGCGGTCGCCCAATCTGCTTTGCGGAACACCTCTGTTCAGTCCGTAAGGGTGACCCCCGAGCTTCCAGTCGCCTGTCACTTTAACTCTCCACTTCACTCCCACTCTGATCTCTCAACGTAAGCTCGAGTAACAGCACCTCATCTTTCGATTGGGCACTTTGCAGCCTGCCGGACTCAACGTAGAGTTCAACAATTTCAGATAATAATCCCTGCCCCCATTTTTCATGCAGTATGATTTTGCCATTCCCATTTGCAACATTTTCACAGCATGTTCTTTCAATTCTGTTGTGTTTGTACTGCTATACACAACTGCATAAAATAATAAAGCAGCAGAGACTGAGAGTAACTTCAAGTGATCTTTACTGGTTAACTGGAACTTCGGCACTGACTATACAAATCGATACGCGTCTGTTATATACGCTTGCAACTAAGGATGTACATCCGCAAAACAAAGTAGTCCCTTCAATGTTGTATACATTACACTTCCTCCCCCTTTAGTTTAATAGTATATTAATGCAAAATTTCTATAATTAACATACAGAGCCTGTCTTTACAGTAACCTTTTGGTTTTCTTAAAAGTAACAAAATTCAAATTCCAACATAACATTTTATTTTGTCAACAGCCCTTTTACAAGTCAAGTCTCTGGGGAGGCCTCCTCTGCCTCTCTGGGTAACGTCTCTCCAGACTCTTTTGCTTTGGGGAATGAGACTGTACAGGTACAGTTGCATCAGGTGAGCTATCAGCACAGGTAGAGCTCTCAGCTGTGGATGAGGCTGGTGCTGATGCTGATGAATCAGGAGTGTCTGTTTCCATGTCAGGTGAGTCTGGGCGAGGTATAGGGGTGTTTTCCACCTGAACATCCAGAATTTGGTCCACATGATGTCTCAAAACTTCCTCTCCCACATCCACAGTATACATCAGTGGTCCCTCTCTTGTGGATATTGTACCTGGTTGCCACTTTTCCGTCCGGAAATCACGAGCAAGAACTGACTGTCCCACACTGAAGCTTCTTGTTGGCTTAGCATTCAAATGTTTGAACTGTTTGTTCTCTACATCACGATGTACATTCGGTTTAAGAAGGTCCATGCGAGATCTCAGGTTCCTGTTCAGAAACATCATCGCTGGAGTCTGATTAGTGGCTGCGTGTACTGCGTTCCGATAAGCAAAGAGGAAATTGTCTATCTTGTGTTGCAGTGGCAGATTCTCGCTGTACATTGCTTTGATGGCCTTCTTGAAAGTCTGGATGAATCTTTCTGCCAAGCCATTTGTAGCTGGATGGTACGGGGCAGATGTGTAGTGCTTGATTCCATTTTTCCTCATGAAACCTTGGAATTCGTCAGAGACAAATTGTCCTCCATTGTCTGTGCAGATTTGTTCCGGTAGGCCATTTCTAGCGAACATGGTCCTCAGAACTGAAATGGTCTTTTCAGATGTGGTTAATTTCATTTTAATGACCTCGGGCCATTTGGAATGTGCATCGACTGCAATCAAGAACATGGAGTCCATGAACAGTCCAGCAAAGTCGATGTGCACACGTTGCCATGGTGATGAGGGCCATTCCCATGGATGGAGAGGGGCTTGTGGTGGTGCGTTCTGGACCTTTTGACATCCTGAGCAGCTCTTTGTCAGGTCCTCAATCTGTTTGTCAATTCCCGGCCACCACACATATCCACGGGCAAGGCTTTTCATCTTTACCGTACCTAAGTGGCCATCATGCAGTTCATCTAGCACTCGGTTACGAAACTTGGGAGGAATCACAACTCGTGAGCCGCACATCAGTGTTCCCCGACACACTGATAACTGCTCCCTCCTAGCTGAGAATGCTGGAAACAATGAGTCACCATGCGCTGGCCATCCCTTCACAGTGCTGTCATAAACTTTTGACAATGTAGGGTCATTGCGTGTTTCTCTTTCAATGAGGGAGTTTATCACTGGTAGCTGCTCAACTATTGTTGTGTGAAATACCTCTGCTGAGTCAACTGTTGTAGTTCTCTCTGAGGTCGGCAGTGGTAAACGTGACAAACCATCGGCGTTGCCATGTTGCTTGGTCCCCTTGTATTCAATGTCATACAGGTGAGCCCCTAGGAAGAGTGACCATCGCTGCAGCCGTTGTGCCGTCATCACTGGAACCAAGGTCATCCTTGGGTTGAAGATTGAAACGAGAGGCTGGTGGTCAGTTAACAGTGTAAACTGTTGACCATACAAGTAGTGGTTGAATTTCTTGACTCCCCACACAAGGCTGAGGGCTTCTCGGTCAATCTGTGCATAATTGCGTTCAGCTGTAGTCAATGATCTTGAGGCAAAGGCTATTGGTCTTTCTGAGCCGTCTGGGAACTTATGTGACAACACGGCACCAATGCCATGGGGTGAAGCATCACATGCCAGTCGAATAGGTAAGGATGGGTCAAAGTGAGCTAGCACCTCTTCTGAAGTAATGAGTCTTTTACTCTCTTGAAAAGCTTGTTCACAGCTGTCACTCCACTTCCATTGTGACCCTGTCTGTAGCAGTGCATTTAGTGGATGTAACACTGTGGATAGGTTGGGCAAGAACTTGTGATAGTAGTTCACCAGTCCAAGATATGATCTCAACTGAGACACATTTTCAGGTGTTGGTGCATTAATCACAGCTTCAATCTTGTCTGGAGACTTGTGTAAACCGTCCTTGTCAATCACATGTCCACAGTATGAGATTTCCTTTTTGAAAAACTCACACTTGTCTCGGTTCGCTCGGAGCCCATACTCCCGTGACCTGATGAGCACCTGTTCGAGGTTGGAAAGGTGGTCATTGTCATTCTTGCCAGTAATGATGATGTCATCAAGATAACACTGAGTACCTGGGATCCCCTGCAGGACTTGGTCCATTGCCCTTTGTCAGATTGCAGGAGCTGATGCTATTCCGAATACCAGCCGATTGTACTGGTAAAGGCCTTTGTGTGTATTTATTGTCAGGTACTTCTTTGATGCGTCATCAATTTCCATTTGGAGATAGGCCTGGGCCAAGTCAATCTTTGTGAAGCGTTCCCCTCTTGACAGGGAAGCAAAGATGTCCTCAATGCGAGGCAATGGGTACTGTACTGTGTGGAGGACTGGGTTAACAGTCACTTTAAAGTCTCCGCAGATGCGCACTTTTCTTGGCTTTCCTGGTTTAGTGCTGGAGGTTTTCTTCATCACTGGAACTATAGGTGTGACCCATTCACTCCAATCCACCTTGGACAGGACCCCTAACTGCTCCAAGTTCTCCAGCTCTGCTTCTACTGAAGGGCGAATTGCATAAGGCACTGGTCTGGCCTTATGGAACTTTGGATTTGCGTTCTCCTCAATCTTAATTTTTGCTTTCATGCCCTTAAGTGTTCCTATTCCCTTCTTGAACACTTCCTGAGAGTCAGAGAGTATTTGTGACAGTCTCACAGGAGTGGTGTTACTGTCCTCCTTTGCTGACACAAACAGTGCTTGGATGGTGTGCCAATCCAACTGTATTTTCCTGAGCCATTCGCGTCCCAGCAATGGTGGTCCTCCATTTTCCACTACATAAAGGTTCAATTGCGGTATTTTTTTTTCTTTGTGTGTCACTGTCACTTTTATTTTACCTTTGGAGCACACTCTTTGTCCTGTGTATGTCTTTAACAATACTTTAGTTGGCCTTAGCGGTATGTGTGAAAACAGTCGTTTGTAGTCATGTACAGAGATCACTGTTAAAACTGAGCCTGTGTCCAACTCCATTTTCAGCCTAACTCCTGCCACTTCTGGAGTAACCCATATTATTCTGTGATCCCCTGTCTCTTTCACACTGTGTAGTTTTAGACAAGCCAGATCCTCTTCCTCTGAGTCTGTGTCACTTTTTTCTTTATCCGAACTGTCTCCAGTGACGTAGTGTACCTTCTTGTATCTATCTTTGAAAGGTTTCTTGTTTTCAGTCACTTGATGTACCTTTTTGTTACTCTGTATTGTATCAGTTTTCTGCTTATTTGCTTTGCAGACCCTTTCAATGTGCCCTCGTCTGCCACATTGTCTGCAATCTTTATCTTTAAACCAACAGTCATTGTGGTCATGTGACATTTTGCCACAGCAATAGCACTTCTTTTCTTGTTTCAGTGACATTTTATTAGTTGAATATTCCAGGGATTTTTGTTGAATTTCTAAAGCGCCACGTGCTGCTGCTTCCATTGATATTGCAATACTCAGAGCCTTCTCCAATGTGAGGTCTTTTTCAGACAGGAGCTTCTTTTGTGTGCTTTCACTTTGCATGCCACACACAAATCTGTCCCTCAATGCGTCTGATAAGCCCACTCCAAATTGGCAATGTTCTGATAATTTGTGCAACTTTGCCAAATATTCAGAAATGCTTTCATTTTTGCTCTGGTTCCGTTTATGGAATTTAAATCTTTCAGCTATGAGCAGTGGTTTCGGCCTTAAATGGTCTTGGAGTGTGTCCACTATTTGTTTGAATGTTTTGTTTGCTGGCTTTTCAGGGGTTAATAAACTACGTAGCAGCCCGTATGTCTTTGCGCCCATAACACTCAGCAAAACAGTGGCTTTCTTTTCTACCTCCACTCCGTTAGCCTCACAGTACAACTCCACTCTTTCAATGTAAGTTGCCCAGTCTTCAATGCTGCTATCAAATGCTGCAATCATGCCAATCATCGCCATTTTTTTTTTCCAAACCCGTTTTTCTTTCTTTACTAGTTAGCTAGCGGCATGCAAGTTCTATGCACTTTTCACTTGACTTACGTATCCCCTGCCTAGCTTAGCAAGCGTACTCCGTTTTCTCTGCCTTCTTGCTCCTTTCTTCCAAATTTCGGTGTCCTCTGGATGCGATGCCAGAATAGGAAGACGTAGGTTCATAATTCTCGTCGCCAATTTGTTGTGTTTGTACCGCTATACACAACTACATAAAATAATAAAGCAGCAGAGACCAAGAGTAACTTCAAGCGATCTTTACTGGTTAACTGGAACTTCGGCACTGACTATACAAATCGATACGCGTCTGTTATATACGCTTGCAACTAAGGATGTACATCCGCAAAACAAAGTAGTCCCTTCAATGTTGTATACATTACAAATTCCTTCCTCCCCTCCTAACCCCCCACCCCGTCTCTGCACCTGCTTAATATCTGTTACATTTCCAGCTTTTTCCAGTTCTGATGAAGGGCCCCAGACCTGAAACGTTAACCCTGTTTCTCTCTCCACGGATGCTGCCTGGCCTGCTGAGTATTTCCAGCATTTTCTGTTATTATTTCAGATTTCCAGCATCCGCAGTATTTTGCTATTATATGCATTCTATTTCTTTGATCTGCTATTACCGTATTCTGTATCTTCCCAAGAAAACTCTCTTGACACAGCTGAAATAAAGTGCAATCAAAATTAATACCTTAGAAATGATTTTGTATGTGTTTGGTTTGCTGTGACAGTGTTTCCCATTGGTGACTGCGTATGTTTAGGGTGCATACTTCTAGATGTTCCTCCACTGGCAGGGGATGTGTGGTGCCTGGCTGCTGTGTGCCAACATGAGTCTCTTGGGATTGAGGTAACACGCTGCCTCTTTGTGCAGGGTCATCTGCAATTAGTTCTGCCACATCTGCTGCTGTAGAAACTGACTGCTTCTGCTAGCATTCTGGCATATTTATTATCATTTGTGGGGGAATGTTGGATGTAGCACTGGATGTGCCACCACTGCATGAAGCACCAGCCTCCTCATTCTTAACTACTTCAGCTATGTCTTTGTTGCTGGGCACTGCCTTAGTATATCAATTGACATTTGTGTGAGGAGATTACTAGGTAAGAATGAGGGCAAAGAAGCCCTTGCATAATTCCTTTCTTCTGTTCTCCCAGCGTGTGGAAACCAGACAAAAGAGCCTTTTGGACATTGGAACACAAGGCCTCTATAGTATATGAGATTTCATGAGTTACTAACTTAAGACCACCATCCCTAGGGCTCCACTGCAAATGACCCTGGAGTTGCCATGCACTGTTCAGTAGTTCTGTTATGCTCGAGTGCACAGATGCGGGCATTGAACACTTTCACAGTAACCATCATCAGACTATATAAAACAGTGGTACTCAGATAGCATACATTTTTTAAATGCAGCTTCCATGAGGTCTGGGATACCTGAGTAGAGGGAGAAAGAATAACAAGAAAACTTTAGGAAGGCCTCCAGTTTCATCATGACACATTCCTTCTATGTTCTCAAACAAAACCATGTCCATCTTATATTCACTGCCCAGGCACGCACAAGGAAAAATGGGATGCTCACTTGGGCGAGCTGCCTGTGGAGGCACAACAGGCACTGGCAGTTCATTTAAATTATTGAAAATGTTGCCTCAGGCCTACCAATTAGGGGGAAAATGGGCCCAGACGAACTTCTACCTGCCTCGAAAGAAATAAGGTTTAATGATTTAACCATTGCACTGCAAGAGTACATTAAATGCACTATATAAATGCAAGTTGTTGCTGTTGCTGTTGAAAAGCAATGAAGTTTGCATGCATTGAAAGTGTCAAGAAGAAAGTTAATGAATATAGAGCAAATCATCAACAAAGGAGGACATATGGGTGGTTGATAAAATGAAGATCATTGATATGAGGGTGGAACAGAGTGGGAAAGTTGCACCAAATTTTAACACAATGTTTTTTGTATTTTTAGTTTGTACCTCCAGATACAGTATGGTTGCTCTTCACTTTCACCAAGGGCAGTAAATTAATGGTTGTGAATCAGCTGCCTGTAATGCATCCTGCCCGATTGCCAGTTCCAGTGAAGTCAATGGAAAGGAATATCAGACGGGGCATATAAGAACATAATAGGAGCAGGAGTAGGCCATTTGGCCCCTCAAGCCTGCTGCGCCATTTAATAAGATCACAGCTGATCTGATCTTGACCTCAACTCCATTTTCCCGCCTGCTCCCCATAACCCTTGACTCCCCTGTAGCTCAAATATCTGTCTATCTCTTCCTTGAATATATTCAATGACCCAGCCTCCACAGCTCTCTGGAGTAGAGAATTTCAAAGATTCATGACCTTCTGAGAGAAGAAATTCCTCCTCATCTCCGTTTTAAATGGGCAACTCCTTATTCTGAAACTGTGTCCCCTAGTTCTAGATTCTCCCACGAGGGGAAACATCCTCCCTGCATCCACCCTGTCAAGCCCCCTCAAAATCTTATATGTTTCAATAAGATCACTTCTCATTCTTCTAAACTCCAATGAGTATAGGCCCAACCTGCTCAACCTTTCTTCATAAGATAACCCCTTATCTCAAGAATCAACCTAGTGAACCTTCTCTGAACTGCCTCCAATGCAAGTATATCCCTCCTTAAATAAGGAGATCAAAACTGCACGCAGTACACCAGTGCCCTGTACAGTTGTAGCAAGACTTTGCTACTTTTATACTCCATCCCCCTTGCAATAAGGGCCAACATTCCATTTGCCTTCCTAATTACTTGCTGTACCTGCATGTTAACGTTTTGTGTTTCATGTACAAGGACCCCCAGATCCCTCTGTACCGCAGCATTCTGTAGTCTCTCTCCATTTAAATAATAATTTGCTTTTTTATTCTTTCTACCAAAGTGGATAACCTCACATTTTCCCACATTATACTCCATCTGCCAAATTTTTGCCCACTCACTTAACCTATCTATATCCCTTTGCAGACTCTTTGACCGCGATTTTTCCTATCGCTGCGGCTTGGGGGCGGGACAGCTGCCTTCCAGGTCCAAGTCCCGCCCCCAACGACATCAGACACACAGGTGCGATTTTGCATCAATTGGCCTTGTTAAGACCGGGCTTGCCAGCCAATTAAGAGGAAGCCGGTGTCAGATGACATCAGTTGATGACGCGTCATCTGCCAGTTTTCTAAAAGGGGCCACGCACAATTTTTTTTGACAGCTGATTTTTCAGTGTTTGACAGCATTGAGGTGCTGCAAACACTGACAATCACTGTACAAAGGTGAGCCCTTGCACCTAGGCTCTCCAGTGACTCCCTCCTTAGGCTAGAACAAATGGCAGCTGCAGATGAGGTTACAGAAGTGATCTATCACTGGTGAGAGAGGTTCTCCCAATGAGGTGGGACTACACACACAATCCAAAACTTGTCACCTACATAAAAGTCTAAATGTGTTAAAAATGATTTTCCCAACATTTTCTTACCTCTGAAACTCACCGGTGTACCATTGGATCCTTCACACCACTTCTGCAGCTGTCATCAATGCAGAAACATTACAGCACACCATACTTACCTGGCATGGTGTCCAGACATCGGGAAGCCCGCAGTAGACCTGTCAAAATTGCAAAAAGCCTCTTAACTGCCTGTTAACAACCTGTTAACAAGCAGTTAAGTGCCTATAATCCTCTTCCCGCCGCTAGGTGTCGGGTCCATGCGCAAACTGGGGACCCGACACCGGGAAGATTGTTTGGAGGCGGCTTGACAGTGGGATTCCGACCTGCTGTCAATCTTAGCGATTTTGCCGAATGTCCCGCCTCCAAACCCGCCCCTGAGCGCCAGCAAAATTCCAGCCTTTGTGTCCTCTTCACAACTTGCTTTCTCTTCTATCTTTGTATCGTCAGCAAATTTAGCCACAGTACACTCGGTCCCTTCATCCAAGTCATTAATATAGATTGCAAGTAGTTCAGCCCCCAGCACTGATCCCTGTGGCACACCACTAGTTACAGTTTGCCAACCACATTTATCCCAACTCTCTGTTTTCTGTTAGTTAGCCAATCTTCTATCAATGCTAGTATATTACCCTCAACACCGTGAGCTCTTATATTGTGCAGTAACCTTTTATGCGGCACCTTATCGAATGCCTTCTGGAAATCCAAATACACTACATCTACTGGTTCCCCTTTATTCACCATGCTCGTTACATCCTCAAAGAACTCTCGTAAATTTGTCAAACACGATTTCCCTTTCATAACACCATGTTGACGCTGCTTGATTGTATTATAATTTTCTAAATGTCCTGCTATTACTTCCTTAATAATGGATTCCAGCATTTTCCCAATGACAGATGTTAGGCTACCTGGGCTATAGTTTCCTGCTTTCTGTCTCCCTCCTTTCCTGAATAGGAGAGTTACATTTGCGGTTTTCCAATCTGTTGGGACCTCTCCAGAATCCAGGGAATTTTGGTAGATTACAACCAACGCATCCAGTATCTCTGCAGCCACTTCTTTTAAGACCCTAGGATGCAGGCCATCAGGTCCAGGGGACTTGTCAGCCTTTAGTCCCATTAGTTTGCCTAGTACTTTTTCTCTCGTGATAGTGATTGTTTTAAATTCCTCCTTCCCTATCGCCCCTATACAATGGCAGCCAATCCACAACCAGCGGTTTACCATCCCTGCTGAAAGTGAAAATTACCCAGAGTCAGTAATGCATTGAGGTTTTGCTGCTAATCATGTTTTTGTTAATAAATATTATGACCTACCTTGCCATATGTTACCATAATAATATCCCCTTTTAAAGCAAAGATAGGAAAGCTATGTGTGAAATACCTTATTGCAACTATTACAATTACACAAGCATGTAACACATCTCTGGACAACCATGCAAATTTATTTATTATTCCATTTGCAGGGAAGATATTCAGGAAATGCTGCAGGATTTCGTATTGCATCACTGTTGAAGCTCGCTGACATAAAAGCAAATAAACCTGGCATGAACCTGATGCATTTTGTGGTCATGGTGAGCATTTTGAACACAAAGCAAAGCACTGCCATGAGATCTGTCTCCGGACCCCAAGAAAGAAAATAACACTTTGGGCAGTAAAATTCATTGTGATGGGTTTACTGCATTTTGTAGTATGGATTTAACACAGTAGCAAATGCTTTATGACTGTGTCAGCTATGGCTCAGGGGTAGCACTTTCACCTCCAAGTCAGAAGGTTGATGGGTTCAAGTCCCACTCCAGAGGCTTGAGCGCATAATCGAGGCTGACACTTCAGTGCTGTACTGTTAGAGGTGCAGTCTTTCAGATGAGACGTTAAACTGAGGCCCTGTCTGCTTTCTCAGGAGGATGTAAAAGATCCCACGGCAGTACTTGAAAAAGAGCAGGGGAGTTCTCCCTATGTCCTGGCCAACAATTATTCCTCATTCAACACCTAAAACAGATGATTGAGTCAATAATTTCATTGCTGTATGTGGGAAATTGCCAGGCGCAAATTGCCGTGTTTCCTATATTACAATAGTGACTACACTTCAAAAATACTTCATTGGTTGTAAAGCGCTCTGGGAGGTCCTGAAATTGTGAAAGGCACTACATAAATGCAAATCTTTCTTTCTAATAGAGTACAAATGTCAATTATTAGGGGGCATATTACATTATGTCTGCCATTTTCTAACTAGATAAGAAGACTTATAAATATTATAAGTCACGAGTTTGGTTTTATTACTGGCAACAAATTTAAGTTAATACATTTATATTACACTGGTGGACCTCCTGCGGCATTGCATGTGATGTTGATGTCTCTCATATTTGTCACTCTCATCTTTGTGTTAGTATTTCTGTCTGTCTCCTTCCCTCTTCTGCAGTTGTGTTTTTCTCTTCTTTTTTTATCTTGTATGGTCTGGTGAAAAGGGGGTCTCTGATGGCTGGAAGCTGCATTTTGCAGTTGTGGGTTTGGGGAAAATGCAGCCTGCATTGCTCAGCGGTTCTCTTCCATCGCCTCTCCCTGTGTCACTTGCTTTCCCTCCAGTCCCTAGCTCCTATTGGGTCCCCCACTCCTTTGGCTTCCCTGTCCTCCTGTACACTCTGCTCTACTCCTTTCTTCCCCATTTGCCCTCCCCACCTCTCATATCAATCCCATTCCTTTTGTTCCAAGTTCATTAACTCTGGTTGCCTCACCTCCTATCTTCCCTTATGCAGAATGATTCCCCTCACCTTCACGTCTGTAGCTCCCCCATCCCCTCACAGTAGCCAAGGGAAAGCCGACTTCCCAGTACTAAGCTGAAAAACAGCTTTGTTTTTAAAGTGCTTCTGGCACAAAGAATAAAAGATGTGGGAAGATTTTAACCCGCCCTGCCTGGTGGGAAGGGGGAAGGGGGCCATTAAAATCGAGGTTCAGCCTTCCTGTCCCATTCATGCTGGAATCTCATTGGCCACCATTTTAACTGCTCCCTGCATTGCAATGACCTTGGTGCCTGCCTGAAGCAGGTGGAAGCCTCATAATTCTTAGCAAATCAGTGTTCTATTACATCAATGGGACCACGATTGGATTTTAACTCAGGCCTGAGCAGGTAAATCACTGCTGCTTTCCTGTCAGGTGAAGGCATGTCAGAAGCTGTCGGGAGGACAAAGAGACCCTCCAAGGTAAGTTAAAAGCCTTTGGAGGCCAGAAGCAGGAGTCGTGTCTTTCCCTACTTCAGATTTTCCCCCTTCACTCCCTTGAAACCCTATCAAAGCCGTCTCCCTGTGACTTGCCTCTTTCCAGTGAGCCTTCCTTTGGTACTGGTTGTCCAAACTTCCACTCCCGCCCATGGCCAGCTGTCGCTTTCTGCTTGTTTTGGATCTACAGCTGACCAGCAACATGCAGGTGAGTCCTGGGAGCTAAAATACCCTGAAATCTGTGACTGTGAGAGCGTTTTGCACTCACCCCACCCCTCGCCCAAACAAAACTAATTAAGAGTTAAAAAATGCTCTTAGGAAGCATGGGGAGGATTGCAGAAGCGTAAACCCAGAGTGGGAAGCCACATGTGGACTAACCTGAGGCCTGAGAGAGGCGATGGAGAGAGGGACTGCACCCCAATGGCTGGCAGCATTGTCAGAATAAATCTTCAATAAAATTAAATGGAGTATAAATGGAATGAAATATTCCCAAATAGATCTTATTAAATAAAATGTACAACTGAATAAAATGGGCTCTAGTGTACATAGTTGTGGCTGCCAGGTGTGACAAAATTGTGACATAGAGTGTGACAAATGGAGTGCACATACTCTGAGCACATTGTAGTACTGCAACATTCTGAAAAATGGGCACTGCTGTATACCTAAGACATCTTCCAGTTGCATGAAAAGTTGCAAGAAGCCAAATGGATTTTTAAAAAGCGTTGTGGTGGGGGGGAGATTCCAGAACTGTAAAAAGGCATGTAAATATGAAAACTCACAATGCTACAAGTTTCTAATCTGTATAGATTTATATAAATAACTTAGTTAATAGGCTACATTGGGAATATTTTATAGACCCTGCATGTATTTATAAAAATAATTTATGGCCATCCCTATGATATTTATTTATGACTAAAACTGACAGAAAACACATGACTGAACAAAATCAGCAGTTGATGCTGTCTTCCTCACACTGACGAAATGTGCCCTAAGGTTTCACCCCTGATATTGCAGAACGTTTTGTGTTACAAACAATTTTCACATTTCAGGTCAATGGCCCTTTTTCTGCCATCCTTTACACTTCTGGGCACTTAGGAAATTTTTCATGATGCCCCATGTCTTTTGGCAGCCCTTACCTGTGGGTAAAGTTGTTCCAAAAATAATATCCTTCAATTTTATGCATTATTTTATTATTAGAAAAATTTCAATCTCTGGGAAGCATTGTCTTCTAAGTGACTACTACCCTCCCTTTGCTGTTACGCACAAGTCATGTTGTTAGCATTGTTTAAATTCCGTTTGTCGGAGTATAAATTTGATTAACTCTAACTAACATCTGATTGGATTGTTTTACTTATTTATCAGTGGTAAGTTAAGACATGAACCTGAAAATGGAACATTAACAGTTCCGTAGTAATTATATATGATTAGCATGGTTAGCACCTATCATAAGTATTTTTCTTCCCAACACGCCACAAAATGAGGCCTTTTTCTGTCTCTTCAAGAGCAGGTATTTAAGGGAGTAGACAGTAAACTTTAAATACAAATTCGGCTTTTTTTCTGCCCTTCATACTCTCTTGGACAGTGTTTCCAGGCTTCACTTTCATTACATCTCATCTTCAGTTGTCACTGCAACTTTCCTCTTCACTTCACTTCAGTTCTCACTGCAGTCTTTCCTCTTCACTTCCCTATACTATCATCCACATTTTGGCTGTGAGGGAGTCAGCTCCAGGCCACAAAAAAACTCTCCTTTATATTTGTACATAGAATCTTTGTGATGAGGTGCACAACCTACTAGTCATTTTCTGGACAATAATCCAAGTGATACAATTAGCAGCTACTAGACTCTGCAGGATGTTGAATTTAAATAGAAAATCTGAAACTTCAGCCCTTTATTCGATTCAAATATAATTTATCTGCAACTGTTAATTAAATGGTTAGATGTGTGTGTGTGTTTTATGTGCAGCATTCTGCAGAAGCAGCATGTGGTTTCAGTCGCTGGTGTATTTGAGATTCTTCATGTCATAAATCCATTGCAGCTCATTTCTTTGTCAGAGTGAAACTGTTATTTCTTTTGTTAACAGGAAGCAGAAAAAAAAGACAAAAAGCTTCTTTCCTTCCCAGATAAACTGGAGCACATTGGAGCAGCTGCCAGGTAGGATGAAATTCTCTCTCCCACTATCAACTGCACAATGTTATTTGACTTCCGTCTTAATTACTACATACTTACAGACATTTCTCTATGTCAACACATATCTTGACAGCTACTAATTTCCTTCAAGTCTATAAATGTTCTGTGCTCCTACTTTACAGTAAGAAATAACTTGCATTCATGTAGCAAGAATTTGCATTTATATGAATGCAGTAGTATTCATGCCATACCTTTGTGCTGTTCTTCATGTCATGCAGCCTCTGGCCCTCATGTCAGAACCTCTAGAAGCCATGTTGAGTCTTCATGTAACATATTACCACAGTTGTTGCCTCCTTTAGATATTCAGAGGCTGTACCGTAACAACATTTTGTTCAAGTTTCTTAATAACAGAACTTCTATGATCTGGTTGGGAAAATGTGCTTTCCTCAAATTTTGTACAGCAATATCCCCCCAAAATCATGCATTTCACAGCTGGATTTATGAACTTTTAGATATTCATACTGGATTGAGTACCATTAAATGATCTCCATTACAGGTGCCTAATGATTGGCTGCTAGTTTCTTGTACCTGCTAATTGCTAATGAAATCACATTCTCATATTTTTTAAAACGTGCGTCTCTACAATTTTGTTAGTGTCATACAATAGGAAGCAAAACAGGAAAATATAGCCTTGGATGATGACTGAGGATTTTAAAAAGCACAAGCTACTCTATGACTGATAGAATTGTGAGGAGCAGAGAAGGTAGTTTATATCCAGGTTTGATCTAGTTGTCAATGGCAGAGATGACCATTAAGGTTATCAGTTACTGGTTCCAGTCACAAACTTTGAGAACTGGCTGAGTTTTCAGCTTTGTAAACACTTCTGGTTTAAGAGATGATCCAACAGAGTTTTTTTTAGATGTTTAATTTTGGTGTGGACATTTAACATTATTTTTTGATTAAAGGATACCAGCAAGTTTGGAATTGAGGAGAGCCAGTAAAATGCATCGATTAAATTCTCACTCTTCGACATCTCAGGTTATCCGAAGATGGTTTAACAGAGGAGCTGAATAAGCTGTCGGAAAGACTTGCCTCTCTGCAGACAAATTTGAATGATGATCCAGAGCTTGAAGCACAGATGGCTCTGTTCCTACAGGTAAAGGTGCTTAAAGGTTTGAACACAAAGTGATATAAATACTGAAACCTTCCCTTTCATTCCCATAAAGATTGTTGAAATTGAAAGCAGAGGAAAGTTGTAACTGGAGGGCACTGAAGGCTCCTTTCCAAACGGCTAATAGTGTCATTTAGTGTATAAGAAATCTAAGATTATGAGGAGATTAGCTTTGGAAGAGAGATGCATTTTTGTGTTTGCTCCCCTTGCCCAGTTTCAACCTGTTTCTATTTGAGCTGAATCTGAAGTTCTTCTTGATTAAAACAGAGTCTTTACTGAGTCCAAGTTCACAAGTGCATTTCTGCCATTAAACTCAGCAGCATAGCAATATAGACCTGTTCTAGTGCAGCTATAGGTTCTAGCCGAGTGATATCTTGCACTATGGTCACACGTTCTGGTCCATTTCTGGCCAGCAATGCAGTTATGGAGTTCCAGTTTATTTTTTAATTAGTTCTTGTGGTGTGGGCAGTATTTATTGCTAATCCCTGCTTACCCTGAGAGCATTAAGAATCAGCCACGTAGTGTGGGACTGAAGTCATGTGTAGGCCAGACGAGGTAGGGCTGTCAAGTTCCAATTTGGATGTTAGTGAACCAGTGGATTTTTATGTCAATCCGGAACCTTTAATGGTCATTTTCTGATGCTAACCCACATATTACCACATGTAAACTCACAAGCTTTGGTTGCTTGTCCAGCACCATAACCACTAGAATACCATTCCCATTCTAGTGATAAATGGCACTATGGTCACTGGCTCTGGTCTGCTGACTGGCACTATGGTTATGATAATGACTAAGATTTCTGTATTATATTTTTATATGACTTTAAACAGACAATGGAACTGTTTAAAAATTAGCTCCAGTCAGCTGTATCTCATTGTAACTGTGGCAACGGTGACCAATATACAAACTGGTTGCATAAGTCAGATGGTGGTTATAGAAGATGACTGTCCTTAGTGGATTTCCTTTGTTGTGTCAACACCTCTGTTAAAAACTAAGTGAATTTTAAAATTTGTTTGATGACTGGGACTGGCTGATAACATTGTTAATGTATCTGCGCTAAGAGACGGGAGATATTCATGGCTGAACCACTAAAGAAAAATGTTAGCTGGAAGACAACATTAACATCTTTCCCTACAGTGTGTATTCAGTTGTGCTCTTAGGCTACTCCTGAACTTGTGAGGTATACTTGAAAGGTTTCCCATGACATAAAAATACAGCTCTGATCAGTCATCTTTAATTCTATCTTGAGATCCGAACTCCATGGAT
Organism: Somniosus microcephalus; assembly: GCF_052327205.1. NCBI lineage: Eukaryota > Metazoa > Chordata > Chondrichthyes > Squaliformes > Somniosidae > Somniosus > Somniosus microcephalus. The sequence continues at coordinate 399,844,570 of NC_140987.1, forward strand.
TGAATATTGACATTATCCACATACAGCTCCATATTGTAAAGGTCTATGAAAGACTGTTACATCCAAGAATCCAGTCACGTATCAAGCTGTAGAACAAATACGTTCTTGTGAATTGATTCATACACTATTATTTTCAGTATTGTACTTTCAGTAACTTAAGTGCTTCTGTGCATTATTCTACTTGTAAATAAATTTGACTATTAGCTTTAGCCTATATGCAACTGTTTGATGGTATGGTATTTACCATCATTTAAAAGGAATAAGGAGAATGTTGTGGACAGAGAGAAACTACATAGAACAGGGTTATTGAGAACTCAGTTCATAAATAAATAACGAATGAGGAAGGTGATTCTGCTCATCTTAGTTCATCCATCTTGAAAACCCTACGTCCCTCTGCTGCAGCATCTAGTTGTTTCTTAAATATTTCCAGGATCTTTGCCTCCACTACTCTATCCAGAAGTTCATTCCATGTGTTTATCACTCTTTGTAAGGAATTATTGTATGATATGAGCCAAAGACAGGTATATGGAGTTAGGTCGCAGATCAGCCATGATCTCATTGAATGGCGGAACAGGCTCGAGGGGCTGAATGGCCTACTCCTGTTCCTATGAACCTACATTCCCTAGTTCTACATCCACAATTTAATTTAAAGTAATACTTCCAAATCACCTTTTCCATTCCCTTGATCATTCTGTATTTCTCTAAAAGATCTACTCTCAGATGCCTCCTTTCCAGGTGGGAAATCCCAAGTTTCTCAACTCTTTCCTCATAACTTAGACTGGATCCTCGGGATTAGCCTTGTGGCCCTTCTCTGCACTGTGCCTGAATGTCTACCTTGTTTCTTGGTAACCAGAAATAAACACAGTATTCACGGTCTGATCAGAGCACTGTATAGTTTGACAATGATTTGCCCTGACTTGTATTCTACTGTTTTGATTTTGTTGATAACTTCTCAGCATTAGTTGCACTAGTTAACATTGGGTCTATTAAGACTCCGAGGTCTTTCATCTTCATCCGTAGCTATTTGAACACCTTTCGTGGATTGTGTTGTCCATTTTTCCTTCTTATGTACAGTACTTTACACAGTTGCGCAGGAGAGAAAGCTGGGAATTAAGGGGGAGGGATGTTCATGGGTTCTCAGAGGAGACATCAGCAGCTACATGAATGATCTCGATTTTAGACATTAGAAAACATCTCAAGAGGATAACAATATCTTTAATTGTACAAAGCTGCAGATAAATGCAGCTGAAACCACTCTTGTCACCATTGCCCCTCCATTCAGGTTTCCTGAATGATTCACAATTCTGTATCTGAATGCTGTCAAAAAGATTACATCTTGGACTCTGTCATTGCTTCTCTTAACATAGAAACATGGAAGATAGGAGCAGGAGTAGGCCATTCGGCCCCTCGAGCCTGTTCCGCCATTTAATGAGATCATGGCTAATCATCCAAATTCAGTACCCTGTCCCTGCTTTCTCTCCATATCCCTTGATCGCTTTAGCCTTAAGAAATATATCTAACTCCTTCTTGAATATATTTAATAAGTTGGCCTCAACTGCCTTCTATGGTAGAGAATTCCACAGGTTCACCACTCTCTGGGTGAAGAAATTCCTCCTCATCTCAGTCCTAAATGGCTTACCCCTTATCCTTAGACTGTGACCCCTGGTTCTGGACTCCCCCGCCATCGGGAACATCCTTCCTGCATTTAGTCTGTCTAGTCCTGTTAGAATTTTATAAGTTTCAATGAGATCCCCTCTCATTCTTCTAAACTCTAGCGAATATAAGCCTACTCGACCCAATCCCTCTTCATACGTCATTCCTGCCATCCCAGGTATCAGTCTGGTGAATCTTCGCTGCACTCCCTCCATGGCAAGAACATCCTTCCTCAGATAAGGTGACCAAAACTGCACACAATACTCAAGGTGTGGTCTCACCAAGGCTCTGTACAACTGCAGCAAGACATCCTTGCTCCTGTACTCGAATCCTCTTGCTATGAAGGCCAACATACCATTTGCCTTCTTAACCGCCTGCTGCACAGCGACTGGTGCACAAGGACACCCAGGTCTCGTTGCACTTCCCCTTTTCCCAAATCTATTGCTGTTCAGATAATAATCTGTCTTCCTGTTTTTGCCACCAAAGTGGATAACCTCACATTTATCCACATTATACTGCATCTGCCATGCATCTGCCCAATCACCCAACCTGTCCAAATCATACTGGAATTTCTCTGCATCGTCCTCACAGCACACACGCCCACCCAGCTTTGTGTCGTCTGCAAACTTGGAGATATTACATCTAGTTCCCTCATCTAGATCATTAATATATATTGTGAATAGCTGGGGTCCTAGCACTGATCCCTGCAGTACCCCGCTAGTCACTGCCTGCCACTCGGAAAAAGACCCGTTTATTCCAACTCTTTGCTTCCTGTCTGCCAACCAGTTCTCTATCCAAGTCAGTACCTAACCCCCAATTCCATGTGCTTTAACTTTGCACGCCAATCTCTTATGCGGGACCTTATCGAAAGCCTCTGAAAGTCTAAATAAACCACATCCACCAGTTCTCCCTTATCTATTCTACTAGTTACATCCTCAAAAAATTCCAGTAGTTTAGTCAAGCATGATTTACCTTTTGTAAATCCATGTTGACTTTGTCCGATCCTGTCACTGTTTTCCAAGTGCTCTGCTATTACACCTTTTATAATGGACTCTAGCATTTTCCCCACTATCGATGTCAGGCTTACCAGTCTATAATTCCCAGTTTTCTATCTACCACCTTTTTTAAATAGTGGGGGTACATTAGCTACCCTCCAATCCATGGGAACTATTCGAGAGTCTATAGAATTTTGGACTGGTAACCAATAGGTGTTTAGGAGTGCCTTGGGTTGATTCATATTCCAAATTTCTCTGCAAAAAAGTCAACCTGGTACAACCCCCAGTGGCCTGGCTAGGTTTGGAACTCATACCCTATTCTACTACTCCAAAAATCTCAGCTACTAATCTTCCCCAGTGACTCCATGCTTAAGCATAATTAAATTTCAGCCTGACTTGTATTCTAACCCAGTCTCTGTATACTGGCTGTATATTTGTGACAGGGAATGGGAAAGGATAGCCTCAAGTTAAAATGCACGGAGTTCAGAATGTAAGAACAGAATTTTGTAGAAAATTCTGTTGATGCTTCGGATGACTTTTTTTGTAAGCCTTCTGTTTATCTTTCATTTGCAGACTGCAAAGGAAAAACTGAAAGAGATATGGAAAACGGTAGAATTGTTCCAGAAAATGAGACAGTCCTTGGTAGAATATTTCTGTGAAGATGAAAAGTTTAAGCTGGAAGAGTATTGTACTGTTCTCAAAAGCTTCTGTGAAAAATTCATCAAAGCAATTCAGGTATAGCCAAGTATTTCCAGTATTTGCAGGACAGAATTTAGTTACTGTTGCTGTCAATACTAGGCAATGTTATCATTACAAATATTCATGAAGTTTTATTCTGTTAGCTGAGACATATTCTGGAGTTTGTGCAGTTAGTAGGAGGGCACTTTATTTGCACGAATCAGGTGGATGCAAGTGCCATATTGGGCACTTCTCCAGCACCCACCTGTCCATACCTGTTGGAAACTCCAGCACTCCCTCCCCCTTCTGGGCAAGGGAGCTAATCTGGTGATTTTTTAATTTTATTTTGTCTTCTGGGGTCCAGTGGGGCCTACATACACCCTTGTGGAGGCTGTTACACCTCTACTTACTTGATGGCCAAAATTTTAACTTGGATGTGGGAACGTAGCTGAGAGTGGGGGGCGGGGCGGGGGGGGGTGGTTGGTGCTTGATTGCATTTGGGAAACCTGGGAGAACGGGTTTCCCTCAGCCCTGCTGAATTTACTGGCATGGCCTGATTAACATTTTGCTTCTCTGTTTCCCGCCCACAGCCAGCTAGTTGGAGAGGCTGGCTGGCTGTCGGACTGGTAGGCCTGCAGCACCAGGCCACAGAGAGGGAGGAAGGGTTCGGGGGGGTGGGGAGGGGGGGTGGTGGGAGGTCGGAAGGCTGGGGACCGTCGGAAGGGGTCAGGAGGATGGAGGTTGGAGGGGGATTTGGGGGCCGGGGATCGGAGGCCAGGCGATGGCCTGGGGCCGGAGATTGGAGGCCAGGGGTGGGGCGGTCGGGGGCCAGAGAGGGGGCTGGGGCTGGGTATCGAAAGCTGGAGGGGGGATCGTAGGCTTTGGGGGGTGGGGTCGGAAGGTTGGAGGGGGGATTGGAGATCGGTGGCCTCGAGGGGAGGTCAGAGGCCTCGGGGCTGGGAAGATTGGAAGGGTCGGCGGGTGTCCGATCGCAGGGGGTTGGCGAGGCAGAAATGCTGGATCCAGCAGGTAAGTGGAAAGGTACTTACCTCCTGGATCCAGCAGTCCTCACCTTCCTTTAGCTGGCAGATTCCCCGAGGCCCAGGTAACCCGGCCAGCCAGTTAAATTTAAAATGGAGCTTCAAAATGAGGCATGCAGCCTTATTATAATAAAATTACCAACCCGCCTCCTGGGAGCAGTAGCAACAGGATATGTGTCGTATATGTGTAGGAGCTCTGGAATGGGACTGAGGAGGTGAAAAAGGAGGCCAAGAGCAAAAGAGGAGAGGTCGAAAGCACCATCTACTCCCCACCCCCACAGCTATGTAACCTCCTGAGAGATGCAAAAAAAAAGAGAAAAAACCCAGGACCAATAAGGGAAAAAATACTCTGTAAAATTTCTCTCCGACAGTCTCGGGCGATCAAAACCAGTCCAGGAATTACATGGACCAAGTGTTATCTGTAATGACACTTACCTTCTATATGATGTGATCTCTGCCTTAGTCAAGAACCTTGAAGGCATGAGGAAGTAGAGTGCCAATGTGAAGTGAGAGAGGGTGTGGTGGTGAGAAAGTGACTATTGAGGTGGCTTGTGGGAAGTGCTGGTCTGTTGAAAATGCAGATGTCACTTTGTTTTTCCTTTTTTCTTAAGATTAAAAGGTTTTCAATTGTGATGTATAAAAGTGTTCAAAATTAACCAGATTTATTCAGTTTTTATGTAAAATTTCAAACTTTTCTGGGATAGCATATTCCTAGACACTCACTAAAAAATGCACAACCAATTGGAGGGCAATATGCAGCAGGTATGTGAATAATTCTAAAATTGCTGTCTGCTGCCCTGACTGGAATGATCCTATGGTCAATAGACTAGGTTAGAATCTCGTGTTTGCTATTAACTGATTTTATTTTTTTAAAGAAAATAACATTTTTCCTTTCAGTAACTGATTATCTTTTGATAATCGGAGAAAGAAGTTTTAAAATGTAAAGAAAAATAATACATTCCCAAATGGGAAATTGAGCAGTGGAATTGGTGGAATCCCTTCTATTTTAAATAGTAAAAAAATCACTGCCCCTTTTCATTGCCAATTCCAAAATATTAGAAAACATTCCACACTGTCAAAAATCAAAATTTTCTGCACGTATGCTCCAGGTGTCCCAAGGAAATAAATGTTGTCCTTTAACACTAGTATCCTCCTTCAGACTTTTATGTATTTTATTTGTTCTTTTCCTCCAATACAACTGAAGGAATACTGAATATACTTACAGCCTAAGTTTCAAGCCTGTGTCTCACTGCATTTTCAGTGTAATTACTTGTTTTCGTATGACACAAGCTTATATCGAGGACCATTTTTGAGTTGCCAGCTTTTTGCTGGCTGTGTTAGCATGGTTGGTGGTCAGCTTTTGCTAGATGGATATTTCTAGGATTTTTTTCCCCAAAGTATTAACAGTCAACATTATTTCTCTATTCCTCAGGAGAATACAAATCGTGAAATTGAGGAACTGAAGAGGCAACAGAGGGAGAAGAAAATTGCAGAGAAGCGGCACTCAGTAGCTACTTGTTCCTCTATCGAGATTGAACTTGGTCAAGATGAGCTGGAGAGGACACTTGCCAGAAATCTACGAAGTCAGAGTATGAGGCAATGGGAACGCAGGTCTTTCAAACAGGACACTCTCTCTACTGCACATTGCACAAAAAAGACATACTCCTCTGGGGGAGTAACACAGGTGGAGCGGGACCGTAGCACAAATGGCATAATTAGTGACTTCAATGACAAGGAACTGGCAAATCTCATGCGGAAGGTGTCTGAGAAAGTTCTGAGTCAACAGCTGGGGCACTGTGTTATGCAGGTAGGATCTCCAATTCCAAAAGAAAGGGTAGAAATTCTAAACCAAGAATCTGAGACTATCAAAGAAACAGTAAAATCTGTGCAAGAACCTGGAGAATCCCAGCAAACTCTTCCACTTATCAAAGACTATCCAAAGCTGGATCGCAGAGCTGAGTGTAGAACTCCAGTTAAAAGACTAAAATCTTATGAAAATTTGCCGTTGAAAAAATCACATCCTAGTCACTGCTCAAAGTGGAAGAGAGAGTCCTTGGAGCAAAGAGGGGAACAAGATGCAGCTACAAAGGGGAAACAATTTCACCAATCTTCTCCAACTCCTAAAAAGACTTTTGGTGGAGTAGAGACCAGAGGTGATCAGAGGGATCATTTTGCCAAGGAAGGTCAGCAGAGAAACACAGAATTAGACAAAGGTGAAAGTAGAAGTTTGACTACAAACAGAAAAAGCAAAATGAACAACAGCGATCCTGCCAAGATCTACCCAATTCTAACTCTGAAAGGCCAGAGAGCAACATCTCCGGGACATAAAGGACGTACATCTGAAAAACCTCTCTCTCCCAGGCCAACTTTAACACATAGGAATTTACAAAGTCCAGTACAGAGGAAACCTATCACATCACCTGCAGGTATTAAACAAATGAGTAATATGAAGGAAAAAAAAGAGACTCTCAAAGTACCTGAGCAGGTAACAATGACAAGTGGGAAAAAATCTATCCAAAATCAACAGGAAAAGTGCAGCTCGTCTCAATCCACTTTTACTATAACTTCTGCAGTCACCAGTTCCAAGAGTTCCCTAAACAAATCAGAAACTGCGACATCAGGTTCCAGGAATCCTCATGCCAAACAATCTCTGCAACTCAAGAAACCAAACCCTGACAGAGTTACTACAGTAAAGCACCAAACAGATTCCCTCACACACAAAGGAGCAGTTCAACACACCAGGCCTCTGAAACAGAGCAGAGTATGGCGATGATTCTTCTTAGGCAGATACTAGCAGGTAGCTTGTGTGGCAGTGTTACTAGCCTCTGTGTTGGGACCTGGATGGTATGCCGTTTCTCATGGTCAGTCCAATTACCCTAAATAATATTCTCAGTCAGAACCTTTTTACTGGCTAATAGGATATTTGAGATATTCATCACAAGGTTTGGCGCAATGTTGCTTGTAACTGGACATAATGAAGAAAAGAAACACAACGGGAAGGCGAGTCATTAAAATGATTTGTTTTTCAGAAGAACACAAAAAAAGGAAAGGCCTGTTTTAGAAACTGTGAACAAGCCATTTTATTCAGTTCCTTTTGCTTCATACAGAAACAGGGTTGTATAAATATTTTTCTGATCTTAGAATAACAGATTAGATGTGTTTTAAATGGTTTGGCTAACTTCAGCCGGAAGGGAAATCTTGTTTGGGTTGAGAGTGTGGAAGTGAGTCTGTCTGGCACTTCCTGTTTTGATCTGAAATTTCGACTCCCAGGATTCAAGTCTTGGTCTAATAGCTGTGTAAGCTCATAACTTTGAAATTAAGCACAACAAAGCATAAACGTGCCAATAAGTGCTGGATCATCAGGTCACACAGATTAAACTTATTCCAGCTTTAAGCAAGAACTGCCCTCTACCTCTGTAACATTTGTTGGTAGTAGCCATGATTTTTAATGTTGAACTATTTAGTGACAGGAATGAATATACATGAACTTCAGGAAACATCGAAGGTGGAACTCAAAATGGTCTTCCATCCATCAAGTCAGCACTGAATTCACATCAATCCACACATAAAGGTTAACTGTACAATCCATGTACCGCTGCTGCCTCTCTTCCGTTGCATATTGCAGATACGAGCTGCTATCAAAAGCTTGAGCTGCTCTGATTAGGAACTCTGTATGTTACTGAAGCCAGTAATACATAATGCAGCAATTTAGGGATCAATTTAAAGCAAACCATGACAATGTACTTTTAAGTAAGGACAACTAAGTGCTTATTTTCTGTATTCCATGAACTCATTAAATTATCATTGTTCATTGGAAAGTTTGGTACAGACAGTGACTAGTTAATGTACTGTATTGGTTCATTTTCAGTTTATTTTATAGGTTCAGTGAATATGTTTAAGTCACTGTGGCCCACATTATGCACTGTGGAATTTATAAGTAGAAAATAAAAAATTCCTGCTGGACAGAGATGAAAAAGATCCTGTATGCCTGAGCGGATTTAAATGCACCCTTCATTCTTGCTGGGATCAGCGGAAGGCTCTTACTGGGAATGGAACAAGGGGCCAGGTGCTGGAGTGATGCCGTGGTTTAAATGGCTTCCACTAAATGCTGACTCTTGGTTGCGTGCATAATTAGATTAATGACATGGAAATTTAGAACATCTCTAAAGATCTGGGCTTTGTCAGAAACTTTTAATTTTTGCATATGCACTTTATTTAAAAAGAATTTAATCAAAAAAAATTGTATTGAAGATTAATGTTATATTACCCAAATTAAAAATACATTTTCATGAATAACTTGCCAGTGAGTCCTGACATGTGCTTTTCTCTTTAATGGGTGTTCTGTAGCTGTACTGAGTACCATTCAAAATGGTAATAGAGGAGTCGATGATTTGAGCAGGTAGTTTTTGCAGAAAAGCAGACATTTAAGAACAATGTAAAATTTTGAGAAGGAGATACTTATTTAGCATCTGATGGCTTAAATTATCAACGGCAATTAATTACCATGAAGCATTGTGAACAATATTGTACAGGGGGTCAGTAGCAAAAATCTGCTGTTTGTTTTCATTTGTTGCAACAGGTATTGCATCATCCTCCAAAGGATGACATAACATTGAAATGGCCCTAACCAAAGTCACAAACAACAGTCCATTATTGTGATCATGGTGCATTGTTCATCCTCGTCCTCCTTGACTGCTCTGCAGCCTTCGACATATTTAGCCACACCATCCTCCCCCACTGCCTCTCCTCTTTTTGTCCAGCTTAGTGAGACTGCCCTTGCTTGGTTCCACTCTAACCTATCGGATGGTGGCCAGAGCACCTTTAGAAATCGCTTCTTTTCCCACCCCACACTGTTCCTTCCAGATCCTCCAAGAATTTATCCTTGGCCCCTCCTCTTCCCCATTTTACATACTGCTCCTTGACAACCTCATCCACAGACATGAACGAGGTTCAACATGTATGTTGATGACACACAGCTCCAACACTCCGCCACCCACCTCAAATCTGTCACTGCCTCTGTATTGTCAGACTGCTTCTCCGACAGAGATGAGCTGCAGATTCCTTCGGCTAAACAATGGGAAGACTGAAGCCGTCGGTTTTCGCCCTTGCCGCAAACACCACCCCTCTCCCTAACCACTGATTCAGGCTAACCAAGATGGTTCGCAACCTTGGCATCGTATTCAACTCTGAGCTGAGCTTTCAAGCCCATATCCACTCCATCACAAAGACTGCCTTCTTCCAACTCTGTAATGTCGCCCGCCTCCACCCTACCTCAGCCCACATGCTGCTGCATTCATGCCCTTGTCACCTACAGATGTGACTATTCCAAGGCTCTCCTAGTCAGCCTTCCATCCTTCACCCTCTGTAAACTTCAGTGCATCCTAACCTCTGCTGCCCACATTCTACCCCCAAAGCCACAAGTTAAAAATTCTTATCCTCATGTTTAAATCTTTTCATAGTTTCATCTCTCCCTATCTTTGTGAACTTCTCTAGCCCTACAACCCCCTCCAAATTCTCCATTCCTCTGACTCTGGACTCTTGTGCATCCCCCTTCCCTTTTCCCCAACATTGGCAGCCATGCATTCAGTTGCCTAAGCTCTGAAATTTCCTCCCTAAACCCCTCTATCTCTCCACCTCCCTTTCTTCCTTCAAGACCTTCATAAAACCCACCTTTTTCCGAAGCTTTTGGTCACCCCTCCTAATATCTCCTGTTTTGGTTCAAAGTCTATTTTTTGATTACGCCTTCGTGATGCACTTTGGGGCATTTTTCTACTTTCAAGGCACTAACTAATTGCAAGTTATTGTTGTTGTATGTTTTGGAAATCCTCTTTTTTCGCCTATTTCCCTCTTCTGAAAGCACTGACACTTGTGAGCACACAGCTCCACATGCACTGAGCACAGATCAGTACACTTCCTAAGTAACTATTCTTGAAGTAAACCTTTACACTGAAGCCTGAATTTTCCGATGAATACCACATGATCTTTAAACATTATTTGGGTGGTGGTGGGGTATGAAGCGGGGTACGAATCAATTCATGGCGGATCCTTGCCCACATAAGTGCCCACCCAATTTTCCACCATCATTTTCAGTGGATGACAGGAACGGTAGTGGTAATGTCACTGGGCTAGTAATTCAGAGGCCTGGACTAATGATTCAGAGATGTGAGTTCAAATCTCACCAGCACAGCTGGGGAATTTAAATTCAGTTAATTAAGTAAATCTGGAATAAAAAGCTAGTATCAGTAATGGTGACCATGAAACTATCGGATTGTCGTAAAAACCCATCTGATTTACTAATGTCCTTTAGGGAAGGAAATCTGCCGTCCTTACCTGGTCTGGCCTATATGTGACTTCAGACACACAGCAATGTGGTTGACTCTTAACTGCCCTCTCAAATGGCCTAGCAAGCCAGTCAGTTGTAACAAACCGCTACGAAACACAATAAGAATGAAACTGGATGGACCACCCAGCATCGACCTCGGCACCGGCTACGGCAACGGCACACCCAGCCCAGTTGACCCTGCAAAGTCCTCCTCATCAACATCTGGGGACTTGTGCCAAAATTGGGAGAGCTGTCGCACAGACTAGTCAAGCAACAGCCTGACATAGTCATACTCACAGAATCATATCTTTCAGCCAATGTCCCAAACTCTTCCATCACCATCCCTGGGTAGGTCCTGTCCCACCGGCAGGACAGACCCACCAGGAGTGGTGGCACAGTGGTACACAGTTGGGAAGGAGTGGCCTGGGAGTCCTCAACATTGACTCCGGACCCCATGAAGTCTCATGGCTTCAGGTCAAGCATAGGCAAGGAAAACTGCTGATTACCACCTACCGCCCTCCCTCAGCTGATGAATCAGCACGCCTCCATGTTGAACACCACTTGGACGAAGCACTGAGAGTAGCAAGGGCACAGAATGTACTCTGGGTGGGGAACTTCAATGTGCATCACCAAGAGTGGCTCGGTAGCACCACTACTGACCGAGCTGGCCGAGTCCTGAAGGACATAGCTGCCAGTCTTGGCCTGTGACAGGTGGTGAGACAACCAACACGAGGGAAACCCCTAGTTGGCCTCGTCCTCACCAATCTACCTGTCGCAGATGCATCTGTCCATGACAGTATTGGTAACAGTGACCACTGCACAGTCATTGTTGAGACGAAGTCCCGTCTTCACACTGAGACACCCTCCATCGTGGCGTGTGGCACTACCACCGTGCTAAATGGGAGAGATTCAGAACAAATCTAGCAGTTCAAAACTGGGCATCTATGAGGCACTGTGGGCCATCAGCAGCAGTAGAATTGTAACCTCATGGCCCAGCATATCCCTCACTCTACCATTACCATCAAGCCAGGGAGTATGGAAGAGCATGCCAGGAGCAGCACCAGGCGTACCTAAAAATGAGGTGCCAACCTGGGGAAGCTGAAACACAGGACTACATGCATTCTAAGAAGCAGAAGCAGCATGCTATAGACAGGGCTAAGCGATCCTACAATCAACAGATCAGATCAAAGCTCTGCAGTCCTGCCACATCCAGTCATGAATGCTGGTGGATCATTAAACAACTAACGGAAGGAGGAGGCTCCATCAATATCCCCATCCTCAATGATGGTGGAGCCCAGCACGTGACTGCAAAAGACAAGGCTGAAGCATTTGCAACCATCTTCAGCCAGAAGTGCCGAGTGGTTGTTCCATATTGACCTACTCCTGAGGTCCCCACCATCACAGAAGCCAGTCTTTAGCAAATTCGATTCACTCCACGTGATATCAAGAAATGGCTGAGCGCACTGGATACAGCAAAGGCTATGGGCCCCGGCAACATCCCGGCTATCATGCTGAAGACTTGTGCTCCAGAACTAGCAGCGCCTCTAGCCAAGCTGTTCCAGTACAGCTACAACACTGGCACCTATCCGACAATGTGGAAAACCGCCCAGGTATGTCCTGTCCACAAAAGGCAGGACAAATCCAAACCAGACAATTACTGCTCCATCAGTCTACTCTCAATCATCAGCAAAGTGATGGAAGGGGTCATCGACAGTGCTATCAAGCGGCACTTACCAATAACCTGCTCACAGATGTCCAGTTTGGGTTCCGTCAAGACCACTCGGCACCCGATTTCATTACAGTCTTAGTCCAAACATGGACAAAGGAGCGGAATTCCAGAGGTGAAGTGAGAGTGACTGCCCTTGACATCAAGGCTCAGTGAGTGGGCGAGAACATGGCAGATGGAATATAATGTGGATAAATGTGAAGTTATCCACTTGGGTAGAAAAAACAGAAAGGCAGAGTATTTCCTAAATGGTGAAAGATTGGGGAATGCAGATGCTCAAAGGGACCTGGGTGTCCTTGTACAATAGTCACTGAAAGTGAATGTGCAGGTGCAGCAAGCCATTAGGAAGGCAAATGGTATGCTGGCCTTCATTATAAGAGGGTTTGAGTACAGGAATAAAGAAGTCTTACTCCAATTATATAGGGCCTTGGTGAGACCACACCTGGAGTACTGTGTACAATTTTGTCTCCTTAGCTAAGGAAGGATATACTTGCCATAGAGGGAGTGCAACGAAGGTTCACGAGATTGATTCCTGGGATGGCGGGACTGTCATATGAGAAGAGATTGAGTAAACTAGGTCTGTATTCTCTTTAATTCAAAAGAATGAGAGAAGATCTCATTGAAGCATACAAAATGATTACAGGGCTTGATAGGGTGGATGCTGGGAGAATGTTTCCCTTGGCAGGGGAATCTAGAACAAGGGGCCACAGCTTCAGGATAAAGGGTAGGCCATTCAGAACTGAGAGGAGAAGAAATTTCTTCACACAGAGGGTGGTGAATCTTTGGAATTCTCTACCCCAGAGGACTGTGGAGGCTCAGTCATTGGGTATATTCAAAACAGAAGTCGATAGATTTCTGACTAGTAAGGGCATCAAGGGATATGGCGATAGGGCCGGTGAATGGAGTTGAGGCAGAAGATCAGCCATGATCTCCTTGAATGGCGGAGCAGGCTCGAAGGGCCGAATGGCCTACTCCTGCTCCTATTTCTTATGTCCTCAGGTAATGAAGCAGTCCATACCGGCATGCAACAAGACCTGGACGATGTTCAGGCTTGGGCTGATAAGTGGCAGATAACATTCGTGTCACAGAAGTGCCAGGCATTGACTATCTCCAAAAGCGAGAGTCTAACCACTGCCCCTTGACATTCAACGGCATTACCATTGCTGAATCCCCCACCATCAACATACTAGGGGTCACCATTGACAGAAACTTAACTGGACCAGCCACATAAATACTGTGGCAACAAGAGCAGGTCAGAGGCTAGGTATTCTGCAGCGGGTGTCTCACCTCCTGACTCCACAAAGCCTTTCCACCATCTACAAGGCACAAGTCAGGAATGTGATAGAATACTCTCCACTTGCCGGGATGAGTGCAGCTCCAACAACACTCAAGATGCTCGACACCATCCAGGACAAAGCAGCCCACTTGATTGGCACCCTATCCACTACCTTAAGATATTTTTACTCCCTCCACCACCGGCGTACCGTGGCTGCAATGTGTACCATCTACAAGGTGCACTGTAGCAACTCGCCAAGGCTTCTTCGGCAGCACCTCCCAAACCCGTGACCTCTTCCACCTAGAAGGACAAGGGCAGCAGGCGCATGGGAACACCACCACCTCCAAGTTCCCCTCCAAGTCACACACCATCCTGACTTGGAAATATATCGTTGATCCTTCATCGTCACTGGGTCAAAATCTTGGAACTCCCTAACTAACAGCACAGTGGGAGTGCCTTCACCACACGGACTGCAGCGGTTCAAGAAAGCGGCTCACCACCACTTTCTCAAGGGCAAGTAAGAATGAGCAACAAATGCTGGCTTTGCCAGCGGCGCCCACATCCCATAGTCATAGAGTCATACAGCACAGAAGGAGGCCATTCAGCCCATCGAGTCTGTGCCGGCTCTCTGTAGAGCAATCCAGTCAGTCCCATTCCCCCGCTCTATCCCCCTAGCCCTGTAAGTTTATTTCCCCTCAAATGCCTATCCAGTCTCCCTTTGAAAACATTGAGTGCCTCCGCTTCTGCCACTTCCGTCGGCAGCAAATTCCAGGTCCTCACCACTCGCTGCGTAAAAATTATTTTCCTCACGTCCCCCCTGTATCTCTTGCCCAAAACCGTAAATCTGTGTCCCCTAGTCCTTGTACCATCAATTAATGGGAACAGCCTTTCCCCGTCTAGCCTATCCAAACCCATCATAATCCTGTACACCTCTATCAAATCACCCCTCAACCTCCTTTGCTCCAATGAAAACAAATCCAGCTTCACCAACTTGTCCTTGTAGCTAAGATCCCCCATCCCTGGAACCATTCTGGTAAATCTCCTCTGCACCCTCTCAAGGGCCTTGTAGAGGTATGGAGGGGTATGGATGAGGAAGAAAATTCACTGTTGATATTTATACATAAGAGATGAAAGTGTAATGAAGGAGGAAGATTAAGTCAACATTGAAAGTATTCTTATAGTGCTGGTGAAGTATTTTTGAATTAGCTGATACATGTGAAACTAAAACAGAGCATCTTATACGATTTATTGATGGGTATCATTATAGTGGGAACCCCAACTGACATCTCCTCCTCCTTTTTGTCACAGGAAGTATCATGGCTGGATAGTGAGTTAGCAAGTTATGCACACTACCCCAAAGTTATTTGCGCACCAGGGTTTTTCTTTGCCAGTAGGGTATGTCTTTACACACCTTGATGGGGATGAAGCAATGTACCTGTAATAGTTTTAATGATATTCAGTACATTCAGAGTCTGCCCACAACATGTTATGCAATGCTGTACTAGCCTTTCTTTCCAAAAGGAAAGAGAGAGAAGGGTTAATATTTCCCCTGAGGTGGAAATAAAGAGCTTTTCTTGACTCTTAAATAAAGCTAGTTGAAGTCCTATGATGTTGTCCATTGGGGAAAAAAAACAAAAGAAAGTTGTCTCTTTCTTCCTGTAACTATCTCTGATTGTCTGCCACTCTCTAATTCTTTGGCAGGGATTTTAATTCCCGAGGCTGGTTGGAGTAGGGTGGGTTCCGGAGCCGCATCCAGCGGGATCAGCTGTGCATTTCCAATTTTAATTAAATCACCTTGTTGACTTCATTGGGGCGCGCTGGCCAATGATTGTGATCGGGTCGGCTAGCCGCCTCTGATGACGTCATCATAGCAGCTGCTTTTAATGCTCCCATTCAGCCTCAGCCTTTCTCTTCTGCATTCTGATGGTCTGTGAATTTGTGACAACTACAATGACTTCTTCCAGAGACAAGGCAGCTCCACGCTTTAATGATGAGTCCCTCCATGCTCTTGTGGGTGCTGTAAGAGGGCGCAGGGAGATTCTCTTCCCACCAGATGGCCGGAGGAAGCCTCCTCAGTAGACCAAGGCAGCCTGGCTGCGCATTGCTGAGGAGGTCAGCGCATGTGTTCACGCTCATGGATTTTGTGCAATCATCAAAAGTGAGTATCCCATCACACTTACCTTCAATCTGCTTCCCTTCTCTTCTCATCACCAGCACTCTGCATTGTAAGCCTGCTCCTCCACATACCACCTTACCCTTACTTCCCTTGCACCTTTACCTATCCATCTCTGTCTCTGCACTGAATCACTTCACCATCCTGCCTATGCACCCCTTAGACTCGCTCTCACTGTTATGCAGTGACAACAACTAACAACGCACGGGGAGCTAGCTTCCTCTTGGCACCTCACTCCATCTTCGTCCCCCTCAAAGCTTCTATGGTAGGGATTCTTCACACTCACTCCATCACTGTGGTTGAAACTCTGCTTGTGTCCCTCCTTGCAGGAAAAGACAGCCCACAATAAGAGGGAGAGAGCACTGACTGGAGGAGGCACAGCAACCCTAGCAATGTTGACAAGTGCTGAGGAGGCTGTACGCAAAATTGTCGGAGGTGGTAAGTGTGGTGTATGTAACCTGTTCCACCTTAAGAGAACTACCTTAAGAGATGTACTACTTTCTCTTGGCTGCTGTATACTGTAGTACCGGTGGTGACCACACCGGTATATAAATGTTGTGTAGTGATTTGCTGGGCAGTTCAGTCCTGACCTCCGAATAGTAAAGACCTGTTAAAGTTATTCTTGTTGTCTGTGTCCAGTGATTTATAATAAACATAACTGGGACACACAGACTCAACAGTGGCGACGAGTCCGATCTTACCCTGCGGCAGCTTTACATCCAAGGCAGCTTTGTCCTCAGAACGGGCGTCGAGAAGAGGCATCCGCCCTCATCATCCTGCTGAGCACCACATCGCATGGGAGGCATCGAGAACCCGGGTTAAAAAGAAAAATTCTGACCACGAAGCCCTCCACCAGCGACAGGCAGTGATCATCCCTTCTACCACGGTGGTGGGTAAGCCGATCAGCGACACGAGCAGAAAGTCGGCTGCGTTGGCTGTGGAGTAGGGGAGGGAAAACGGAGGAAAAAGGGCGGAGAACTCGACCGCGGCCGGTGAAAAGGGCCGGGCTGCAATCGGGGCCGAGAGGCGCAGCGACTGGGGCAGCGTTAAGGCCACGAGAACCGCGGAGAACTCAACCGCAGCCGGTGTAAAGGACCGGCCTGCAAGTGGGGCTGAGAGGCGCAACAGCAGGGGAAGCGTGAATGCCCACGGGAACCGCGGGGGAGCAAAAAGCAGCGTCGGGGAATTGAGAACCGCTGGGGAGGCGAGAACGGCAGCAGCACGGCAATCGCCATTGCAGCCAGCGGGGGAAGAAGGCAAACGCGGGAAGCCGCCATTGTAGTCGGCGGGGGAAGAAGATGAGCGCGGGGAAAAACCGCCATTTTGGGAAAAAGAAAATTTAAAGAAACTTGCAAGGATGCCTAAACATGGTAACATCAATGCTTTTGATAGCGATGTCGAAGATTGGGCCACGTATGTAGAACGCATGGAAGTTTATTGTGAAACAAATGAGGTACCAGATGATAAGAAAGCACTAACCTTATTAAACTCAATGGGTGCGAGGACGTACGGGCTATTGAAGCACCTTGTATCACCAGATAAACCGGTGGATCAGGCTTTCGCGAATATTGTTACTGTCCTGAAAAATCATTTAAACCCCACGCCGCTGCTGATAGCGGAATGATTTAAATTTTACAGAAGAACGCAGCTGAAAGAAGAAAGCAACGCTGAATTCTTAATTGAACTGCGTAAGCTATCAAAGTACTGTCAGTTTGGAACAGGACTAGCAGATGCGCTGAGAGATAAATTTGTGTGTGGATTGTTAAAAGAAGGAACACAAAAGCGACTGCTAGAAGAGAATGATCTTACACTTGATAAAGCTGTCACTATTGCAGCATCGCACGAAGCCGCAGCGAGAGGCACTGCGGAAATGCAGCTAAGGTCATCGGAACTCGGCACCAATCAAATGGCCTTGGGTGCAGTAAAGTGTTATCGTTGTGGAAAGACAACGCACGATCAGAACCAGTGCTGGTTCAAAAATCAGGAATGCAGAAAATGTGGCAGGCTTGGTCACATAGCTAAAGTATGCCGGTCAGGAAAGAAGGCCAGCAACAAAAAGTCACCGCAGGAAAAGTGCAGAAAGGTACACAAGGTGACAGAACAGTTCGGATGAACAGAAGTCAGATTCAGACTCCAGCAGTAAGGAACTGGGTTGTCTAAGAGTACACAATGTGGGTAATGAAGCAGACCTCCAAACTATCTGGGTCACACTTCAGATAGCAGGAGTCCAAGTGAAGATGGAATTGGACACTGGATCGGCATTGACGGTCATGAATAAGCAAGATTACAAAAGGTTATTCCCACATATTCCCCTACGGGATACGGAGATTGTATTGAAAACATACACTGGGCAAAGAGTATACCCCATTGGAAAGATAAAGGTAAAGGTGGTCCACAAGGGCAAGGAAAGCCGAGGAATGGACTTATATGTGCTACCTGAGGGAGGTCCACCACTACTGGGACTGGAGTGGATCAGGAGAATAAATATGGACTGGCATTCCTTAAAAGCACTAACGGTAGATTCCGGTAAAAAAGATGTCAAACCTAAACGATTGTCCAGAATATTGGACGATGCTAAAAAGGTGTTCCAACAGGGACTGGGAACACTGAGAGGAATTACGGCAACCATCAAGGTTGAAGAACATGCAAACCCAAAATTTTTCAAAGCCAGACCGGTACCTTATGCGATACGACCTGCTGTGGAAGCTGAGCTGGAAGGGCTAGAACGTTCAGGAGTACTGTCTAAGGTGGACTGGAGTGAGTGGGCCACGCCCATTGTTCCCGTCATGAAGTGTTCATCGAGCAACAAGCCGGGGGAACCGGGGAAGGTTCGCATCTGTGGAGATTTCAAGATCACTGTTAATCCGGTGCTTCACACGGTGCAATATCTGCTTCCGCGGATTGAGGATATCTTCGCTTCGTTGTCTGGCGGGAAACACTTCACCAAGATAGACCTGGCGCAGGCGTACTTACAGATGGAAGTTGAGGAAGAGTCACGCCAGTATCTCTCGATCAACATGCATAGAGGCTTGTATCGGTATAATAGACTGGTTTTTGGAGTGGCATCGGCTCCAGCAATTTGGCAGAGGGCCATGGAGCAGGTATTACAGGGAATTCCAGGCACACAATGTTACCTGGACGATATTCTGATTACAGGAGATGATGATGAGGAACATCTTGCAAATTTGGAACTGGTGCTCACCAGATTGAAAGAATATGGACTTCGAGTTAATCGCCAGAAATGTGAGTTCTTTCAGAAGCGGATCTCGTACTGTGGTCATGTCATTGGCCAGGAGGGGCTTCATAAGTCTCCTGACAAGATCGAAGCTGTTGTGAAGGCTCCCGCTCCGGATAATGTATCCCAGTTGAGGTCGTTCCTAGGGTTGATTAACTATTACCATAAGTTTCTGCCAAATTTATCCACGGTGCTGCACCCGCTGAACGCTCTTTTGCAGAAGGGAGTACCATGGAAGTGGAGCGAGGACTGTAAGAGGGCCTTTCGCAAAAGCAAGGCATTGATCACCTCAGGAAGTGTTGGCTCACTTCAACCCAACGCTGCCTATTCGTTTGGCTTGTGATGCTTCTCCATATGGTATTGGGGCAGTACTCTCACACAAGTTGCCAAATGGCTTGGAGAGGCCAGTCGCGTTCGCATCCAGATCATTGACCTCCGCTGAGCGCAACTATGCTCAGATAGATAGGGAGGCTCTCAGCCTTGTGTGGGGAGTAAAGAAGTTTAATCATTACCTGCAGGGCCAAAAGTTTACGCTACTGACAGACCACCAGCCGTTGGTATCCATTTTTAACCCTAAGAAGGGTGTTTCGGTGATGACAGCACAGAGGCTCCAGAGATGGTCCCTTTTCCTAGGGGCACATCAATATCAGATTGAATTCAAAGGTACAAAGCAGCATGGTAATGCTGATGGGCTGTCGCGCCTGCCACTACCTACAGCGGAGGAGGCACCGACGGTTGACCCTGTTGAGTTATTTCACTCGACCATCATCGAATGTTTACCAGTCACCAATGCAAGTATTGAAAGAGAAACCAGGAACGACCCGACACTGTCCCGGGTCTACGAATTGACAGTGAAGGGATGGCCAGCACATGGTGATCCACTGTTACCGGCATTCTCAGCAAGACGAGACCAGCTGTCCATCTGTCAAGGAACATTGATGTATGGAACAAGGGTGATTATTCCTCTAAGTTAAGAGAGAGAGTTCTAAAGGAACTGCATGAAGGTCATCTGGGGGGAGTCAAGATGAAAAGCCTTGCTAGGGCTTATGTGTGGTGGCTGGGTATCGACCAACAGATAAGAGGATCTGACGAAAAGCTGCCCAGGGTGCCAAAAAGTGCAAAATGCACCTCCGATTGCACCGCTGCATCCATGGGAATGGCCTTCAACCCCATGGCAACGTGTACATATTGACTTTGCTGGTCCATTCATGGACTCCATGTTTTTAATTGCGGTGGACGCACATTCTAAATGGCCAGAAGTGATTAAGATGACTACCACTACCTCGGAAAAGACGATCGCGGTGCTGAGAACGATATTTGCAAGAAATGGATTGCCAGAACAAATATGTTCAGACAACGGACCGCAGTTCGTGTCAGAAGAATTCCAGAAATTCATGAAGAATGGGGTGAAACATTATACCTCTGCCCCATATCATCCGGCTACAAACGGGTTGGCCGAGAGATTTGTACAAACGTTCAAAAAAGCAATAAAGGCCATGAGCGAAGATCAGATTCCACTACAACACAAGGTGGACAATTTCCTACTGGCATATCGAAACGCCACTCATGCAGTGACAAACCAAAGTCCTGCCATGATGTTCTACAACAGGAGGTTGCGGTCCAGGTTGGACTTGTTAAAACCAAATGTGCGGAGGGAAGTCGAAAACAAACAGTTCCAGCATATAAATAACAAGACCACTCGGAGTTTCGAAATAGGACAACCAGTGTTAGCCCGGGACTATAAAAATGAGAAATGGCAATCTGGAACAATTCGGGCCAGACAAGGACCCCTGATGTACACGGTAGATATTGGTGAAAATGTAATACGACGTCATGCTGACCAACTGGTAGAATCGAGAACAAGGGTCGAACCCAGGGTTACGGCAGAGACAACCATGGAAGAAGTTAGTGAACCTGAAGCATCTACCTCAGAAGTGAATGTACCTGATGATGATGTCCAATCCATAAGAGATCAACTAGATGAGTCACCCCAGCAACGAGAATCAGAGACCCCTGAAAGGCGTTATCCAACTCGGATCAGGAGGCCTCCTCAGAGACTGAATCTTTGAACTGTTTTGCATGAAGTTGTGTATATATATATATGTTATTATGTTATGTTAAATGGGGATATACACTGTTAAGCTAAAAAGGGAGGATTGTGGTGTATGTAACCTGTTCCACCTTAAGAGAACTACCTTAAGAGATGTAGGGCTGAAAATTCAGTAGGCTTAGCGCCCCATTTGGGGCGCTGGAGGGCCTAGCGCCGCAGTTATGGCCAGTTTGAAAATTCAGTGGGGCCCTTCCGTCGGCGTTACACCGGTTGCGCTGCGCCGGCACCGATGACGTCATCGGTGTGCGCAGCGTCCCGGTTGCCGTGGTGACGGGCCCCAGCGCCGAAATTGAGTTGTGGCCGCCTCACCCGTGGCAGCCGCAACTAAGATTTTTTCAACCGAGTCTTCCCCGAGTTAGCGCCGGCGCATTAAGGTCGCGCGGCGGCCGGCCGCTTTCCCGCCGGCCGCCTGCCCGCACCTCCCTCCCCGGACTCCTCCACCCCCCCCCCGTGGAACAGATGCGTCTGGCCTGCAAGCCCGGCACTTGTCCGAGGTGCCGGGCTCATTTTTTTTCAATATTTGAACGGACAGCGGGCGGGTGCAGGCAGCTCCTCCTTAACTGAAGGAGGAGGCCTGCACTTCCCCAGCCTGCCACACCACATCGGGTCCCGCAGCGCCGGATTAGCGCCGCAATGCGGCAGTCAGCGCCCATTGGGAGGCGCTCACGCCCGCCAGTAGCGCCGGCAGCCGTCTGGGCGCGGCGCTACTGAATTTTTGGCGCGCGCAGGGGGACTTAGCGCCGGCGCTAAATTTCCGGCGCTAAAGCCCTGGCGCGGCGCCAACTCAATTTCTAGGCCGTACTACTTTCTCTTGGCTGCTGTATACTGTAATACCGGTGGTGACCACACCGGTATATAAACGTTGTGTAGTGATTTGCTGGGCAGTTCAGTCCTGACCTCCGAATAGTAAAGACCTGTTAAAGTTATTCTTGTTGTCTGTGTCCAGTGATTTATAATAAACATAACTGGGACACACAGACTCAACAGTAAGGATCTGGAAGTGGGCAATGGAGAGACGGGCACACTAGACGAAGCTGGTGACAGAATAGAGTTTCATCCCTCTCACTGACATTTAGTGATTGACTGCAATGGCATATAATGTTCATAGAGAATCACTTTGTATCATCTGCACAAAACGATGTGTCTGCTACATCAATATCAGATGTCTAACTCATGCCTTTACTCTCCCAAAGGACCATCGAGCGCCCACTCCCCACGATCCAGGACGAAGAGCCAGACAACTCAGAGGAACCTGAAGCTTCTGAGAGAGCAGCGTCACCAGGACTCAGCGCACCCAGCACCAGCGCAGCAACGCGCACCTTGGTGGGGCCCTCGTGAGTTAGAGTAGTGTTGTCGTCTGGTCTATCACAGCTCACAAGTGAGCATCAGCAGATGGTGGAGACAGCGACAGCGGTGGAGAGTCCTTGGCGGAGGTCGCAGCAATCTCCTAGCTCTGCTGAGCTGCATGCAGACACTGTGCCTCTGGGGCCATCCAGAAAAAGAGCGGTTCGGGAAATACAGGAGCAAGTGCAGGAGTCTCTGGAAGGGTTTGCCTCCAGGGTAAATGCGAGTGTGGAGAGAATGGAGGAGTCCATCTGTAACATCAGTACTGCCTTGGTGGAGGCAATGGCGCATGAATGCACCTCCATGGATAGGATGGCAACCTCCATGGAAAGGCTGGCTACCTCCATGGAGGAAATAAGTCGCCAGAGTCAGGAAAACATGGTGAGTGTTCAAAATAAATTGTCATCTCTGGAGGAGAGATGGGCAGCTATTGAGCAGAGAGACCAGAGCTTCATGGACATCCTTGTGATGAGGACTGCCAGTGCAGATACGGATCCTCATTGTAACATTTGCATGTTGAATTGTCATTGGCCCGCAGGCATCTGTAAGAAATACCTATTATATTCACGTGATCACATATGAGTTGTCATTGGCCTGCAGGCATCTGTAAGGACTGCTATTGTTTTGGAAGACCCAGGGTCCTGACTCCATCTTGCCCACACGGTGCTGTACTGCTGTGAGTCAGATCAGACCTGATGCTTCATTAAAAGAGTTTAAACTGTAATACTCCGTTGTCTTGCAATTTATTATTTTTGTACAAAGTGTGCAAAACAAGACATGGTGTCAGAACAGGGATTTGAAATGGACATCGTTGGAGCTCCCTTACCCCGAATGAATTGGGAATCTTTGAACTTACCTAGAGAATGGAGCAAGTTCAAGCAACATGTGGAATTGATGTTCTCGGGTCCACTGAAAAGCAAAGGGGAGGAAGAAAGATGCAGCTACCTACTCTTGTGGATCGGAGAAAAAGGGAGAGCATTTTTAACATCTCACCGCAGATGAAGCATAGGTACTGAAAAGTTATTTTGACCGTTTTGAAGCATATGTGATGCCCAAGACAAATACGATATTCGCTAGGTACAAGTTTCAGGAGAAAGTACAAGGAGCTAGTGAGTCGTTTGAACAGTTCATGACTGAGTTAAAACTGCTGGTAAAAGACTATGCATTTGCAGATAAAGATGAGATGGTCAGAGACCGCATCGTGTTTGGAATACATTCAGCTAAAGTGAGAGGAAAAACTTTTGAATGTTGGGTCCGGGCTAATGCTGGACAAAGCTATAGACATAGCTAGATCGCACGAGATAGCCTAAGCACAGTTGAAAACCATAACCGGCGCCACGAGCAGCTCGAGTGAACAGACAGTGCACGCAGTTAATAGACACACACCAAAGAACACCGCCCAGAGAGCGTGTTTCAGAACAGAAAGAACAGAGAGAGTCCTAAAAATGAGCGACACGGACATAAAACGCTTCAAAAACTGTGGATATTGTGGAAACAAGATGCATAGAGAAAAGGTGCAATGCCCCGCCAAAGGAAGGCAATGTGCTGCATGTGGTAAACG
Source organism: Somniosus microcephalus (assembly GCF_052327205.1). NCBI lineage: Eukaryota > Metazoa > Chordata > Chondrichthyes > Squaliformes > Somniosidae > Somniosus > Somniosus microcephalus. Next base: position 399,868,683 of record NC_140987.1, read on the forward strand.
GAACCACTTTGCTAAAGTTTGCAGACTGTTTTCGGACAAACAGTACACACAGTGAGTGACAGCCAAATGCCAGATAGAGAGCCAAATGCAGAGGAACTGTTTATTGATTCTGTGTCACAGAAAAAACAGATTTCAGGGACTGAGCAAGCCTATGCCGATATTGAGATAGGAAAACAGGGCAAAGAGCTTAAGTTTAAACTAGACACTGGATCTCAGGTTAATGTAATTACTCTGAGTGAGTATCACAGCTTGAAGGATGAGTGTGAGCTACAGCCCACCTCACGCAGACTGACCGGCTATGGGGGTGAGCAGCTCATTGTAAAAGGCACATGCGAGATGAAATGCAAGTACAAAGAAAGGGATATGATGGTGAACTTTTACATTGTTGACACTCGAGCACCTCCAGTGCTAGGTCTAAAGGCATGTTTAGATATGGACCTCGTCAAGCTAGTGCTATCATTGACAGCACCAGTTGAGAAGCAGACAGTCATGGAGGAGTTTGCTGACGTTTTCAAAGGAATCGGACTATTCCCAGGTGAATGCACTATTCACCTTGACCCTGCAGCAACCCCTGTGGTTTGCCCACCGAGAAGGATACCCCTTGCTCTACATAGTCGCCTGAAGGAGGAGCTGCAGAGCATGGAGAATACAGAAATCATCGTCCGGGAAACAGAACCGACAGAGTGGGTCAACGCGTTAGTAATGGTTGAGAAACCATGTACAGGCAAGTTCAGAGTCTGTCTCGACCCCAGAGATTTGAACAAGGCTATCAAACGCCCTCACTACCCTCTACCAACGCTAGATGACATCACACCCAAGCTAGTGGGAGCACGTTACTTCAGTGTAATGGACGCACGATCAGGATACTGGACTATCAAGCTCACGGAAGAGTCATCTAAGCTAACAACGTTCAACACACCATTTGGACGCTACCGATTTCTGCATTTACCATTTGGTCTTATCTCCGCTCAGGATGAATTCCAGCGGAAGATTGACAAAACCTATGAAGGCCTTGATGGAATAGTCGCAATCGTAGATGACATCCTCATCTATGGCAGGAATAGAGAGGAACATGACAGGAACCTCCGTGCGATGCTACAAAGATCACGGGAGAAAGGTATCCGGCTCAACCCCGAGAAAAGCATAATCGAATCCACCGAGATCAGTTATTTCGGGCATTGCCTCTCAACTGATGGCATTAAGCCGGATCCAGAGAAAATCTCCGCCATCAAGAAGATGGAGCTGCCGATGAACCCCACAGAGCTAGAGACAGTACTAGGCATGGTTAACTACTTAGCCAAGTTTGCCCCGAGCCTCTCCGAAATCAACGCACCCATGTGTCAGTTGCTCAAACAATCCAATGAGTTCCTGTGGGACAAACAACACATGACACAGCATTTCAGAAAATGAAAGACCTAATCATCAGCGAACCAGGACCAGTTCTTGCCTACTTCGACCCCAACAAAGAGCTCAGACTACAAGTGGACGCATCAAAGTACGGACTAGGCGCAGTATTACTGCAAGAAGGAAAGCCCATCGGCTACGCTTCCAGACCTCGCACAGGCAGTGAAATCAACTATGCTCAAATCGAGAGAGCTATATGCAATTCTGTTTGGATGTAAGCGTTTCCACCAGTATGTCTATGGCCGACAAGTCATTGTTGAATCCGACTACAAGCCTCTCGAGTCAATCATGAGGAAACCACTAGCCGCAGCCCCACCAAGGCTACAGAGAATGATCCTTCAGCTACAGAAGTATGACTTCACAATCATTCACCGTCCAGGCAAAGACATTCCTGTCGCAGACACGCTTTCCAGAAAGTCTCTTAGCTACCAGGACAGCAGCTTCAGTGAAGGCATGGATGTGCAGGTGCACATGGTGTACAACAGCTTACCTGTGAGTGACTCAAAACTGAAGGAGATCCGAGCAGGAACAGAGAAAGATGCACAACTCACACTGCTGAGCAAAGTCATACATGAAGGATGGCCTGAGGAAAGGAGGAAATGCCCTCAGAGCATATCTGAATTCTAGAACCACAGACGAACTGTCACAAATCAACGGAATCATCTTCAAAGGGGAGAAAATCATCATTCCTACCAGTCTCAGAGAAGAGGTGTTGACAAAAATTCATGCTGGACATATGGGCATGGAAAAATGCAAACAAAGAGCATGTGACATTATGTTTTGGCCCGGAATGTGCAAACACATTGAGGACATTGTCGGAAAATGTTCCATTTGTCTAGAACGCCGCCCATCAAATTTCAAAGAGCCCATGATACCTCACCGTATCCCAGACAGGCCCTGGCAGGTTGTCGGCTGCAAGCAAGTGCATGCAAAACGTGTACAGAGACAGCAACACCAAAAGAGATACTATGACAGGTCAGCTAGACTACTGCCACCGCTGCACAATGGAGAATCCGTCAGAATCCAGGAGCATGACTACTGGAAGCCAACAGTCGTCATCCAGCCAGCTGACACTGAGCGATCGTATCACGTCCGCACTCCAGAAGGACAGGTGTACCGCCGCAATCGCAGGCACCTCCTGAACACCAAGGAACAAAACCGTCATTCCGACGAGAGGTCAAGCCTAGAGTTATCCTTGACTTGTGAACTGTCCAAGGGTATAGGCGGATCGCTGCCCTAAAAAAAAACTGTACATCGTTATTGAAACGTTGAGATGTATTCAGTGCTAGTTAAATGTTGAGTTTACATATATGTTGATGTTACTGAGAACATTATGTAGAAGAAAGGTTCAAAGGTAATGCACAACATTTTACTTTTAAAAGGGGATGTAACATTTGTATGTTGAATTGTCATTGGCCCGCAGGCATCTGTAAGGAATACCTATTAGATTCACGTGATCACATGCTGAGTTGTCATTGGCCTGCAGGCATCTGTAAGGACTGCTATTGTTTTGGAAGACCCAGGGTCCCGACTCCATCTTGCCCACATGGTGCTGTACTGCTTTGAGTCAGATCAGACCTGATGCTTCATTAAAAGAGTTTAAACTGTAATACTCCGTTGTCCTGCAATTTATTATTTTTGTACAAAGTGTGCAAAAGAAGACACTCATGGCCCCCCTGATGTGCAGCAAGGTGCTCTCCAGCCACTTGCCAGCACTGAGGTGTGGCTGACCCATAAACGAATATAAAAAGAAAATGCCATAAGTGCCTACCCTAAAATGGGGTCAATGACATGGCATAATCATACACAACATTTTTCAATGTTACCTTATTATTTACACTTGGCAGCAATCACATGCATATAAAGCAGGTGACCAGCAATACTCGGACCTATAGAAAAGATAGATGTGGATTTAAAGGGCCCACCAGGTAGTTTTCAAAGATTCACAGAAAGCTTCTCAGTTGATTTTGTGAAAATGTCTTTACCAACTATTTTTGTGCCTTTTGCTATGAGGCTTCTATTCCTGTCCCTCCACCCCAATCCTAAATATGTTTCCTGCTGGAAATGTCACCCGTATCTTTGTTTTGATGGAATAGAGGAGGAGTAATGAAGGGAGGTCAGCCCACTGGTACTCCCACACCAGAATATACAGACCAAGGCATTTTTATTTCTGCCTGTCTCAGAACTAGTGTTTTCAGAGGCTGCAATACAAGAAGGAAGGCATCAATGAATTATGCCACATGCTGCAACCCATCGTACAGCTCAACTCCACTATAGGCACTGACAGTGACTGTAAAAGTCTCAACTGCCCTGAATGTTTATGCTACAGGATCATTTCATTCCAGGCTGCTACTGAAGACATCAGTAACATTAGCCAATCAGCATGAAGTAAATCACAGATGCATTGTTTGCTACAGAAAGGCATTTCATCCACTTCCACGTAGATCAGTCAGTTTTTCTCAAACTGGGGTCCGTAGAGGCTTTCGAGGGGGTCTGCGACCGAAGGTAATTTCAAGCCTGCTCCTCTTTATAAAAATCAACACTTATTCAGTTCTTGTGAGTTATTCTCAGCGGCTGGGTCCGCCTCCTCACGGAGGCCCACAGCTCTCACTCACTTTGCAACGAGCGCTCCCTGCCGGTCGAGCCGATTCCTCTCCCTGGCGCCGCGATGCTGTGCCATTGTCCCAACATGTGAGTAGAGCACTTGTGGCCCTTCAAACAAGTGCCTGAAAGTGTTCACGCAAACACGTACAATCCCACAGTGCAGCTGTTACAGAACATGCCAGTGGGACAGTACGGCGGTGAGCAATGCTCCCTCTTTTTTTTCGAGCTGCACAGCCCATTCAAAAATCCGCGCATGCGCAGTTTTTGCATTTAAAAGCCGGTGAGTGGGCTGCGCGGGAGCGGCAGACAACTGCGCGGCTGCGCAGCTTAAAGGTAACACTGGTGGTGAGTCATGCTTCCAGCAGCATCCCAGCATATGCATGGGTGCTCATGCCCTCACTCACCTTGGCCAGCCTGCTGATGGCTTTAAAATTTGTCCAGCACTAAGTGGCTAATAGTGGCCATCTGTTGCTGCGGAGTACCCTAGAACTGGTGTGAGAAGCAGGCACACCCAGCTCACTGATATCTGTAAGTAAATACCTGTTTTCTTAAAAGCATTATTAAAACACTCTTTATATGCAGCAATTTCATATGAGTATTATATAGTATTATAATTTAGATTGGGGGCTCCGTGATAACGGGGTGATTTTCCCATTGGAGGCGGTTTGGGAGCGGGCGGGTTCCGAACCCGCCTCCACTATCAGGTGGGAAAAAGTTGTGATTTTTCTCCTATTTGCCCAATTAATTCTGGGCGTGTGGGTTCCCCTGGGCCAATTACTCTTTTTGGACTGAAACTCGCCTCTGCTGACACCACTTATGCAGCTTCATTTAAGGGCTACTTGCTTCCTTGCCTCATTTCACTGCTGTTTTGTGGCTGCTGAACACTTTAGCGCTGAGAAGAGATGGCCAACTCGAGAGCCAAGGCCTCCCCGAGGTTCTCAGCTGAGTCTCTGAGTATTCTGGTTGAGGGGGTGAGAGCTAGCAAGGAGGTGCTCTTCCCCTCATCTGGAACGAAGAAGCCTCCCAAACAAACCAAGGCTGACTGGGTGCAGCTGGCACAGGATGTAACCTCCAGGTCTGTGTGCAGCAGAACATGGATGCAGTGCCGCAAGAGGTTCAATGATCTTGGTATACTCACTTTGGCTGATCTTACATCAGCTTGACCCTCATTCTGCTCTCTTTCTCCTCCCATCACCAGCACTCTGCGTTGTCAACCTCCTCCTCCACATCCCACTTTACCCTTACAACCCTTGCACCCTTCACCATCCCTCTCTCTCTATGAACACAATCACTTCACTATTCGACTATGCTGCCCTCACACTCCCTATCATTGTTTGCAATGACAACGACTAACAACACACAGGGAGGGCCCTTGGAAATGGAACCTCACTCCATCTTTGTCTCCTTCTAAGCATCTATGCTCTAGACTCTCTACACTCACTCCATCATTCTCACTCAAACTCTACTTGTCTCCCTCATTGCAGGAAAAGATAGCCCACAATAAAAGGGAAAGGGCGAAGACTAGAGGAGAGCCACCTTCCCTCGCCCATTTGACCAATGCAGAAGAGGCGGCCCTGGACATCGTTGGCGCTGAGGTGGAAGTGGGGGACGGACAGATGGGCGCAGCAGTGCAAGCTGGTGTGTAAGGGGTTTTAGATTGCAGAGGTTTCTCTCTCTGGAGGCCTCTCTCTCTTGCACAGTAAAACCTTGAGTGGTTCGACCCACTCGCCCCTTAGGTTCTATACTCTGGACTTTGAGGCAGGAACTACAATGTAGAGAAAACTCTATAGACCAGGTTTAATGGAAACGAAATGAAATTTTATTGCATAGAGTAAAACAAATCAAATGCAAGTCAATAAAAGGTACATGGGAGGGAAAAACAAATTCATAATACATTACTAACTGAGATAGATACAGGCATATTATGCTTTACAAAAGTCATCATGAAATGGGGAAACACACGGAACATCGAGGGACAACAACTCATTGTTAAAATTACCCCTTAAATGCCCACCCCCTAAGCTGATCTAGATCAGATTGTGAGGGGCAGAAACATGCTCACCAATCCAGTTAGGAACTGCAGGAGTTTTGAAACAGGCCTGCGTTTTGATCCTTTCAGGCGTCCTGTCTCCATGTGGTCGTTGCGGGCTGCGACACTCTCTCTTCTTCCTCGAGGCGAAGGTCATGGACAGGCTGGACACTGGCAAGCCTGGACGTCGGCGGGGACGGCGACCACCTGTTTGACCATAGTTACAGAGGTCTCTTCGCAGAGTCTAGCTGATTACCATTTTCAGCTAGATTCCTTCTGTAGGGCTGCTGTCCTTTGTCTCGTCAACGGCCCGGGGTTTGTCGATGATCTCCCGATGGTTACCCCGGGGCGGGACGCAGACTCGAATCACCTTCTTGGTCTCTGCATCGACGTTCCTCCACGGCTCTTAAAAGAACATGCTGGCTACCAAAAGCTGTAAAAGCTCCAAGCTCCAAAAAGCTGCACAAAGCAAAAGCAAACGCTGCAAAAAGCTACCGATGGCTACCCCGGGATTCCAGTTATCTCCCGCCAAATCAAGGTTAGTCTTTGTTTAACTTTTGGCGGGCTTGTATCACAATGGGGTAGTTATTATATTTAAACTGCTTTCGGGATGGCCGGTGATGGCCATCTCTGGTCTGGAATGACCTTGTATTGTTTTGAATGTCTTCTTGATGTCTTTAATGGGTCTTTGATGCTCCCCTTATGAATATATAAAACTGTTTCCCTTTGCCTGGGTAAACATTTAGATGGCCTTTATCTACAGGCCGATCTGACTGGATCTGCATCCAATCCATATGTATGTAGTTCTGTCTGGTTTCGTTTTCTCCGAAACGCCCTTCCAGAACTTACTGTGGGCTGAATCCACAAAGGCTGTCTGGGGACTGCAGGAACCATTTTAAAGTGTCCAAAAAGCTAGTCACGGGGTCTGGTGGCCATTTTGTGTGTCCCTTTTCTGGGCTTCTTTTAAAACAGTCTTTTAAAAGTAAAGGCCTCTTCTGCCAAAGGACCCTTATCTGACAATATTAATTTTGCGAATCTTACAGGTGACAGAATAGTTTTGCATCTCTCTCTATTACATTGCAGGAGTCACTAAAATGGCTGCAAATGTACATTTATAGGATGATAATTGATCATCTGCGCTATTGCATATGTATGCCACACTATCGTAACTCATTCCTTTATTCCCCCACAGGACCATCGACAACTCCCCTCCCCATGGTCCAGGAGGGAGAGGCTGAGCCGGAAGACTCCTCAGAGGAACCTGCAACCTCTGAGGGCGCAGCGTCAGCAGATATAAGCGCACCCAGCACCAGCGCAGATACGCACATCTCGGTGGGACCTTCGGGAGATAGAGTAGTGTTGTCACCTGGTGTATCACAGCTCACAACTGAGCATCAGCCGGTGGTGGAGACAGGGACAGCAGTGGAGAGTCCTCGTCGGAGGTTGCAGGACTCTCCTAGCTCTGCTCAGCTGCATGTGGACCCTGTGCCTCGGGTCCATCCAGAAGGAGCGCGGTGCTGGAACACCAGGAACAGGTGCAGGAGTCTCTGGCAGGTTTTGTCTCCAGGATCACTGCATGTGTGGAGAGGATGGAGGAGTCCAACTCGAATATGAGCAGAGCCTCTGTGGAGACATTGGCGGATGAGCGCATCTCCTCGGAAAGGTTGGCTACCTCCGTGGAAGCGATGTCTACCTCCATGGCATCGATGGCTGCCTCTCTGCAGATGATGGCCAGGGCCATGGAGGAGATAAGTCGCCAGAGTGTTGAAAACATGGTCAATGTTCAGAATAGACTGGCATCTCTGGAGGAGCGATGGCCAGCTATTGATCAGAGAGACCAGAGCTTCATGGAAGTCCTCAGCAGTAGGACTGCCAGTGCAGTCATGGACCCCCTGATGTACAGCAAGGTGCTGCCAAGCCACTTGCTAGCGCTGAGGTGGGGCTGATCCATGAGAGGGATGTTGGTGGCAGAGAACAAGGAAGTGGGGGCTCCTCTCCAAGTGCTCACACTTACATGCCACTGCATTGCTCTCGGTCAGAGCCCCAGCAGAGTCCTCCCCCAACTGTGATGGGCGTCTCAGCCCCTGCGCAGCCACAGGAGGAGCAGACTTTTGGTGAGCCCTCGCAGGCTCGCACACCCAGAGGATGCCTGCCAAAGGTGTCAAAGCAGGAGCAGCATGAAAGTGAGCAAGGGGCCTCCACTTCTGCTGAAGCCACAGGGGTAGCACCATGTAGGAGCACGCGTAAGATGAAGATAAAGCACAATTAGTCACACGGGCAGTCACTTGGGTGTTTTTTTGTGTTTAATAATTAAATGCCATCCCTTTGTGAATGTATTAAACTCTGGTGATAGCAAACTGTTGACGTTATGGCCTCTGTGATTTCAATTTTGTAAGTTCCACATTGCGGCCTCAGTGAGACTTGCTTGGTCAGGTTGGTGGTCAGAGTGATAGGAAGCCAGAGAGTCATGTCCATTGTGTATCTTGTGCTAAGAAGGAGCCAAGCACATGTGCTAGAACGGGCAGCCTAAGCAAATCTGGCCAAGATGAGTGCACCCCTTGCATTCCGGCTAGCAATGTGCTCGCGTGCTGCTGCTGCTGCTGCTACTGGTTGATGTGCCTCCGCTCGGTCATCATTCTGCTCCTCCTCCTCCTTCTCTTCATCTGAGGAGGCTATGTACTGAGCCACTTGCTCCTTAGGAAGCTGCAAGCCATGATGCTGTGCGATGTTGTGCAGTGTACAGCAGACCACGACCATTCTGGAGACCCTGGCTGCTGAGTACTGCAGGTCTCCACCTGATGTAGGGGGTGGTGTGTGCCCAGTCAGCTCTGCCCCTGTCTCTGAGCAGTTCGATTCGCTCCCACACCCCTGGGTTCTAGACACTGGACTTAGGTACAGGCAGCGATACAGAATTAGAGTAGACAACTGGTTTGGTACAAGAAAACCATAATTTTATTAAAGGCACAACAATATTACAACACTGGAAATTACTAGATTATGGCATATAAAAGTACACTTAGTTGGGAATGGGGAACACGGCACAACAAGGGAACAATCACATTAATAATCCCCTTCCCCTTGTCCCACCCCCAATACCTAACTAGATTGAGCTAAGAGGGGCCAGGAATTTATGCTCACCAATGGGGTTTCCTTGACAGTTCGAAACCTGTCAATTAAGCCGGTCGCAGTTTCGGGGTTCGCTCTTTGTGTCCTTTGGGGCCTGCCGTCCCCACGTGGTCTCAGTATTGGGAACTGCGAAGGTTCCTCATTTGGTTTGAGTCTGCTGATGCGGTAAGGGCGCGGTTATGGATTTGTCCAGTAAGTCCCCTTTTCTTTTGCTAGAAATAGGGATAGTAAAGTCTTTTGTTGGATACCTTACGTTGTAGAGTGGAAACTGCGGGTTTTGTTCTTCTTGTGGTGGTTTGGTCGTCGAGTTTCGTCGCGGCTGGGGCTCGGTTGGTGGTCTTCGGTGTAGGCTTGGTCTTTTGCGGCCTAGTTGTCCTCGGTTGAGCCTGCCCTGCCGCGTTGTTACGTCGATCTTGCTGTTTGGCTCCATTCCTTATCGTGCCCCGATGGCTAGCCCTCTTGTGCCGTGCTGCGCGTTTTGCCCCCGGTGTTATGGTGGGCGTCCTCGGTGTCAGAGCGGGAAGAGAAGAGACCTTGGCTACCGGTGTGCCTACAATTATACAGGTTTTGCGTCCCTAATCTGCGCGCCAAATCAGTTCGATTTCTTTGTTTAATTTTGGCGGGCTCATCCAAGGTGATTACAATCATTCACCTTAACTGCTTTTGAGGCGGTTGTCTCCTTGCTTAATGGCTTCAATATCCTGGCTGTTTGTCATTTATGATTTTTAATCGGCGTTTTCCTGGCTTGGTAGCTACTTTGAACTGTAACCAATTATATATGCAAAAAGTTAATGGCCTCAAGATTAGGTCTATCCTGAGTTGATCTGTTTCAAGATGAAGAACGCATATTCTGTTTATCTAGCTGTCTGGCTTTAGAAATAACAAAGTCACTCACACAGGTCCATGCATGTCAGGTTTCTCTTTCCTTTTCAAAACTTTGAATGGGCCTGCCTTTGCAGGGCCTTGCTTTTTAAAATCCTGCAGGCTTCTGTCACGAGGTTCAGAAGCCATTTTCTTTTGGGTACCCTTTTTAATAACTTGTTCATTCAGGGTCCCTTTTATTGATAACTTTTGGGGAATGTGGGAATTTTGAGAACCCTACACTCCCCCCTGTTGATACTAAACTCGCTTTAAGTATCATACTTTCAAGGTGAGCAAAATTCCCGACCCTCCATAGTCAACCTTCCCTGTAATTATCTATCCATGATCCCATGGCACATGCATTTCCCATTCTTTAAAATGTAGTGTACATAAGCATACATAGGCAGAATACAGTTATTTACACACATCGAAGCATGGAGGGTGTCCAACACCCCCGCACCACTCGGTGCACATACATCTTTATTAAAATAACACGTCGAAAGTCTTTATTAAAAATAACAAAAAAAAACAAAAAAACAATAATCTTTATTCAGAAACACAAAAAAAATTCAAACAGGTGTATCCCCCTCCACCTTAACATAATGTTCCTTCCAGGTCCTTTGGTTTTGGAATTCTAGTATTTGGCCTTTTCCCTTGCACTGAGTGCACACCAGGTACAACACTATTCCCAGCTGGCAAACCCCGAGGATGTGGGAAGCCAGTCTAATCCATGAAGGGACCTCTCTGTTTTCAAAAATGTCCCACCAGGGTGGAACCACAATATCCAATATTTTGGCCCCTATCTCTAATGTCTTCTGCTCCAGAGTGTAGAAATGTTTCTGTGACACTATTACTGCTTTTCGTATTTTGGTAAGATGTTCTGGGAGAGGGGGGATTTCATAGCCAAAATGTGCTACATATTTTTGCAGGTTGGTGAAATTCTCTTTTACAGTGAGGTGAACAGTGGAGGGTTCAGGAATGGGGACAATCCGTTCCTGGGTCACTTGAACTTCTGCCTCGGGTTTAAAGCAGAAACTGCTGTCACTTACCAGACACCAGCTCTGCTGTCTATGCTGGTAGTGGGGCGCACCTGTGGTGACACAATATGTCCCACCTCCTATATATGCTACCTGTGGGGGAACATGGTCTTGTGCCATTACTTCCATGGTACAGTTTATAGGTTTTGCGCCAGCAGCTTTAAACCCGCACTGTGGTTTTGAATAGGCGTTCAAGTGCTGGGGACACAGTATTATGTGTGCTCCCCGGCTCCGGCACCCCAAGAGGTCAGTACCTGTCATAGCGTGCTCCCACTTTATGACATAAGGTGGGACCGCTGTGAAACGGATGTGTGCACCCCCTTGAATGACTCCAATGTTCTCTACCCTGTATACCGGTGCAGGTCGGGCTGTCCCACCCATGACTGGCATCCTTACTACTATACCCATGATAGTATGGTTTGAACGTCCACAATCTACTGGGACTGGGTAGACCTCAGAAGCTAGCCGGAGTTGACATGGGCTTAATGCATTCTCAAATGGATGGAGGGCTGTGATGTGCTTGTTGCTGATCCAGGAGGGGACTAAACCCTGTTTTAAATCCTCCAGGTTACTCCGGCCCTTGCCCAGCAACCATGCCCCGTACAGTACGCACACCTCGTTCTGTGCAGCCTGATCTGAAGCATTTCTGTCCTCTCTTATAAGGGCATTTACAGTCTTGGCATGTCTCTCCAGCTCAGCAATGATCTCTTTTAAATGGACCATCATAGCCTGGTCCTCGTGTAACTCTGAGCCTACAACGGTATTTTCATCCATTAAGATTTTTCGCAATTGTGTTTTCAAACCGTTTATCTGTGTCTGTAATTCTATGTCATCCAAGCTGATTATGACAGAGGATCCTGTGTTAAACGCTGTGAAAACATCATTCCAGGCTCCCCTTCTTTGTCTCCCCGCATTACCAAAATACTCATTGTGTGTGGTGTACAGTTCTGTTTTGTCTACATTGGCAAAATTGAACTCGTAGAATTTCCTAAACATTTCTTTTAACAGGGCCTGGTATAGCTGTTCTGTCTCTTTGGGGCACCACTCAGGTAAGTGTACCTTGGTAAGGTTTAAAATCACGGAAGCTACCGCATAGTGTACCCCCTGGTATAGCACCTGTTCCGTCGGCACTAGTACCAGCCCATTCCCTGGTCCCTTAGTGGTGGCAGGGCACCCCTCCCTGTGTGTCCTTGCTGCCTGGGTCGTGGGCAGGGGCTTTCGGGGGCAGGTCACAAGTTCAGTGGCATTCACTGGGATCGGGGAGTATGGGACCGCACATGCCTGCAGGCTGGAATCCCACCCCACCCCCTCCACGGCATCTTGCCATTGCCGGTGGAAAATGATGGATATGCCTGTGGGGCAGACCTTCTCTGACCCCCACATACAGACATAAATCCCCTGATCCGGTTCCCACCACTTGTCCCAGCACACACTCAATCCTCCTCGGGTCCCTGTAATCGTCCGATGGGTATTGTTCCCCAATCGTTCCCACTCGACTGCGGGGTTTCCCATATCCTTGCTCAGTTTTCTGAGCCACCACCACCTATCCAAAGGAATCTGTCCCTTGCATGTTAAACATACACGTTTCCCTACGGTGACACTGACCCTTGTAGCAACGACCTGTACCCTGGGGCACAGGAGGGAGGCCTCCCCGTACGTGAACCCGGTCTGGCTGGAGTACTGAGTCGAATTGGACCCCAGCCACCCTGGCCACCTTCCCTCGTGGAAGTAAATGGCGAGCTCCTCCACGCCCCGTTCGCCACCTCCATCGGTAACGATCCGTGCTCTCTCTCCTGAGCACCCATAGATGTGGGAGTCCTCCACGTCACCTCGCTTTCCAATGCTCTTTCCTATCAGGGTGAGTAGGAGTACGCCCCCCTTCATCTTGAAATCCTCTCCTGCAAAGAGACACAAGAGCATATAGCCAGGTCCCAAGGAGATTCTCTGGCTTGGGTGAAGCATAGTCGAGTCTTGCGACCTCGACTCAATACAAACACGCTTAGCAATACTACTACTATTTAAACTACCAATCACCTCGTTTAAACTTAAACTAAACACCCAAACTTAACAATATCACACTTAAATTGCATAACTATGTACATTCGCCGCCCGTCTCCGGGCGGCCAGCCTAATCCCTGTTCAGGCTGCGGCACACCGCTCCCTTCGGTGTGGCCACACTGTCCTGTACTTTCGGTCTCTCGCAGCCTGTGGCTGCTGGCTGGGGACCTCTGTCCTTAGATTGACCCCTGACTCGGGAGGCTGTCCCTTTAAACTGTGGAGCCGGTGACCACGGTTTCCTTGGCCGTGGCATTCGTGGGGACCTTCTAGGGACTTTGGCTGGTGGGGTTTTTCTAGCTGGTGGGCCTTTAACACGAGCCACTTCCCCCTCCTGTGCGGTCTGTGAACTTTCCACTACCACTGGCTGGGGATCTTCCTCTTCAGGCTTTACCTCTCCTGAACCTGGGCTAGAGGCAGGTAGCCCTTCACAGCCTGATGCTGCAGGCTGAGGGTCCTCGCTCTCAGGTCCCACCTCGTCTAAACCTAGGTCAGGGGCAGGGTCTTCGCCCTCACATCCCACCTCATCGAAATCCCAGAAGAGTGGGGGAGTGTCCCAAGCAGTGGGCGGGGTGGCCCCTTCCCTAAAACAAGCCACTGCGCCTGCCTGTGCAGTCTGTGAACTTGCTCCTGCTGCAGGCTGAGGATTTCTATCCTCAGATCTTATCCCAACTGGCTGTTCTCTTTTCTCAGGCTTAAACAATTTACATTGATTAATATGGAACCATTTAGTGCGCCGAGGCATCTTAATAGCGTATACCATGGGGCTGGCCTTGTCTACAATGCTGTAGGGCCCCAAGTATAATGGTTCTAGACTTCCTACCTGAGCAAAATTCCTCACCATAACCTGATCCCCTATTTCCCACTCGTGGTGTTTTCGGGGTTCTAACAGCAATCGGTTACTCCGATGCTGCTTTCCCATGTTCCCAGCTGCCTGCCCGTGGATCTGTTTAAGGTGCTCAAAGAGGGTCCTGGCGAACCTGTCCCGGTTTACCTCCCTGAGCTGACCTTCTGTGAGCAACGGGGCTAGTACATGGGTGGGGGTCTGCATAACCCTGCCAGTTATCAGCTCGCGCGGGGAGTACCCCGTGCTTTTTGACTGGCTGGCTCGGATCCCCATCAGGACCAACGGTAGGACCTCTGCCCATTTTCTAGGCAAGTCCACCGTCTCTTTCCTCAGCCTTTCCTTCAAGGTCCTGTTCATCCTCTCCACAATCCCTGAGGACTGTGGGTTGTGTGCAACGTGCCACTTCCCCTCGATGCCAAGCACCATAAGGGTATTCTGCATGACCTGCCCGGTAAAGTGACTCCCTTGGTCGGACTCCACATACTGTGGTAGCCCCCATCGCGAGAACACTTCCTGGACCAGGATCCTGGCTGTACCCAGAGCTGTGGCTGTTTTGCAGGGGAAGGCTTCTACCCATTTCGTGAACACATCTACCAGGACTAGGCAATACTTATAGCCTCCCTGGGCGGTGGGCAGGGGCCCGATGTAGTCGACCTGTATCGACTGCCATGGTCCCTCTACCCTCCTGATGTGTCCCATATGTAACTTCCTTTTGTGGGGGTCAGGGTTGTTAGCAGCACACACCAGACAGCCGGCGCAGAACTCGCGGACATCTTCCCTGAGTCCTGGCCACCATCCCGCCTGATCCACCCGCTGCCAGGTGGTCTCAGGCCCGGGATGCCCTGTTCCTGGACCCTCATGGGCCAGTGCAAGGAATTCCCTCCAGTGCTGCTGTGGTACTACCCATTGTTCTCCCCTAAACAGCATGCCTTCTTTCACAGAGAGGGCTGCTGTGCCGTAAGGGCCCTCTACCTTTTTCCCCTCGGTCACTGCACTGAGGACTGCCTTGAGGATGGGGTCTTGGGTTTGGGCTGTCTTGAGGTCCAGGGCTAAAGCTACCCCTGCACTCCCTGGTGTCCCATTCCTACCCCTGACTGCTGCTACAGGACTGGACCCATATGGATCCCAGAAAATGCCGGTGCGGGCACCCTCCTTAGCTAGCATGTCAGCCTGCTGGTTGCCCTGACTATAGGGTTCTGTGGAGGAATGGGCTTTCACCTTATAGATGAAAACCTCCCCTTCCTCCCCCACTGCTGCTAAGATTTTCTCCGGCAGGGGTTTCACTATGCGGGGTCTCCCGTCGGCAGAGGTGTATCCGCGGCGGGACCAGATGGTCAGGTACTCCGTACACGAATTGCATGTGAACATACTGTCCGAGCAAATCGTGTACGGGGTGGGGAAGATTTCAGGGTGTGTAACAACGTACACTACAGTTCAGCTTGCTGGGCGCTCATGGTGCTGGGGAGCTTAATTGCCAGGGCAATGTTTGCTGCTGGGTCATAAACTCCACACCCTGTGAGTCGCTCACCAGCAGATACTGTGCTGGAGCCGTCCACATAGATTTCGCAGCCTGTGGGGTATATCCCGGCCTGTAAACCTATGTCCACTTCCCAAACCCCTTCTATGGAACACCGGTGGACTGTTCCAGGATATACCAAGTTGGCTGCGAGCTTTGGCTCGCAGAGCCCTTTTACCTTTAGGTCCATCTGTGAGAGAAGTGGGCACTGCTCACTGTCCCATCTTTGATCCTCCCATCCAGGAGCATCTGGGTGGGTGTGTGATGGGTGAGGAGGGTGATGGGAGAGGTGCCTGTAAAGATCAGTGATCTTTTCACAGCCCAATGTGTGGCCAAGAGGTGCCTCTCACAATTGGAGTAGCTCTTCTCCACATCCGTGAGTATCCTGGAGGAGTAGACCACCAGCCTCAGCCTGCCATGCCGCTCTTGGAGCAGCACAGCACTCAGGCTGTCCCCGCTGGCTGCTACCTCCAGGAAGAACTCCTTTCCCCCATCTGTGGCCCCTAGAGCTGGTGCGGTCTGCAGGTCTTTCCTGAGCCTGACAAATGCTGCCTGGCAACCCTCGTCCCACGCCCACTCCACTCCCTTGTGTAGGAGTCGGAGCAGAGGGGCTGCTGTGGCTGCATAGTCCTCAATAAAGTCTCTGCAGTACCCGGTTAGCCCTAGAAATGACCTCACACCCGTGACTGTGTTGGGGACTGATAACTCCTGTACCGCTTCCCTTCTAGCCTTATCTATGGCCCTTTCCCCAGCGCGTATGGTCAGGCCCAGGAATTTCACCTCCTGCTGGCCAATCTGCACTTTCTTTGGGTTTACTTTAAACCCTCCTGCCTGAGCAACTCCAGCAGTTCGGCCAGTAGTGGGCCATGCTCCTCTCTTGAATCCGCGAATAGGAGCAGGTCATCCACATACTGTACCAGCTGCCTGGGCTGGCTGAAGCCCTTTAGACTGTTTGCCATGCATTGATGGAAAATGCTAGGGCTATTGTGGAAGCCCTGAGGCAAACAGTTCCAGGTGTACTGTTGCCCTTTAAAAGTAAAGGCAAACTTGTACTGGTCCTCTCTCCTTAAAGGGATGAACCAAAACCCGTTGGAAATATCCAGCACCGTGAAAGTGTTCGCGAATGCTGGGATACTTCCTATCAGGTCGGCAACTGCTGCTACCGTGGGTGCACAGGCTGGGATGTTGCTGTTGAGCACCTGATAGTCCACCGTGGCCCTCCAGGAATTGTCCGGCTTTCTAACCGGCCACCGTGGAGAGTTTACGTGGGTGGCTATCGGTCTCGGGGCCCCCTGCTGTACTAAGGAGGACATGGCTGCTTCCATGTCTGGCTCCGCTTCCCTGGGGAAGTTGTACTGTTTTTGTGGTCGGGCCATGGGGTCCCCGTCTATGCTGACCTCAAACCCGTTGACCCTGCCACAGTCGTGTTTATGTGTGGCAAATGTGGCTAGGTGGGCTCGCACAAATGCCTGGAACTCCTTTGGGGTATTACTGACCATGAGCTCGAAGTTATAACCCTCTTTAGGCTTCATGGTGCACAGGGTCCCCTTCCCTTCTTTCCCTGGGATGGCTACTACTCCGCCTTCCTTTCCTGCACTTGCCCCCCATAGGCAATGATTTCTTAAATCCACCAGGATCCCGTGGCCTACGATAAAGTCGGCTCCCAGGATCCCCTTTCCACCCTCCACTTCCCACTTCATTAGGATACAAGTCCACTTAGAGCGGAGTGTTCCTAAACGAATGGAGAGCGGATGGAAAATGAGCCGGCCTGTTCTCTGCCTGTGAATCCCGACAGGCTGTATGGGACCCCGCTAGATAGAGGTGAGGTGGTGGGGTTAGCTGAATGGATCACGGTGCATGATGCCCCCGTATCCAACAGATAGGTCCCCTTTACCTTTTCTACCTCCATCTCAACGAGGGGTCTCTTCCATAAGTCGTACTGCAGGGAACACAGGTAAACAGGCTGTGCTGGCTCTAGTCAGGGCTGTGGGTTGGATGGAGCTGATGGGGTCAGAGCACCGCTAGCGGCTGCTACTCTCCCTTGGCCAGTCAATAGGGACCTCATGGCATCCAAAAATGACTCGACCGTGGCGGGAGGCATTCCTGTCTCTGTCTTTTGGGCTGGGGAATTCTGTCCCTTGTTATCCTTCCAAGGGTTTTTGCACTCCTTCCTCCAGTGTCCATCCTTCCCACATCCGTAACAATTGAGCTTTGTGCTAGAAGGGTTATTCCCTTCCTGACGCCACTCCTTCCTACCCTGTCCGGGTTTTAGCTCATGAACCTTCCCCTTAGGTGGGTGTGCATCGGTTCCCCTACCATTCCTATAGGCTAGGGTCAACTGTCTGATCACCGTAAGTTCGGTGGTCAGGGGATTCTTAGGGTCAAACCAGACTTCCGCCTTGGCCCGGACCTGTGGCAAGCTGTTTGCCACCAGGCAGCGGAGCCAGTGGGCCAGCTGATCCCGGTCCAGGTATGCCCGGTTAGGTGCCCCAGTACAGGCACTCCTATACACCGGCCATAACCTGTCCGCGAAAGCCTGCAGGGTTTCCCCTGCGAGCTGCACTGACTTCTCCACACGGGAGAAAGGACCTCCCTCATTCATCCCCATGGCCTCCAGAACTTCCTCCTTGAGCTCCCCATACGCACACTGTCCCCTCTTACACTGGTCAGAGAGGGACTGGAGGAGCTTACCCTCCAAAGGGAACAGCAGCATTTTGGCCTGCTCAGCATCATCGCATTCGTTGATGCTGGCTGCCTGTTCCACTTCCCTGAAGTGGACCGAGGGGTCCCTTTTTTCGGTGAACTTTGGGATATGGCTCACCATAGCCCTAAGCTGTTGGGTGGGGTAGGGTACTGCGAACTGGTTTTGGGGGGGTCCCTCTTCCCCGTCATTAGCGGGTGGGCCAAACCTCCGCTGCCGGGCTGGGCACATCGGCTCTGGCTCCAGCCTCTCTTGCGGGGGTTGTTCCACCTCCGCTTCTACCCCTAACTCCACCTCACCCCCCCCCCCCTCCCCTTGCTGCCAGGCTTTGCTAAAACCTGGCACTACGGGTGGTGGTCGTGGGACCTCCTGTTCCTCAACTGGGTCGTTCCTTGGCACTACCTGTGGTGTCTGAACCATTCTCCCCTCGTTCCCTGTAAAATCCGCCTGGGGTGCCTTCGGGCTTATGAGGCACACCATGCCCTTTGCCTTCCTTAGGGCCAGGCTCAGATTCTCTATCTGTTCCTTGCAGGGGCCATGATCTGCATCTTCAAACCCCTGTTCGCTCGCTAACTTATAGGCTGCCTTTATGTCTTTCACTTTCTCCTCCAGCTCTCTTGTTTCGCTAGGCAGGCATTCTTTTCCCACAACCTCAGCTCATTGCTCTTGGCCTCGGTGACCTGGCACTGTAGGTATTCCAACCTGGCCTTATGTTCCCCCATTAATTGTACCCTTTCCTGGTTTAGGGCCTGCAATGCTACCACTAATTTCTTCCCTGCTAGAGTCCTGTCTTGGACCTCCAGGGCTGACTCCCGTATCTCGGCTGCCTGTGTTTCAACGAGCCTGTCCAAAAGCTGGAACTGTTTCTTGATCACATCAGCCAGACTGCCTTCTCTATGGATTTCTTGTGGTCCTTCCCTTCTGTCCACTTAGCTGCGGCATCTACCGGACGCCCAGCCTTTAACAGATTGGTGATCCACTTCTTCGTGATATTCACCTTGCTGAACACATAATCAGAAATCCTTTCCTCCATTATGGTTTGCTCTTCTGAACCATTGTCTACTGTATCACACCCCTGTTGCCGGTGTCCTGCCGCGGTCACCATTTCTGTATGGGGTGGTGTGTGCCCAGTCAGCTCTGCCCCTGACTGTCTCTGAGCAGTTCGAATCGCTCCCACACCACTGGGTTCTAGACACCAGACTTAGGTACAGGCGGCGATACAGAATTAGAGTAGACAACTGGTTTGGTACAAGAAAACCGTAATTTTATTAAAGGCACAACAATATTACAACACTGGAAATTACTAGAATAATTACAGGCATATAAAAGTACACTTAGTTGGGAATGGGGAACACATGGCACAACGAGGGAACAATCGCATTAATAATCCCCCTACCCTTGTCACACCCCCAATACCTAACTAGATTGAGCTAAGAGGGGCCAGGAATTTATGCTCACCAATGGGGTTTCCTTGACAGTTCGAAACCTGTCAATTAAGCCGGTAGCGGTTCCGGGGTTTGCTCTTTTTGTCCTTTGGGGCCTGCCGTCCCCACGTGGTCTCAGTCTTGGGAACTGCGAAGGTTCCTCAGTTGGGTTGAGTCCGCTGATACGGTAAGGGCGCGGTAATGGATTTGTCCGGTAAGTCCCCCTTTCTTTTGCTAGAAATAGGGATAGTAAAGTCTTTTGTTGGATACCTTACATTGTAGAGTGGAAACTGCGGGTTTTGTTCTTCTTGTGGTGGTTTGGTCGTCGAGTTTCGTCGCGGCTGGGGCTCGGTTGGTGGTCTTCGGTGTAGGCTTGGTCTTTTGCGGCCAAGTTGTCCTCGGTTGAGCCTGCCCTGCCACGTTGTTACGTCGATCTTGCTGTTTGGCTCCATTCCTTATCGTGCCCCGATGGCTAGCCCTCTTCTGCCGTGCTGCGCGTTTTGCCCCCGGTGTTATGGTGGGCGTCCTCGGTGTCAGAGCGGGAAGAGAAGAGACCTTGGCTACCGGTGGGCCTACAATTATACAGGTTTTGCATCCCTTATCTGCGCGCCAAATCAGTTCGATTTCTTTGTTTAATTTTGGCGGGCTCATCTAAGTTGATTACAGTCATTCACCTTAACTGCTTTTGAAGCAGTTGTCTCCTTGCTTAATGGCTTCAATATCCTGGCTGTTTGTCATTTATGATTTTTGATCGGCGTTTTCCTGGCTTGGTAGCTACTTCGAACTGTAACTGATTATGTATGCAAAAAGTTAATGGCCTCAAGATTAGGTCTATCCTGAGTTGATCTGTTTCAAGATGAAGAATGCATATTCTGTGTTTATCTAGCTGTCTGGCTTTATAACAAAGTCTCTCACACAGGTCCATGCATGTCAGGTTTCTCTTTCCTTTTCAAAACTTTGAATGGGTCTGCCTTTGCAGGGCCTTGCTTTTTAAAATCCTGCAGGCTTCTGTCATGAGGTTCAGAAGCCATTTTCTTTTGGGTACCCTTTTTAATAACTTGTCCATTCAGGGTCCCTTTTATTGATAACTTTTGGGGAATGTGGGAATTTTGAGAACCCTACACTGATCAGTCAAGGCATCTGAATCGCATCTTCAGCAAGCCGATGGTTTGTTTGATGATGGATCTGGTCGAAATGTGGCTGGCATTGTAGCGCTCTTGAGCCTTGTTAGCTGACCTCCTGGTCGGCATCATTAGCCACGTCTTCATGGGGTAGCCCTTGTCTCCAAGTAGCCATCCGTTAAGTTGATTTGGTGGCTTGAAGAGCAGAGGCACACTAGACTGCCACAGGATGAACGAGTCATGGCAACTGCCACAGTACTGGGTGCAAACATACAAAATCTCCTTCTTGTGGTTACACACCAGCTGCACATTGAGGGAGTGGAAGCCCTTGCGGTTGACAAAAATAGTTGGGTTGTGATGGGGTGCCCTCAGGGCCACATGTGTGCAGTCTATGACACCCTGCGCCATTGGCAAGCCTGCCATATTTGCGAATCCAACCGCACGCACGGTTATACTTGCTTGATCCATTGAAAAGTTGATGTAATTGTGCGCCTTTGCGAAGAGGGCATTGGTAAACTGCATGATGCAACTGTGGGCGGCCGACTGGGAGATGCCGCTGATGTCTGCTGATGATCCCTGGAAGGTGCCCGAAGCAAAAAAATTGAGTGCGGTGGTGACTTTGACAGCCACTGGTAAGGGGTGTCCATCCGATCCTCTGGGCACTAGGTGTTGGCGCAGCATTGTGCAGATGTCTCCGACAACCTCTCACGAAAGTCTCAGCCTCCTTTGGCACTGCTGCTCGCTCATGTTGAGGAAGCTCATCCTCTGTCTGTAAACCCTGAGAGGAGGGTATCTCCTGTGGCAACATGCTGCCATGCACTGGCACCTTCTGCCCTGTGCACCATCAGGTGGGTGAGCAGCAGGTTGGCACTCCTGCTGCTGTTGCTGTTGGTCTGCCTGGTTTTGCTGCTCCCGTGGCTGCTCCTCGTCCGAATCTGAGGTCCATGATGAAAGGAAATAAATGTTTCCCATGCTGCTGGTAGATACCTCCATCGGGGAAGCGCTCAGTCCAAGTGGGGAGAGGGTTTTCCCAGGAGGTCCCAAAGTAGATAGATCTCAGCTGCACCACCTCCGACTTCAGTAGGCCTGGAAAAAGTGCTCAAAGACCTGTGCAACAAAAGTTCTGCCACCTGCAACTCATCCCTGTTGAAAGTTCCGTTTTTATGGTGGAGCTGCAGCTGTGAGGAGGCCAGCCACTTGTCAACCTGCCAGGATTAGCTGGCGTGGTTTAGGAGCGGCGTGCAACACGCTGTAAATGTGGCAAAATAACAAAAAGGCCTGGGAAAATAGGATTATAGGGGCCCTTAAGCGCTTGTTAAGGGTCTTAACTGTCTATCCTGCCTCTTGGAGGTAGGACCGAATCGCACTCATGAAGCCCGCCTCCGGCAAAGTTGCACGGAGGCGGGTTCCAAACCCGCACTCAATTTTTGCAATTTTACCAACTGTCCCGCCTCCTCAGGGCTGGGAAAATCGCCCCCTACAAATTCATTTGAAAAGGGACCCTTCAACCAAAAACGTTTGAGAACCACTGACGTAGACAACTAACAGTAGCATGGCGGGGCTTTGCAATTATCGAGTGATAGGCCTCCTCAAGGTCCAAGAGGTGATAGATTTCACCCATGTGCTCCTTTGACCAATGCCATCATGCACGTCAACAGGAAAGGATTCCATTCTTTCAATATCCACATTAGTGACCAGCAGCACCCCTACACGCAAATGACACTTGTTTTCCTGGGAGCTTCCAAGATGCATTCATTATAAGGCAGTCCTCTTTAACCCAAAGAGACAAGACTCTGGGTGGCCCCTGGAATATAAAGACTACCCTCTACATCAATGGTTGATGACATTTGTGCATTTTCACAGACCAGCTGAGCACTGCTACAATGAGATACATTCATCCACCAGGAACATCACAGAGCACACAATTGGAATGTTTCGGGCACATTTTGGGTGCTTGAATCAGTCTGGGGTGCTCTGCAATTTAGTCTGGCTAGGGTCTTCGGGATCATAGTTGTATACTGCTGGCTGCATAGAAAGAGGTCTCATTATGGAGGCCCCAGAGGAGGAAAGTATCCATGGGCAGCAGAGGGCATGATCTAAGGTGCAGTAGCAGCCTGAAAAGGATGCAAAGGAGAACACTTTGTCGCCTATAAGAGTTATTTGTGTTATTCTCTTAGAGGTGGCCTTCTTGCAACACAACTCAGCAAAATGCCAACTGAATAAAAATTGAGCCATATGAAAGAAGAGGGTCAACTATTGTCCTAAAAAAGACAGAGAAAGTAGGAACCAACACTTCCCACACCATATTCTCAGATATACATTAAATAGCAAGATATTTAGGAGCTACAGATTTTCAGTGACCTGTAGGGGGTTCTTGGAGTAAGACAGGATAGCTGGTAGAAAAAGGGGAGCCATGTGCAGAGTGGGTGTTGCCATAAGGGCAGAGCTGGATGCTTTGGTTGGTTACAAACAGAGCAGAAGGTTTTCCCCATTAATTGTGGGAGAAGCAACTCTAGAGGAATGTGCTTTGTTGGACCAGATGACCTTTTCTCATCTGTGACTTCTTCTGTCCTTATGTTATAGAATGCCATTTTTTTTTTATTCATTGATGTGATGTGGGCGTCGCTGGCTGGCTAGGCCTGCATTTAGTGCCCATCCCTAATTGCCCTTGAGAAGATGGTGGTGAGCCGCCTTCTTGAACCACTGCAGTCCATATGGAGTAGGTACACCCACAATGCTGTTAGGAAGGGAGTTCCAGGATTTTGGCCCAGCGACAGTGAAGGAACGGCGATACAGGTCCAAGTCAGGATGGTGTGTGGCTTGGAGGGGAACTTGCAGGTGGTGATGTTCCCATGCGTCTGCTGCCCTTGTCCTTCTAAGTGGTAGAGGTCGCGGGTTTGGAAGGTGCTGTTGAAGGAGCTTTGGCGAGTTGCTGCCGTGCATCTTGTAGATGGTACACACTGCAGCCACGTGCGCCGGTGGTGGAGGGAGTGAATGTTGAAGGTGGATGGAGTGCCAATCAAGCGGGCTGCTTTATCCTGAATGGTGTCGAGCTTCTTGAGTGTTGTTGGAGCTGCACTCATCCAGGCAAGTGGAGAGTATTCCATCACACTCCTGACTTGTGCCTTGTAGATGGTGGAAAGGCTTTGGAGAGTCAGGAGGTGAGACACTCGCCGCAGAATTCCCAGCCTCTGGCCTGCTCTTGTAGCCACAGTATTTATATGGCTGGTTCAGTTCAGTATTGTTGGCATTCTTTCTGATTTATATTGTGTACGCTAACTCCACTCCTTGTTAACTACTCTATGAGTTACCACATCTTACTGCCTCTAGGAAAATGGAGAGGGTACAATTGGAGATACATTTTAGAGTAGCTAAAACTCCAGACTGCCTCAGCCCTTACAAGTAATCAGTTATCGGAAGTGTTTCTGGTTGAATAATTTACTTTGATGCTAAACTAGAATATGTCACTGGTGCATATTAAGTTACACTCTTTCAGGAATTACCACATACTCAAATGACAAAATAGCCTAATGCACACAGACAGGATTGTGATGCCCCAAATCGTTTGATTGCATTGGCTGGTCTATTATTGGCTGGTTTATACAGGGTGTGCATGCAATTGTTTATTATTTAATGAAAGTTCCCAATCATCAATTGAATCTCTGACCTAATGGTTAAATTTTAGTACCTTATTGTCAATGTTGTGTGTTGGACTATTTCTGTTATCATCTCTGCGTGAGACCCAAGTCAGCTGTGTTCACATCAGTCGGGATGGGAGACTCCACCCAGTCTTTCCTTTCATTGTGCCAGGCAACACAGCAGTGAGTTTTTAAATTGAAAGGAAGATACTTCAAAAGACATCATATATCAAATTATCTACAAAAATAAATACTATATATAGTGACACAGTTTGGTCCAATTCATATGTAATGTCTACAAATCTCTTCAAAAGCAACTCATACATGCAGCTACTGCCTTTGCTACTGTCGTGACTGTTAGGGAATACTGTCATTGAGGAGAATCAGAAAGAACAAAACTCGTCCAAAATAAGCACGGAATACAATGGAACAAGCAACTACCCTGAAAGGGAGCGGCCCATCCCCTGTGACTCTCTGATAGGGGAACAGGTTACACACCAGATATTTTAGCAAAACATCACTGTGTTCTTTGACAGAGTCCTGCAGTTAGAAAATATTGTCCTCAAAGACTCTTTCATAAGCAGGTGGGCTTTAAAGATCAATCAAAACATCACAGAGAAAAGATACAGACATAAACAGAGACAGAACGAGGCGCTCACACCCAAAAATATGCACACAGCCACTCCCAGCAGTGTGGGATGTGCTTTTGGGTAGTTTGTATCTCTCAATCTGTTGAAGGTGCATTGTGGAGTAGTAAGTAGCACACAACTAAAAATGTGTAACATGTATTTTTTAAATATGGACTTTATCCTCTGACTCACTGTGGACAACACCTAGGTGGCCTGCCTGTCATTTTGCTTCTTTATCATGCAAACAATTTGCTGTTAAACCTGCTCCCATTTACTTTCTGGCTCTTAAAATAGTAAACAAGGAAATGTGTTAAGCATTCATACATTAATATTACAACCAGTAACTTCTAAGCTATAGAATATGCATAGTGAATCTTATATACTGTAGGGCCGATTCCCTCATGTAGCACTCAGGAGTAGCCCATTGTAAGGCAGCATGGGCGGAATGCAGAATCGTGCAGATAGGCCCAAGTGCTGCCCTCCAGATTCGGTGACACAAGAACTTCGTTTTTAAATGTATTTATATATATATCACAATGAATCCCTTGTGTTTTCAAGGCCAATGCTTTCCAGGCTGCACAACTTATGGGGAACCATGTTGTCGACTCAATGCTTGATGCACACATTGTACAGGCATTCTTCTCCTTTAGTCAACCCTTTCTTGGCAATTTTTCTCAGTCCACTACCAGAATGATACCCGGACTCCAGGGGTTAAATTATGAAATGAGATTACACAAACTAGGGTTGTATTCCCTGGAATTTAGAAGGTTAAGGGGTGATTTGATCGAAGTTTTCAAGGTATTAAGAGGAACAGATAGGGTAGATAGAGAGAAACTATTTCCACTGGTTGGGGAGTCGAGGGCTAGGGGGCTTAGTCTAAAAATTAGAGCCCGACCTTTCAGGAGTGAAATTAGGAAACACTTCTACACATAAAGGTAGCAGAAGTTTGGAGCTTTCTTCTGCAAATGGCAATTGATGCTAAATCAATAGTTAATTTTAAATAGGAGATTGATAGCTTTCTGTTAACCAAAGGTATTAAGGTATATGGGGCAAAGGCGGGTATATGGAGTTAGGTCGCAGATCAGCCATGATCTCATTGAATGGCGGAACAGGCTCGAGGGGCTAAATAGCCTACTCCTGTTCCTGTGTTCCTATATTTATAGCTCCTGGTTTTGGACTCCCCGACAAGTGGAAACATCTTCTCTACATCTAACCTGTTGAACCCCTTCATAATTTTAAAAACCTCCATTAGGTCATGTTATAAATCTCATCATCATCAAGAAACTACTCATGAAATAACGCTGGACGGCCAGCTGGTGGCGCCATCCAAGGAGTATAAATACTCGGGCGTGGGCCCAGCTTTCCAGGGACATTTTGTAAGACAGGAACTAGTGAAGTTCAACTAGACCTCCATGTTCTGAAACAAGTTGATTAAAGCCTTGCTTTATACCCAAACCAAGTGGACGTGAGTTTTATTACATCAGGTCACCCTTCTCTTTTCTAGAGAAAAGAGCCCCAGCCAATTCAATCTTTCCTGAAAGCTATAACCTCTCAGTTCTGGTATCATCCTTGTAAATCCTTGCTACGGATTCCTTTAACTTATGTATAGAGCTTATGCAATAGCTGTTTTAAAACTTTAGGGGGTGAAATTCGATTAGGCCCAAAAATGGGCACAGGGATCGCACAATCTGCCCGCGCCTGTTGAAAGGAGTTCATGCAGCATGTAAAATTTGTGCTGCCTGCTACTTTGCATGATTGCAGCACACAGACCAGCGCTGGACATGCTGCTGACAGGCTGTGCGCTCAGCAGGGGGCCAAAGTTCACTATATTTGCACGAGGCTAGCTTTACTTAAAGCAGCTATACAAAACCCTGGTTAGACTACACCTGGAGTACTATGAGCAGTTCTGGACACCACACCTTAGGAAGGATATATTGGCTTTGGAGGGAGTAAAGCTACTTAAAGCTAGCCGAGCCTCTTAAAGGCAGTCTGCACCTCTTAAAGGTGAGCTGCCTTCTGGTGATCAAAAATGTTAAAACTGCTTCAGCACAAACCAAAATGGCTCAACAAACCAGGGAAAGGGCACCCGGGGTCTCAGACGCATCACTCGAGGCCTTTGTGCAGGAGGTGAACACTTGAAGAGAGGTCCTCTACACACAGGGGGCCAGGAGGCCCTCCAGAAACACTATAAGGATGTGGGACCAGATCACCAAGGCGTCACTTTCTGGTCAATGGTGACCCCCCCAAGATGTTGATGGTGGGGGATTCGGCGATGGTAATGCAGTTGAATGTCATGGGGCAGTGGTTAGACTCTCACTTGTTGGAGCTAGTCATTGCCTGGCATTTGTGTGGCGCGAATGTTACCTGCTACTTATCAGCCCAAGCCTGAACGTTGTCCAGGTCTTGTTGCATGCGGGCATGGACTGCTTCATTATCTGAGGAGTTGTGAATGGCACTGAACACTGTGTAGTCATCAGCGAACATCCCCATTTCTGACCTTATGTTGGAGGGAAGGACATTGATGAAGCAGCTGAAGATGGTTGGGCCTAGGACGCTGCCCTGAGGAACTCCTGCAGCGATGTCCTGGGGCTGTGATGATTGACCCCCAACCACCACAACCATCTTCCTTTGTGCTAGTTTTCCCCCCAATTCCCATTGACTTCAGTTTTACTAGGGCTCCTTAATGCCACACTCGGTCAAATGCTACCTCAAAGTTGCGTGTGTCCCTTTAAATAGCGTTGGTGGGGGGTCTGTCGTGCAGCTGAACGTACATTCAGCTGTGCAGGCTTTGGAGAGGGCGTAAAGTCGAGCAGCGACATCCAAAATTGTAGGTCATGCATTAAATCACGTCACGATCTGCTTCATTACCATTCTTCTGGTGAACGCAGGCAACGGCTGCGCTACCAACCTGTCCAAAATGGCGGCTGCCACAGCCCGGAAGTGAGGCAGCCTTAACAGCCGGCGCTAAGGTGCCGAATTTCACGGCCAAGGTTTCTCCAGTTAGTCCAGCAACCAAATTAAGTTAGGGAAAATCACTGCATGTGGCTATAAGTCTGGCAAAGGAAGCAGGAAATGGACAATGGTACACAGGCTTTGAGAGTGCAGCTCCTGCATCAGTTTAGTGATCAGTTGAATTCCCCCTCTTTGAGCTGCTTAAGGAGTGAGACAACAGATGCAGTTCTATCTACAGGGCACTGCCTTCACCCAATGATCAAAATACCAAAAAAGTAGTTAATACTAGATCAATTGATACATTTACTTTTTATATTCATAAAATCAGTAGGTGGATCCAATCCCCTTTTGGTATACCAAATGTAGCACAGCATCCCCTTGCTTGAATTTGTATTTAAATTCTTGAATCTGTTTCAATCTGTCACCACTGAAGTTCTCTGGTATCTCACATGCTGCTCACACTTCTCATTCCAGATGCAGAATTATGGATTATCGTGGGGAAGGTAATGATGTGACAGCATTACTCACTGCCAAAATAAAATTATGCAGAAGGCAAAAACAAGTGAAAATACATCTTCTAACATCAACCTTAAACTTTCCATTGAAAGTCAAATTCTCAGACTGCTATGGCCAATGAGCAGGGCTAATTAGCACTTCTCTGGAATGTTGCATTTTAAAGAAAAACAGTGATTAGAGGAAGGCAGGTGACGAGTGTGTCTGAGGAGATTATGCATGTGATTATTGTTTGTTGTACAATTACACAGGGTGTGCTTCCCAACTACTCCAAGTACAAACGCGTACAGTATCTGTTTCCAAATGCCTCAGGCATATTAAGTACTCTGGGTATTTTTCTTAAATACTTAAAATTACCATTGTGAAATGCTTATATAAAATTTTTTATTGAGTCAGAACCAACAGTTTTGCTTTATTGATGTTGGAGCTATCTTTGATTAAAATCAATAAAAAGTGCCAGTTCCACGCATTTGTGCATTGTGTCTGAATTGTTCAAGCATCAGACTGTCTCCATAGGCTTTTAAAAAATTACGTAAATATTCTGCTTGTTTTAAACTGGCCGAGCCCAGCCACTGAACAAAATTGGAGGAGAAATTCAAACTGTTGGGGGGGGGAAATTCTGTGCTATACTGCACGTGCAGCTGTGACCAAGGCCACTGATTTGTTGCAAAAAATTGACTAAATCATCCAATTTAATCCCTAAAATAATGGTAAGAATCCCATGTAATGAAAACAAAATTTGATTTATTCAAGTACCACAAAGCAGAGGCCCTGACTGAGTATTCAACCCGTGTAGCTCTGTTCTGCGTCCCTGTGTCTATCACTCTACTGGTTTCTTTCTGTCCCCATCTTTCTTTATCTGTTGCTCTCCCGCGTCCTCCCTGTTAGTTTCCCTCTTTATCTGTTACTCTCTGTCTGTTATTCTCCCTTTTATTGTATTGACTTTAGTTATTTACTTCCTATGTCTGTTACTTTTTTCCCTATTCTCTAAGTTTCTCTCCGTTAGTCTCCAGGTTTCTCGCTGTTACTTTCCCTTTTTTGTTTCGTTCTTCTCCGTGTCCTTGTTTCTCTCCTATTTTTGCTGTTTTTCTCTCCATCTCTAATATTCCCTTTTTCTCTACTTCCATCTCTTCTTTCTCCACTCTGCTTTTCTGTCACTCTTTGTTATTCTTCTCATTTTTCTGTCTCAATTACTCTGTAATCTCTCCTCTCTGCGCTTCTCTCTTACTTTATCCTGTGTGTTATTCATTCTCTTTCTCCCTCTATCTCAATTACTCTCCCTCTAAATGAATTTATGTTGTTACTCTCCTTTTTCTCTCTGCGTTTCTCTTTTACTGCCCCCTTTTCTCATTACTCTTCTTCTCAGCCTGAGTTTCAATTACTTTCTCTCTTTTTCTCTCTAGCTCTATTATTCTTTATCACTATGTTTCAATTGCTCTCTGATTGCTCAGGATTCTTTCTGTTACTCCATAATTCTTGGAACTCTCCCAACTGTGTCTTTTCCATCCAGTGATCTTCAACTGGTGTCTTTTTCTCCAACAATCTACCAACTCCACACCATTACCAGTGCATATACTTCATAAAATAATCATGTTCTAGAGTTCCCCATGCCCTGAAAGAGTTGATCAGTGCGCTGTATAAGTTATTTCTCCATTTCCCTGGACAGCTGATCAGTATGCAGTTAGCAACTTAGTAAGATTGAAAAGGTAAGTCAGAGAACACTTATGCAGCTTAGCATCAAGGCCACCCTCGTGTTAGGGAGCCCTGCAGCTGTAGTATTCACAGGTGTCTTGATCCAACCCTGTACATCGCACTGCTATAAGCCTATGCAAGCAGGTGCAAACCTGATCTCTCTAATTCTCTTTTAGCAAGATAGAGATAGGCGTCTAAACAAAAATTGATGATTAGACACCAGAAGTACAAAGACAGACTAAAGAAGCTGGGAGTGTTTATATTGGGACAAAGATGGCTCAGCAGACACTTCATTAAGATGCTAAAAACTAGAGATAAACTGAACCCTAATAAAATTTTTGACATACCCACTAACTCTGTAACCAGAGGACACAGACTCAAGCTCAGAAGATCAAAGGGAAGCAATCTTTTCATACTGCAGGTTTTGCAAATTTTTTTACATTACTTTCTTCTGCTATTTTCTGCTGCACTTTTGTATTACAGGACTTTTGGACAAACCTCTAGCCATAGCACTGATTTTTCTCCCTTCCAGAAGCAAGTTACCAATTGAGGATGCAAATTGCGCTGAGAGTGTTCCTACAATACTAAAATAAGGACAGCATCACAGTAAAGTCACACCAGTGGTGCAGAAATGCACTCTCAGTGGATTTCTGACGTTAACCCTGCAATAAAGGAAAATCTAGCCCGAAGGGCATGGCCCAATCCCACGGCACAATGAAACAGATGTAGATTGGCTCCGAGTAAAAATCTGAGCCTGCTAGCCGGCCTTTCAATGTCAAAATCGGTACGCAATTCCAGGCAGCTGAGCACGGTTGAAACCATTGGAGCATGAGAGCAAGGGTACAAAGAACACGGGAGTAGGCTGGCTATGCGCCTGTGGCGGGGGATTGATGCAGAGTGACTGAAGAGGTAAAAGTAAAAATAAATGTGGCAAAGGGTACAATAGCTGCAGCAGTAGTGAGTGTGAGAATTCACTGTGATGGTGGGACAACACGAAGGAAGTAAGTAACAAGAAAGTGCAGGAAGGGGGAGTGCGTGAGCAATCTGAGGGTTAGAGAAGAAGAACCAGTGAGGAAGAGACAAAGCTGAGTTAGAATGGTGAGTCACAAGATGGAGCATGAGACTCATTTAGAGTACTGAAGGGGGGCAGTGAGCCAAGAGAGGAAGCATGAGCACTTGTGAGTAGTAGAGACAAAAGGCCAACTAGAGTGGAACACATCGAGGAAGAGTGTTGTACAGATCTCTGAGGCTGGAGTGCCTAAGCTGCAGAGAAACAGGAAGCCCAGTACTGCATGCGAACAGGGAGAGTTTGGAGATCGACTGAGGAGTAAACCTGAAGCAAAGCCGAGAGGAAGCCACCTTGAAGCATACATGCGAACCATCAGCATTTCACACTGACAGTCACTGTTTTGGAGGCACAGGCAGGAGCAATAAAAGAAAGACTTGCATTTATCTAGCGCCTTTCACGACCACCAGATGTATCAAAGCGTTTTACAGCCAATGAAGTACTTTTGGAGTGTAGTCAATGTTGTAATGTGGGAAACGCGGCAGCCAATTTGCGCACAGCAAACTCCCACAAATAGCAATGTGATAATGACCAGATACTATGTTTTTGTTATGTTGATTGAGGGATAAATATTGGCCAGGACACCGGGGATAACTCTTCTTCAAAATAGTGCCATGGGATCTTTTACATCCACCTGAGAGCAGACAGGGCCTCGGTTTAACGTCTCATCCAAAAGACGGCACCTCCGACAGTGCAGCACTCCCTCAGCACTGCATTGGAGTGTCAGCCTAGCTTTATGTCCCTGGAGTGGGACTTGAACCCACAACCTTCTGACTCAGAGGCAAGGGTGCTACCCACTGAGCCACAGCTGATAGAGGTCAAAACAAAAGCAGGAGTATCTTCCGACAGTATACAAAAGCAGCAATACCTGCCATTAGCACTGAGAGTGACGCTGAGAGGACAGAGGGACCTGTTCCAGTGCATTAGCCAGCAGACTTAGATAAAAGCAGTTGGTGGAGAATGGGTAGCAGTAAAAGGGGTATGACAGACATTAATGAAAGAGTATGGATTTGACAGCAATGAAAGGGCAAAGTGAACAGCTGTGAAAAATCAGGGTGGATGGTGGCAGTGAAAGGGGATCATGACAGTGAATTGGATCGGAGTGAAAGTGTGGGTGGATTGCAGTGAAAAGAGTATGATTGTAGTCAAAGAGTGAAAGGAAGACTGAACAGGGGCAAAGATAGCAGTCAAAGAGGCAATGGATGGCAATGAAGAATGGGATATAGATGGCTTTGAAGGGGGAACTGATAACAATGAAACAAGGATGGATGGCAATGAAGGGAGGCAAATGGATGGCAATGAAAGGGGGAAGTAACTGGGTGGCAATAAAGGAGAGAGGAAGGGTGTGCCAGCTTGAACTGGGAGAGTGGTATAACAATACCACCTTCACTGGGTTAAAGGGGTAAATACTGCCAGGTTGACTTGAGAGAGGAGAAGAGTGCCACTAAGAACAGATGGTTGGAGAAGAAAATGTGTCTGTGGGGAGTTGTAAGGGGTAGAGCACCTTTGTGAAATTGGCAGTGGGGGCTGGATGTGGATGGGTGACTGTTGGGGTAATTTTAGGCAAAATGATGGTCTGGTTGGTCTGTTGAAAATCATAATATCACTTGTTTTTTTCTTTTTTAAGATTAAAAAGATCTTAATTGTGAAGTATAAAAGTGTTTAAAATTAACTAGAATGCATCATTTTAATGTAAAAATTATCACTTTTCTGAGGGATCACCTGGACCCTCTAGAAATACACCACCAATGTTTTGCCTTCAATGTTTGGATTTCCTCTTCAGACTTTCATGTAATTCTTTCTTCTCCCCTCCAATATTAATAAAGGGATATTTTTGTATACTTAGAGCAAAGTCACAAAATCCATGTTATTACTTGTTTTCACATGTCTGGGCTGAAGTTGAATTGTCAACTTTTGGGATGCTCCGTCACCTTTTTTGAAACTGTTGGTCACTATTTTGCCAGCTTTGTAGATTGGCATGTATGCTGATCAATCCTGACAGACTCCTTTATGTTCAAGGAATATTTTGATAGCCAAACTTATCACCATGTTGTCGGTCAATGGGATCAATCAATGTACTGGAGACCCAAGGTACAACAGTGGGTTAGTCCAGGACTGGAACTAAGTGACTATAGGGTGCTGCTGAACTATGTTAACTTAGAAATTGCTTATGGTGTTCTTTGAAGTAAATTGCAGTGTAGTAAGTGGCAAGCTAAAGCCATAACCATTACTGGAATAAGTTAACAAAGTCTAGCTTTTGGACTGCCTGCTATTGGTTCAACATTACTACTGTGTGCTTATTGACGAGTATGCATTTAATGATACTAATTGCCAACGAGACAGGTAAATGCACAAGCATGGCAAACAGCCAAATAGGTTACTTTACTACAATCGCAAAATACTGCAGATGCTGAAAATCTGAATTAAAAACAGAAAATGTTGGAAATACTCAGCAGGTCAGGCAGCATCTGTGGAGAGCGGAACAGAGTTAACGTTTCAGGTCGGTGACCTTTCATCAGAACTGGAAATAGTTAGATATGTAAATTATAAGCAAATACAGAGGCAGGGAAAGGGTGGAGGGGAGGATAGAATAAAAGGGAAGGTCTGTGATAGGGTGGCAGGCAGGAGAGATTAAATGAAAAAAGGAATGATTGTGCAAGGCGAAAGGAGATGGTAATGGGACAAGAAACAAAAGATGGGTCCAGAGGAGGGGTAAATGGCAATAGCAGAATCATTACCAACAGCTACTGTCCGAATAAATGGGGGCAGTGGTTATGATCTGAAATGGTTGAAATGCACGGTGAAATGCACGGTGGCATAGTGGTTAGCACTGTTGCCTCACAGCGCCAGGGACCCGGGTTCGAATCCGGCCTCGGGTGACTGTCTGTGTGGAGTTTGCACATTCTCCCCGTGTTTGCGTGGGTTTCCTCCGGGTGCTCCGGTTTCCTCCCACAGTCCAAAGATGTGCGGGTTAGGTTGATTGGCTATGATAAATTGACCCTTAGTGTTAGGGGGATTAAATACGTGGGGTTACGGGGATAGGGTGGGATATGTGTCGGTGCAGGCTCGATGGGCCGAAATGGCCTCTATCTGCACTGTGGGGTTTCTGTGATTCTGTGAACTCAATATTGAGTCCGGAAGGCTGTAAAGTGTCTAATCAAAAGATGAGGTGCTGTTCCTTGAGCTGCCATTGAGTTTCATTGGAACAGTGTAGGAGGCCGAGGACAGAGAGCTCAGAGTGGGAGTGGGGCGGAGAATTACTTTACTAATTGGTATGGAGCACCATCTCCTGGTAAAAGCACATTTTGTATTGCATTGCCTAGGCAAGCATGAATAGTAGTGAACCTTGTATACAGTGGGCCTCAAATTTCCTTGAATATCAGAGTATACTGGGGGCACTTCTGGAGCGGGTGAAGTCGGGCCAAGCAGATTTTAGGGTAAGAGCCATGTATGCCGTGTCTCGCTAACTACCAAACCTCCATTTCTTCTCCAATATCCCTGAATGTGTTGTCACTTCCCAAGTCCATACCCATCTTTGCCACAACTCCATGTTTGAATTTTTCCAATCAGGTTTCCATCCCTTCCACAGCACAGAAACAGTCATAATCAAAGTCACAAACTACATTTTCTATGACTGTTACTGCAGTGCATTGTCCCTCCTTACTCTCTCTGCAGCCTTCAAAATGGTTGAGTACATCATCCTCCTCCAATGCCCCATCTCCATCATCCAGCTCAGTGGCACTGCCCTCACTTGGTTCCACTCTCGCACATCCAATCATGGCCCAGCCAATGGCTCTCTTCCCAACCCTGCACTGTCCTGAGGTCCCCGCCATCACAGATGCAAGTCTTCAGCCAATTCGATTCATTCCACATGATCAAGAAACGGCTGAGTGCACTGGACGCAGCAAAGGCTATGGGCCCCGAAAATATCCTACTGTAATGTTGAAGACTTGTGCTTTAGAACTAGCCACGCCCCTAGCCAAGCTGTTCCAATACAGCTACAGCACTGGCATCTACCCAACAATGTGGAAAATTGCCCAGGTATTGTAGTGATCAATAGCATGTCATTCTATAGTGGACACTAGGTGGAGCCGTAGAGCTGTATATAGCTGTATGTATAAGACTACACTACCCAGCTATATATTATATTAAGACTACATTACCCATGAGGCTAGGCTACCCAGAAGGCAGCAGTCAAGATGGAAGCCTCTACAAGATGCTGTACAAGTCCACATGTGCTCAATAAAAGTAACTAGCAAAAGCTAGCTGTGTTCATAATAAGAATGTCTAGTTATTAATGAACATAACATGGTACCAGGGTGGTGAAGATCTGCTGAAAATTGTGAAAAGCGACATGGAGAATTTGAAGACACCAGAGCGTTTGAAACTCACGGAAAAAATCGACTACAATTGGCAGACTTTTAAACAGCAATTCGAACTCTACATTGCAGCCATTGGATTCGGTACGAAGCCAGACGCAAGGAAGATAGCGTTGCTGCTTACGGTTGCAGGCCCACAGGCGATAGAGGTATTTAATACATTTGTATTTAATCCAGCGGAGAACAGAGACAAATTAGACGATGTGCTACAGAAATTTGATGCACATTGTTCTCCCAAAAAGAATGAGACGTATGAAAGATACATCTTCCGTTCTCGGACACAGCAACAAAATGAGACTTTTGATAGCTTTATAACTGATCTGAAACTGAAAGCACAGACATCTAATTTCTCTGAGCTCAAAGCATCCATGATTCGTGACCAGGTTGTGTTTGGTATTCATGATAAAAAAGTCAGGGAATGTCTGTTGAGAGAAACCAAACTAAATTTGGAAAATGCGGTGAAAATATGCCAAGCCAGCGAGCTAGCTCGAAAGCACGCGCAGACTTTCAGTGAAATCAATAATGATGCGATTGTTATGAGTGATAATGCTGCTGTTGGTGCTGTGTCCTATAAGGGGAAGAAACGTGGGCAGAACAGAAATGAAAAGCAATCGGAGGATGAAATTTTTAATTGTAAACGCTGTGGTTACAAACACCAGTTAAGACAATGCCCAGCGTTTGGAAAAATGTGCACAAAGTGTAATGGAAAGAATCACTTTGCCAAACAATGCTTTTCAAAAGTAAAAACGACGAAAGGGCAACGAGTTAATGTGATTGAGGACACTGATTTAAGTGAGACATTTTTTGTAGGAATGGTGTCATGTGACGATATCAAAAAAGATACAGAAAATGTGCAGCCCTCAGAAATAGACAATGCTGAACATAAAGTTAATGCAGTAAAACAGGACAAATGGATGATCCCACTGCAGATAAATGGAGCATTAGTTACATTGAAACTGGACACTGGGGCAAAAGCAAACTTAATCAGTATGAGTGACATTAACAATATGAAAGAAAAGCCCAAAATACAGAAAAAATCAGTACTACTGAAGGACTATAATGGACAGAAAATAGATAGCTTAGGTGTATGCAGACTTAAAGTGACAGTCAAAGACAAAGTGCATCATCTCATGTTTTCTGTTGTGGCTGAAAGGCTTGATTCACTACTGGGTGAAAAAGCTTGTGAGGACTTAGAACTGGTCAAAAGAGTCTACCGTATAAACTGTGCCATAAGCAGACCAGATGACTCGGTGGATTCTGTAGTGAATAATTTCCAGGATGTGTTCAAAGGATTTGGAGTTCTACCATTCACTTACAAGATCCAGCTAAAGCAGGATGCTCAGCCAGTGGTACATGCTCCACGAAGAGTTCCAGCACCCCTGCGTGACCGGCTCAAGAATGAACTGGACAGAATGACCACACTCGGAGTCATCAGGAAAGTCGAAGAGCCAACAGACTGGGTTAACTCCATGGTATGTGTAAAGAAAAAGAACAATGATCTAAGAATATGCATGGATCCAAAGGACTTAAATGCAAACATAAAAAGTGAACACTACCAGATTCCCAAGCGAGAAGAAATCACCAGTGAAATGTCAGGTGCCAGATACTTTACAAAGCTCGATGCCTCACAAGGATTTTGGCAACTAAAACTGGATGAAGAGAGCACCAAATACTGTACCTTCAACACACCATTTGGCAGGTATTGTTTCCTCAGAATGCCTTTCGGGATAATATCTGCATCTGAAATCTTTCATAGAGCGATGGAACACATAATTGAAGGTCTGGAAGGAGTTCGGGTCTATGTTGATGACATCATCATCTGGGGCTCCACACTGAAAGAACACAATGAGAGACTGACTAAAGTGCTACAGAGCATACGCCGGAATGGACTGAAGCTCAACAAAGCCAAGTGTCAGTTTGGCGTCCAGGAAGTCACTTTCCTAGGAGATAATCTATCTGGTAAAGGAATAGAGCCAGATATGGAAAAAGTAAATGCCATACTCAAATGCCCCGACCCACTGACAAAAAAGGAGTGCTACGCATCATGGGGATGATAAACTTCATTGGAAAGTTCATTCCTAACTTGTCAGCCAAGACAACCTGTCTGCGAGACCTGCTACATAAAACAAATGAGTTCGCATGGACAGAAAGACATGAACAAGAGTGGATAAGCCTCAAAACAGTGCTGACAACCACACCTGTACTCACCTTCTTTGACCCAACCAAAAGAATCAAAGTGTCAACGGATGCATCAAAAGATGGCCTAGGTGCGGTCTTGCTACAAGCAGAGGGTGAAGATTGGAAGCCTGTTGCCTATGCCTCCAGGTCTATGACTGATACTGAGTGTCGATACGCCCAGATTGAAAAGGAATGTCTAGGCTTGGTAGTTGGACTAGAAAAGTTTCATGGCTACATATATGGACTTCCCACCTTCACAGTTGAGACAGACCACAGCCCTCTGGTTGCCATCATAAAAAAAAACCTGAATGAGATGTCTCCAAGGATTCAACGACTCATGATGAAGCTGCAAAGATATGACTTTGAACTGATCTACACACCAGGCAAATACATAGTGTTAGCAGATGCACTATCCCGAGCACCCACAATGAGTCATGTGAGCTCTACTGAAGAAGACGTGGATGTTCATGTGAGTATGGTCACTGCTGTGCTGCCCGTGTCAGACACAAAATCAAAGCAAATAGCAGAAGAAACAGTAAAAGATACAGTATTACAAACAGTAATAGAGAACATTCATCATGGTTGGCCAAAAGGTTCCTGTCCAAAATATTTTCACATAAGGTCAGAATTGAGTGTCGCAAGTGGACTATTACTAAAACAGAACAGAATAGTCATTCCACAGGCTCTACATCAAGACATGCTCAAAAGGATTCATGAGGGACACCTCAGAATTGAAAAATGCAAAAGGAGAGCAAGAGACACTGTTTATTGGCCTGGCATAAATAAGGACATTGAGAACATGATAGGCAAATGTGAGACATGTCAGAAACACCAAAACAAACAAGCAAAGGAACCAATGATAGTAGCTGACATACCAACAGCAGCATGGCAAAAGGTTGGTATGGACCTTTTTCATTTAAATGGTAAAGACTATCTAATAGTGATTGACTACTATTCTAACTATCCTGAGATGGCGCTGCTCTCAAGCACCACAGCAAGCAGTGTCATAATGCATGTGAAATCCATCTTCGCCAGACATGGAATTCCCAGGATTGACGTTAGCGACAATGGTCCGTGCTTCAACTGTAAGGAGTGGCAACAGTTTGCAGCACATTATGACTTTCAGCACATCACATCCAGTCCTTTGTATGCTCAGTCAAATGGTAAGGCAGAGAAAGGTGTTCAAGTTCTCAAGCAGCTACTGAAGAAAGCGACAGAAAGCAAGTCTAATCCTTATCTCGCCCTGCTGAGCTACCGAGCCTCACCTTTAGACTGTGGTTCTTCACCTGCTGAACTACTAATGTTTTGCAAGTTGCGCACCACGCTACCCTGCTGTGCAAAAGAACAGCAAAGTGAGGAACTGAGACAGAGACTTCAACTGTTAAAGCTGAAATAGAAATCATACTATGACAAGTCATCCAAAACTCTAAAACCATTGACAAAGGATGATGTTGTCAGGATTGAGGATCCAGATGCATGGAACAGGAAAGCTACAGTTCTTGAGGAAGTAGGACCAAGGTCATACACTGTTAGAACTGAGGAAGGACAGATTCTCAGGAGGAACCGCCGTTCCCTCCTAAAAACACAAGAGACTATTCAAGACCAGATTGATGACAATGCCGCAACTGCATCTTGTCATTCACCGCCAGAACAATCTCATGAAGACACATCAGACTTACCCGTGTTGAGAAGATCCACACGTGAAGTAAAAGAGCCTGATAGACTTAAGTGTAGTCTTATACATACAGCTATACAGATATAGCTGTATGTATAAGACTACACTACCCAGCTATATATTATATTAAGACTACATTACCCATGAGGCTAGGCTACCCAGAAGGCAGCAGTCAAGATGGAAGCCTCTACAAGATGCTGTACAAGTCCACATGTGCTCAATAAAAGTAACTAGCAAAAGCTAGCTGTGTTCATAATAAGAATGTCTAGTTATTAATGAACATAACAGGTATGTCCTGTCCACAAAAAGCAAGACAAAGCCAACCTGGTCAATTACCACATCACATCTCAAAAATTGATTCTTGGAAGCCTAATAAAAGTATAGAAATTATTTGTGATATTAACCTAATAAAAGTATAGAAATTATTTGTGATATTAGCCTAATAAAAGTACAGAAATAATTAGTTATGATATTAGCATACACTTAATATCCTTGTATGATACTCATGTCTGTTATCTTAATGGAGCCTAGTTAAAGTATTAACAACGCCCATAAAATAGCAGAAGAATCTTATAAACACAGGATGGTATCACAAATAGAAACCTCTTGGCTTAGTCTAATTAAATAAATTAGGGCAACAGCTCAATCTCTTTTCCATTTCAATGGTTTCTGTTGACTTGTTTATCTACCTGCATTTCAGTCAACTGTACATGAAACTTAAGAGCTGATTCAACGATTCTCTGCTCACAAAGCTCCCCTTCACATTCAGGTAGCACATGGGAGGAGTAAGCCCAAATACTCAATTCACGGGGTGCAGATTCAATGAGCTGCAAACAATAATTTTTGAAAG
Source organism: Somniosus microcephalus (assembly GCF_052327205.1). NCBI lineage: Eukaryota > Metazoa > Chordata > Chondrichthyes > Squaliformes > Somniosidae > Somniosus > Somniosus microcephalus. The sequence continues at coordinate 399,908,980 of NC_140987.1, forward strand.
CCTTGTACAGTGCGTGTGGGAGTCTCGTGAGGCCTCTTAATTTTAGGCAATTCTACATAAATTGGTCGTACATTGAAATCTTTTTTTACTCAGTGTCTTTCGCAGCAATTGCCTCTATAAAATAGGTGCTGTTTGGATTACCTTCTCTGGTCTTTCGGAATTACGATTCTTAAAGTGTGATTAACACTTTGGTATACAAGTTCTCTTTTTTTCTGCTTTTCATAACTGTACCTGCATTATCTTTGGTGCATTATTTTCTTGCAGCTTCATTTTTACTGTCAAGAATCCTTTTACAGATACATTTTTGCACAGCACTTTTACTGGCAGTCACTGGTTCATTAGCAATATTCAACATGAAGATCATGAGAGACAGCCTGAGACAAGAAATGGTTCCGAGTGATGCACATCCAGGATGTTAATCATTGATTGACAGGACTTTTACTTAGCTCTCTAAACATGCACCTTCATGAAGAATTCTATGGTCTTGAGCACAATCTAGTGGCCCCGAAATAACATGCTCTGCCTAATCATCAGCACTGATTCTACCATTATAAATGCGTCTCAACTCATCATTTGGCACACTAATATATGTCTTCTGAAAATAAATCTCCATACTACATTCAAAAATGGTGCAGATTATTCCACTATTACTAGGCTGACTAACTAACAGACCAAATAACACACCATATAACTGACAGACTAATTAATAAAACAGACCAACAGAGTAGCTGACAGACTGACTGAATAACAGACAGACCGACTGACAGACTAACTGAAATGCCAAATTAAAGACCAACTAACCAAATGATAGACAGAATGACAGAGCAACCAATTGGCAGTCAGACTAAGTGACAGACAGACCAAACGAATAATTGACCAACTAAGTGGCAAATAGACCTACCCACTAACCAACCGAATGACAGACGGATGCCCAACCAAAAGGCAGACATGCTGCATGACAGACGAAACAACTGACTGGCTGACTAAAAGGCCAAATGACTGATCAAGCGACTGACAGACTACTTGATGAAATGAATGGCAGACTGAATGAAACACCAACTGAATAATATAATGACTAAATGAGCAAACGACCAAATGCCAGACCAACTAGCAGATTGAATGACATATCGAAAGATGGAGCAAAACACCAACAAAATACCAGATAGAACGAATGACAGAACAACGCTGTTGTAGTCAATAGTAAAACATCAAAAGAATGACTGACAAAAGGCAGATCGACCAGTCCACTAACTGACAGATGAAGCAAATGACAGACAGTCAGATGATGGACACAACTGAATGAAACGCCGACCAATGAAATGCTTCCTAGGTTGACTGAATGAGTGATGGGATAATAGATTGAATGAGTGATGGGATAATAGATTGAATGTGATGGGTGAACAGTTCAAATGAATGACTAAGAGATGTCCTCCATCAGCCTCCGCACTGAGCGACTCCTCATCCTCTGTGATTTCAATCTCCATCTTGATGCACCTTGCCCTTTCCTCTCTGATTTCATTGACCTCCAGTCCTCCCTGCACCTCTTCCTCTTCTACTCATACAAACTTTTTTACCCATATTCACAGCCATCCCTTCTACCTTACATCTCATGTGGCCTCTCTACTCCCATGGTCTCGATCACAGACAAGGCCACCTCCAACTACTTCCTTGTATCTCTCACCATCCACATTGCCCTAAACCCTTCCAACCCCACATTCTTCTGTGTCCGCCATGAAAACTTCTGCTCCAAGTCACTTACAATTGCACTTTCAAGCTGTCAATTGCATAGCGTTTGGCTTTCCATTCTCCACAATACTTCTGCAACTCTCGCTCTGTCAACCACTCTCTCGCTTCCACTTTTAATATCCTTGTACCAGCAGAATCTTTACTATCTGTCACTCAATTGGTTTAGATGGCTGGACCACATCAAACACAATCAGGCCTTGCTCTCCTCTGCCAAAACTGCTCACTACTCCAGGATCATCTTGGAGAGCAAAGATAACCCTGGCTTCTTTTCTCCATTACCAGCTAATTCCTTAAACACCTCCCCTTCACCGCTACACTCAGCTTCAACAATGTGCAAAGAGTTCATTAACTTGTTTGGCACCATCCATTCAGCTGTCTCTGCTGCATCACCCCCTTCCCCTTGAATACCAGGCCAAACTACCCAAGGCTCCCCCTGAACCTGTGTCATTGTCTAGTTTCTCATGTTCTTCCCACATTTGCTGCCCAAGCTCACCTTGTTCATTAGACCACCCAACTTCCCTTCCTGGTCCCTGTGCTAGCTGACATTGTAAATGGTTCCCGCTCCTCAGATGCTGTCCCTCTACCTTGCAAAACCACCATCCTCACCCCCCTCATCCTCCTCTCTGCAGTCTTTTACATAGTCCACCATACCATCTTCCTCCAATGTCTCTCCTCTGTTGTCCAGCTCAATGGGACTGCTGTCACTGGTTCCACTCTTAACTATTAAATCGTAGCCAAAGCATCCCCAGCAATGGATTCTCTTCTCAACCCTGCACTCCAAAGTCCCCCAAGGATCTATCGTTAGTCCTTCCTCATCTACACCCTCTTCCTTGGTGACATCATCCGAAGACACTGACAGCAGGTCTATCTCTCCAACACCCTTTCACAATCTCTGTGTTACATCCAGTCTTCAATCAGCTGCATATTTCTCTAGTTAAACATTGGGACGAGTGAAGCCATTGATTTTGACCTCTGCTACAAACTCCGTAACCTTGCCACCGATTTCATCCCCCTCCCTGACCACTGTCTCAGACTGAACCAGACTTGTTGCAATGTTGGTGTCCTCTCTGACCCCAAATTGAGCTTCCAACTCCATATCCTCTCCATCAAAAAGACCACTTCTAACTGCATAACATCTGCAGCCTCCACTCCTGCATCAGCCCATCTGCCACTCAAAACACTTATCTATGCCTTTGTCATCTTCAGACCCAACTGTTCCAATGCTCTCCTGGTCAGTCTTCCATTCTCCAAACTCTGTGAACTTCAGATTATCCAAAACTCCGCTACCCGTATCCTATCCTGCACCAAGTCCCACTCACCCATCACTGTTGTCCTCGGTGGCCTAGATTGGCTCCCGGTAGCAAGTGTTTCCAATTTAAAATGTTCATCCTTGTTAAATTCCTTCATGGCCTAGATCCTTCCTGTAGTGTATGTACCTTTAAGAGAGAACTACTTTTACAGCTCCTGTATACTGTAGTACCGGCAGTGACCACACCTGTATATAAGCCTTGAGCATGCCTCTGTACTGTCAGTCTTGAGACTACCCTACACCAGTAAACACCTGTTGATTGTTAAGTTACAGCCTCCGTGTAGTTATTGGAAAACATCATACTTTAAGAATCACGGATTCAACAGTGGCGACGAGGTCAATTCGAATCTACCTGCAACTCTGCATTTCCCTTCAAGGATTCGCTCCGGGAGGGCGGTGGAAGAAAGTCGAGGCCAGAAGCAAGGGCGTCAACCACGAGCAACCGCCCAGTCATCCGGCAGAGAGTGAACATCGCAGGGGAGGCTGTTTAGAGACGGGCTTGGTTCCCCAGCCACGACGATCCAGCAACAGACTGGCAACAGGTACAGCGCAGACCCTTCCCGGACAGCGGCGGCTGGAGCCGACCAACGGCAGAGAAAAAAAACGAGCAGCGTCGACGGGGTAAGAGAGAGGGTGAAGCGCACAGGGCGCAGCCGGGGGTTGAAAACCGAGCGGCGTCGAGGAAAAACAAAACAGAGAGAGAGAGGGTAAAGCAGCAGCCGGGTTCAGGACTGAGCGACGGCAACGGGAAAGGCGCACAGGAGAACGCGCAGAGCACAGCCAGGGCTCAAGGGCTGAACCGCGTCCGCAGGGAGAAGAAGGGAGAGCACGGGAGACGCCATTGAGCCGCGGAGAAGAAGGGAGAGCGCGGGAGATGCCATTTTAGAAGCCGCAGCGGAGAAGAAGGGTGAGCGCGGGAAGAAAGGAAAGCACGGGAGACGCCATTTTGTGCCAGCGGAGAAGGGAGAGCGCGGGAGACGCCATTTTAGACAGTTAAATCACACTCAGGGATGCCGAAGAGTGGCAGTATCACTGCGTTCGACAATGAAGTCGAAGATTAGGCGACATATGTGGAACGCATTGAGGTGTACTGCAGGACGAATGAAGTGCCAGATGCTAAGAAAGCACTGGTTTTGTTAAATTCCATGGGTGCAAAAACTTATGGCTTACTGCGAAACCTAATAACCCCAGAGAAGCCAGTGGATAAGAATTTCGAAAACATAGTGGAAATCCTACAGGACCACTTAAACCCCACACCGCTGCTGATAGCAGAAAGATTTAAGTTCCACAAAAGGAACCAGCATAAAGACGAAAGTAATGCTGAGTACTTAACGGAACTGCGCAAGCTATTGAAACACTGCCAGTTTGGAGTGGGACTAGCAGATATGTTAAGTGACAAGTTTGTGTGTGGGCTTCAAAGTGAAGGAACCCAGAAACGGCTTCTATCAGAAAAGGATCTTACGCTGGACAAGGCTTTCAGCATGGCAGTATCACACGAAACAGCCGCACGGGGCGCTGCAGAGATACAACGGAGACCGCAAGAATATGGCACCAATGAAATGTCATATGGAGCAGGGAAGTGTTATCGCTGCGGCAGAACAACACACAACCAGAAGGATTGTTGGTTCAAGGACCAAGTGTGTAGGCAGTGTGGAAAAGCAGGACACATAGCAAGAGTCTGCAGGTCAGGGAAGAAAACCAGCAGCAAGAAATCTCCACAGGAGAAGTACAAAAAGGTACATAAGGTGATGGACAGTAGTTCAGACGAACAGAAAAGTGATACAGACTCTGGAAGCAAGGAGCTGGGTTGTCTGAAACTACATAAGGTAATCAAAATGGAGGATCACCAGACTATCTGGGTCACACTCAAGATAGACGGAGTCCAAGTGAAAAAGGAATTGGACACTGGATCAGCCCTAACAGTCATAAACCAAAGGGACTACAAGCGGCTATTTTCACATATACCCTTGAAAGCTACAGAGATTGTCTTGAAGACGTACACGGGGCAAAAAGTCTACCCCAAAGGAAAAATAAGGGTGAAAGTGATATACAAAGGCCAGGAAATACCTAAAATGGACCTATATGTATTGCCAGATGGAGGACCACCACTACTAAGATGTGAATGGATCCGGAAGATACAATTAGATTGGCATTCCATACAGGCACTGAAGGTTGAGGCCAAAAAGGATGACGACGTCACACCTGGACGACTGTCAAAAATGCTAACTGACGCACAAGAAGTGTTCCAGGGGGGACTCGGAACACTAAAAGACATAACAGCAACGATTAAAATAGAGGAAAATGCAAGCCCAAAGTTTTTTAAGGCCAGACCGGTGCCTTATGCGATCCGAGCAGCCGTCGAAGCAGAGCTGGAAGGGTTGGAACGTTCAGGAGTACTGTCCAAAGTAGACTGGAGTGAGTGGGCTACACCCATCGTTCCTGTAATGAAGAGGTCGTTGAGTAATACGCCTGGGGAACCAAAGAAGGTCCGCATCTGTGGGGATTTTAAGGTGACAGTGAACCCAGTCCTTCACACGGTACAATATCCGCTTCCACGGATTGAGGATATTTTCGCCTCGCTATCTGGAGGTAAACGCTTCACCAAAATTGATCTGGCCCAGGCGTACTTGCAAATGGAGGTAGAAGAAGCCTCGAAACAATACCTCATGATCAACACTCATAAAGGTCTCTACCAATACAACCGGCTGGTGTTCGGGGTAGCATTGGCTCCGGCTATTTGGCAAAGGGCAATGGATCAAGTCCTGCAAGGGATTCCAGGGACCCAGTGTTATTTGAACGACATCCTGGTCACGGGCGAAAATGACAGTGATCACCTCGCCAACCTGGAGAAGGTGCTCACTAGATTAAAGGAATATGGGCTACGAGCTAATCGCCACAAGTGCGAGTTTTTCCAGAAGCAGATCGTGTATTGTGGCCACGTTATTGATGAAGAGGGGTTACATAAGTCCCCTGAAAAGATTGAGGCAGTAGTCAAGGCTCCAGCACCGGAAAATGTGTCACAACTGAGGTCGTTCCTCGGGCTGGTGAACTACTACCATAAGTTCTTACCAAACGTGTCTACAGTATTACACCCACTGAACACCCTACTGCAAACGGGGGTACTATGGAAGTGGAATGACGAATGTAAACGAGCTTTCCAGAAGTGCAAAGAATTGATCACATCAAAAGAGGTGTTGGCCCATTTCAACCCAGCACTACCAATTCGGTTGGCATGTGATGCATCACCCTATGGTATTGGAGCGGTGCTGTCGCACAAATTCCCAGACGGGTTGGAGAGGCCAGTAGCCTTTGCGTCTCGGTCACTAACCTCAGCCGAGCGCAACTACGCCCAGATCGACAGGGAGGCCCTCAACCTAGTATGGGGAGTAAAAAAATTCAACCACTATCTGCATGGGCAGAAGTTCACCTTGCTGACTGACCACCAACCACTTGTCTCCATCTTTAATCCAAAGAAGGGCGTTCCGGTGATGACTGCACAACGGTTACAAAGATGGTCCCTTTTTCTAGGGGCGAACCAATATGAAATAGAATATAAAGGCACGAAACAGCATGGAAACGCTGATGGGCTATCATGCTTGCCACTGCCTACTGTGGAGGAAGCACCAGCAGTGGACCCTATCGAGATATTTTATTCGTCAATAATTGAACGATTGCCAGTAACTAACGCGGATATAGAGAAGGAGACCCGCAATGATCCGACACTGTCTCGGGTATATGATTTGACGGTGAGGGGATGGCCAACACATGGCGACTCACTGTTGCCAGCATTCTCATCCAGAAGAGAACAGCTGTCAGTATGCCAGGGGACAGTGATGTGTGGATCCCGAGTGGTAATTCCACCCAAGTTAAGGGAGAGAGTGCTCAATGAGCTTCACGAAGGTCAGCTGGGAGGGGTGAAAATGAAAAGCCTTGCTAGGGCTTATGTGTGGTGGCCGGGGATTGATCAACAAATCGAGGACCTAACCAAGAGCTGCTCAGGATGCCAGAAGGTCCAAAACGCACCACCACATACCCCTCTACACCCATGGGAGTGGCCGTCCTCTCCATGGCAATGGGTGCATATTGATTTTGCTGATCCATTCATGGACTCAATGTTCTTAATAGCAGTGGATGCGCACTCGAAATGGCCTGAGGTGATAAAAATGTCCTCAACCACTATAGAGAAAACGATTGCAGTCCTACGGACCATATTTGCCAGGAACGGCTTGCCAGAGCAGATTTGCTCTGATAATGGACCACAGTTTGTGTCCGAAGAGTTTCGGAAATTTATGAGAAGGAATGGGGTAAGGCATTACACATCCGCCCCGTATCATCCAGCCACAAATGGATTGGCTGAGAGGTTCGTACAAACCTTTAAAAAGGCGATCAAGGCCATGTGCGATGATGAAATTCCACCACAGCATAAGGTGGACAATTTCCTGTTAGCCTACAGAAATGCGACACATGCAGTTACCAACCAGACCCCGGCCATGATGTTCTTTAACCGAAGGTTGAGATCTCGTCTGGATTTGCTCAGACCAAATGTGCGAAGAAATGTTGAGGATAAACAATTCCAGCACATCAATGAGAAGCCGACAAGGAGCTTCAATGTAGGACAACCAGTCTTGGCCCGTGACTACCGAACAGAGAAATGGCAACCCGGAACGATATGCAAACGGCAGGGGCCATTAATGTACACAGTGGATGTCGGGGAGAACATTGTGAGACGCTACGTCAACCAGATCTTAGCGTCACAGGAACGAGTCAACCCCATGTCTCGCGTACCTGGGGATGAACCCGACATACTGGTAGCATCTACCTCAGAAACAGTAGCAGTGGAAACTGATGAACTAACCGACGAAAGGGGGCCAGAATCGCCTCCGCACCAAGAACAAGAACCTCAGGAAAGGCGCTATCCAGAAAGGATCAGGAAGCCGCCCCAAAGACTGAATCTATAAATGGACTATTTCTGTTTAATGTGCATGTTAAAGTGTTAATTGTTATTTGAATATTATGGGTACTGCTAATCTAAAAGGGGAGGAATTGTAGTGTATGTACCTTTAAGAGAGAACTACTTTTACAGCTCCTGTATACTGTAGTACCAGCAGTGACCACACCTGTATATAAGCCTTGAGCATGCCTCTGTACTGTCAGTCTTGAGACTACCCTACTCCAGTAAACACCTGTTGATTAAGTTACAGCCTCCGTGTAGTTATTGGAAAATATCATACTTTAAGAATCACGGATTCAACACTTCCTATCTCTGTAATCACCTCCAGCTCTTCAACGCCCTCCTCCCAGGCTTCTCTGTTCCTCCGGCTTTGACTTTTTGCGCATTTCCGCACCACCATTGACAACTGTGCCTTCAACCATCTAGGAGACACACTCCAATTCACTCCTATAATTCCTCTGTAACATTGCCCATCTCTGCCCCTGCCTCAGCTCATCTGCTGCTGAAACCCTCATCCATTCCTTTGTTATCTCTAGACTCAACTATTCCAGTTCTCTCCTGGCCAGCCTCCCACTTTGCACCCTCCGTAAACTTGAGCTCATTTAAAACTCTGCTGCCCATATCCTAACTCGCACCAAGTCCCGTTCGCCCATCACCCCTGTGCTCGTTGATCTACATTGGCTCACGGTCCACCAAAGCCTCATTCTTGTTTTCAAATCCCTCCATGGCCTCACCCCTCCCTATTTCTGTAACCTCCTCCAGCCCTACAACCCACTGAGATCTCTGCGCTCCTCCAATTCTGGCCTGTTGCGCATTCCCGATGATCTTCGCTCCACCATTGGTGGCTGTGCCTTTAGCTGCCAAGACCCAAAGCTCTGGAATTCCCTCCCTAAACCTCTCCGCCTCTCTACCTCTCTTTCCTCCTTTAAGACACTCATTAAAAACTACCTCTTTGAACAAGCTAATATCCCCTTATGTGGCTTGGTGTCAAATTTTGTTTGCTAATGCTCCTGTGAAGCACCTAGGGACGTTTTACTATGTTAAAGGCGCTATATAAATACAAGTTGTTATTGTTGCCTCCTTTAAGGTCCTTCTTAAAATCACCTCTGGCCAAGCATTTGGTTGCTTCTCAATAACTCCTTTGGCTCAACATTCATGTCTGTCTGATTACGCCTCTGTGAAGTGCCTTCGGCAATAAATATTGTTGTTGTGAACAGATCGAATGAGTTTCTAATTTTCGGACGACCAACTTGAATTTTCAGGCCGCTCTCTGTGGCCAGCAGGAACACACCTCCCACCACCATGCAACTCCGGCAAGATGTCTGTGCGCCTGCGCCGACTTTGTCTGCTCAACTCCCAGAACCGGTCACAACGGCTGCTTTATTGCGCAAGCGCACCACTTGCGTGGGCCGCACTACATTCCCCAGTGGGCAGGGCGCGCGGGCCCCGGATGAGGCTTGTTCCGGACAGTTTGAGGTAAGTGGACGTTGGGCTCGGCTCCTGCCCAGGCCTTGGAGTGGGGAGGGCGCAGCTGGCCGGCGATCTGCGCTCTTTCACTTGCTGAAGTTCGTTTCCTGGATCGTGTCTGACCCACAAATGGAGCGAAGTCAGTGAGAGCGCGTCGGTTCCGGGAACGGGACAGGGAGGGAGAAGTCGAAAGAAAGTTTCCAGTGAAAGAAAAGAAGGATGGTCAGAGGTGGAGTAGGAGGAGGCGAGCTGTGGTAGGACAAGGGTGGGGGAGAAGGGAGGGGTGGGACAAGGGTGGGGGAGAAGGGAGGGGTGGGACAAGGGTGGGGGAGAAGGGAGGGGTGGGACAAGGGTGGGGGGGAGGGGTGGGACGAGGGAGTGGGTGGGAGAAGGGGGGGGGGGTGGGGGGGGGGTGGGGGGGGGAGGGGGTGGGACAAGGGAGAAGGGAGGGGGTGGGACAAGGGAGAAGGGAGGGGGTGGGACAAGGGAGAAGGGAGGGGGTGGGACAAGGGAGAAGGGAGGGGGTGGGACAAGGGAGAAGGGAGGGGGTGGGACAAGGGAGGGGGTGGGACAAGGGAGGGGTGGGGGGAGAAGGGAGGGGGTGGGACAAGGGAGGGGTGGGGGGAGAAGGGAGGGGGTGGGACAAGGGAGGGGTGGGGGGAGAAGGGAGGGGGTGGGACAAGGGAGAAGGGGGGTGGAGGGAGGGGGTGGGACAAGGGAGGGGGTGGGACAAGGGAGGGGTGGGGGGAGAAGGGAGGGGGTGGGACAAGGGAGGGGTGGGGGGAGAAGGGAGGGGGTGGGGGGAGAAGGGAGGGGGTGGGACAAGGGAGGGGTGGGGGTGGGAGAAGGGAGGGGGTGGGACAAGGGAGGGGTGGGGGTGGGAGAAGGGAGGGGGTGGGACAAGGGAGGGGTGGGGGTGGGAGAAGGGAGGGGGTGGGACAAGGGAGGGGTGGGGGTGGGAGAAGGGAGGGGGTGGGACAAGGGAGGGGTGGGGGTGGGAGAAGGGAGGGGGTGGGACAAGGGAGGGGTGGGGGTGGGAGAAGGGAGGGGGTGGGACAAGGGAGGGGTGGGGGTGGGAGAAGGGAGGGGGTGGGACAAGGGAGGGGTGGGGGTGGGAGAAGGGAGGGGGTGGGACAAGGGAGGGGTGGGGGTGGGAGAAGGGAGGGGGTGGGACAAGGGAGGGGTGGGGGTGGGAGAAGGGAGGGGGTGGGACAAGGGAGGGGTGGGGGTGGGAGAAGGGAGGGGGTGGGACAAGGGAGGGGTGGGGGTGGGAGAAGGGAGGGGGTGGGACAAGGGAGGGGTGGGGGTGGGAGAAGGGAGGGGGTGGGACAAGGGAGGGGTGGGGGTGGGAGAAGGGAGGGGGTGGGACAAGGGAGGGGTGGGGGTGGGAGAAGGGAGGGGGTGGGACAAGGGAGGGGTGGGGGTGGGAGAAGGGAGGGGGTGGGACAAGGGAGGGGTGGGGGTGGGAGAAGGGAGGGGGTGGGACAAGGGAGGTGTGGGGGTGGGACAAGGGAGGGGGTGGGACAAGGGAGGGGTGGGGGTGGGACAAGGGAGGGGGTGGGACAAGGGAGGGGTGGGGGGACAAGGGAGGGGGTGGGACAAGGGAGGGGTGGGGGTGGGAGAAGGGAGGGGGTGGGACAAGGGAGGGGGTGGGACAAGGGAGGGGTGGGGGGACAAGGGAGGGGGTGGGACAAGGGAGGGGTGGGACAAGGGAGGGGGTGGGACAAGGGAGGGGGTGGGACAAGGGAGGGGGTGGGACAAGGGAGGGGGTGGGACAAGGGAGGGGTGGGGGGACAAGGGAGGGGGTGGGACAAGGGAGGGGTGGGACAAGGGAGGGGGTGGGACAAGGGAGGGGGTGGGACAAGGGAGGGGGTGGGACAAGGGAGGGGAGGGGGTGGGACAAGGGAGGGGAGGGGGTGGGACAAGGGAGGGGAGGGGGTGGGACAAGGGAGGGGAGGGGGTGGGACAAGGGAGGGGTGGGGGTGGGACAAGGGAGGGGGTGGGACAAGGGAGGGGGTGGGGGGAGAAGGGAGGGGGTGGGACAAGGGAGGGGTGGGGGGAGAAGGGAGGGGGTGGGACAAGGGAGGGGTGGGGGGAGAAGGGAGGGGGTGGGACAAGGGAGGGGTGGGGGGAGAAGGGAGGGGGTGGGACAAGGGAGGGGTGGGGGGACAAGGGAGGGGGTGGGACAAGGGAGGGGGTGGGACAAGGGAGGGGTGGGGGGAGAAGGGAGGAGGTGGGACAAGGGAGGGGTGGGGGGAGAAGGGAGGGGGTGGGACAAGGGAGGGGTGGGGGGAGAAGGGAGGGGGTGGGACAAGGGAGGGGTGGGGGGAGAAGGGAGGGGGTGGGACAAGGGAGGGGTGGGGGGAGAAGGGAGGGGGTGGGACAAGGGAGGGGAGGGGGGAGGGGGTGGGACAAGGGAGGGGAGGGGGGAGGGGGTGGGACAAGGGAGGGGTGGGGGGACGGGGGAGGGGGTGGGACAAGGGAGGGGAGGGGGGACGGGGGAGGGGGTGGGACAAGGGAGGGGAGGGGGGACGGGGGAGGGGGTGGGACAAGGGAGGGGGGACGGGGGAGGGGGTGGGACAAGGGAGGGGAGGGGGGACGGGGGAGATGGTGGGACAAGGGAGGGGTGGGGGGAGGGGGGACAAGGGAGGGGTGGGGGAAGGGGGGACAAGGGACGGGTGGGAGAAGGGAGGGGTGGGGGAGAAGGGAAGGGGGGAGAAGGGAGGGGTGGGACAAGGGTGGGGGAGAAGGGCGGGGTGGGGGAGAAGGGTGGGGTGGGAGAAGGGGGGGTGGGGGAGAAGGGGGGGGTGGGACAAGGGTGGGGGAGAAGGGGGGGTGGGACAAGGGTGGGGGAGAAGGGGGGGTGGGACAAGGGTGGGGGAGAAGAGGGTGGGGGAGAAGGAGGGGTGGGGTGGGAGAAGGGGGGGTGGGGGAGAAGGAGGGGGTGGGACAAGGGTGGGGGAGAAGGGGGGGTTGGGACAAGGGTGGGGGAGAAGGGGGGGTTGGGACAAGGGTGGGGGAGAAGGGGGGGTGGGACAAGGGTGGGGGAGAAGGGGGGGTTGGGACAAGGGTGGGGGAGAAGGGGGGGTTGGGACAAGGGTGGGGGAGAAGGGGGGGGTGGGACAAGGGGGGGGTGGGACAAGGGTGGGGGAGAAGGGGGGGGTGGGACAAGGGTGGGGGAGAAGGGGGGGGTGGGACAAGGGTGGGGGAGAAGGGGGGGGTGGGACAAGGGTGGGGGAGAAGGGGGGGGTGGGACAAGGGTGGGGGAGAAGGGGGGGTGGGACGAGGGTGGGGGAGAAGGGGGGGGTGGGACGAGGGTGGGGGAGAAGGGGGGGGTGGGACGAGGGTGGGGGAGAAGGGGGGGGTGGGACGAGGGTGGGGGAGAAGGGGGGGTGGGACGAGGGTGGGGGAGAAGGGGGGGTGGGACCAAGGGGGGGGTGGGACCAAGGGAGGGGTGGGACAAAGGGAGGGACAAAGGGAGGGGTGGGGGGGAAGGGAGGGGTGGGACAAGGGTGGGTGGGGGGGGAAGGGAGGGGTGGGACAAGGGTGGGTGGGGGAGAAGGGGGGGTGGGACAAGGGTGGGGGAGAAGGGGGGGGTGGGACGAGGGTGGGGGAGAAGGGGGGGTGGGACGAGGGTGGGGGAGAAGGGGGGGTGGGACCAAGGGGGGGGTGGGACAAAGGGAGGGACAAAGGGAGGGGTGGGACCAAGGGAGGGGTGGGACAAAGGGAGGGGTGGGGGGGAAGGGAGGGGTGGGACAAGGGTGGGTGGGGGGGGGAAGGGAGGGGTGGGACAAGGGTGGGGGGGGAAGGGAGGGGTGGGACAAGGGTGGGGGGGAAGGGAGGGGTGGGACAAGGGTGGGGGGGGAAGGGAGGGGTGGGACAAGGGTGGGGGGGGAAGGGAGGGGTGGGACAAGGGTGGGGGGGGAAGGGAGGGGTGGGACAAGGGTGGGGGGGAAGGGAGGGGTGGGACAAGGGTGGGGGGGGAAGGGAGGGGTGGGACAAGGGTGGGGGGGGAAGGGAGGGGTGGGACGAGGGTGGGGGGGAAGGGAGGGGTGGGACAAGGGTGGGGGGGGAAGGGAGGGGTGGGACAAGGGTGGGGGGGAAGGGAGGGGTGGGACAAGGGTGGGGGGGGAAGGGAGGGGTGGGACAAGGGTGGGGGGGGAAGGGAGGGGTGGGACAAGGGTGGGGGGGGAAGGGAGGGGTGGGACAAGGGTGGGTGGGACAAGGGTGGGGGGGAAGGGGGGTGGGACAAGGGTGGGGGGGGGAAGGGGGGTGGGACAAGGGTGGGGGGGGAAGGGAGGGGTGGGACAAGGGTGGGGGGGAAGGGAGGGGTGGGACAAGGGTGGGGGGGAAGGGAGGGGTGGGACAAGGGTGGGGGGGAAGGGAGGGGTGGGACAAGGGTGGGGGGGAAGGGAGGGGTGGGACAAGGGTGGGGGGGAAGGGAGGGGTGGGGGAAGGGTGGGGGGGAAGGGTGGGGGGGAAGGGAGGGGTGGGACAAGGGTGGGGGAGAAGGGAAGGGTGGGACAAGGGTGGGGGAGAAGGGAAGGGTGGGACAAGGGTGGGGGAGAAGGGAAGGGTGGGACAAGGGTGGGGGAGAAGGGGGGTGTGGGGGAAGGGAGGGGTGGGACAAGGGTGGGGGGGAAGGGAAGGGTGGTACAAGGGTGGGGGAGAAGGGGGGTGTGGGACAAGGGTGGGGGAGAAGGGGGGTGGGGGAGAAGGGGGGTGGGACAAGGGTGGGGGAGAAGGGGGCTGGGACAAGGGTGGGGGAGAAGGGAGGGGTGGGGGGGAAGGGAGGGGTGTGACAAGGGAGTGGGAGAAGGGAGGAGTGGGACAAGGGTGGGGGAGAAGGGGGGGTGGGACAAGGCTGGGACAAGGGTGGGGGAGAAGGGGGGGTGGGACAAGGGTGGGGGAGAAGGGGGGGGTGGGACAAGGGTGGGGGAGAAGGGGGGGGTGGGACAAGGGTGGGGGAGAAGGGGGGTGGTGGGACAAGGGTGGGGGAGATGGGGGGGTGGGACAAGGGTGGGGGAGAAGGGGGGGTGGGACAAGGGTGGGGGAGAAGGGGGGGTGGGACAAGGGTGGGGGAGAAGGGGGGGGTGGGACAAGGGTGGGGGAGAAGGGGGGGGTGGGACAAGGGTGGGGGAGAAGGGGGGGGTGGGACAAGGGTGGGGGAGAAGGGGGGGGGTGGGACAAGGGTGGGGGAGAAGGGGGGGTGGGACAAGGGTGGGGGAGAAGGGGGGGGTGGGACAAGGGTGGGGGAGAAGGGGGGGGTGGGACAAGGGTGGGGGAGAAGGGGGGGGTGGGACAAGGGTGGGGGAGAAGGGGGGGGTGGGACAAGGGTGGGGGAGAAGGGGGGTGGTGGGACAAGGGGGGGGGACGGGTGGGGGAGAAGGGGGGGTGTGGGACAAGGGTGGGGGACAAGGGGGGGAGGGACAAGGGGGGGGAGGGACAAGGGTGGGGGACAAGGGGGGGAGGGACAAGGGTGGGGGAGGGGTGGGACGAGGGTGGGGCGGGGGAGGAGGCAGGGGTGGGACGAGGGTGGGGCGGGGGAGGAGGCAGGGGTGGGACGAGGGTGGGTCGGGGGAGGAGGCAGGGGTGGGACGAGGGTGGGGCGGGGGAGGAGGGAGGGGTGGGACGAGTGTGGGGCGGGGGAGGAGGGAGGGGTGGGACGAGGGTGGGGCGGGGGAGGAGGGAGGGGTGGGACGAGGGTGGGGAGGAGGGAGGGGTGGGACGAGGGTGGGGCGGGGGAGGAGGGTGGGGCGGGGGAGGAGGGAGGGGTGGGACGAGGGTGGGGCGGGGGAGGAGGGAGGGGTGGGGCGGGGGAGGAGGGAGGGGTGGGACGAGGGTGGGGCGGGGGAGGAGGCAGGGGTGGGACGAGGGTGGGGCGGGGGAGGAGGGAGGGGTGGGACGAGGGTGGGGCGGAGGGAGGGGTGGGACGAGGGTGGGGCGGGGGAGGAGGGAGGGGTGGGACGAGGGTGGGGCGGGGGAGGAGGGAGGGGTGGGACGAGGGTGGGGCGGGGGAGGAGGGAGGGGTGGGACGAGGGTGGGGCGGGGGAGGAGGGAGGGGTGGGACGAGGGTGGGGCGGGGGAGGAGGGAGGGGTGGGGCGGGGGAGGAGGGAGGGGTGGGACGAGGGTGGGGTGGGGGAGGAGGGAGGGGTGGGGCGGGGAAGGAGGGAGGGGTGGGACGAGGGTGGGGCGGGGGAGGAGGGAGTGGTGGGACGAGGGTGGGAGGAGGGAGGGGTGGGACAAGGGTGGGGCGGGGGAGGAGGGGTGGGACGAGGGTGGGGCGGGGGAGGAGGGAGGGGTGGGACGGGGGAGGAGGGAGGGGTGGGACGGGGGAGGAGGGAGGGGTGGGACGAGGGTGGGGCGGGGGAGGAGGGAGGGGTGGGACGAGGGTGGGGCGGGGGAGGGGGGAGGGGCGGGACGAGGGGCGGGGGAGGAGGGAGGGGCGGGACGAGGGGCGGGGGAGGAGGGAGGGGCGGGGGAGGAGGGAGGGGCGGGGAGGAGGGAGGGGTGGGGCGGGGGAGGAGGGAGGGGTGGGACTAGGGTGGGGTGGGGGAGGGGTGGGGGGAGAGGGGGGGTCAGGAGGGAGGGGAGAGGGGGGGTCAGGAGGGGGGGAGAAGGGGGGGGTCAGGGGGTAGGGAAGAAGGGAGTGAGAAGCGAGGGGAGAGGTGGGGGTGAAGGGTAGGGAGGGAAAGGGCGAGTCGAGGGAGGGGAGAAGGGTGGGCCGGGGGGAGGGAAGAAGGCTTAGGAGTTGGGGAGAGGCGAGGGGAGAAGGGTGGGGAAGGGATAAGGGTGGGGAGGGAAGGGAGAGGGTTGATCGGGAGGGATGGGGAGAAGTGGGGGAGGGGAGAAGGGTGGGGAAGGGAGAAGGGTGGGGAGGGGAGAGGGTTGATGGGGAGGGAGAAGGGGGGGGAGGGGAGAAGGTGGGGTGGGAGGGGAGAAGGGTGGGAAGGGGGGGGAGGGGAGAAGGGTGGGGGGGGAGGGGAGAAGGGTGGGAAGGGGGGGGGAGGTGAGCAGGGTGGGGAGGGGGGAGGTGAGAAGGGTGGGTCGGTGGAGGGGAGTCGTGAAGGGGGGGAGGCGAGTCGTGAAGGGTGGTTTGGGGAGGCAAAGGGTGGTTTGGGGAGGCAAAGGGTGGGTCGGGGGGGCAAAGGGTGGGTCGGGGGGGGGGGAGGCAAAGGGTGGGTCGGGAGTGATGGAGAAGGCTGTGTTGGGAGGGGGGATGGGGATAAGGGATTTGGGGTAGGGAGGGGCAGAATGGGTGGTGTGGCATAGAATGATGGAGGAGGGATCGGAGGAGGATGGAGCGAGTGGGAGAATAGAGTGGAGGAAAAAGTGGGGTGGGAGAATGAAGAGGTGGGGAGGGAGGGGTTGAGGTGACGTGGGAGAAGCAAGGGGGAAGTGGAGGAGGGGAGATGGATGAGGTGGAGGAGCTGAAGAAAGGGGCTTGAGGGGTAGGAGAATGAGGAGGTGGGGGGTGAGGTTAGAGAAGAGATGGGGGTAGGGGAATGTTGGGATAGGATGGGTGGGTGAGGGTTGGGTGTGGGTGGGTGAGGGTTGGGTGTAGATGGGTGGAGGAAAGGGGGCAGTGGCTGGAGTGTGGTGAGAAAGGGGAGGAGGCAGTGAATGTTGCCCTTGCCTTAATTGTGTGGTTATCCTTTTAATTGTAGTTGCAGCTGGTTTTTTTTGTATTCCATCCACTGCCGATGTTTACACCAATCAATAGAGCAGTTCAGGAAACTTTGTGATATCCGGCACCGATGGGACCGAGCTGTTGCCGTCCCATCAAAACTGCCGGACAAACCAGCGCTAATGTTAAAACATACGGAAGCTTTTGAGCTCTGTATCTAGCAACAAACCCTGTTGCTTAGCAACAGCTTCTAAACAGTCGACCGTAGCTTGCAAGCATCTCTGTAGCTAAGCAGCTTTAGCTAGACCTTGCAGAGCCTGACTAGTGGAAAAAAAAGCAACGAAAAGAAAAAAAACTTACTGAACCGACTCCTGAATTTTGCCGGTGGATTGAGCATTCCGGACAGTTAACCTCCGGATAAACTAAAGTTTCCTGTATTACATTTTTTCAGTTATTGATGAGCCTTGGTAGTTTCATTCTACCATTATCTGTTTAGAAGAGAGATTTGAAAAACAGTCCTGGTAGTAATTGGACATAGCAATGCCCCAGCATTGTATTTCACCAGATATTTGAAGCAAGAGGGTAACAGCTGTGCAAGTTCCATTGGGGCTAAGATTAAGTGGTGGAGAAAGGCTAATCACCATACTTCCAGCGCAAAAAAGTTATATCCGCTTGAATTCAGTGGAGATGAGAATTCTCATATTTTACAATATCAAAGGTAAAAGCAACCTATCAGGACTGCACCAGCGAACTTTGTAATTTCAACTTCTGAAGGAAAGGACTCGCCAATGCTTTGGAAGTCTTGCATTTATTTAGTACCTTGCCATGAGTCTCAAACATTTCTGATTTCATATGCATTGAATTTCTTTGCAGTGACTTATTTGGGCAAATGTGGCAGCCATTTTGCAAACAGCAAGATCTTCAGAACAATATGAGATGACCAATCTTTTTGGTGGTGATAATTAAGGGAGGAATGCTAGGCAGGATATGGAAGAATTTCCTGCTCCTCTTCAAATAGCAGTATGGAATTCAACACATCTTAAACATTGGAACAAGCAAGGAGAGCCTCTGGTGCTGTCCTAATGGGTCATTGGTTTTGCTTTTGATAGCTATAGGTTTAAACTTTCTGTCATTGATTCTGTGGAAATGTTCCAACATTCTAATGTTACAAAATGGTTGCATACGCTTGCTGGCTCAACTACCTGCAGCTTTGACTCTACCTAATTGCTTTACAGCAGATCAGGGTGCCACTTTAATGCTTGGATAGGAGCCAGAAACTCTGATGGTTATAGGTTGTAATGAGGTGACTGCTTGATACTGTGAAATGTTTGTTTTAATGTAGGTTAATTTTTTGTGTTGACAGTGTGTGAAGCTTGACCTTCGTGCCATATGAATAATGCAGACTATAAAATGCGTGGTTGTGGGAGATGGTGCAGTTGGGAAGACCTGCCTTCTCATTAGTTACACAACAAATGCTTTTCCTGGAGAATATGTCCCCACTGTATTTGACAACTACAGTGCACAGATGACTGTGGATGGACGAACTGTAAGTCTGAACCTTTGGGATACTGCCGGGCAAGAAGAGTACGACCGTCTCCGCACTCTATCATACCCACAGAGTAATGTTTTCATCATCTGTTTTTCTGTTGCTAGCCCTTCCTCCTATGCCAATGTCCGTCATAAATGGCAACCAGAGGTTTTGCACCACTGTCCAAATGTTCCCATACTTTTGGTTGGTACGAAGAAGGATTTAAGGAATGATTCTGAAACCATAAAAAAGCTGAAGGAGCAAAGCCTTTCCCCGACAACCATGCACCAGGGAGTGACCTTAGCCAAACAGATCAGAGCGGTTAAGTACCTGGAATGTTCAGCACTCAATCAGGACGGGATCCGAGAAGTGTTTGTGGAGGCAGTGAGAGCAGTCCTCTACCCTCATAGGAAAAAGAAAAGCAAAAATTGTGTACTCTTGTAGCCCGAGGATGTGAACATCTCAGTTGCACGTAGATTGGAAGCATACTTTGAAGCCATGGATCAGCTGCGCTTCGGATTGCATTGTGGTGTAATGCAAGGATCTTGCACAAAATAAGTGTATGACTGAAACTGGAAATTGTTGAAATGCTGCTTTATTTGCTGGGTGTTTTTACAGAAACGCAGACCCTCAGTGAGATTTAATCTGATGTAATGGCACTGGACTCTCTAGCTTGCAATTAAATGCCCTGTTGTTCCTGAGCTGGACTGAAAGTTTGTCTTTTAGGAGCCACTTAAGGTCCCCTTTTCTTTAAGAATCTTCTTGATCTGTTGCATTCTTAAATGCTTTATTCACAATTGGCTTTTTGGTGATTTTGGAGACCGTGATTTGGCTGCTTTGCTATTAACATAAACATTTACATGTTTTGATCAGTGTTTTTGTTTCATGAATGGCCACTGCTTTTTCTCCAATGCTCAGGTTTCAGATTGTTAATATTTGCTTTAACAGCTGTTTAATTGTTGGTTAACAGAAGGCAGTGCAGATTTCACACATTGGCACTATCTGAGAACATAAATTGGCACAACCATTGATTTCAATGTGAAATCCTGAACTAATACCTGTTACAGTTTACGCCATTATATTAAATAGTGAAACACAACCCTTGCTAGTGCCCTGTGTTGGGACTATGTCAAAAGATCGTTTTGGCAAAATAGATATATTGCACAGTAGACAACAAAAAAAGCAGCAGTGTTCATCTATAAATTTCTTGACAAATTTAAAATGGGCCAAGTGGAAATCACTGTCAAATGGCTCTTTTGTTTTGCAGCCTATTTATGAAATCTTCGTGTTTTTTAAAAAATTATGAAGCTGGCCTCAATAGCCCCATATACATTGGTACATTAGGGTAAAGTTCACTGGGTTTTGCTGCAATCCTGGTTTTTGTATAAGTCAGGTATTTTGTTCACTTGGTGACCAATTTTGTTTAGAGTACAGCTCCAATCACTAAAAATGAATTGCATGTGTTTGGACAGATGCTCCGTTATCAAATTTTTCCATCTGTTGTATACCAGTCATCATTTTTACATTGCACAACTGCAAGGTCTGACAAGGTACGAATTCAGGCGTCAACTTGGCTAAGTGTGTCAGGTTCAGACTCACTTGCAGGTGTAGAAGTAAATTGCAGATGGTACTGACATGGGATAAAAGGGAAAATGAGAGAAAATTACTGACATTTGCCAATGTACAGCAGATAGCCTGTATGGATTGTCTTGCATCAAGGTCTGAATTGTTTGCATTACATCACACATTTATATCAAATAACAGTCTGTTTGGTAAAGATAATATCTCCATGGCAGAAGTGACAGATCTGGTGCACAACCCTATCAAGTGTTCTTTGACAGGACAATTCAAAATAAACCCAGATCTTGCTTATATTGCCATGGCCCCTACCCACTCCTAATAATGTGTTGACGTTCTTCCTAACTCTATTTTGTCCAGAGCATCCAATCCCAACTCAAACATCAATAAAAACATTTATACACAGGCCTATACTGTAAAACCTTCCCAAGAACAACCATTGTCAAATAAATGCATACTTAAATCTACAACATCTCAATCCAGTAGTTTTTGTGAAACAATGACACTCGGTCCTCTGCCTTTGTGTTGCTATGATGAGATTGTGACTCTCATTGAACTGTTCTGAAGGGAAAAGTTTGTGTCTCAGCTGTGTTCAGTTAGGCCCTCTAACAAAAAAAAACTGAGCTGATGTTGGTAGCCTGTTGGCACCACTGAGTCAGGGTGCACTGAGCAGAAAGGGCAAGTGTGGTTACCGCGCTAACCTGGGCCGGTTACCGACAGTTGGTTGACATCTCAGAACAAGTTAGCTGTCTGGTTTTGCGGGGGAGATATGCATGGTAAACGAGGTAACACGATAGGGGAGTGGGGAAAGGGATCAGATGAACAGTATCACACAGTATTTAACCAATATAAAGCCCTAAAGAGTTGTTTGCTCCTAATGCAATTCAAAATCTAACTTTTTGTAAATACACAAGGTTATCTTTGAAACTTTTTTTTTTCATACTTAAAACCAAAACTCACTTGTGCCACATCCTACTATTGAGGACACTTGTTAATTTGTATTTAATAGAAGGGCCTAGGTTACATTGTGTTCCTGTTTCAGTATGGCCCAGTTCTGCATACCACAATGTCTCTTACATTTGGGAACCAATAAGTGGCCATTGCAATTGTTGTAATTGGTACCGTGGTGGCTGTGAAGCAGGTGTAGAGGAAAATGCTACAGGTTTTTAAGAGTAAGACTGAGGAATATGAAACATCTCTTGTGTTTTGTCTTGTCATTATCATGCTTTTCACTGTGCTGCAACCATGGTGGGCAATGCTAAAACTATGCACTAGAAACCTGAGTTGTGTTTTTAGAATAAACAATTGTTAAATTAGGACTGCAATGTTTTGAAATGATTTACAAAAAATTGTACTGCTGAAATAAAATTCTCATTTGTTTATAATTGAAGTGTGTCTATGTACTTCCTAAACTCTGATTGGGTGACTGGTGTGCCATATTAGAGCAGACTTGCTAGTTTTGGATGTTTTAAGCGTAAAAATATAGGTAACATTTATTTAATTAAGCACAGAAGTATTAGAAAGATTTATCTAGTTACATTTTAATACGATTGTGATTTGATGCTATTTTATATTAAGTCACTGTACATTTTGTTGTCAGCAGCCAGTAGAGATTGTTAGTACTTTTTAAAATGTAGGTCAGCAAAAAGCAATTATGTTGTGCTATTGCTCTTGAACTGTAATTTGACTGAGATGTTTTTCAGCTCTATACACTAAACCTCAGTCTAATGTGGTCACAAATTGATCAGTTACTGTTTCAATCTTAGTCAGACATTTAACTGCAAACTGCAGGTTGATCCTGATGCATCATCTAATCTTCAGTATCTTTGATAACTGAGTGGTTGCTTTCCTGTCTACTTTCTATTGAATTCATACCTGTTGTCTTTAATCTTCCAACTTTTTCATATGGGTCTTTTTGTATTTCCAGTTGAAGGAAAAAACACAGACCATGCCTGTATCAGATTTTCTAAAAACGGGGTCCATTCCCATAAAACTTCTCACTCTGAAGTTTTTCTTTAATGTGGCTGGTGGGTGGTTCGCCTTATTGCTTTTACCCAGTGGGAACAATAATCAAAAGTAAATGCCTAAAAAAAATTATAGTTTTAAATGTTATGCTATGCAAACTTACAAGCTTTCACTTTTATTTCAGGTGAATTTTTTTTTGTAGATGAGTTTCGTTACTTTTAACATTACCTCCTAAACCCGTGATTATAATCCAGGACTCAGTACCTAACAGCATGTGGGAGCACCTTCACCACATGGATTGCAGTGGTTCAAGGAGGTGGCTCACCACCACCTTCTCGGGGGAAATCTAGAGATGGGTAATAAATACCAGAATTAATAAAAATGTGTGGTCAAGATGTTCTGTCTGAACTGCATCTTTAGGTGGTGCTGTTGTTTCATTATGACTGGCATATATTCAAGAAAATTCAATTACCGTTTAAAACCTAAGATCACAATTTAGCCAAAAATGTTAAATAATCGGAAATGAATATTCCAAAAGAAATTGAATGGAATGGATGAATAACGTCTGTTACAGCAATAAGTACAGTAAACCTCAGCCAGAAACCAGTAACAGGAATGCCATAAAAACCATTGCTAGCACATTGGTGGAAAGCGCAATTGAGGAAACAAGTGTCAGACACCAACATCCAACAAAAGACCAGCAAGCACAAGTAGTGCTCGCACCTTAATCGCAAATAATTTGAAGCATCTGGTTACAAATGCAGCTTATGGTGCGCAAGCAGGACTGGGCCAAGAAACTGGCCACAGAAGAACGTGACATGCAGATAAGTGGGTGGGTGGGGTAAGTACCAAGAGACAACCCCTAGTAAGGCAAATTACCCATGCTGATACCTCCTCCTCCCACACACACTTGGGGTAAATAATGACTAGCTGAACCCCCAATACCGAGCCAAGATTTCAACCATCCCCACCCCCATCCATTGAGAAGAATTTTACTTGAAAGTCAACAGCCTCTCTCAAAAGCTTGGACTTGATATTTTTATCCAGAGTTGTGAATCCAAGCTAAATTTGGATTGTGCAGCTGACTGCAGCATACTGAATTTTCCAGGATGTGCCTGTAATATTTGGTCAGCTGTACAAATGGTATTTTTTTTCTTTACTAGAATTTTTTGCCTAGTAACTTTTCTGCAGATTTTTAAAAACTAGGACCAATTTCAAAAAGCTTTACTGAGGTAAAATTTACAAAGAGGCTGTGAGGGAGAGAAGTGACTTCTGATGACACCTGTTGCTGATTTTGTGTTCTATAAACAAAGTATATTAAGGAGGATGGTGAGAGAATATAGAGAGAAAGAGTCTTCATTTAATGTTGCTTCAATTTTCAAAGTTGAATTTTGGAGCCAACTAATTATCTTGTGTTCTGCTAACAGAAAAATTAAGTGTGAGACAGAAATTCTAATTTCCAGCATCAATGCAACAGAGAACGGCAGATATGCAGGGGTTTTTCCTCATTTTAACTTTTTTTTAAAGATGAATTTTGAAAGCAAATAAGGCCTCGAGGGCAGCCGATATGAATGGAGGGAAGGAAGGTAAATGCTTGAGGGAGAGGGGCCTTTGACTTCTCGGCATCTACCTTTGCGGGGTGATGAATGGGAGAGTGGATGGTGGGTTAAAGCAAGAGCCTGGGGAAGATACAGGGCTGAGTGGGTAGTTCAGGGTGAAGGGATTGAGGAGTAACATGCTGGCAGCCAGGAGAATGGACAGAGAAGTTGAAGGGGGAGGGGGTGATGGAAAAATTGAGGGATTGGGAAGGAGTTGCTGAAGGTCATATTTTCCCCACAACTTCCATTTCAAATGCAGCCTGCAACTGTTGGAGGCTCTTTTCGCCATATCCCTCAGCCCTAACCAAGGAGAGAAGAAAATAAAAAGACGGGGAGAAGTAAAAGGAAGAGTTAATGTGAAAGAGAGTGAGAAACTGCAACACAAAGACATCGTAGAGCATAATTCTCCGACTTACCATGTGCAATGTCATGGGAGATTAATTCGTTTTGTAAAAATTTATTGTGGACATTAGCTTTTACATGTGGCCTAGCCTGAGTTATACTTGTTCTTCACCAGCGTGAAGAGGGTTGTCTGTTGCTTCCAATATTGACAGGATTGACGAATGATTATAAACAACCATTGTTCAGGGCTTCACTGATTTTGATCAATCAGAGTGCTCCACAGTTGGAGTGCTGTCTTTAAACAACAACAACTACTTATTTATATTGCGCCTTTAACGTAATAAATCGAATGACATGTTAAAACTGAGGCCCTGTCTATCCTCTCAGGTGGATGTAAATGATCCCATGGCACTCTGCAGAGCAGGGGAGTTTTCCCAGTGTCCTGGTCAACCTTTATCCCTCAGCCAACCACCACAGGAACAAAAGTCGACCATTTTGTCCCTCGACCCTGTTCAGTGAGATCATGGCTGATCTGTGACCTAACTCCATATACCTGTCTTTGCCCTATATACCTTCATACCTTTGGCTAACATAAATCTATCAATCTCAGATTAAAAATTAACAATTGACTCCACATCAACTGCTGTTTGTGGAAGTGTTCCAAACTTCTACCACTCTTTGTGTGTGGAAGTGTTTCTTAACTTCACTCCTGAAAGGCCTGGTTCTAATTTTTAGGTTATGTCCCCTAGTCCAATATTCCCCAACCAGCAGAAGTAGTTCCTCTCTATCAGCAGAAATAGTTCTCTTTAATAGATTGAAAACTTCGATCAAATCACTCCTTAATTGTCTAAATTCCAGGGAATACAACCCTAGTTTGTGTAATCTCTCCTTGTAATTTAACCCTTGGAGTCAGGTATTGTTCTATAAATCTACATTGCACTCCCTCGAAGACCAATATATCAGTTGTGGTGCCCAGAATGGAACACAGTACTCCAGGTGTGGTCTAACCAGGACTTTGTGTAGCTGCAGCATAATTTCTAACCTCTTGTATTCTAGTCCTTGAGATATAAAGGTCAGCATTCCATTATATTGTCGTTCCTTCATCATCGCTGGGTCAAAATCTTGGAACTCCCTTCCTAACAGCACTATGGGAATACCTTCACTAAGCAGACTGCAACGGTTCAAGGCGGCGGCTCACCACCACCTTCTCGAGGACAATTAAGGATGGGCAATAAATGCTGGCCTTGCCAGCGACACCCACATCCCAGGAACGTATAAAAAAAATTAGCCTTTTTGATCATTTTTTGTACCTGTACATTTTAATCTATGTATCTGAGCCCCCTAAGTCTCTTTGGATCTCCACTGCTTCTAGCCTTTCACCATTTAGAAAGTACCCTGTTCTATCCTTTTTAGGTCCAAAGTGGATGACCTCACACCTACCTATATTGAAATCCATTTGCTGCAGTTTTGCCCATTCACTTAATCTATTATCTCTTTGTAATTTTATACTTCCATCCACACTGCTTACAATGCCGCCTATCTTTGTGTTATCAGCAAACTTGGATATGTGGCTCTCTATCCGTCTTCTCAGTTAATTACAGTGAATAGTTGAGGCCCCAACACAGATCTCTCTGAGACGCCACTAGTCACATCCTGCTAATTAGAGTACCTGCCCATTATCCCTACTCTGTCTCTTGCCACTCAAGCAATCTCCTAACCAGGTCAATAATTTGCCTTCAATACCATGAGCTTCAACTTTAGCGAACAGTGTCTCATGAGGGACTTTATCAAATGCCTTCTGGAAGTCCATATAAATAACATCCATAGATATTCCCTTGTCCACTACTTTAGTCACCTCTTCAAAAAATTCAATCAGGTTTTTCAAGCATAACCTACCATTTACAAATCCATGCTGGCTCTCTCTGACCAGCTAAAATTTTTCAAGGTGTTCAGTCACTCCATCCTTAATTATAGACTCTAGTGATTTTCCCGACAATACATGTTAGGCTAACTGGTCCATAATTCACTGGTTTCCTTCTCTCACCTTTCTTAAATAGAAGAGTGACGTGCAATTTTACAATCTAAAGGAACGGTTCCTGAATCGAGAGAACTTTGGAAAATCATAGTTATGGCATCTGCAATGTTCTCATTTCCTTTAAAACCCTGGGATGAAAACCAGCTGGTCCTGAGGATTTGTCACTCTTTAGTGCCATTATTTTCTTCAATACTGCTAATTTGCTTATGTCTATTTGGTGTGTCCTTGTCCTTGATTCAATATTAGTTTCCTTGAGATGTCTGTCCAGCATGCTCTTCCTCTACTGTAAATACTAATGCAAAGTAATTATTTAACATGCCTGCCATTTCCTTATTTTAATTTATAATATCATCATTGTCAGTTTTTAAGGGGCCCATATTGCTCTTAACCACCCTCTTTTTCCTAATATAATTGTAATAGTTTTTTGCATTGATTTTGATACCCTTTGCAAGTTTCTTTCATATTCTCTTTTTGAAGCTCTTACTATCTGTTTTGTCACCTTTTGGTGTTGTATATCCATTTGCCAGGACCTGTGCTATTTTTTGCATTCTTGTATTGATGGGCCTTCAATAACCACAAAACTAGAAGTTATAGACTTAAACAAGTTGGTTTTTAATCACTAAGATCAGAGCTAACATCTCAACACGCCGACTGGTTCACAGGAATGAGTCATACAGATCCTGGGATCTTTATGTAAGAGAAGTCAGGGGCGGAGCCAAGAGCTGGAACCTTCCAGGTTAGTCGGGAAAGAGGAAGTGAAACTATACACAGTGGGGGAGGGTAATATACATGAGTGGTTCTAGGACATATTGTTGCAGAAAACTATCCTGAACACACAAGAAATTCGCTACCTTTCTGATATGAGCTTGTCTGTTTATCTCAATCTATATGGAAGTTAAAATCCCCCATTAAAACCACTCTGCCTTTACTACATGCCTGTCTAATTTCTGCATTAATACATTCTGCCACTTCACAGCTGCTACCAGGGACCCTATACATAACACCCACGACAGTTTTAAATTCTTTCTATTTCTTAATTCTCCACTGCCTGCTGGCCTCTCGTTATATCATCTCTTATCATAGAAGTAATTTCATCCTTAATCAATAATGCTATTCCTTCCCCTTTACCAGATTCCCTATCCTTCCTGTAGACCTTATAACCTGGTATATTTAGTTCCCAGTCCTGACTGACTTGTAGCCATGATTCAGTAATGGCTACCATGTTGTACCCTCTAAGTTGAATTTATGCCTGCAATTAATTCAATTTGTTCCTCATACTCCGGGCGTTTGTATAAAGAACACTTACTTGGGTCACACACCCTAACCTGTCCTTCTGCTCTAATGTTGTTTTTCTCACATTTCTTATTTCTCATGATTTAATTACTTTACATCTTTTAGTTTTCCCTTTACCTGTAGTGTCTACCACACAATTTCTGACTATTACTCTACTCTCTTCCTTTTCATTTGTTTTAGAATTATTATTTATGCTACCTTTTCCACCTGCGCCCTCCCCAATTACCAAAAACAGATTCCCTGCTCATTTATGTCATTGCTGTTAGTGGGACTTTGCTGTATGCAAATTGGCTACTGCATTTCCTACATTACAAAAGTGACTACAATTTAAAAGTATTTAATTGGCAGTGAAGCACTTTGGGATGTCCTGAAGTCATGAAAGGCACTATATAAATGTAAATGTTTTATTTTCTTTCTATATGAGTGCAAGTTCTTGTGGCTCTTGTGCTGAAATACTCTGGTATATTTGTGTATGTATATTGGTATATATGTAATTTATCATCTCTTTCTTCATCCCACGCAGTAAGGTCAAATCTAGAGGTATTATCAATGGGATGCTAATGCTCCCAACCTACACATTTTACACTTTCTGAGGCTCACTACTAAACACAGGATCAACCAGCCTTGCTGGTTGACTAACAGTCATCACGATGAAGCAGGTAGCAGCTCTGCATTCACTCCGAAGATAGAATAAGATGCATTTCCCCCTACTATGATAAGCATTTCACTAATATACAAGCATGGGATAAGTCATGGGATAAGCCAGGTTGCTCCCTATGGTAGATAAGGTGGTTAAGAATGCATATGGGATACTTGCCTTTATTAGCTGAGGCATAGAATATAAGAGCAGGGTGGTTATGCTTGAACTGTATAAAACACTAGTTAGGCCACAGCTAGAATACTGCATGCAGTTCTGGTCACCACATTACAGGAAGGATGTGATTGCACTCGAGGAGGCGCAGAGGAGATTTACGATGATATTGCCTGGGCTGGGAAATTTTAGCTATGAGGAAAGATTGGATAGGCTGGGGTTGTTTTCTTTGGAACAGAGGAGGCTGAGGGGAGACCTAATTGAGGTGTATAAAATTATGAGGAGCCTAGATAGAGTGGATAGGAAGGACCTATTTCCCTTAGCAGAAGGATCAACAACCAGAGGGCATAGATTTAAAGTAATTGGTCAGAAGTTTAGAGGGGAGTTGAGGAGAAATGTTTTCACCCAGAAAGGGTGGTAGAGGCAGAGACCCTCGTCACATTTAAAATGTACTTGGATATGCACTTGAAGTGTCATAACCTACAAGACTACAGACCAAGTGCTGGAAAGTAGGATGAGGGTGGATAGCTCTTTGTCGACTGTGGTAAACCACTTTTATCGTTCACTATCGTTACACTATAGTTATCACTGTTATATCGTTACTCTATGGTTATCACTGTTCACACTGTTGTATCACTATACGAGGTCGCCTCTTGTCACGCTGCTATACCTGGGCTGACCACTGCTGACTCCGCCCATGACTCCACCTACCTGCCCAGGTATAAAGGTAGTCGACTGGCTGGCATTCCTCCTTGTTGTATCTGATCACCCACGAGGGTGGGCTCTGTTATTTAGCCAATAAAAACCTATAGTTACTTTCTTAACTCGTCGCTTTTCATTGGATGAATTGATAGGTATATCAATTTTATTGGCTAAATTTTAAAATGTCGACACCTGAGCAGTCAAACGACCAGCCAAGCGACCAGCCAGACGCCCAGCTACAACAGCCACAGCAGCCGGCCTGGCTGCGAGCCCTCAGACCACCGTACCTGGATCTAAACCCACAGGCAGCAAACTCAGCCCTCGACTTCGAACACTGGCTGAGCTGCTTCGAAGCCTACCTGGGAGAATCCGGCGTGCCTCAGAAATCCATGCTAAGAGTTCTGAACGCCCAAGTGAGCCCTAAAGTATTCGCACTCATCCGGGACCTTAAAACATACGAGGACGCCATCAACCGGCTGAAAAGACAGTACCAAACCCCGGTAAATTCCATGTATGCCAGACACCTCCTAAGATCCCGCCCGCAACAGCCAGGAGAGCCCGTGGAGGAATTTTTACGGGTGCTACAATCACTCGGCAGAGACTGTAACTTTAAAGCGGTAACGGCGGCAGAAAATACTGAAGACAATGTCCGTGATGCCTTCGTGAAAGGCCTGCGGTCCGACTACTCACGGCAAAGACTACTGGAAGCAAGGGACCTCGACCTGGACAAAGCTGCAGCCCTCGCTCTCTCTCTAGAGGTGGCCCATCGGGACCTTGAGGCATACTCAAGGTACTGTAACTCGCGACCCTGGGACTTGGGACCGACCCCGACCGTGATACCCCCCGCAGCAACCCCCCTGGGACCTACCTCAGCGTCGGCGTCCCGGACCCGATTGAGACCGCCACCCCCGGTACCGGCTCCGACATCGGACCCCCGCGATCGGGCCGCCGGCTGCTGCTTCTGCGGCCAGGCGAAACACCCGAGGTCGCGCTGCCCAGCCAGGAACTCTACCTGCTCAAACTGCATGAAGAAAGGCCACTTCGCTAAGGCCTGCAGAGGTGGATCATCAGAGGCCAGCAGTGCCTCATGCGAGCTGTGGGGGCGGCCATCTTCCTTCAAGGCAACAGAGGCCAGCATCCCCACGTGAGTCATGGGGGCGGCCATCTTTGATACAGGCAACCGACACCAGCAGTGCCTCGTGAGTTATGGGGGCAGCCATCTTCTCCGCCATTTTGTCCAACCTCGTGGGAGACGCCATTTTACCCACCACGCCCGACCGCCACCGTGCCTCTAGACCTGACTACCGCCTCAACCGCAGACTACAACAACTCGCTCAGCTATACACTAGCCTCCGTCACACTGGACCAGGCCCGCCCGCATCACCTGTCCAAGTCGATGATGGACATCAAAGTAAATGGCCACGCCACGACCTGCCTGTTCGACAGCGGAAGCACGGAGAGCTTCATCCACCCAGACACGGTGAGCCACTACTCCCTCCCTGTCCTGCCAACGCGCAACCGGATCTCGATGGCATCGAGGTCACACGCCACAGACATCAGCGGCTACTGTGTTGTGACCCTGTCGGTTAAGGGTACGGAGTATAAAAATTTTAAACTCCTCGTCCTGCCCCAGCTATGCGCTGCCGTCCTACTAGGCCTAGACTTCCAATCCCACCTCCAAAGCGTCACGCTAGCATACGGCGGACCCCTCCCCCCACTCACAGTCGACAACCAGCAGATTTTAAACCGCCCACCGCGTAACACCTGCGGCCTATCCACCCTCAAGGTCCCGCCACCTTCCCTGTTCGCTAACCTCACCCCCGACTGCAAACCCGTCGCTACCAAGAGCAGGCGGTACAGCGCCGGGGACAGAGCTTTCATTAGCTCCGAGGTGCAGCGTCTCCTGAAGGAGGGCATCATCGAGGGGAGCACCAGCCCCTGGCGTGCCCAGGTCGTGGTCGTTAAGACCGGCAATAAAAACCGCCTGGTCATCGACTACAGCCAGACCATAAACAGGTACACCCAGCTGGACGCATACCCCCTTCCCCGCATATCTGATATGGTCAATCAGATTGCGCAGTACAGGGTATTCTCCACCATCGACCTTAAGTCGGCCTATCACCAACTCCCTATCCGCCCTGAGGACCGCCAGTATACAGCCTTCGAGGCGAACGGCCGCCTCTACCACTTCCTTAGGGTTCCCTTCGGCGTCACCAACGGGGTTTCGGTCTTCCAAAGGGAGATGGACCGGATGGTTGACCAGAACGGGCTGCACGCCACATTCCCCTATCTAGATAACGTCACCATCTGCGGCCGCGACCGGCAGGACCACGATGTTAATCTGGAGAGATTCCTCCGTACGGCCCAACGGCTGAACCTCACCTACAATAAGGATAAATGTGTGTTTAACACCTCGCGCCTTGCCATCCTCGGCTGCGTAGTAGAGAACGGAGTCATCGGCCCCGACCCCGAAAGAATGCGCCCCCTCATGGAGCTACCCCTCCCCCACTGTCCAAAGGCACTAAAGAGAACCCTGGGGCTCTTCGCCTACTATGCCCAATGGGTGCCCAATTATGCGGACAAAGCCAGACCCCTCATGAAGTCCACATCCTTCCCCCTTACGGAGGAAGCGTGCGCAGCCTTCTCCCTCATTAAGGGAGACATTGCCAAGGCCACTATGCACGCAGTGGATGAGTCCATCCCCTTCCAAGTTGAGAGCGATGCATCCGACTTCGCCCTAGCCGCCACCCTTAACCAGGAGGGGAGACCGGTGGCCTTCTTCTCAAGGACCCTACAGGGCCCTGAGATCCGACACTCGTCGGTCGAGAAGGAGGCCCAGGTGATTGTGGAGGCGGTACGACGCTGGAGGCACTACCTGGCAGGCAAACGATTTACCCTCCTTACCGACCAACGTTCGGTCGCTTTTATGTTTAATAACAAGCTGAGGGGCAAAATCAAGAATGACAAGATCTTGAGGTGGAGAATCGAGCTCTCCACCTACGATTATGATATCTTGTACCGGCCAGGTAAGCTGAACGAACCCCCCGATGCTCTGTCACGAATTACATGCGCCAGCGCGCAAAGTGATAGACTTCAGACCCTCCACAACGACCTCTGCCACCCCGGGGTCACCAGACTTTACCACTTCATTAAGGCCCGCAACCTGCCCTACTCCATCGAGGAGGTCAGGACCATGACCAGGAACTGCCAGACCTGTGCCGAGTGCAAACCGCACTTCTTTAGGCCGGACAGAGCAAGCCTGATCAAGGCCACCCGCCCCTTCGAGCGCCTGAGCATCGACTTTAAGGGGCCCCTCCCGTCCTCTGACCGTAATGTGTACTTCCTCAACATTGTTGATGAGTACTCCTGTTTCCCCTTTGCCTTCCCCTGCCCAGACATGACCAGTACCACGGTCATTAAATGCCTGAACGACCTCTTCGCCTTGTTCGGGTTCCCAAACTATATACATAGTGACCGGGGCTCCTCCTTCATGAGCGAGGAACTCCGTCAGTTCCTACTAGCGAGAGGTATTGCTGCAAGCAGGACCACCAGCTACAACCCCCGAGGGAACGGCCAGGTAGAAAGAGAGAACGCGACGGTATGGAAGGCCGTCCTCTTAGCCTTAAAGTCTAAGGGCCTCCCAACCTCCCGCTGGCAGGAAGTCCTCCCGGCAGCGATGCATTCCACCCGGTCACTACTTTGCACTGCCATCAACGCCACCCCCCATGAACGAATGTTTGCTTTCCCCAGGAAGTCGACTACGGGAACCACGCTACCAACCTGGCTGACCTCTCCGGGGCCCGTCTTGCTGCGAAAGCACGTGAGGGCCCATAAAACGGACCCCCTGGTCGAGAGGGTGAACCTCCTGCACGCCAGCCCCCAGTACGCCTATGTGGCATACCCAGACGGGCGGGAGGACACAGTCTCCTTACGAGACCTCGCACCCTCGGGCACTCCGGAGACACCACCTTCACCCCCCCCCCACCACCCCCCCAATTCCAGACCAGGTAGACGGCATGCCGGAACCCCATGAGCCTTCGCCGACCACGCAGACACCAGCATTAACACCGGATAATGCAACACCGCCGCTGCGATGATCAGAAAGGCTTACGAGGCCTCCGGACAGACTGACATACCAGAACTGGTAGTACACTTCACCCCGCCGGACTCAAATCTAAACAAGGGGTGAATGTGGTAAACCACTTTTATCGTTCACTATCGTTACACTATAGTTATCACTGTTATATCGTTACTCTATGGTTATCACTGTTCACACTGTTGTATCACTATACGAGGTCGCCTCTTGTCACGCTGCTATACCTGGGCTGACCACTGCTGACTCCGCCCATGACTCCACCTGCCTGCCCAGGTATAAAGGTAGTCGACTGGCTGGCATTCCTCCTTGTTGTATCCGATCAACCACGAGGGTGGGCTCTGTTATTTAGCCAATAAAAACCTATAGTTACTTTCTTAACTCGTCGCTTTTCATTGGATGAATTGATAGGTATATCATCGACCAGCACAGACAAGATGTTCCAAATGGCCTCCTTCTGTGCTGTAAATTTTTATGATTCTATGATGTATCCTATAAAGATTGTGCCACTGCAACAGTGTATTTCCAGAGCAGCCACAATACAATAGAGTTTAAAGAAATATGACAAGAATCTGAACATTTCCATTCAGCTTTATATCACTCATGACACAGGAGTTCATAGCTAACTACCTGGCAAACATTCCACTTTTGCTGCTTGTTGACTTTTTTTTTTAATTAACCCAAATTGATGCCATTGCTTCTAAATATGGGCCTCAAATACAACCCTGATACGAGGCAGGATGTTACTATTAACCTTCATGATTCTTAAAGGACAGATCTTCAATTAGCTCCCAGTCTGTGGGCGGCGCTGTGATCCTCCCGGTCTGTGGGCGGCGCTGTGATCCTCCTGGTCTGTGGGTGGCGCTGTGATCCTCCCGGTCTGTGGGCGGCGCTGTGATCCTCCCGGTCTGTGGGTGGCGCTGTGATCCTAAATAACAACAGAAAATGCTGGAAAAACTCAGCAGGCCAGGCAACATCCATGGAGAGAAATTAGAGTCAACGTTTTGGGTCAAAACCCTTTATCAAGACTAAAGAGGCGCAGGGAATGAAATAGATTAAGAGGCCGGGCTGAGAGAGAACAAAAGAGAAGAGACATTAAGAGGTATTCAAAATGAGACGAGATGGTGATAGGACTAGTGGAGACAAAAGACAGCTCTAGATTAGGTGTGAAATGCGCTGGCAGAATGAGAGACAGCTGCCATGTGGGAGAGAGAAAAAAAAAGGAAAGGGGGAGGGAAAAACCAAAACAAAGGTGTGGATAAAAAATATAAGTAAAAATGTAATAGGGGCCGAGGTTATGAGCTGAAATTGTTGAACTCGATATTGAGTCCGGAAGGCTGTAAAGTGCCTAATCGGAAGAGGAGGTGCTGTTCCTTGAGTTTACGTTGAGCTTCCGTGGAACAATGCAAGAGGCCAAGGACGGTGAGGTCCGAGTGGGAATGGGGCGGTGAATTAAAATGACAGGCGACCGGAAGCTCGGGGTCACCCTTACAGACTGAATGGAGGTGTTCCGCAAGGCGGTCACCCAATCTGCGTTTGGTCTCCCCAATGTAGAGGAGACTGCATCGTGAGCAGCGAATACAGTATACTAGATTGCAAGTACGGTCTGTGGGTGGCGCTGTGATCCTCCCGGTCTGTGGGCAGCGCTGTGATCCTCCCGGTCTGTGGGCGGTGCTGTGATCCTCCCGGTCTGTGGGCGGCACGGTGATCCTCCCGGTCTGTGGGCGGCGCTGTGATCCTCCCGGTCGGTGGGCGGCGCTGTGATCCTCCCGGTCTGTGGGCGGCGCTGTGATCCTCCCGGTCTGTGGGCGGCGCTGTGATCCTCCCGGTCTGTGGGCAGCGCTGTGATCCTCCCGGTCTGTGGGTGGCGCTGTGATCCTCCCGGTCTGTGGGTGGCGCTGTGATCCTCCCGGTCTGTGGGTGACGCTGTGATCCTCCCAGTCTGTGGGCGGCGCATCCTCCCGGTCTGTGGGTGGCGCTGTGATCCTAAATAACAACAGAAAATGCTGGAAAAACTCAGCAGGCCAGGCAACATCCGTGGAGAGAAATTAGAGTCAACGTTTCGGGTCAAAACCCTTTATCAAGACTAAAGAGGCACAGGGAATGAAATAGATTAAGAGGCTGGGCTGGGAGAGAACAAAAGAGAAGAGACATTAAGAGGTATTCAAAATGAGACGAGATGGTGATAGGACTAGTGGAGACAAAAGACAGCTCTAGGTGTGAAATGCGCTGGCAGAATGAGAGACAGCTGCCATGTGGGAGAGAGAAAAAAAAAGGAAAGGGGGGAGGGAAAAACCAAAACAAAGGTGTGGATAAAAAATATAAGTAAAAATGTAATAGGGGCCGAGGTTATGAGCTGAAATTGTTGAACTCGATATTGAGTCCGGAAGGCTGTAAAGTGCCTAATCGGAAGATGAGGTGCTGTTCCTCGAGTTCACGTTGAGCTTCTGTGGAACAATGCAAGAGGCCAAGGACGGTGAGGTCCGAGTGGGAATGGGGCGGTGAATTAAAGTGACAGGCGACCGGAAGCTCGGGGTCACCCTTACAGACTGAACGGAGGTGTTGTGAGCAGCGAATACAGTATACTAGAATGCAAGTACGGTCTGTGGGCGGCGCTGTGATCCTCCCGGTCTGTGGGCGGCGCTGTGATCCTCCCGGTCTGTGGGCGGCGCTGTGATCCTCCCGGTCGGTGGGCGGCGCTGTGATCCTCCCGGTCTGTGGGCGGCGCTGTGATCCTCCCGGTCTGTGGGCGGCGCTGTGATCCTCCCGGTCTGTGGGCGGCGCTGTGATCCTCCCGGTCTGTGGGCGGCGCTGTGATCCTCCCGGTCTGTGGGCGGCGCTGTGATCCTCCCGGTCTGTGGGCGGCGCTGTGATCCTCCCGGTCTGTGGGCGGCGCTGTGATCCTCCCGGTCGGTGGGTGGCGCTGTGCCTGGAGGTTTCCCAGGTTTGTGTGTCGTGTGGGGACAAGCCGCAGCGGGAGTTCGGTAAGTGAGTGTCGGGGTTACAGATGGGCATCGGTGAGAGTGGACCGAAATGTTGGAACCAGTTGCTGTGCTGCGGGTTGCCTGACAGCTTGTCCTCGGCGCAGTCGGGATTGGCCGCGGCCTATATTGAGAATCAAGGCTGGCTTTGAGGTAATGGGGAAAATGCATGACATGTCGAGGAGGCCAGGGACTGCAGGCGGCTGTCCTGGAAAGGGAGCGGGGAATTGGCCGGTGGCGAGAAAACACACGGTGGCTGTTGTTCTGAAGTAAACTCCAAAGGTCGAGCGGATCCGTCAGCATCTGAGCAGGGGGAGCCCCAACCCGCGGGTTGCT
Organism: Somniosus microcephalus; assembly: GCF_052327205.1. Taxonomy (NCBI): domain Eukaryota; kingdom Metazoa; phylum Chordata; class Chondrichthyes; order Squaliformes; family Somniosidae; genus Somniosus; species Somniosus microcephalus. The sequence continues at coordinate 399,945,343 of NC_140987.1, forward strand.
ACTGGAGGGTCTGCGGCTGTCACTTGCATTTATATAATTCACAATTCACAATTCAAATCGCTTTATTGGCATGATAAGGTACATCTTATGTTGCCAAAGCATCAAAATACATTTATGGTTGAACACATAAACGCGGTTCTATTCATACAGTTTATAAATATAGCGCCTTTCACCACCGGACGTCCCAATTTACAGTCACTGAAGTACAGTCACTGTTACAATTTGCGCACAGCAAGCTCCCACAGAGATGTTGGTTGAGGGATACCGGGATAACTCCCCTGCTCTTCAAAATAGTGCCATGGGATCTTTTATGTCCACTTGAGAGGGCAGACCGGGCCTCGGTTTAATGTCTTATCCGAAAGATGGCACCTCTGACAGTGCAGCACTCCCTCAGTACTGCACTGGGAGTGTCGGCCTAGATTTTTGTGCTCAAGTCTCTGGATTGGGACTTGAACCCACAACCTTCTGACTCATGGTACCCACTGAGCCACAGCTGCACTTGAGAGAATCCCATGCTTTTGTGTTTACAAACTGGGCCTTGCTGTGAGCTTGCTCCATTTGTTTCTCCCCATTAACTCCTGTGACCCTGGGGAGAGGATGTGCTCTGGGATAGACTCAATGGCTGTCGGCTGCACTGTTCCTTGAGGTGCTTCCATCCCAGTGTATAAATAGGTCAGTGGCTTTCAAATATTTCTATATTAGTGGACCCTCTTGAGCGTTTAACCTCGTTCATTTCCTACAGCTTTCCTAGAGCCAAAGAAGGCGATATTAGGACAGGTGACCAAAAGCTTGGTCAAAGAGGTAGGATTTAAGGAGCGTCTTAAAGGAGGCGAGAGAGGCACAGAGGTTTAGGGAGGGAATGCTAGTGCCTATGGCCGAGAAGGCCGCCAATGGTGGGGCGAAAGAAGTGGGGGATGCACAAGAGACTAGAGTTGAAGAAATGCAGAGTTCTCGGAAGATTGTAGAACTGGAGGAGGTTACAGAGATAAGAAGGGACAAGGCCATGGGACATAGGAATAGGAGTAGGTCATTCAGCCCTTCGAACCTGCTCCACCATCCAATGAGATCATGGCTGATCTACGACCAAACTCCATATACCTGCCTCTGGCCCTATTCCCTTAATACCTTTGGTTAACAGAAAGCAATCAATCTCCAATTTAAAATTAACAATTGATCTAGCACCAATTGCTGTTTGTGGAAGAGAGTTCCAAACTTCTACCACCCTTTGTGTGTAGAAGTGTTGCCTAATTTCACTCCTGAAAGATCTGGCTCTAATTTTTAGACTATGCCCCCTAGTCCTAGAATCCTCAACCAGCGGAAATAGTTTCTTTCTATCTACCTATCTGTTCCCCTTAATATCTTGAAAACTTTGATCAGATTATCCTGTAACCTTCTAAATTCTAGGGAATACAACCCTAATTTGTGTAATCTCTCCTTGTAACTTAACCCTTGAAGTAGCATTCTGATAAACCTATGCTGCACTCCCTCGAAGGCCAATATATTCATCCTGAGGTGTGGTGCCCAGAACTACTCTCAGTGCTCCAGGTGTGGTCTAGCCAGGGTTTTTGTAGCTGCAGCATAACTTCTACCCCCTTGTATTCTAGTCCTCCAGGTATAAAGGCCAGCATCCCATTAGCCTTTTTGATTATTTTCTGTACCTATACATGACATTTTAATGATCTGTACCTGGACCCCAAGTCTCTTTGGACATTCAATGCTTTTAGCTTTTCACCACTTAGAAAGTACCCTGTTCTATCCTTTTTGGGTCCAAAGTGGATGACCTCACATTTGCCTACATTGAAATCTATTTGCCACAGTTTTGCCCATTCACTTAATCTGTTGCTATCCGTTTGAAATTTTATGCTTCCATCTACACTGCTGACAATTCAACCTATCTTTGTGTCATCGGCAAATTTGGATATATGACTTTCTATGCCGTCATCTAAGTCGTTATAAGTACTGTGAATAGTTGAGGCCCCAACACAGATCCCTGCGGGACACCACTAGTCACCTCCTGCCAATTTGAGTACCTATCCATTATCCCTACTGCCTGTCTCCTGCCGCTCAGCCAATTCCCTAACCAGGTCAATAATTTGCCCTCAATTCCGTGGGCATCTACCTTAGTTAACAGTCTTTTATGTGGAGCAATTTGAACATAAGGATGAGAGTTTTAAAACCAAGGTGTTGCTGGACCAGGAGCCAGTGTAGGACAGCGAGCACAGCATTGATGGGTGAACGGGACTTGGTGCGTGAGGATCTGAGCAGTAGAGTTTTGGATGAGGTCAAGTTTATGGAGGGTAGAAGATGGGAGGCTGGCCAGGAAAGCATTGGAAAAGTCGAGTACGGAAGTAACAAAAGCATGGGTGAGGGCTTCAGCAGCAGTTGGGCTGAGACAGGAGTGGAGGTGGATGATTATTACGGAGGTGGAAGTCTTTTATGATGGAGAGGATAATAGGGGGTCACTGTTTAAAACATTCTGCCCATTTAAGACAGAAATGAGGAGAATTTTTTTCTCACAGAGGGTCGTGAGTCTTTGGAACTCTCTTCCTCAGAGGGCAGTGGAAGCAGAGTCTTTGAATATTTTTAAGGCAGAGGTAGATTGATTCTTGATAAGCAAGGGGGTGAAAAGTTATCGGGGGTAGGCGGGAATGTGGAGTAATCAGATCAGCCATGATCTTACTGAATGGCGGAGCAGGCTCGAGTGGCCTACAGCTGCTCCTAATTCGTATGTTTGTATGTATGTTTGTATGTCAATAAGATCCACGAGATGAGGGAGCGATTGCATCAGTGATTTACCTGGGAAATGGTGAGAGCTTTCATTATTTCCTTCAATTGTTAGTGCTTATGGAGCTGAATCGTTTTACTGCAATTATGCAGGTTGTGAGCTGGCATCCTTTGGTGCACTATATTTGAAGTGCCAAGCCTTGCCCTCCTTTTCTTTTCCCCCACCCGCCCCCCACAAGGTTTCTCTCCGTTTCTTCCAGCTGTTGTCAACTGAGTGTCTCACCTTTTTTTTTCTTTTATCCCAACCAACCAAAATTTTAGTCTCTCTCTTCCTCTCTCCCTCTCGCTCCCTCCTCTTCTTCCCAAACCAACCCACCGTTGAGCCTGTGGTCAGGCTGAAGTCATCCAGCTGAAATGATATCTTCAAGTTGGAGTAGCAAGGAGCTAGCTGGGTGGCTGGGAGAAGAGTGACTGGGAGGCTAGATTTTTCATCATGGATCTAATTATTACTGAGTGAATATGTATGGTACTTGTGGCTGGAGAGGAACCAGGCATCTATGGCATTAAGTGTTAGGGAGCAGCAGCCTGTCTCTGTCAAGAGCAGAGCTGAAGCACAAGGTGAGTTCCTGGAGCAAGAGGGAGGCTGTGACCTTAAGTTGCTGTTGGGAGGAAGGAATCAAGTGGGAGGCTAGGCAAAGAATGAGCTATCTGCACTGCCTAGAGCAGGATGGCAGTCAAAGGGATAGTAAACTCTAGTAGATAGAAGAAAGAAAGACACTTAGAATTATATAGAAATTACAACATGGAAACATGCTGCTCGGCCCAATCAGTCTGTGTTGGTGTTTATTCTGCACATGAGCAGCAGCCCTAATTCCATGTGCACACTCTGTCTCCATATACCTTTATTCCACCTATTTAACCTATTCTTGAATGTTGACATGGTCTCTGCTTCAGTCAGTAACTCTGGTAGTGCATTGCACAATCTCACTACCCTCTCTGCTCTCTGTGGGGAAAAAAAACATATTTAGTCCTGCTCTCTATCCTAAATCTTTGATATTTAATTTTATATTTATGTCCCCTTGTTCTGGACCACTCAACCACTGGAAACAGTCTGTTTCTATTCTGTCCCATCCCTTCATAATTTTAAACATTTCTATCAAATCACTCTTTAATCTCTTCTGCTCTAACAAAAACAGTTCCAATTTTTATCTTGGTATTTGTACTTCCTTATACCAGGCAGCATCCTCGTGAACCTGCGCTGTATCCTCTCTCGTTGCTTCAAAATCCTTCCGATTGTATGGAGTCCAAAACTGCACACTACTCCCACTGTGGCCTTGCTAAGGTTTTATACAGATTCACCATTGCATCTTGATTTTTATATTCCATACCTCTTGCTGTAACACACTGTATTCCATTAGCGCTTGTTGCCTGTTTTGTTTACCTTTTTGTTTGTGAACCTGAACCCAAAACCCCTCTGCTCTTCAACATCATATAGCTTGCCCCAATTCAAAGTATAATTCTTACTTTAAAAAAAATGTACCACCTCATATTTACTGACATTGAATTCCACTGGCCATATTTTTGCCCATTCCACCATCTTCTCAGTGTCCCCTTGTACAGTAGCTTCCTTTGATCCTCAAAATTATTTACTGTGCCTCCTATTTTAGTAGCCCCTGCACATTTGGACTCAGTCTCTCCAACTCTATATCCAAATCACTGATGTATACAGTAAACAAACATGGTCCCAGAACAGAACCTTGTGGGACTCCACCACGCATCTCCAGCTATCTGAAAACGGCCCTTAACTCATACTGTTTCCTCCCTTTTAACCCGTTTTTAAGCCAATTTATTACTTCCTCATAATTCCATACCCCTTAATCACCTGCATTTATATGGAGCCTCAACATGTCTCAGAAATGTCTCAAAGTGCTTCACATACAGTGAGTTAGTTTAAGTACTGTGACTGTTGAGACTGACAGAAATAGGGGTAGTTGGAGACTTGATAACTGAGGGAGTGGATCTGTGTCACGAAGTCAATGTAAGCAAAGTCAACTTATCTGTAGCCACAACTAATCATATTGGAGAGAGGATAGGAAACTACAGGTAGGAATAATTACATATTTGTCGGCTGTTGTCATGTCGGGGCAAATGTTGGAGGGGAACACTCATTGGGTCCTTAAGGATGGATATGAGAGTATAAATAGCACAGGGCTGTGAGGTAACATTCTTGCACTTTGTGGTAGGCAGAGAGAGGGTGAAACTAACACGAAAACTGAGAGTTAATTGGTTTGCGGCATGGTTCAAGAAAAATGATGCATAGTTCATAATGGCTGGGATTGTTTAGGGTACAAAGGGAGCTGGTACAGGAGTGATTGGTTGCAATAAGACAGGCAACACAGAACTAACTATTGGGCACCATTTAAACAAGATGGGGGGGAGGTCATGGTTTGGTCTGGAATACATAAGAACAGGCAGAATAATAGAAATAATCACGAAAGTGCCAAGAATGCATAAGGAGTATTAAATTATTCAGCAGCAAGACCAGACAACCAGATAGGGAGTTAAGGAGCAACATTGGATGTATGTACATGAGTGCTAGAAACGTTTGAAATAAAGCAGTGGAACTGGAGACACTGGTGCCAACCAGTAATTACAGTTTCACAAGAATTGCAAAAAACATGGCTAACCCAGGATAGCAACAAAGTCATGTTTTGTCAGCCATTGGTCCATCTAACCCAGTGGTTCTCAAACTTTTTTGGTTGGAAGGACCATTTTTCAAGTGGATTAGTAATCATGGACTCCCCAATCTAAATTATAATACGATATAATCCTCATAATATGAAAGTGCTACATGTAGAGTGTTTATATATAGACTTGCATTTATATAGCGCCTTTCACAACCACCAGACATCCCAAAGCGCTCTAAAACCAATGAAGTACTTTTTGAAGTGTAGTCACTGTTGTAATGTTTTAATAATGCTTTTAAGAAAACAGGTATTTTCTTACAGATATCAGTGAGATGGGTGTGCCTGCTTCTAACTGCAGAGCCTGCCTATCCTTGGTGTGATGTCTAGTTTTCCAAATCTCAGTTTTGTTCCAAAATGTTGCAATCTTGTCACTCACTTGGAGTATAGTTATATTACCCCCTTGTATTGATACTGTACCAGGATCTTTTAACAATGAATTGCAATATAGCCATGGTGACATTTACAACACCGGAATCCCTCAAGTATGTATGTATAAACGGAAAGTGATTTTAAAGCATTGTTTTTTTTAAATTACAAATAGAAACATAGAAGATAGGAGCAGGAGTAGGCCATTCGGCCCCTCGAGCCTGTTCCGCCATTTAATGAGATCATGGCTGATCATCCAAACTCAGTACCCTGTCCCTGCTTTCTCCCCATATCCCTTGATCCCTTTAGCCTTAAGAAATATATCTAACTCCTTCTTGAATATATTTAATGAATTGGCTTCAACTGCTTTCTGTGGTAGAGAATTCCACAGGTTCACCACTCTCTGGGTGAAGAAATTCCTCCTCATCTCTGTCCTAAATGGCTTACCCCTTATCCTTAGACTGTGACCCCTGGTTCTGGACTGCCCGACCATCGGGAACATCCTCCCTGCATCTAGTCTGTCTAGTCCTGTTAGAATTTTAAAAGTTTCAATGAGATCCCCTCTCATTCTTCTAAACTCCAGCGAGTATAAACCCAATCGACCCAATCTCTCCTCATACGTCATTCCTGCCATCCCAGGTATCAGCCTGGTGAATCTTCGCTGCACTCCCTCCATGGCAAGAACATCCTTCCTCAGATAAGGCAACCAAAACTGCACACAATACTCAAGGTGTGGTCTCACCAAGGCCCTGTACAACTGCAGCAAGACATCCTTGCTCCTGTACTTGAATCCTCTCGCTATGAAGGCCAACATACCATTTGCCTTCTTAACCACCTGCATGCTTACCTTCAACGACTGGTGCACAAGGACACCCAGGTCTCGTTGCACTTCCCCTTTTCCCAATCTATTGCCGTTCAGATAATCTGCCGCCTTGTTTTTGCCACCAAAGTGGATAACCTCGCATTTATCCACATTATACTGCATCTGCCCAATCACCCAACCTGCCCAAATCATACTGGAGTTTCTCTGCATCCTCCTCACAGCACACACGCCCACAAATGCATTGGTTATTCAGTGTATTCACGTATTGCCCAGATTATGTCAGATTTGCTGCTTGGCCAGCCCTTGACCATGGACAGACAGATCTAATGTAATGTATGCCCAACTTGCGGGGCTTGCTCTTTTTGGCCATGTCCCAGTGCTGCTGCAGCCGGCTGGTAGTCAGGACAGAATCTTTGTTTACAGACAGTTGGATGCTCTCTGAACAGCTAGCCCTGCGCTTTTCTGCCTCCTGTTGCTGGCGGTGGCATTGCAGCCACTGCTGGCCCACAGTCTTTCTTCCCTCCCTCCTTCTCCTCCTCTTGCTGCAGCGCACAGCCGCTGCTATGGTAACCATTCACCGCCCTGTTCAGCAGCGCTCGGCCGCTCCGTACCGGCTCGCTCTCCATCACTAATTGGGGTTTTTCTATTTCCTCAAATCAATGAAACTTGTGACGGAGGCGATTTAGTTCCCAGACCCCCTGGAAAGTCTCTACGGACCCCAAGTGTCCGCGGACCCCAGTTTGAGAACCACTGAACTAACCTACCCTTCCAGACCTTCCATTAGGTTCCTTATTGTGATTCTAGAATTAATTGTTTTGTTTTTCATCCATTTCTTTTTTTAAACTTGCTACTTTTTTGTTCCACCTTTCCCACTGGGATTCTTTTGCACAGTTCTATCACCCTCTTAAAATATTGCCAATATTTCTTATTTTCCTTCAACACATTTATATTGTCTAGTCCTCAAATCCTGTATCAAATGGAATAAGTTTCCTAAATTCAAATTGGCCAAACCCATTAAAAATCTTAAAAGACCTCTATCAGATCCTCCCTAATCCTCTTCTCTAAAGAGCAGAGTTCTAGGGTAGACAATCTTTCCTCATAACTCAGCCCTCTAACTTCAGAAATCAGCCTTCTAGTTCTCCTCTAGAAACCTTCACTAATTGCACAGCTCTTTTGTAATATGGATACCAAAACTGAACACAGTACTCCAGATATGGTCTCGCCAAGGCCTAAGTTGTAAGTTACACTCCAGCTATATATCCCAATAGTTTCTTTGGTTCACTGTCCACAGGCAGTCAAGAAAGCAATGGTTTTAATAACCTCGCCATCAAAAACCAAGATTTATTCTCTGCTGTATATTATCATTTAGCGTACATATGCTGCATTTTTGATTCTTCTACCTAATCATAAATTTACACTTGTTTGTGTTGAATTTTGTCTGCCATCTGTTTGCCCATTGACCTAACCTGTCCAGGCCCCTTTAAACTATTACACATTGGTTAGAATTATTAGTTACTGCACCTAATTTTCCGTCGTGTACAATACAAGTCAATATTCCCATCTCTTAAATCATTTATAAAAGACATGAACAACAGAGGCCGCACGTAACATTGACTCCACTTGCAGTAGCAGGGGCAAACTTTGACCGTGTTGTAAAAGAACTAATCAGTGGTGTACACTGAATTTGTCAGAGACTGGAGGTGATCCTTGAATGGAAATGAACTTTGCTCATGTAAACTGAGCAGAGCCTGGTAAAGAAGCTCCATCGAGTGTGAGAACTAGTTTGCTGAACTACACTGGCACATTCTTTAAATTGATTTTCTTTGGAACCCTAGATGGAAGACGAACTAGAGGAGAATATAGATCAGGGGCTCAACCCAGACTGAAAACGCAGCCACTGCCCAGGTTTGTGACTAATGTAGTGATAATGTATAGAATTTTAGAAGCTTTGTCCTTCTGTCAAAAACAAAATAGAGTCCACCTTTGAGAAGTCTAGCACTTCACCAAAATAAAAGATAGCTTTGTGTTCATAAGTTTATGGGTATTGAGTTGGATGTTCTGTTGACCTTTAGGAGTGGCATTCCACAGTAATTCCCATTTTCTATCGCCTCCAGAACTCCGGAATCTGAGGTAATGGAGACCAAGATTGGTGAATGTTGTTGTTGGGGCCCTGCAATTCTGTTCAGTATTTTGGCAGATGCAGTACTATAAGACAATGAGATGACATCATGATTTCTCAAAGTTTTGCTCCATGAAGCTTTCTGAGTATCCTCCATTGTATCTCTGAATTCTCGGCAGAAGCAAGGTTTGTTTTATTTAGAACAGCGCTAGAAGTTCATGTGCTTTGGGAGGCAGTGAAGTAGGTAATAAGTTAGAGGGTTTCCATCGAGGTCTAGGTTTCTTGTTTAAATGTATTGCTTCCTGTCTTCATGTTGTCCAGTTGTCATGTGTCACGTTCCAGGGGTTGAAAGGCATTCATTCACATGTCGATAATTTCTCCACCTAGTTTTTGACCAAGTGGAAATTTGGGCTTTGGTTGAATTTCTGCCTGTTAGTATTTTCCATCCATCTCAAGTTGGTTGGAATATGTTTTCAACACAGTTTAAAAAGCCACCAATTGTTAAGGGGCAGATGCAGATAGCTTCAGAAATTTGTGGAAGGGATTGCTTGTGATAGCTGCTATGATCTTACAGAGGAAGCGTACAATAGAGAATGGGAGGCGCATCTTGAGTTTTGCACAACTAGTCAAAAATCCACCTGCGCAGCCTTTCTGTCCCCAACCTGGAAGATTTCCCCCCCCCCCCCCCCCCCATGCACATCTGATAGAACAAATTAAAATTAACTGTTCATTGTATTCAAGGGAGCAACAACACTGTCCTAAGACTGAGATATATTGAGCATTGCAGTACTATTAAAAATTCAAGCTGAGTGTGAATTAATGATCTGAACAAATCCTGCAGTCAGAGGGACTTATTTTCGCTCTTATCCCCAGAGAGTGGATTGGTAGTACTTCTGAAGATGTCGGACTCAGACAGTGATGAGGATCACGAGCAGCCGTTCTCTCTCACTGGCTTTCTGTTTGGGAATATCAATGAGGATGGACAATTGGAGGATGACAGCGTTCTTGACAAGGTAACGTGCCTGATGAGGTATAATCACTGTTGTATCATAGCAGGATAGAATGTATATAACAGTCTCTCCATGTGTGCACCTAAAGAGCAGGATTAAATAGACTGGCAGGTAGATACTGTCACTACAGACGTCCATCTTCCTGTTTATATCATTAAACCCGTGGACTGAAATAACATTATGTAAACTATTGTATGAGTAAATAGCTTACACTATTAATGGCCGTTAGTCTTCATTGCATGAAAGCACCAAAAGATTTGTCATAGACATGAAAAGATATAGGTTGCATCTGGAAGGAAAATTTCATAATGCCTTAAAGCAAAAGAAAGCTGCCAGAAGTGCTTTCAATGTAAAGCGTCTCATAGCCTTAATATAAACAAAATATTCTAACTACATAGGATAATTTTCTTCTACAGATTTATCCACAGATACCTGCTATTTGGAATTTCAGTGAATCACTGTGGAGTCTCCACTGCAGCTGACAAACCCCGTATGCTTCAGCATTATTGGACAGCTGGGTTATGTTGAAATCCATCACTGACATACAACCATTTTACATTATTCTGTCTCTAGTCCTGAGCTCCACTGACAGCAGTTTAGCCAGTAAATGGTATTCCACAAGTTATGTCATTCAGAAGGTTTTGCCCATCACTTCCATTACCCTGTCCTTGCTAAACTTCACTAGCTCTCTATGCCTCAGTGAATTGATTTTAAGGGATTTGTCCTTTCAAATCCTTCCGTGGCCTCACTGCACCAATTCTCCTCCAGCCGTACGTGCTGCATGCACCTTCTGCTCCTTGACATTAATCTATTTCTCGTGCTCTGCTCCCTCCGTTCCACTATCAGCAGCCGCTTTTCAGCCATTAGGCCCCTGCCTTCTGCACCTCCCTCACTAAATACCTTCACCTTCCCATCTTCCTGTTTTCAAAAGCCTCCTTAAAAAGCATGTTTTCGGCTTAACCACCCCCCTCTGCCCCCCCCCCCCCCCCCCCAACCAAACTCCTTCCCTATGTTTTCTCTTGTTCCCTGTTGTTCATTTTCCACTTCTTTCTTTTTCTCTGTAAAGCCTTCGTCTACCTGAAAAGCACTATAGGAACGTAAGTTGCTACAGAAGTAGCCATGTAAATACATTGGCCCGGGATTTGCGGTGGGTAATAACAGTGAACGAACAGATTTTGCTTTGCCCCTTTGACACTGACCGCAATTTCAGGATGTAGTGCATGCACATCCTAATGCGGAAATCCTGAAGTTGCAGTCAGTCATTCACTGCTCCAACACTGGCTATGTTGTGGCCCCTCGCCACCCTGCCCCCCCAAATAGCCAGCAATCAGTGAAACTGATAAAAACCTGGGCTTTTCCGTGGTAATATCGCTGTTTAAAAAAAAAAAACATTAAAAGTTAGGCCTTGTTGGATTAGGTGTAACTGGGGTTTTAACAGCCTATTGACTGCTAAACAAACGTTATGGCCCTGAAAAATGAATTTTAATGTTGTGGGGTGTCAAATTTCTCCATAATAATGAAAATTACAATTTTTAAGAAACTTCAAAAAAAATTATTAAATTTGTTCATATTTCAGGTTTACCTTTTTCCCCATGTGAGAGCCCCAATTTTTGTTTTGCTCTCTGTAACATTTTTTTTAAAATTCTGAATAAAAGCAACTTCTTCACTTTCTGATTCCCTGTCTGTGAAAATTCTGCATTGTGATTGGCTGCTTAGACAGCTTGTTGACGTCACAGCAGCTCGCACTAGGAATTCCCCCAGATTCTGCACTGAGCTGACTTCCCCGCGTCGAGAAAGGCAAACTTCTCACCACAGAGATTGCAACCTCTTTGTGGGCAACTTTCTTTGGGGCCAGCAGCGAACGCCTTTGCTTCGCCGCTGACCACAAATTTCGGGCCAAGAACTTCTGATCTCCAGGTGACCGTGTCAATATATTTTAATACCTTTTGTAAACTGGGCATCACATTTTCTCTTGTAATTTTACCTGCTCTAAAGTTGCTGCCTTGATAACTAACCTGCGATGATTTTGATTTTCATGCTGGCATTTCATTCAATTTATATTTACCTGTCTGTCACTGAGCTTCCTGATCAATTTTTCCCCTGGATAGCTACAAGATAGTACGGTAACTGGGTTGCTGGATGGAGCACTTTGTGATAATGGAACACTACAGTCATGATGGAAAGATCAATTAAGATCAACCCCACCTCCAGGCAGGAAACGTATTCTTGACCGACCCCATCCCCCATGCACTTTTTCAGGGTTGATTAGGACCAATATTGCCACCAGCCTTCTCTTTGCAACTAAAGAAGTGGACGTATCGAGAGCGAGAGAACAGGATAAAAATGCTGTAAAAGTTTAGTTGCTGTTGTAGTGTCATCACTCCTGTTGGTGAGACATTATTTTCTCCCTGACACATTTTGTAGATCAAAAAGAATGGTATCGTTTTGTTGATGTGTCTCTGGCTGACTGTCACTTTCAGCGAGGTGTAACATGTACATTGTCTGCTCTCAGGAGTCGAAGAAGCACCTGGATGGTTTGGGGACATTGGGTCTCGGGACCCTGATCAAGGAAATCACAGCCAATGAGGATGATGCAGCGGAGTCCGATGAAGGGAGCACCGACGCAGAGGGTACGTAATGGCTTTCCTTAGATATAGTAACTAGTTAGAAAGATATTATTTGTGTTAAAGGTTGCACTCCTTGATGGCACCCTACATGAATTCCAGAACTCTACAGCACATATCCTACACTGCTTGAATCAACTCGACAGTCTTCATCCTCAAATTCCTCTCGGGCTTTGCTCCATTCTTTCACAGAATCATAGAATCGTTACAGCACAGTAGGAGGCCATTCGGCCTGTTGAGCCCATGCCGGCTCTCTGCAAGAGCACTTCAGCTAGTCCCAATCTCCCGCCCTTTCTCTGTAGCCCTGCAAATTTTTTTCTTTCAGATACTTAGCTAATCCCCTTTTGAAAGCCACGATTGAATCTGCCTCCACCACCCTTTCGGGCAGTGCATTCCAGATCATAATGACTTGCTGCGTAAAAAAGTTTTTCCTCCTGTCATCTTTGGATCTTCTGCCAATCACCTTAAATCTGTGTCCTCTGGTTCTCGACCCTTCCGCCAATGGGAACAATTTCTCTCTACTCTGTATAGACACCATGATTTTGAACACCTCTATCAAATCTCCTCTCAATTTTCTATGCTTTAAGGAGAACAACCCCAGTTTCTCCTGTCTATCCACTTCATCCCTGGAATCATTCTTGTAAATCTTTTCTGCACCCTCTCTAAAGTGAGGTGCCCAGAATTGGACACAATACTCCAGTTGTGGCTGAACCAGTGTTTTATAAAGGTTCATCATAACTTCCTTGCTTTTGTACTCTATGCCTCTATTTATAAAGCCCATGATCCCATATGCTTTTTTAACCGCTTTCTCAACCTGCCCTTTCACCTTCAACAATTTGTGCACATATACCCCCTCTTTAGAATTGTATCCTTTAGTTTATATTGCCTCCCATCGTTCTTCCTACCAAAATGTATCACTTTGCACTTTTCTGTGTTAAACTTCATCTGCCACGTGTCCGCCATTCCACCAGCCTGTCTATGCCCTCTTGAAGTCTATCCCTATCCTCCTCACTGTTCACTATACTTCCAAGTTTTGTGTCATCTGCAAATTTTGAAATAGTGCCCTGTACACCTAAGTCCAAATCATTAATATATATCAAGAAAAGCAGTGGTCCTAGTACCGGTCCCTGGGGAACACCACTGTATACCTTCCTCCAGTCCAAAAAACAACCGTTCAGCACTACTCTCTGTTTCCTGTCACTTAGCGTATTTTGTATCCATGCTACCACTGTCCCTTTTATTCCATGTACACCACATCAACCGCTTTGCCTTCATCAACCCTCTCTGTTACCTCATCAAAAAATTCAATCAAGTTGGTTAAACACGATTTGCCTTTAACAAATCTGTGCTGGATTCCCTTAATTAATCTACACTTGTCCAAGTGACTGTTAATTATGTCCCGGATTATCATTTCTAAAAGCTTCCCCACCACCGAGGTTAAACTAACTGGCCTGTAGTTGCTGGGTTTATCCTTTTGCAATTCTCCAGTTCACTGGCACCACCCTCGTATCCAAGGAGGATTGGAAGATTATGGCCAGTACCTCTGCAATTTCCACCTTTACTTCCCTCAGCATCCTAGGATGCATCCCATCCGGTCCAGGTGACTTACCTACTTTAAGTACAACCAGCCTTTCTCCTCTTTATCAATTTTTATCCCATCCAATATCTCAACTACCTCCTCTTTCATTATGATTTTGGCAGCATCATCTTCCTTGGTAAAGACAGATGCAAAGTACTCATTTAGTACCTCAGCCATGCCCTCTGCCTCCATGCGTAGGTCTCCTTTTTGGTCCCTTATCGGCCCAACCCCTCCTCTTACTACCCGTTTACTATTTATATGCCTATAGAAGACTTTTGGATTCCTTTTTATGTTAGCTGCCAGTCTATTCTCATACTCCCTCTTTGCCCCTCTTATTTCCTTTTTCACTTCCCCTCTGAACTTTCTGTATTCAGCCTGGTTCTCACTTGTATTCTCAACCTGATGTCTGTCATACGCCCCTTTTTTCTGCTTTATCTTACTCGCTATCTCTTTCGTCATCCCGGGAGCTCTGGCTTTGGTTGCCCTACCTTTCCCCCTCATGGGACTGTACTTGAACCATCTCTTTAAAGGCAGCCCATTGTTCGATTACAGTTTTTCCTGCCAATCTTTGATTCCAATTTACCCAGGCCAGCTCTGTTCTCAACCCACTGAAATTGGCCCTCCTCCAGTTAAGTATTTTGATTATAGGTTGTTCTTTGTCCTTTTCCATAGCTAACCTAAACCTTATGATACTATGATCACTGTTCCCTAAATGTTCCTTTACTGAAACTTGGTCCACCTGACCCACCTCATTCCCCAGAACCAGAACCAGATCCAGCAACGTCTCCTTCCTCGTTGGGCTGGAAACAGACTGATCACAAAAGTTCTCCTGAGCACACTTCAGAAATTCTTTCCCCTCTCTGTCCTTTACACTATTACGATCCCAGTCTATATTAGGATAATTGAAGTCCCCCATTATTACTACTCTATGGCCTAGAAATGTGGTTGGTAGCACCAGCGGTTAGCGCCTAAAGAGCCCGAGAATTGGGGCGGGCACAATGAAGATAGCGACAACTCCCATATTGACTATACATTTAACGCCTGCGCTAAGTGTTGGCGCGCGCCCGCGTGCGCAAGCAGATCATGACATCATTTCAGGTGTGCAACGCCTTTTAGGCGCCCCTGACCGGATATTGGGTGGCGTCCGGAACCTTTACGCCTAGCGCTGTTAGTGACAGTTCGAAGGAACGTTAGCAGGCCCTTCTCGGAGTCGGGGGTGCTATTTAAAGGGGACAGCTCTAGTATAAAAGCTGCAGCCACTTGGCCTGTTCATTGCGATCGTTGCTGGAGAGAGTTGGTGAGCTACTGTGGAGCAGAGTTTTTGGAATTTAGCATTAGAGTACTTGGGACCTTCAAACCTGTCCGGAGCAGTTGGAGCACTACACCTAACAGCGTTTTGACCAACTGGCATCGGAATGGGAGCTGCTTTGGAGGGCGACGGCCTCATGGCCGAACACTGAAGGGGCAGAGAGACGGCGGGAGAGAGGGCTGGGATTGGCCAGAAGGAGGAGGGGCAATGAAGGTCGGCCAATCCGAGGGTATGCTGCAAGGGTCTTTAGGCAGCAGGTGTCATACCTTGACATGTCGGAGGAGCAGTGTGTGCGAAGGCTCCGATTCGGGAGGGACGTTGTTACTGAGCTGTGCCACCTGCTTGCTGAGGATCTGCAGCCGCGTCTACGGTGCAGGACCTTTCTGTCGGTGGCTGTAAAACTGACTGTTGCCCTCAATTTCTATGCCACCGGATCCTTTCAGTCAGCCACTGGGGACATTGCGAATATCTCTCAGTTTGCAGTCCACTGTTGCATCCGGCAAGTTACAGCTGCCCTTTATAGACGAAGGCATCAATTCATCACCTTCCCTCTGACCCTGGAGAAGCAGGCGGAGTGCGCGCAGGGCTTCGCTGCTATTGCGGACTTCCCCATGGTGCAGGGGGCGATTGACTGCACACACGTGGCTTTGAGGGCGCCATTCCAGAATCCTGAGGACTTCCGCAACCGCAAGGGGTTCCACTCCCTCAACGTGCAGCTGGTCTGTGACCACCGCCAAATCATCATGGCAGTCAACGCCCAATTCCCAGGGAGCAGCCACAATACCTTTTATCCTGCGGCAGACCTCAGTTTGTGACCTTTTTGAGGGGCTGGCTCGACCACGAGGCTGGCTTATTGGGGACAAGGGCTATCCCCTCTCCCCATGGCTGATGACACCACTCCGTCTGGCCGCCACCCCAGCAGAAGAGCTGTTCAGCAGCAGCCATCAGGCGACCAGGAACATTGTAGAGCACACTATTGGTGTGCTCAAACAGCGTTTCTGCTGTCTGGACCATTTGGGGGGAGCCCTGCAGTACTCGCCGGAGCAAGTGGGTCACGTCGTCTGCTGCATGCTCCACAACTTGGCGATTCGACGCACCCAGCCAATTCCAGCTGTCCCTCAACGTCCAGCAGAGCAGGCGGATGAGGAGGAGGAAGAGCAGGCGGAGGAGGAGGAGGAAGATGGAAGGGCTCCTGATAGTGGAAGGGCCATCCGTCAGAGGCTCATCAGGACTCGTTTCGAGGCCCCTCTGGCGGAATGATGGGTGTCTTTACTCCTGCGCACTTTGGATCTTTGAAAGCCTCTGAAGGCCAGCATCACTGTAAATAGTCACATGTACCATAGCACATTAAAACATTTCTTTATTGTCACAAAGGTCTTTCATTACAGCAAAACAACGTCAAGTCAACAGAAACCATAACTAACAAAATAACAGTTAACTCTTCGGCAAAGCCGCAAAACTAAACAAACCATTTCCAACAATTACAATAGGTGAGGGTGTCCTTGAATTTGGCCAAAGAAACATCTCAGCACCTCCCTCTACTGCTGGCCCCTTGATGGAGAACGACTTCTCTTTCGCGGTTGGCCCCTTCCCTCCCTGCTGCTCCTACGTAATTGAACCCCAGTGGCGGGGTCAAGGCTGGGGGACGCCTGCTGACTGTGGAAGCGCAGAAGCCCCTGAGGGACGGCCTGGCCGACCTCTGGTCTTGGAGGGTGCGGACGCAGGCTGCTTGATCTGAGCATGGCTGGAAGCAGTGTGCCCTGCAGGTGGTGGCAGCTGCACTGCAGACGTACCAGCGCTGGCATGTGCAATGGTCACCTGCCGAGAGAGGACACCTGCACCATGGTCGGACGAAACACTGGCTCTCTGAGGGGACCGGTTCGGCTCATCCGCCACAATCGCATGCTCCACTGATTCCTGGCCTTGTATGGGACTGGAAGGGCCCGGGGTGATCCTAGCTGATGCAGATAGGGTGGCTGCAGTGAGAGTTTGCGTTGCCTCAATCTGGGTGTGGACGAGGCCGGCAAGTGACTGCGTGGCAGCAGTGAGGACCTGTGTGGCAGGTGCCAGTGCTTCGGAGAAGCTCTGGACAGTTCTTTCCGTTGCTTCGGACAAGGCCGGAGCAGTCCGTTCCACTGCCTCGGACAAGCCCTGGACAGACCTTTCCAGGGATTGTCCGAAGCCCTGAACAGTCCTTTCCATAGCGGCCTCGAAGCCCTGGACAGTCCTCTCCATGGTTGCCCCGAAGCCCTGGAGAGTCCTCTCCATTGTTGCCTCGAAGCCCTGGAGAGTCCTCTCCATTGCTGCCCCAAAGTCCAACACACTCTTTGCCAGTGTTTCTATTGACTGAGGCATCCTCCCCACTGCAGCCATCAGCTCAGTGTTCCTGAGCTGGGCCTGGGTGCTCATTTCAGCCAGGCGACGCACCTCCTCTGCACTCTGTGCAGCAGTCATCACTCCCTGCCTTGCCCGCCGGGGAGCCAGTGGCCGAACTTGGCTACCCCCCTTGCGTTGCTGCATGCCGCTTGTTCCGGCAACTGGCTCATCATCAGAGCACCCCCCCCTCCCCTCCAGGGAACTACTATCCCCAGTCTGCAGATGTGTATGCTCCCCTGAGATTGGAACGGATGCTCCGGCTTCCTCCTGATCCTCGCCTCCGGAGGCACTGGCACTGGCAGCTTCAGGGCGTTGATCCCGAGTTGGTGATGAATCATCTAAAAGCAGGGAGGTGGAAGAGTGGCTTTAGCAAAAGGACAGGTTGGCGGCAAGGCATGCCAGATTGCGGCAAGGCTCTGACATGGCTGCACACTGAGGAAGCATGCTGGCGGGGGGACCAAGTGGAAGGAAACAGCTGAAAAATGTGAGAGCCTTACCCTCGCTGTCGAGAATGGGGTCGGCAGCTGCAGTGGTAAAAGGACCACTTAGACGTCCTCCAAGAATCTGGTGCACTCTCTCCTCGAGATCCGTGAGAGTGACGACTTGTGGAGGCCCGCCACCGGTTCGAAGCTGGTCCTTTGGCATCGCCGCCAGCTTGGACTGCAGGGGAAAGAAGGGGAAGTTCTGTAACATGAGGCCTTGAGAGATCATCTCATGCCCCCCATGGTGCAAGAGCCCTTACATGAGGCCTTGAGAGATCATCTCATGCCCCCCATGGTGCAAGAGCCCTTACATGTGGCCTTGAGTCAAATGTCCATGTGTGTGCCCAGAAAGGGCCATGGGTGCTTGCTGACAGATGGCCATTGGTGCATCATGGCAACAGGGTGCTCGAAGTCAGGTGCAGATGGAGGGAATCAGAAGTTTGCATAAACAACACTCACCCTAACGACCCGAGTGAGGTCGTTGAATTTCTTCCTGCACTGAACAGGGCTCCTGGTCGCCATACTGCTGGAGTTGACCCTCAGAGAAACCTCCCTCCAAGATCGCCGGTAATCCTTTTGATTCGGCCTCCTGCCATTGTCAGGATACAGAACATCTCGACGGCTCTCCACTGCGGACACCAACTGGTCCAGAGCCTCAGTGCTGAAGCGCTCTGCTCTCTGTCTCACCTTCTCCATCCTCACCAAGTTTTTGCGCCAGAGAAGGGCGAGCGCCGATTCTGAGGCCTACAGGGCGTTGAGTGTGGCAGCTCATGCTGACTGACCCACCCCTTTAAGAGCCGGCCGGCGCCTGGAAGTCTCGTGGTTTTCGGTAATTGAGATCACCTGCGCTGCACCCGTCCGCGCCGATATTGGGTAGCGCCTGAACTTTTGCGCCTTAGGAGCGCCGTGCAACGTCTGAATTCGCGCCTCAATCCCCTTTGGGGGCGATGCAACCCAATATCGCGCCAGGCAGCGATAAGTTTCGTCTGGCTATAAACTTTGTGCAGCGCCAGTTCTAACGCCTCAAGCGGGACTATACCCAATTTCTAGGCCTATAGTTTTTGCACCTCTCTGTAATTTCCCTGCAAATTTACTCCTCTATATCCTTCCCAGTAGTAGGTGGCCTGTAGAATACACCTAGTAGTGTAATGGGCTGAAGTAGTGAAATCTTTTCCAGCCTTACGTTCTAATATGCACACTCTGCTCTTCCAGCTCTAGTCTACTGTGTTTACCCCCTTTCCTCTGCTCCATTGCTGATGGAAGAGCCTTCAGACATCACAGCTCTGCACAGTGAAACTCTACTTAAACCTATTCACCATGTCACCTCTTTCCATACCTCCAAAAACATCTTCAGTGACTATTGATCATTTACTTGGTGTTAAATTCTCAAATACATTATTAACAGTCCTAAATATTTAGTGCCCCTACCTCCCCAGCTACTGTCTCAGCCTTTTTTAGACTATTTGCAATCTTGCAGTCCTGTTCAACACCAAACTTGAGTTTTTGCCCCAACGTCCTCTCCATCACAAGGGCCAGCTATGTCCACATCCGTAATACAGCCCATTTTAGTCCATCTGTTGCTGAACCCCTCATTGACACACTATCCTGACTTGGACATATATTGCCATTCCTTCATTGTCGCTGGATTAATATCCTGTAATTCTCTATCTAACATCATCATCACAAGACTACAGCAGTCATATTCTCAGGGCAACCAGGGATGGCAAATAAATGCAGACTTGCCAGCCTTGCCCATATTTCAAGAACAATTACAAACTTCACGACTCCAATGCTTTCCTTGCTAGCCTTCCATTGCCCCTCCTTCCACAAATTCCAGCTTCTCCAAAACTCTGTTGCTCATGTCCTGTCCCGCACCAAGTCCGACTTGCCTATCACTCCCAACCTCGTTGACCTACCATTCAATTTAAAATTCTCATCCTTGTATTTAGTTCCCATTATTGTCATGGCCTTGCCCCTGACCACCTCGTCGAAGCCCTCTGAGTTTGGCCTCTTGTGCATTTCCCCTTCTTTACTGCACCATTGGTGGCTATGCCTTTAGTCACAGGCCTCACTCTCTTGGAATTCCCTCTCTGCCTCTCTACCTCCCTCTCTTTTAAGTTCCTCTTAAAAACCCATCACTTTGACCAAGCCTTTGATCATTCCTCATAACCTCTCTTTGGTTCAGAAAATGTGATGGGCCTTGGGATGTTGTTTTCTACATAAAGACGCTATATAAATGCAAGCAGTTGTTCCAATCAAATATGTAGATTGGTAGCCATTTGTACTAAGTTTCTTGGATGCAAAGCTGTTGCCCAAAATGGAAATGTTTTCAGTTCTGTTCTCTTCATCACAAAGAGACTGCTTATTTCCATCTCTGTAACATCACCTGCCTTTGCCCCACCCCTACCTCAGCCCATCTGCTGCTGAAGCTCTAATGTATGCCTTTGTAACCTCCAGATTCCATTTCTCGAATGCTCTCCTGACTGACTTCTCCGTTCCTCTGACTCTGGCCTGTTGTGCATCTTCCACCACCCCTTGTTGCCCGGTCATTGACATCTGTGCCTTAGCCATTCCTCTCCATTTCCCTGTCCTCCATGATGACCCTCCTTAAAACCCACCTCTTTTGGTCACCCCTCCTAATCGCTCCTCCTTTGGCTTGGCGTTCATTTTTTCCTTACACCTCTGTGAAATGCTTTGGCTCTATATAAATGCAAGATGGTGCCTCATTCTCTCCTGAAGATGTACAAACAAGCCCAGAGCTGCTGTGTGTTGTGCCTCAATCTGGGGAAGAATTTACCTGACCTGATTAATGATTGTCCTACTCTAAATAGGCTGGATTCAGAGTAAAGATGATGCCATCGATTACTCAGATATCAATGAAGTGGCAGAGGATGAAACCCGCAGGTACCGTCAGGTGATGGGAAATCTTCAACCACTAAGGAAACTGGGTAAATAGGATTATTCTGTATATATTAACAAGGTAACTGTACTGGTTAATGCATGGATGAATAGTTAAGTCTTACCTTTCAGTCATTATTGGCAGCAATAATGCTGATAATATTGAAAAATTAAGACCGTAAGGGTGCCACTATTATCACAGCAGGCCTGTGATAAGTAATAGATTCAATATACAGAAAAAAGAATGAAAGGCATGTGTTATGGGCTCAAGAGAAAAGGAGCTGATGGGCTTGGTGTTAGGAAGAGACCTGGTGGGCTTGTGTAAGAAAAAGGACCTGGTGGGTTTAGGTAGGAATACAGGGATCTGTGAAGCCTAACATTTCAATCATTTCTCCTCATCATTGACATGCTTTTGGAATCAGATCTCTAACTTGTTGGACTTTAGTATTGTAGGAGATAGAAAATATTTTTGTTACTAAAATCTCAATTTCTAAAGCTGCTGATATTAAGTATTCCAGGGAGTTTAGAAAGGCCTTAGTTTGGTTTAATTTAAAGCATATAAATAACCCTTTTGATAAATAAGTCCTGCCTCCACATAATGGAAACTGTATACTAATGGATCTATTTTGCTGGCTGCAGAAGACGATGACGACGATGATTATGATGCAGACAGTGAGGATGTGGACTCGAAGCTCATGCCTCCCCCACCACCACCTCCACCACTAAGTAAGGAAGAGGCAGCTTCACAGGAACCAAGTGGTGAGTTCAAGTGAATGGTCTGTTATGTAGAGAGAGAGATATAGAGAGGAAGAAAAACTGATGGAGTACTTTTGAGTTGGGGCATTAACCTCCTTGAACTGTTGGGTAATATGGAATCAGTGTGCATTGTTTACGGGCCAGTAATTGTAGCAGTGCTGAGATATATTGGTATAGCAATCTAGACAGCTGTGGGCACCACAATATCATCCAATTGACGGGCTCTCCCAACAGTCATGAATTGCAAGCTCTGTATGCCAGATTATCATCAGTTTAAGCCAAAGAAAACCTGATTAATTTTAATTTTTTGGGTTCCTAGTACAAGGAAAATCTTCCTTTAACTTAAGCATAAACTTAGAATAGTCAGTATACAAGAGCACTGTGTGTGATAGAAATTCCCCCAGTGAGAGGGAACAAGTTGTAGCATGAGCTGTCTCACTGGGATCTTGTAGTGTCTGCATCTGACTACAAGGCTGTGGTGCAGAGAATGCAATTTGCTATTTTTGTAACTTTTGTTTTTCTTCCTACAGCAAATGGAGTAAATTCAGCAGTGCTCAATTCCAGCACTACTGGAGGATCTCGAGCTGCTGATGCTCTTTTCCCTCGTTCGATAGCCGATGAGAATGATGGGATCATTTTACCTTCCATAATTGCTCCCTCATCCTCCTCGGAGAAGGTTGAATTTAGCAGCTCCTCCGATTCAGAATCTGACACAGACCGGCACGTTCCACGATCAAGGCAGAATGAATCTCAGAAGGAGGATAAACTTACATTGCCACTGGCGGGTATCATGCAGCGAGATTCAACGAAGCAATTGCCCAATGTCACAGAACTCTTCCCAGAATTTCGGCCAGGACAGGTGAGAAACTGTTCATTTGGATACCATATCAAATGAATTAAGTAGGGAATGTAAATATATATATAAATGTGGTCTGGGATCATTAGGGAGGCAGATACCTGTGTGGGAGTGCTGGGAGAGGGGTGTTTAAGTGGAATCATTGGTGGCATAAACACATACATATATACACACACTAAATATACTTTTAGCTCTCTTTTGAAGATTGAAGAGAGTCAACATTCACCGCACAAGCTGGCAACTTGTTGTAAAGGTCTATTATCCTCTGAGAAAAGAAGACCCACCTGACGTCTAATCAGCTAAAACATAAAACTTGGTATGCAGCTAAACAAACACAAAATGGTGAAGGCCACAAATTTACAATTTCCCCCAAAAATGTGAACATAATCACATTACTTGAACCCAAAAATATCACTAACGCTCCCATAATACTGCAATGAAAATGCAGTTTCACTTATAGTCATCATAAATCAGTGGCCCCTG
The DNA here is from genome assembly GCF_052327205.1 of Somniosus microcephalus. Taxonomy (NCBI): domain Eukaryota; kingdom Metazoa; phylum Chordata; class Chondrichthyes; order Squaliformes; family Somniosidae; genus Somniosus; species Somniosus microcephalus. The sequence goes on from NC_140987.1 coordinate 399,968,495, forward strand.
ATTATATATTGTAGTTATTTATCATAAAACAACATAAGGTCCCACTCACAACAACTACAACTTGTATTTATATAGCACCTTTAACGTCGTAAAACGTCCCAAGGCGCTGCACAGGAGTATTTTAAGACACAAAAATGAACAACATATGCTCTCAACATGACCAATGTCCTGGGAGATCTGCTTTTGCTATAATCTATTATACATTTATAAATAGAAAAATTACTGATTGGGTCACAACGTTCCATTTTAAAGTTTATCTAAACTTCTTTTGTCAGGCTCTGTCTGGAGAAAGCCATTATAAAAGTGTCATGTACTGGCAGTACCCATTATGCCTGTAGGTGGTGCTTCAAATACCTGCTTTCTATTTTAAATGTGTCACTATAATATTAGGCAGAAAATCTGTTTTGCAAATCAATGTTTGGAGATCACCGTGACCAGTGGCTGTGCAGCAGCTCTTTGTTTTCAGCAGCTTAGTCTAGCAGTTGATTAATGTCTTCCCTTTGTTCCTCTTTCTGACAAATGTCACAACTAGAAGTTGGATGATGTGGATTTAGCTAATGATTTTCTTGCAACCCCTAGATGTGTTACTGTCTGGGAACACAAGGTAGTATGGTGTGTTTCCTTACTGGATTATGTTGAATAGTTTCAGTGGATACAGTTCCTTCAACAAGTTGCCAAATTTTCAGATGATGTCTTCTGATCGCCACTTCCTTGGAGTCCTGGTTGTGATGGTTAAGGTACGGTCACAATGGATGACTCATACATTAATTTCCTTATGTTGCAGGTGTTGCGTTTTTTGCGTCTGTTTGGACCGGGAAAGAATATCCCATCGGTTTGGCGAAGTGCTAGGAGGAAAAGAAAAAAGAAGCACCGGGAGCCACAACCTGAGGCTCCCATACAAGAGGGAGAGAGAGAAGAGACAGCAAAGGAACAAAAATCTGGCTGGGAGTATCATTATGCTGCACCCCCACCACCTGAACAGTGCCTCTCTGATGATGAGGTGTGTAATGCACAAAGTGTGGAGGAATAAATGGAATGAGTGAGAGACAGGAGTTTGAAAAATACAGTTTATTGTTGGTCTATATATAATGTTATATAATCGGCATCCTAAATGCAAATCTGAATTAGATAAAACATTTAGTTGTTCAGTGGAGCATCACACACAGCACTGCGGTGGTGAGCAGTGTGAGGTACATATTCAGCATCCCATCCCCCCCTACCATATGCCACTGAGTTGCCTGCCTGAACTATGTGGCTATCACAGCAGTGGACACCAGGCAATTCCCACAAGAGGAATCAAAGGAACAAACAAATGAATAAACTGGAATTGATATACTTATACCTTTCTTGACTTGAGGATGTCCCAAAGCACTTCACAGCCAATGAAGTTTTTTTTAGTTTTTTTTTAAAGTGTAATCACTATTATAATGTAGGGAAATGCAGCAAACAGCAGTGAGATCATTGATAATATAATATGCCTTTGTGGTGTTGGTTGAGGCATCAATGTTGGCCAAGATGCCAGGAGAACTCCCCTGCTCTTCTTCAAATAGTACCATGGTATCTCTTGCGTCCACCTGAGTGGGCAGACTCATTCGAAAGATGGCACTTCTGACAATGTAGCACTCGCTCAGTACTGCACTGAAGTGTCAGCCCATATTATTTGCTCAAGTCTCTGGAGTGGGGCTTGAACCCACCACTTCCTACTGTCATGTCTCCTAGACCGAGATTGTCGAGATGATTAAAGTGGCAACAGAACACTTGTCCTGATTGCACTGGTAATTGCAAGTTTTCTTTTTTTTTTCCTTTTCTCACTCTTCAGTGAGAGGAAGCAAGAGCAGTAGAGCTGTCCCAGCATCTAAAGAGAAAGCAAAAGAACTAATTGAAGCTATAGGGCCCACTGACTGAAGAATTTAAGGACCACCAATTTGTGGGTCCTTGTCTGATGGTGCAAAGGTATTATGGATATGAGCACAGAGCACAAGCATTTGTTCTGAGTTCCATTTGTTCTTACAATTGCATTTGTTCTAGCAGTTTGTAACTAGCTTTAAGATACGATTAAGCAAATGCTTTAGATGATATAAAATATAAAATGCAATTATACATCACCATAGCTTACTGTGCATTGCAACAGAGACATTGGGGAACTGGAAGTCAGTGTAGATCAGCGAGGACAGGGTGACTTTTGAGTGGGACTCGTGCAAGATAAGATAGGGGCAGCAGAGTTTTGGATGAGCTGAGGATTGCAAAGGATGGGAGGCTGGGCAGAAAAGCATTGAAATTGTTGAGTCTGGAGTGACGAAAGCGGATGAGGGTTCCAGCAGCAGATGGGCTGAAGCAAGTGTGGGCATGGGCGATGTTATGGAGGTAGAAGTGGATATTCTTTGTGATGGAGAGGAAATGGGGTCGAAAATTCAGGTTGGGGTAGAATAGGATGACGAGGTTATGAACTGTCTGGTTCAACCTGAGACAGTGACTAGGGAGGTGGTTGGGATTGGTGGCTGAGGTACGGATTTTGTAGCTAAAGAAGATGGCTTTGATCATCATGATGTTTAGCTGGAGGAAATTGCGGCTCATCTAAGTCTGGATGCAGTCTGACAACAATGCAGTGGTGGAGTTGCTCTCGTACGCTTCGGTGAAGGTGTTAACGATGGTTTGGAGTTCGCCCTCCGAGTGTGCGCAGACGCAAGTGTCGTCTGCATACTGTAATTCGACGACAGAGGAAGGGACGACCTTGGATCTGGACTGGAGGCGACAGAGGTTGAACGGTTTCCCGTTTGTTCTGTAAATGAGCTGCACTCCAGTGGGGAGCTTACTGAGGGTGAGATGGAGCATTGCCGCAAGGAAGATCGAGAAGAGCATTGTTGCGATGACACAGCCTTGCTTGACTCGGAGCTCCGACACGGCAAGAGAGCCCCAAGTGTGCAGAGGAAACGCTTCAAGGACACCCTTAAAGCCTCCTTGAAAAAGTGCAACATCCCCACTGACACCTGAGAATCCCTGGCCCAAGACCGTACAAAGTGGAAGAGAAGCATCCGGGAAGGCGCCAAAAAACTCGAGTCTCTTCGCCGGGAGCAAGCGGAAGCCAAGCGCAAACAGCGGAAGGCGCGCACGTCAACCCAAGCACCCCACCCACCCGCCCCTTCAACCACCGTCTGCCCCACCTGTGACTGAGACTGTAGTCCCGCATTGGACTCATCAGTCACCTGAGAACTCATTTTTAATGTGGAAGCAAGTCATCTTCGGTTCTGAGGGACTGCCTAAGAAGAAGAAGATGGGGTTGAGAGAGGTGGTGAAGAAGTAGAACTGGTTGTCGTCAGCACATACGTGGAAGCTGGGCATACGTCTTCCGATGATTTCAGTGCCAGGCAGCATGTAGATGAGAAAGTCGTCAAGGTCAGATCCTTGGGGACCTCCGGAGATAACTGTACAGGGGCTATGATCTGATGGGTAAGAAGCAAACCAATCAACAGCAGTTCCACTGAGCTGGACAACGGAGGAGAGGTGTTGGAGGAGGATGGTATGGTTGACCATGTCCAAGGCTGCAGAGAGATTGAAGAGGATGAGAAGAGATAATGCACCTCACAGTCACAGAGGATGTCATTTGTAATTTTGGTGTCGTGGGACAGGCGGAAATCTGATTGGAGAGATTCAAAGAATGAGTTGCGGCAACAATGGACCTAGGAGGTGGCAATACGTTTACGGACTTTGGAGATGGAGCGATAGTTTGCAAGAACAGAGTGGTTGAGAATGGTTGTTTTGAAGAGCGGAGTGACAACAGTAATTTTGAAAGGGAGGGGGACAGTAGCTGAGCAGATGGAACCATTTACAATGCCAGCTAGCATGAGGACCAGGAAGGGAATTGTGAAGTCAGTAGTTTAGTGAGAATAGGAGTAAGAGAGCAGAGGTTGAGTCTCATGGATACGATGACCTTGGAGAGGACATGAAGGAAGATGGGAGAGAAATTAGAGAATTGTGGGCTCCGGGCTAGGGGAGGGGCAGCCTGGAGGAGGCTTTGTTTGGTGGGGAATGGATCGAATCAGCAGAGGCAGCTCAATCTTAGTGACAATCTTCATGAGCTCCTTGCACTTGGAGGTGAGTGAGGGAGGGGCAGGGATTTAAGGTGATGGTTGGTAGTGGAAAAAAGAAGCTGGGGCCATGTTTACTCTCCAGTATGATCCTTGAGTAGTGGCTAACTTTCCCAGAAGAAAGTGAGTCACTTGATGTCAAACCAATATTCTTCTTGAACTGCTGCAGTCCATGTGGTGAAGGTACTACAGTGCATTTAGGTAGGGAGTTCCAGGTTAGGGGGAATGTGTGTGGTGACGGATACAAGTAAGTGTTCAGAGATGGTCTTGTCATTGATCGAAACCAAGGGAGTAGCGAGGTCACGTGTGATGGCAAGGTTGAGTGGGCGGCCATAAATACAGGTAGAAGAATTTATTTGGAGGGAGAAGTTTAGAGAGAATAGGAGGGCAGTGAATTCAGAAGAGAGGGGGCATGGAGAGCTGAGATGGAGATTAAAATCACCTATCTGAGGTGCTACTCAGTACAGCGACTGAGGAAGGAAAGGATGGTTGATATTTTAGTGAGAAACTTGGAGTGGGGCAGTAGACAATGAGGATTTTAAAGGAGGGGGTAGAACAAGGTGAGGTGCTTGAAGGATCTTGTACTGATTAATGTATGAGTTTTCTCTGTTTGTTTATTTGAGCGTTACTAATATTTAAGTAGAAATCTGTAATGTTATTTATTAAGCAGAATAAGCAATGTTTCCATTTTCTGTCCTTACTACCATCAGATTACGATGATGGCTCCTGTGGAGTCCAAGTTCTCTCAATCCAATGGGGACACTGATAATATAATGGACATGAGACCGAAAGTTGCAGAATGGCGCTATGGGCCCGCACAGCTTTGGTATGATATGTTAGGGGTGCCAGAGGATGGCGAGGGATTTGATTACGGCTTCAAACTGAAGGAAACAATGGAGGAAGAAGAGACACTGGAGGATGAAGTAACCTGCCTGGTAGAGGTACAGGTGAGTAAAACAGACTTGGGGGGGGAAATTCTATGGGCTGGTTAAAATGGGCTGAGTGCCCTTGTTTCTGCCTCTTGCTCTAGGCGAACTGTGGTTTCTGTGTCGTTTTATTTAAGAGTAAGAGCTAAATTTTCCACCCATTCCGTCAATGGCTGAAAATCTAGCCCTGGAACTCTTCAGAAAATATTCACCTGTAATTATCAGGAGGCAAAGACTGATTGTTGTTGCATAACTATTGTAATCCATTTATCTTTGGCTATATTTATACTACTCTGCCCATGGGAAACACAATATAAAAGTGGCAGTCTAAGTCAGAAGACCACCGAGCACACTAAAGCCTTGAGATGCGAGACTCTCCTCGCCCATGGGTCGTCTCAGACTAGTTTGAATTTTCCAAGAATGCAGTATAAATCCAGGCTTAAACATGTTCTGAACAATTGTACACTGTTTGGACAAACATGTTCTTTCCTCACTAAAGGGCCCAAGTGAACACCTTTTTGCTGAGAAGCTTTGTTGCCACTAGCAAACTTGCATATTATCAGTGTTCCATTTGAACCTGGGTCTTGGATTGTAACAGAACGTTTATATGGGATTTGATCCTAGATCTTGGATAGTGACATGAAAGACAGTTTCAATTCTAGTCACAATGCCTTTCCCAAGTCGTGTTCTGTCAGTAGCTGTCAGTGGTTTCCCAATTTTATTCTTTGCTATTTGGTTTTGCTGGACTACATGTGCACCGAAATCAAAAGTGCAGCAAGATTAGTTTTGTTTTTTTCAAGGATGTTCTGTATAAGGAAACATGTTTAATCCATTTTTCTAATTTTATTTTAGAACATTTTCTCAATCAGAAATGTGGATAATTAGATTTGAAGATGTTACATACATTTTCCAAGCTGAAACATTTTCAGTTTTCAGGGAATTCCTTTTCATTTTTTTGTTGACCACTCTTGCCATAGTTAAAAGTTGAAATTTTCTTCCTAAATCCCATTTCCTTATAAATCAAACACAGGTATGTCAATTTGTTATTTTTAAACATGTTTATTGTAAAAACCAGTGTTAATGAAAACTAATAACTTAGTTTGAATTTTTTAAAACATTACCAGCAGATCACCTGTGCCATAGCTTACGGGTGGTCTAGGGTCTAGAGCAGTTTTGATGTTTAGCTGATTCATCCTATTAAGGCTTCTGCTCAAGTCTTTTTTCCAGTACAAACCATTTTGAGCATTTCTCAGTGAGACTGACAGTTCAGTTGTGATTCAAATAAACTGGTGTTCTTGTCTGTCAGTCTCCTCCCCCAATCTGTCTGCAGCCCTTTTTGCATCCCCAGTACTCCCACTACGACTTTCCCCACGCCAGCCAGTTCCTGTTGTTACGTTCCCCCCCCATAAAGCATTTAAATGTAAATTACAGGAAACTTTGGTTTATCCGGAGGTTGTATGTCCGGAAACCTCGATCTAACGGCAGAAATCAGCAGCCGTTTTGGTTAGGTTTTTTTTCTTCTAGCATTTTTTTTTTTTTTTTTTTTTTTTTTTTTTTTTTAACAGTCAGGCTCTGGAAAGCGTCTCTGTAGCTTAGCAACAGCTTCAGAGACGCTTCCAAGGTACGGGCCGAGTGTTTACAAGCTGTTGCTAAGCAACAGTGTTTGTTGTCAGATACGGAGATGAAAACCTCCGTATCCTTCAACATTAGCGCTGGTCTATCTGGAAGTTTTGATAGATTGGCAGCAGCTCGGTGCCGGATATCGCGAAGTTTCCTGTATCTGCTTCTTACATGGTCCCACAAGTAAACCTTGGGCCTCCCTTCCCCGGACTCCCAACCCCTCCCCTGACTGTGGTTGTTCCCGAATCTCTTCTCTTCCCCCTTTCTGTGGGTCCTTGGCAGCAGCCTGCCACTTTGCAATTTCCCACTCTTGCCCTTTGGGAGATGTGAATGAGGCCCGGGAGTTAAAATCTTATGCTCTGGTGGGCCAGATGGATTGCTGCCCACTTCTGCCCCCGCACCCCTGATTCCTGCCCCGTTACCGCTTCAATTTTAAAAGACACACTTAAAGGTGTCAGCTGTGGCTCAGTTGGCAGCACTCTCGCCTCTGCGTCAGAAGGTTGTGGATTCAAGCCCCACTCCAGAGACTTGAACACAAAATCAAGGCTGACACCCCAGTGCTGCACATTCAGAGATGCTGTCTTTATCACATTGCAAACTGGCTGTTGCATTGTCACACATGCCGGGCATGATAGCATAGTGGTGATGTTACTGGACTAGTAATCCAAAGACCTGGACTAATGATCCAGAGACGTGAGTTCAAATCCTACCACTATACTGCTGGGGAATTTAAATTCAATTCATTAAATAAATCTGGAATTAAAAAGCTTGTATCAGTAATGGTGACCATGAAACTACTGAATTGTCGTAAAAGCCCACCTGGTTCACTTGTGCCCTTTAGGGAAGGAAATCTACTGTCCTTACCTGGTCTGACCTATATGTGACTCCAGAACCACAGCAATATGGTTGACTCTTAACTGCCCTCTGAAATGACCTAGAAGGACAAAGGGCAGCAGGCACATGGTAACACCATCACCTCCAAGTCACACACCATCCTGACTTGGAAATATATCGGCGTTCCTTCATAGCCGCTGGGTCAAAATTCTGGAACTCCCTCCCTAACAGCACTGTGAGGGTACCTTCACCACACGGACTGCAGCGGTTCAAGAAGGCGGCTCACCACCACCCTCTCGGGGGCAATTAGGGATGGGCAATAAATGCTGGCCTTGCCAGCGACGCTCACGTTCCCAGGAATGAATTAAAATAACAACAGTGACTACTTCCTTGGCTGTAAAGTGCTTTGGAACGTCCTGAGGTCCTGAAAGGTGCTATATAAATGTAAGTCTTCCTTTATAACTCATTCCCAAACCCTTTCCATGGGACAAAGGTCAAAAATATTGAGTGACCAGGATAGTTGCCAATAATCATGTATGGAACTGGTATTTCCTTTTGAAATATTTCCTTTGGATACTGTCAGCTTTACTTAGTGGTAGCACTTTAACTTAGTCAGAAAATCATGGATTCAAGTCACGCCCCAGGATTTGAGCACATAATCTAGGCTGGAACATCATTGCAGTACTCTAGGAGTGCTGCAATGTTAGAGGTGTAATCTTATGGATGATCTGATAATCCAAAGCCACATCTGTTGTTTGGGTGGACATTAAAGAAACGTAGCCCTATTCAGAGAAGAGTAGGGGGTTGTCCCAGTGTCCCACCAAACATTCATTGCTCAGTTAACACCACTAAAAGAGATTAACTGGTCATTTATATTTTCGTTGTTTGTGGGATTTTGCTGTGCAAGAAAAGAAGACTGCGCTTTAAACATAATTCATTGGCTATAAAGCGCTTTGGGTTGTCCTGAGGACATGAAAGACTTTATATGCATTAAACTTATTTCTTCTTTGTTGCCATGTTTTATTATAGTAGTGCTTCCTGACTAGAGCACTCCAGTTTGATGTTTCTACTAGTGACGCCACTGTTTGTAAATATGCATGTGTATGATTTTAGGAGCCTTCTGAGGAGATGGAGAAGTCAACTGATGAGAATGAGTTTCGGAGTGAAATGGAGGCTCTTCTGGATGAGCACTTCCTCATGGTCACTCAGCTGCCCTGGGAAGAGGACATTATTTGGAATGGAGAGGATGTCAAACATAAGACTACAAAATCCCAGCGAGCCAGCCTCGCAGGGTGGTTACCATCCAGCATGACTCGAAATGCCACAGCGTACAATGCACAACAAGGTATGAACGTTTGTCCCATTCTGCTAATGCTTGTGGATTTGAGCTCTTTACCAGCGGACACACGCAGGAACATAGACTGGATTGGCGGGAAGCAATGCTTTTTTTTTTTGTTTCCTTTACATTTCACAGCTCTCATGTTCTGTATATAAAATGGACAGGAGCAAAATCATTACTCGCCAGTCAGTAACAAAAAAACAACTGTGTCCAGGCCACAGAAAAGCCAGCAACATTCATGCATTATTTCTTTACTTTGGGTTAATTGTTAGTTGTATATTTCCTCTTGTTGACACTATCTCCATCTCTAGTAACAGTTTCCTTTCCAACATCATTTCATGCACTTTCATTTGTTTTCTGTTAAGGGCTCAATCGTGGCACTTCTTGGTTGTCGAATCCTGTGCCTCCCACTCCAGTTCAGAAAACTACAATGTCTGGTCTTCCAATCCCATCCAAAGGGAAGGACAAACATGCACCAGAGCAGCACGGTATGGCACCCCAGCAAATAGTGCATGTGTTTTATTGGGGGTGAGGAAGGAATAGTGGGCTGGGAATGGGTGTGTTGTTATACAGTGAAGGGTAGGTAGCAGCAGACAGGGAAGGGGTGAGGAAGCATGTATACAGAGGAACTATGTGGGAAGTGTTACTCGTGGAATGGAGGGCCAAGGAAGGGAGGTGAGTTTTACTTTGGGAGGAAGTATGTAGTAGTGAACTGGGGAAGGAGTGTACATTATAATGCAGGCAAGGCTAGGAGTAGGTTGGGGAAGGGGTGCATATTATTACTGGGAGTGAAGGAAGAAGCAAGTCTGGGAAAGGGTGTGTATTATACTAGGTGGGGGTAGTAATAGGTTGGGGAAGGGGTAACTTATGAAGATTTTTACCTTCATTGTTTTTCTGTGATAAAATATAATTCACTTCTAATGAAATTGCAGGAGTTCCTCAGGGCAGATTCCTCAGCCCAACTATCTTCAGCTACTTTTTTTTTAAATCGTATATGGGATGTGGGCATCGCTGGTAAGGCCAGCATTTATTGCCCATCTCTAATTGCCCTTGAGAAAGTGGTGGTAAGCCGCCGCCTTGAACCGCTGCAGTCCGTGTGGTGAAGGTACTCCCACAGTGCTGTTAGGGAGGGAGTTTCAGGATTTTGACCCAGTGATGATGAAGGATCGGCGATATTCTTCTAAGTCAGGATGGTGTGTAACTTGCTGCCCTTGTCCTTCTTGGTGGAAGAGGTCGCGGTTTTGGGAGGTGCTGCCGAAGAAGCCTTGGCGAGTTGCTGCAGTGTATCTTGTAGATAGAAACATAGAAGATAGGAGCAGGAGTAGGCCATTCGGCCCCTCGAGCCTGCTCCGCCATTTAATGAGATCATGGCTGATCATCCAAATTCAGTACCCTGTCCCTGCTTTCTCCCCATATCCCTTTAGCCTTAAGAAATATATCTTAACTCCTCCTTGAATATATTTAATGAATTGGCTTCAACTGCCTTCTGTGGTAGAGAATTCCACAGGTTCACCACTCTCTGGGTGAAGAAATTCCTCCTCATCTCTGTCTTAAAAGGCTTACCCGTTATCTTTAGACTGTGACCCCTGGTTCTGGACTCCCCCGCCATCGGGAACATCCTTCTTGCATCTAGTCTGTCTAGTCCTGTTAGAATTTTATAAATTTCAATGAGATCCCCTCTCATTCTTCTAAACTCCAGCGAATATAAGCCCAATCGACCCAATCTCTCCTCATACGTCATTCCTGCCATCCCAGGTATCAGTCTGCTGAATCTTCGCTGCACTCCCTCCATGGCAAGAACATCTTTCCTTGGATAAGGTGACTAAAACTGCACACAATACTCAAGATGTGGTCTCACCAAGACCCTGTACAACTGCAGCAAGACATCCTTGCTCCTGTACTCGAATCCTCTCGCTATGAAGGCCAACATACCATTTGCCTTCTTAACCGCCTGCTGCACCTGCATGCTTACCTTCAGCGACTGGTGCACAAGGACACCCAGGTCTCGTTGCACTTCCCCTTCTCCCAATCTATTGCCGTTCAGATAATCTGCCTTCCTGTGTTTGCCACCAAAGTGGATAACCTCGCATTTATCCACATTATACTGCATCTGCCATGCATCTGCCCAATCACCCAACCTGTCCAAATCGTACTGGAGTTTCTCGGCATCCTCCTCACAGCACACATGCCCACCCAGCTTTGTGTCGTCTGCAAACTTGGAGATATTACATCTAGTTCCCTCGTCTAAGTCATTAATATATATTGTGAATAGCTGGGGTCCTAGCACCGATCCCTGCGGTACTCCGCTAGTCACTGCCTGCCACTCGGAAAAAGACCCGGTTATTCCAACTCTTTGCTTCCTGTCTGCCAACCAGTTCTCTATCCAAGTCAGCACCGTACCCCAAGTCACATGTTCTTTAACTTTACACGCTAATCTCTTATGCGGGACCTTATCGAAAGCCTTCTGAAAGTCCAAATACACCACATCCACTGGTTCTCCCTTATCTATTTTACCAGTTACATCCTCAAAAAATTCCAGTAGATTAATCAAGCACGATTTATCTTTTGTAAATCCATGTTGACTTTGTCCGATCCTGTCACTGTTTTCCAAGTGCTCTGCTATTACATCTTTTATAATGGACTCTAGCATTTCCCCCACTACCGATGTCAGGCTTACCAGTCTATAATTCCCCGTTTTCTCTCTACCACCTTTTTTGAATAGTGGGGTTACATTAGCTACCCTCCAATCCATGGGGACTGTTCCAGAGTCAGATGGTACACACTGCAGCCACGGTACACTGGTGGTGGAGGGAGGGAGTGTTTAAGGTGGTGGATGGGGTGCCAATCAAGCGGGCTGCTTTGCCCTGGATGGAGTCGAGCTTCTTGAGTGTTGTTGGAGCTGCACTCATCCAGGCAAGTGGAGAATATTCCATCACATTCCTGACTGCCTTGTAGATGGTGGAAAGGCTTTGTGGAGTCAGGAGGTGAGACACTCGCCGCAGAATACCTAGCCTCTGAGCTGCTCTTGTTGCCACAGTATTTATGTGGCTGGTCCAGTTAAGTTTCTGGTTAATGGTGACTCCCAGGATGTTGATGGTGGGGGATTCAGCGATGGTAATACCGTTGAATGTCAAGGGGAGGTGGTTAGACTCTCGCTTGTTGGAGATAGTCATTGCCTGGCACTTCTGTGGCGCGAATGTTACCTACCACTTATCAGCCCAAGCTTGAACGTCTTGTTGCATGCGGGCATGGACTGCTTCATTATCTGAGGAGTTGTGAATGGCACTGAACACTGTGCAGTCATCAGTGAACATCCCCATTTCTGACCTTATGTTGGAGGGAAGGTCATTGATGAAGCAGCTGAAGATGGTTGGGCCTAGGACACTGCCCTGAGGAACTCCTGCAGCGATGTCCTGGGGCTATGATGATTGACCTTCAACCACCACAACCATCTTCCTTTGTGCTAGGTATGACTCCAGCCAGTGGAGCGTTTTCCCCCCCGATTCCCATTGACTTCAGTTTTACTAGGGCTCCTTGATGCCACACTCTGTCAAATGCTGCCTTGATGTCAAGGGCAGTCACTCTCGCCTCACCTCTGGAATTCAGCTCTTTTGTCCATGTTTGGACCAAGGTTGTAATGAGGTCGGGAGCCGAGTGGTCTTGGCGGAACCCAAACTGGGCATCAGTGAGCAGGTTATTGGTGAGTAAGTGCCGCTTGATAGCACTGTCGAAGAAACATAGAAGATAGGAGAAGGAGTAGGCCATTTGGCCACTCAAGCCCGCTCCGCCATTTAATGAGATCATGGCTGATCATCTAAATTCAGTACCCTGTCCCTGCTTTTTACACCTTCCATCACTTTGCTGATGATTGAGAGTAGACTGATGGGACGGTAATTGTCCAGGTTGGATTTGTCCTGCTTTTTGCGGACAGGACATACCTGGGCAATTTTTCACATTGTCGGATAGATGCCAGTGTTGTAGCTGTATTGGAACAGCTTGGCTAGAGGCGCGGCTAGTTCTGGAGCACAAGTCAACGACCTCTTCATCAATGACCTTCCCTCCATCATAAGGTCAGAAGTGGGGCTGTTTGTTGATGATTACACAGTGTTCAGCTCCACTCATAATTACTCAGATAACAAAGCTGTCTGTGCCTGCATGCAGCAAAACCTGGACAACATCCAGGCTTGGGCTGATAAGTGGCAAGTAACATTCACCCCACATAAGTGCCAGGAAAAGACCATCTCCAACAAGGGAGGGCCAAGCCATCTCCCCCTGGCATTTAATGGCATTACCATTGCCGAGTCCCCCCACCATCAATGTCCTGGGTTCACTAGAAATTCAACTGGACCAGCTACATAAACGTCGTTGCTCCTAGAGCAGGTCAAATGCCTGGTACTCTGCGGCGAATGGCCCACCTCTTGACCTCCCAAAGCTTCTCCACACCTATAAGGCACAAGGATGGTATACTCTCCACTTGCTTGAATGGAAGCTAGCTGCAACAACACTCCAGTGCGACACCATCCAGGACAAAGCAGTCCGCATGATCAGCACGTCCACCACTGGCGTACAGTGGCCGCAGTGTGTCTTATCAACTGTAGCAACTTGCTAAATCTTCTTCAGAAGCACCTTCCAAATCTGCATCCTCCTCCACCTAGAGGGACAAGGGCTGCTAGTGAATGGGAACACCACCACCTCCAAGTTTCCCTCAAAGTCACACGCCATCCTTACTTGGATATATATCGACCTTCCTTCATTATCGCTGGGTCAAAATCCTGGAACTCCCTACCTAACAACATTATGAGAGCACCCTCACCACACTGACTGCAGCCATTCAAGAAGGCAACCCACCACTACCTTCTCAGGGCAACTAGGATTGGGCAATAAATGCTGACCCTGCCAGCGATGCCCACATCCCGAGAACGAACAAAAACAAAATTCAGTGAGCAGAATCGTGCACCAAAATATTTCAGCGTAGGTTAAAATAAAAAATTATCATTTCGAATTTCTTCATTGAAATCAAAAAACAGGGTTTCTGCAATAAAAATAAAAATTATAGAGCAGTGTTGTGTGCTGTATGAATTATTTGGTAAAAATCTTTAACATGACATTTTTAAAGTGAAAAAAATGCTGTGAACAATTGGTGTTTAGCAAATCACCATTTTATTCTGATCGATCCTTGGCCCCTTCCTGTTTCTCATCTACATGCTGCTTGTCCGACATCCAGTATTGGATGAGCAGTGATTTCCTTCAGTTGAATATTGGGAAGACTGAAGCCCTGGCCCTCTTGGTAGCACCCTTGCCTCTGAGTCAGAAGCTTGTGGGTGGTTCAAGTCCCACTCCAGAGACTTGAGCACAAAAATCTAGGCTGACACTCCAGTGTAGTACTGAAGGAGTGCTGCGCTGTCGGAGGTGCCGTTTTTCGGACGAGACATTAAATCGAAGCCCCGTCTGCTCTGCAGGTGGACGTAAAAGATCCCATGGCACTATTTTGAAGAAGAGCAGGGGAGTTATCCCTGGTGTCCTGGCCAATATTTTATCCCTCAATCAATATCACTAAAACAGATTATCTGGTCATTATCACATTGCTGTTTGGTGGGACCTTGCTGTGGTTGGGGAGCAGACGTTCAAACCCTCCGTATGGCAGCCCTTGCCCTGGTGTACTCTACAGCGGAATACTGCTCTCCGGCATGGCTATCAAGTCCGCATGTCAAATCTGTTGATGTCCAGCTGAATTCTACTATTAGAATTATCACCAGTATGCTTTTATCGACACCAACACCTTGGCTGCCTGATAACATTGCACCACCACACCTACGCCGCGAATATGCAGTCTCCAGAGAACACAACCGCTACACAGCAGACATGCCGATCCAGGCCGACTTGAACTGAGAAGTGTCGAGGAACAAAGGGACCTTGGCGTGCAGGTCCACAGATCCCTGAAGGTCGCAGGCCAAGTAGATAAGATGGTTAAGAAGGCATACGGAATACTTGCCTTTATAAGCCGAGGCACTGAATGCAAGAGCAGGGAGGTTATGCTTGAACCGTATAAAACACTAGTTAGGCCTCAGCTAGTGTACTGCATGCAGTTCTGGTCACCACATTACAGGAAAGATGTGATTGCACTAGAGAGGGTACAGAGGAGATTTACGAGGATGTTGCCTGAACTGGAAAATTTTAGCTACGAGGAAAGATTGGATAGGCTGGGTTTGTTTTCTTTGTAACAGAGGAGGCTGAGGGGAGACCTTTTTGAGGTGTATAAAATTATGAGGGGCCTAGATAGAGTGGATAGGAAGGACTTATTTCCCATAGCAGAGGGGGCAACAACCAGGGGGCATAGATTTAAAATAATTGGTAGGAGGTTTAGAGGGGATTTGAGGGGAAATTCCTTCACCCAGATTATGGTGGGGGTCTGGAACTCACTGCCTGAAAGGGTGGTAGAGGCAGAAACCCTCACCACATTTAAAAAGTGCTTGGATGTGCACTTGAAGTGCCGTAACCTACAAAGCTATGGACCAAGAGCTGGAAAGTGGGATTAGGCTGGATAGCTCTGTCAGCCGACACGGACACGATGGACTGAAATGGCCTCCTTCCGTGCTGTAAATTTCTATGATTCTATGAACAACCTACCATCAACCCGCCTCAAATCTAGAAGGCCATTTTGGACCGTCGCTGAACCCCTTCAGCGATCTCCCCTCAGCCTTGATGACCGATGGTGAAATGCTTGGAAGAACTGCGACATACCGAATGGATTCCTTATAGAGGACCCAACACTACAACCTGAAGGATCAAACCGTCCTCGCAAACAGTGGACAACCATCAACTGCCTCAGAACTGGTCATAGTAGATGCTGCCACCTTCTTCTCAGATGGAAGATTAAAGCATCCCCATCATGTGACTGTGGAGTTCCTAATCAGACCCTGGAGCACACCATTGAGCACTGCCCTCAGAGGAAATTTGCAGGCAGCCTACAAGATATCCACACTGTTACACCAGAAGCTTTGGCCTGAATATCCAACTTCGATATTGACATTTGATTTGCTTTGCTACTACCATAACTAAAACAGATTATCTGGTCATTATCACATTGCTGTTTGTAGAAGCTTGGATAAACTGGCTGCCGCGTTTCCTACATTGCAACAATAACTACACTTCAAAAAATACTTCATTGACTGTAAAGCACTTTGGGGTGTCCGGTAGGCCATGAAAGGCGCTATATAAATGCAAGTCTTTTATTGTCTTCGGTCCCTTCCACGAACTCCGTTCCCTGGCTCTAACTTCACCCTGGCCACTGCGGCTGAACCAGACTGCTCCCAGCAATGACGTGGAGCTGAGCTTCCGACCCCATATCCTCAACTTCACCAAGACCGTCTACTTCCACATTCGTAACATCACCCATCTCCACCCGTCTCAGCTCATCTGCTGCTGAAATCTCATCCATACATTTGTTACCCCTAGACTCACCTATTCCAGTGCTCTCTTGGCTAGCCTCCTACCTTGCACCCTCAGTAAACTTACCAACATATGGCCAATGACGGACAGGAAAAGACCCTCTGGTCCATCCAGCCTGCCCCACACAATTGTGATACTTTGTGCATCACACAATATATATGCTCTCCGCCCCACCTAAAATCCATTTGATCTCCTGGGATAGGTGAAAATCCCAGGAGATCAAGAAAATCCAGATATAAACCCAGGCCAATTTCGGGTGGGGGGGGGGGGGGGCGGTGGTAAATCTGGCAAAATCTGAACATAACATAAGAAATAGGAGCAGGAGTAGGCCAATCGGCCCCTCGAGCCTGCTCCGCCATTCAATAAGATCATGGCTGATCTGATCCTAACCTCAAATCTACTTCCACTCTCCATCCCACCCGAACCCATGTGATCTCCTGGGAGAGGCGAAAAACCAGATTAAAAACCCAATGGCCAATTTGGGAGAAAAAATCTGGGAAATTCCTCTCCGATCCATCTAGGCAATCGAAACTCGTCCAGGAGATCACTCTGTCCCTGTATTTCCTGCAGTACTACCTTCTGTAAAAGATGATCTCCACCCCAGCCAGGAACAGGCCCAATTTACTCTTGGAGGACTCCTAGCTGGCAGCCTGTTCCCGAGGTCTCCACTAATCCCTGTGAATAGAACCATCTCCCGAAATCTAACACAGAATTAGAACACAAGAAGTAGGAGCAGTACCAGGCTACACGGCCCCTGGGCCCGCTCCGCCACCCACAGGGCCATGACCGATCCGAACCTAGACTCGTCCAATTTCCTGCCCACTCCCCGTAACCCCTAATTCCCTTTACTTCTAGGAAACTGTCTATTTCTGTTTTAAATTTATTTAATGATGTAGCTTCCACAGCTTTCTGGGGCAGCAAATTCCACAGACCTACCACCCTCTGAGTGAAGAAGTTTCTCCTCATCTCAGTTTTGAAAGAGCAGCCCCTTATTCTAAGACTATGCCCCCTAGTTCTAGTTTCACCCATCATCGGGAACATTCTCCCCGCATCCACCCGATCCAACCCCTTCTCAATCTTATATGTTTCAATAAGATCGCCTCTCATTCTTCTGAACTCCAATGAGTAGAGCCCCAATCTACTCAACCTCTCCTCATATGTCCATCCCCTCATCCCCGGGATTAACCGAGTGAACCTTCTTTGTACTGCCTCGAGAGCAAGTATGTCTTTTCTTAAGTATGGACACCAAAACTGTATGCAGTATTCCAGGTGCGGTCTCACCAATACCTTGTATAACTGCAGCAATACCTCCCTGTTTTTATATTCTATCCCCCTAGCAATAAAAGCCAACATTCCATTGGCCTTCTTGATCACCTGCTGCACCTGCATACTAACTTTTTGAGTTTCGTGCACCAAGACCCCCAGATCCCTTTGTACTGCAGTACTTTCCAGTTTCTTGCCATTAAGATAATAGCTTGCTCTATGATTTTTCCTGCCAAAGTGCATAACCTCACACTTTCCAGTATTGTATTTCATCTGCCAAATCTCTGCCCACTTACTTAGCCTGTCTATGTCCCTTTGCAGGTTTTTTATGTCCTCCTCACTCACTACTTTCCCTCCCATCTTTGTATCATCTGCAAACTTTGATATGCTACACTCGGTCCCCTCCTCCAAATCGTTAATATAGATTGTAAAGAGTTGGGGTCCCAGCACTGACCCCTGCGGAACACTACTAGTTACTGATTGCCAGTCTGAGAATGAACCATTTATCCCAACTCTCTGCTTTCTGTTAGATAACCAATCCTCCACCCATGCCAGAACATTACCCCCAATCCCGTGATTTTTTATCTTGAGCAATAATCTTTTGTGTGGCACCTTGTCAAATGCCTTTTGGAAGTCTAAATACACTATGTCCACTGGTTCCCCTTTATCCACCCTGTATGTTACATCCTCAAAGAACTCAAGCAAATTTGTCAAATTAAATTATGTTTATCCAAATGTCCCGTTACTGTCTCCTTAATAATGGACTCCAAAATTTTACCAACCACAGATGTTAGGCTAACTGGTCTATAGTTTCCAGCCTTCTGCCTACTACCCTTTTTAAATAAGGGTGTTACATTAGCAGTTTTCCAATCTGCCGGGACCTTTGCTGAGTCCAGGGAGTTTTGGAAAATTATTACCAATGCATCCACAATCCCTACCGCCACTTCCCTCAAGACCCTAGGATGTAAGCCATCAGGTCCAGGGGATTTATCCGCCTTGAGTCCCATTATTTTACCGAGTACCAATTCCTTAGTGATTTTAATCGTATTTAGCTCCTCCCCCCCCCATAGCCCCCTGTTTGTCCAGTGTTGGGATATTCTTAGTGTCCTCTACCGTAAAGACTGAAACAAAATATTTGTTCCACGTTTTCGCCATCTCCATGTTTTCCACCATTAATTTCCCGGTCTCATTCTCTAAGGGACCAACATTTACTTTAGCCACCCTTTTTCTTTTTATATAACTATAGAAACTCTTGCTATCTGTTTTTATATTTTTTGCTAATTTATTTTCATAATCTACCCTTTTTTAATCAATCTTTTAGTTATTTTTTGCTGTCTTTTGAAGACTTCCCAATCTTCTATCCTCCCACTAGATTTGGCTACCTTGTATGCCCTTGTTTTTAGTCGGATACTATCCTTAATTTACTTAGCCACGGATGGCTGTCATTTCTTTTACACCCTTTTTTCCTCAGTGGTATATTTTTTTAAAGTTGTAAAATAACTCCTTAAATGTACACCACTGCTCATGTACCGTCTTACCCTTTAATCTCTTTTCCCAGTCCACTCTAATCAATTCCGCTCTCATACCTTCATAGTCTCCTTTATTCAAGCTCAGCACGCTTGTTTGAGATCCAACCTTCTCACCCTCTAATTGAATATGGAATTCAACCATGTTATGGTCACTCATTCCAAGGGGATCCTTTACTAGGACATTTTTAATTAATCCTGTCTCATTACACAGGACCAGATCTAAGGTTGCTTGCCCCCTGGTCGGTTCAGTTACATACTGCTCAAGAAACCCATCCCTAATACACTCAATGAACTCTTCCTCAAGGCTGCCCTGCCCAATTTGATTTGTCCAGTTAATATGATAGTTAAAATCCCCCATAATTATAGCTGTTCCCTTATTACAAGCCCCAACTATTTCCTGATTAATACTCCGTCCAACAGAGTTACAACTGTTAGGAGGCCTATAGACTATGCCCACTAGTGTTTTTTCCCCCTTATTATTCCTTATCTCCACCCAAACTGTTTCACTATCCTGATCCTTTGACCCAATATCATTTCTCTGTATTACAGTGATTCCTTCCTTTATTAACATAGCCACCCCACCTCCCCTTCCTTCCTGCCTGTCCTTCCTGATTGTTAAATACCCTGGTATGTTTAATTCCCAGTCATGGTCACCCTGCAGCCATGTTTCTGTAATGGCCACAAGATCATACCCATATGTAGTTATTTGTGCCGTTAACTCATCCAAAACTCTGCTGCTGTATCCTAACTTGCACCAAGTCCTGTTCACCCATCACCTCTGTGCTTGCTGACCTATATTGGCTCCTGGTCTGGAAATGCCTAGGTCCCATGCTGTGGAATTCCCTGCCAAAGCCCCTCTGCCTCTTCACCTCCTTATCTTCCTTTAAGAAGCTCCTTAAAATGTGACTCTTTGACTAAGCTTTTGGTTATCTGTCCCAATATCTCTTTATGTGGCTTGTAGTCAAATTTTGTTTGATAACGCTCCTGTGAAGCACTTTGGGATGTTTTACTACGTTAAAGATGCTAGATAAATGCAAGTTGATAATCTTTTATGATGTATTGTCAATAGTGGATTAAGCCATAAAGGCAGTTTATTAACATTCCTCATTTTTGCTGTCTCTTTCCCTCACTAGCCTCCCAAGAAGATGATAAGACTTGGTACTCTATCTTCCCTATTGATAATGAGGAACTGGTGTATGGAAGATGGGAAGATAACATCATCTGGGATGACCAAGCCATGGACAAGATTCTGGAACCGCCTGTGCTGACTCTTGACCCTAATGATGAAAACATCATTCTTGGTATGTCCTACAAGAGGCACTTTACAGCAGAACAAGCAAGCCTTAAAAACCATTTAAAGGTCTCCAAACTGTAACAGATTCTGAACGATTTTAGTTCTGTACAGGATAGAACCTGGAGATCAACCCAATACAGCTCTGAAATGTTGGGAAGCCACGATGTGGGTGATTTTTTTTTTCAGTGTCTGAGACGATGGTCAATCACGGCTAACAGTGAAGTTGATTTCGTATGGCTTCTGAAAGTAGAGAGCAGCAGAATAGCATATGATTATTTAGGGCTGAGCTATATAAATTAGATTGAAAAATTAATCTTTTGGAGTAAGAGAAAGTGAAGTTTTACTTGCTACATTTTTAAGTGACTGATGGGGTGTTGTTGCACACTGTTGTGAGTTATTATACCAGTCACGCCAATCAGTGATTCCGTGCACTGATCTCCCTGTCTGAGCCACGCCATTAAGGGAAGCTCTGATAAGCTCAGACCTTTCTCAAAAGATGACCCACATTAGTCAGTGTCGCACACTCACCAGCAGCTGCCTTAGGATCACATTGAAAGTGCGTGAGACAGAATGATTGCCTGCGCTCTCAGCTGGAGATGGAGTTATGTAGGAGAGCCTAACAGTTGGAGAAAATGAAGTCATTATATGAAAAAAAAAGGAACAATAAAGGCACTGAACACCTTCCCCATCATTCATCTTCATAAGAACAGTTACAAAGAGAAATTAAATTGACAATGAGGCCAATGGCCCAGGCACTGAGGTACTATATCCCAGAGAGGTAAACAAGCTGTGTTATTCCCAGACTTGAGAGTATGTTATCTCAGTGGGACTGCCTAGTGAGGCTCTTGCATAGTTCTGGTGTCTTGCGACATCTAGTCGAGAATGGTGGTTGACAGTCAGGCAACCAATGGGAGGAGCAGGTTCCTTGAGCATCCGCATCCTCATCCACAACCATGGTGGAGCCCAGCATGTGCGTAGAACACACAAGGCTGGAATGTTTGCAAGCATCATCAGCTGAAAGTTCAGAGTAGATGATCCATATTTGGATGCAAGAGCTGAATGCCAGATGATAATTGAGAGTGGCAACATTTGACCAAGTCTGGCACCAGGGACCTCTAGCAAAACTGATATCAATGGGGGTTAAAGGAAAAACCCTCCTGTGGCTGGAGTTATATCTGACTCCCAGGAAGATTGTTGTGGTTGTGGAGGCCAGTTATTGCAATGCAGGACATAGCTGTAAGAGTTCCTCAGGGCAGCGTCCTTGGCCCAACCAGCTTCAGCTGCTTTATCAGTAATCTTCCCTCCATGAGAAGGTCAGGAGTGACGTTCTTTGCTGACGATTGCAGCTCATGCCAGCATAGAACAGTACTTGGACAACATCCAGGCTTGGGTTGACGAGTGGCTGGTAACATTTGTGCCACATAAATGTAATGACCACCTCCAGCAAGAGAAACCCCAACCGCCTTCTCCTTCTGACCTTCATTGGCATCACCATTGCCAAATTCCCACCATCAACATTTGGGGGTCATTGCAGCTGTGACGACACTTCAAAAAAAAATTCATTGGCTGCAGAGTGCTTTGGGACATCCTGGGGTTGTGAAAGGCGCTATATAAATGCAAGTTCTTTCTTTTCTTCATAATTTGGCTTAGCTGTGATGCCCTCACATTCAAATAGCTTGTTGTCATTCACTATTTAAACTAATATATGAGGAATAGGCACTTGAGTGCGATAGTACAAGCCTGCTGGCAACACTGAAAATATTAGCAAAGGAGAAAATTGGAGGAAAAAAATCCATTCCATCCAGTGTGAATTTTGGATGGCATGGGTTTGGTATTAGATTCTAACTACTGTTCTGATGCTGATGAACTTGACTGTTATGATCTGAAAGCCTCCCTAAAAATTTAGTTGCAGCATGTGAATTGACTGATTACAGAGGTAACAGTTCTTGAAAGACAAGACCAGTCACCAAGAAATCAAATCGAGAATTCAGAAGAAAATTCTTTACCCAGAGTGTGCTGAGAATGTGGAACTCGATACCACATGGAGTGATTGAGGCAAATAGTATAGATGCATTTAAGGGGAGGCTAGATAATCATATGACGGAGAAGGGAATAGAGGGTTATGCTGATAGTTAGATGAGGAAAGACAGGGAGGAGGCTCAAATGGAGCATAAACACTGGCATGGACTGGTTGGGCCAAATGCCTGTTTATGTGCTGTATATCCTATGTAAGCCTGTGAAAGGATTTGCAGGTACAAGCAGTTTTGAGAAATTTGGAAATTGGTTGAAAATTGCATTAGGCTAGCTCAGGGATTGCCTTGGTTATTACACACCAGTTACTGGTATCAACATATTTGACTGAATCGCAGTAAGTATTTGTTCATTAAGAACACAGTTGCTTTGAGGCATAGGATGTTTTGTTTGGTCTTCATATTTTGTTGCAGACTAAATAGCTACAGTTTATATTGACTGGATCATATAACACATTGGGGTATCATTATTGTCCGTTTGAAGGTTCTGCTTTTACTGCTACAACGTATTAGAAAATGGAAAAATGTTGGTTTAAAAAAAAACATGTTATGTACAATTCTGTTTTAAATTAAGGTGTCAGCCTTGTCTTAGTAGAAGCACTCTCGCCTCTGAGTCGGAAGGTTGTAGGTTCAAGTCCTACGCCAGGATTTGAGCACATAAAATAGGCTAACACTCCAGTGTAGTACTGAAAGTGTGCTGTACTGTTGGAGATGTCGTCTTTCAGATGAGACTTTAAACCAAGGTTCCAACTACCCTCTCGGTAAAATATCCCACTGCAGTATTCGGAGAGCAGCAGTGGAATTCTCCCAGTGCCCTGGTGAACATTTATCCCTCCACCAACATTTATTGACAATATATCTTGCAGCTGTTTGGGGGCCTTGTTGTGTGCAAATTGACTGCCTTGTGTCTACAATATAACAGTGACTCTTTTTTATTTGTTCCGGGATGTGGACATCACTGGCAAGGCCAGCATTTATTGCGCATCCCTAATTGCCCTTGAGAAGGTGGTGGTGAGCCAGCGCCTTGAATCGCTGCAGTCCTTGTGATGATACTCCCATAGTGCTGTTAGGGAGGGAGTTCCAGGGTTTTGACCCAGCGACAATGAAGGAACGCCGATATATTTCCAAGTCTGGATGGTGTGTAACTTGGAGGGGAACTTACAGGTGATGGTGTTCCCATGCGCTTGCTGCCCTTGTCCTTCTACGTGGGTTTGGGAGGTGCTGTCGAAGAAGCCTTGGCGAGGTGCTGCAGTGCTTGTAGATGGTACACACGGCATCCATGGTGCGCCGGTGGTGGAGGGAGTGAATGTTTAAGGTGGTTGATGGGGTGCTAATTAAGCGGGCTGCTTTGTCCTGGATGGTGTCGAGCTTCTTGAATGTTGTTGGAGCTGCACTCAACCAGGCAAGTGGAGAGTATTCCATCACACTCCTGACTTGTGCCTTGTAGATGGTGGAAAGGTTTTGGGGAGTCAAGAGATGAGGCATTCGCCACAGGTTACCCAGCCTCTGACCCACTCTTGTTGCCACAGTATTTATGTGGCTGGTCCAGTTAAGTTTCAAGTCAATGGTGACCCCCCAGGATGTTGATGGTGGAGAATTTGGTGATGGTAATGCCGTTGAATGTCAAGGGGATGTGGTTAGACTCCTGCTTGTTGGAGATAGTCATTGCCTGGCACTTGTGTGGCACGAATGTTACTTGCCACTTATCAGCCCAAGCCTGAATGTCATCCAGGTCCTGCTGCATGTGGGCCTGGACTGCTTCATTTTCTGAGGAGTTGCGAATGGATCGGAACACTGTGCAATCATCAGCGAACATCCCCACTTTTGACCTTATGTTGGAGAGAAGGTCATTGATGAAGCAGCTGAAGGCACTACAAACCTACTTCATTGGTTATGAAGTGCTTTGGGACATCCTGAGGTCTATATGAATGCAAGTTCTTTTTGAATTGCAGGATTAGTGTGCAAAAGCATGTTTTTATTTAACGCTTCAACTTTATGGTTCATTTAAGAACTGTAGCTGCCGTTGACTGAATAATGACAGTAATGGCTTTCTGTTTTATACAAAGCCTGGGATCAGCAGTGGACAACATGATGTGTTCTGTTTCATTATGCAATATTTTGTTGCATTGTTTACTCAGATTGGTATTGAAGTCAACTATTAGGTAGACATTCATGCCTGCTACGCTTTATTTCAGAAATTCCTGATGAGAAAGAGGAGATGGCATCTAACTCTCCTTCCAAGGAGAATAAGAAAGAATCATCGGCTCGGAAGAGTCGGATCCTATTGGGAAAAACTGGTGTCATCAAGGACGAGCCGCAACAGGTCTGTAGGATAGAGATAAAGGTTTCCATACAAATGAGCAACGATGTAATGAAGTAATGATTTCTGTTGATTCTAGTTTTCAAAGTCTGTTGTGTTGTAACACTATCTGTTTCCAGTATCAGGCTTTGAGGAAACAGCAAAATTTAAATTTGGGACTCATTGCATCAGTATTTGTAGATCCTTTTGTGAGACCTTTGTTGCTTCACCTATAAACGCAAAAGGCTCCCTAACAGCCATTTATCAGGTGGTGCAGAGGCATTCTGTAACCGCAGGAGCCTGTCAATTGTTCAGGATTGTGCAGTGGAGGGCATATCATTACAACCACAAGCTTCACTCTTATCAATGCTTTCTTGTCTGGCAACCATGCAGTCGCAGCCTCCAAAGGAGGTTCATTCTACCAGTACTGGAACCATTTGGTAAACAATAAATTCAGCTCTAGGTCCTCTTGCATCATATCACATATATTTCTTTCCCTTATCTCCAATCTTTCCCCTCCCATATTGAGAAGTCAGCGGTTTGCTTGTAAGCCATATGAACTTAGTGGCTACCTTTGGCTAAAGTGGTTATTAATAAACATGTACTCTGTGAAGTCAAGATGGTGAGAGAGCTTTTCAGCTTAATTCAACCTAAAGATTTACAGCCAGCAGTGAGGATTCTGGTGGGTCCACATCCCACAGACACGGAGAAGGAAGGGTACCACTGTTGGTGAGAAGACTGTGTGTTTTATGTAAAGTGAGAAACTGCAAGCGTCTACACAAATTGGACAGATTGTGAAATGTGGCCATGTCCTTCCCAATATGAAGAGGAATATTAGTATTTGTTGCCAGGATCGCTGATCTGGTAATATGTACACACAGTGAGCTATGTGCCCCAACAGTGGTGAGTTACACATCTCTCAGTACGCAGTCAACTAATCATGTCAGTATTTCATACGTGTGTACGCTATCTTGCTGTTTGTCATACATGCTTGTGCTCTCTCTTACACTTTCACCAAATGCCAGATTGGGCTATGTCCACCAGTGGTGCACATGCCCCTAATCTTCATAACCAGTTATGAACTGGACTATGTAAACCATAGTATTGGCACACAAAAACATATACTAGCTCAGTCTCCTCTCTGTCTTTGGTAGAACATGTCACAGCCGGAAGTGAAGGACCCCTGGAACCTTTCGAATGATGAGTTTTACTACCCCAAACAGCAAGGACTGCGAGGGACATTTGGAGGCAACATTATCCAGGTGAGTAGAGCTGGGCACTTGTATTCTCCCCAAGTGTGGGTTTCATTTAGTTATGCTCCAGAGTTGTACAGTCACTAAATTATATCTATAGAACAGAAGGGGAGGGATATAATTTAGTGGCTGTAAAGCAAAGGTCGCTGAATAGCAATCAGGAACAGGAATCCTGGGCACATTTTACTGAGACCAATTGTAGCAAGTAGCCCTCCTGCCATCCGAATGAGATCAAGAACTGACTGGGGATTGAACCCTCAACTTTCCTAGTTTGTGTGGCTCAGCTACTTACTGCCTTAATCAGTGAAGTCATCAGCAGCGCACCAAGTTAGAGTAAAAACAGAAAATGCTGGAAATACACAGCAGGTTAGTTCTTCTTTTCTTACAGATGCTGAGTGACGTGTTGTATATTTGCAGCATTTGAAGTTTTTGTTTCAGATTTCCAGTATTGGCCGTTTCTTTTAATGAGCACCAAGTTCAGGTTTTTTTGAAGTTGCTTTCATACAAGTGTAGCTTGCTTTATGCAGGTTTCTGCTCAAATGAAACTTGCATTACACTAGAAAAAGAGTTATACTTATAGGTGATTTCAGTTAGCCCATGATAAAATGAGCAGAAAAGGATTCACTTTTGGATATTTAATCCAAAACTACTTTGTGCTACATCATGTATGTCAGGGCACCAAAGTAGGTGCAGTATTCGATTTTGTTTACAAAGGAGGATTGAAGACCAACATGGAGAACTTTGGAGAAATCAAGTCTAGAGTTGACGAAAGCATAGATAAGGGCTTTTGTGGAAGTGTCTACAATGCAGCTGATGTTGCAAGGGTCAAAGTGAGCAGTCTTGGTGATGGATAGGATATGAGGTTGAACAGGACAAGATTGCACATGGCTGATTCAACCTGGACGAGTGGCTGGGAGGAAAATGGAGTCCCTGGCAAGGAAGCGGAGTTTATGGCAGAGGCTGAAAATGATACCTTTTGATCTTCCCAAATTCACCTAGAGAAAATTTTGACTCCTCATGATTTAAATGTCAGAGATTGGCAGTCTGACAGCACAGAGGTGGTTGTGGGGTGGAGGGGTATGCTGGATGTTGTCACAGAAGCCATTGCTGGAGAAGCACTGGCACAGGCTGTAATCACAAGGGTAGTTGCACAGAGCTGGACAGCAGAGGCGAGGCAATTCAGGAGGATGGCATGGTCGACTGTGTTGAATGTTGAGAAAAGGTTGAGGTGGACAGGAGTGATAACATACTGTAGCTGCAGTCACAGACTGTTATTTGTGCCTTTGGCCAGAGAAATTTGGTGCTAGCAACAGAGATTTGAAAAGGAATTTTGGGAGAGATGAGCATGGCATTGGGAAGTAATGACTTGTTCAAGAACCTTACAGAGAAAAAAAGCTAGAGATGGATCATAGTTTGACACAATGGGTGGGTCAGAGGCAGGCTTTTGAAGTAGTGATCATGGCAATTTTGACAGGGCCTGAGGTAAGATAGCTATTAATCTTGGTAAGCATGGAGCCATGCTTATCAGCATGACTGGGAAGGAGATCAAGGAAGTAGGAGGTGGGTCTCATGGAAGTGATGAGCTTGGAGAAGGCAAGGGAGATGGGAGAAAAACTGCAGTGATAGGATCAGGATAGGTGGAGTGGGAGGCTGGGGATTTGTTGGGAGTGGGAGGTATAAGAGGGGATGATTTATGGCTGCGTGAATGGTCTCGATCTTGGGATCAAGAAATCTGAGAGCTCTTTGCACTCGGTGTTGGATGTGGGGGTGGGGAGGGACGAGGTATTTGAGGACATGCTTAGTCATGGAGTAAAGGAGGCCTGGATTTCCTTACCCTCCAGGATAATCCTGGAGCAAGAGGAGAATTTTTTCTGAGAGTTGGAGCTTAATTCTGGTAATTAATGCCAAAACGAGTCTTGCACCTAGTGTCTTTGGGTTTTCAGCCCTCCAACTTAAGGTAGCAAACATGGTACTCTACCAGGGAAAGCAGCAGGAGTGTGAGATATGAGTGATTTGGTGGTAACAGAGGCATTTAACACAAAAGTGAGGGAGCAGGTCAACAGCAACAGGGGGGTTCTGACATATGGAGGGCCAGAGAAGAGAAAGTTGAGAGTTTGAGAGTAAATTTATGAGGAGCTAGGGGAGAGGTTTGTTTCCAGGGGTGGAGTGTGATGGTAGTGGGATTGGAGGAATGCAGGGGAATGTGAGTGGGAATGGAGACGAAGAAGTGGTCAGAGATAGCCTTATCAATGACAAAGGTCTCTGAGGTGGAGAGGTTCTGTGAGGTGGCGAGATCAGTGGAGTGGGTGTGGAGTGGAACATTTATCTGAAGAGTAAGATTGATTGAAGGGAAGGCAGAAAATCTGAAGAAAACAGCCTGGGGAGTTTAGGTTTAGGTTGAAATCAACAAGGGTGAGGAGTTGCTCTGTGCAGAGGCTAAGGGAGGCGAGATGGGAAGAGATCTCGGTAATGGTAAAGACTGAGGATTTTAAATGAGAGGCAGGAGGAACATGTGCCAGAAGAGTAAGGGGAGAGGTGGAACTTAACGTTGTGTTCGCCATGGGACAATGTGTAAGGAGGCAGAAAGGCTTTGTTGTGGGGTAAGGAGTCCCCAAATATAAGCCAGGTTGCTGTTTCTTCAAGAGATTCATCCACAATGAAGTTGTGAAGAATGCACGTCTTAAAAAGGGAATTGGATAAGCATTTGAAAAGGAACAATATAGAGCGATACAGGAAAAGAGCAGGAAAATGAGTTTGGAGCAGATAGTTCCAGTTGAAGAGCTAGCACTGACACGGGTTTCTGAATGGTCTCCTTTTATGCTGTAATTTCTATGATTTCTATTTTCCTAAGATCAAGATTTTGTAGAAGATCAGCTTAAGGAGAATCTTCAAATGAGTCCACCACTCGTCAAAAAGGAAGAAAGTGGGATTATTGTTTATCCAACAAACAAGATATCTGGGTAATAGTGGGACTATGTGGAGAAGTAAAACAGTTGAAGAGAGGGAGAGAGCTGATAAGGCACTGGGACAGGTTAGTTTACACCCAACAAGAATAACACCTTGCACTTATATAAGCGCCTTTAACGTAGAAATATGTCCCAAGGTGTTTCACAGGCATAATCAAAAATAAATGAATGCTGAGCCAAAGAAGGAGATATTTGGAGTGATGACTAAAGCTTGGTCAAAGAGGTGGGTTTTAAGAAGGTTCTTAAGGAGGACAGGGAAGTGAAGAAGCGGAGGGGCTTCGGCAGGGAATTCCAAAGCATGGGACCTAGGCAACTGATAGCATGGCTGCCAATAATGGGGGAGCTGGACAAAAGGCTAGAGTTGTAGGAAGGGCAGATCCAGGTAAGGGGGGTTTGTAAGGCTGGAGAAGGTTACAGCAATATGGAGAAGTGAGGCCATGGAGGAATTTAAACACAAAAGGTTGAGAGTGATGATTAAGAGGCAGAGCTGGGCATCATCTGCATACATGTGGATGCTGACTCAATGTCTGAGGATGATGTTGCCAAGGGACAGCCTTTAGCTGAAGAAGAGGAGGGGCCAAGGATGGATCCTTGGGGGCTCTTCAGAGGTGATGAAGCTGGCGGAAATCTGTTTGGAGAGTTTCAAACAGTGAGTTATGGGAATGATGTGCGCAAATTTGGGAGTTTCTAACACTTTCAAGGACTTCGGAGAAGAAAGACATTAGAGATGCAGTGGTAGTTTGCAAGGACAGCGTGGTAAAGGGGGGGGGGGGAAGTGGCAAAGACAGCCAAACGGATGGTCTCAATCTTGGTGACAAGAACTCCATGAGTGCTTCACACTTGTTAGTGGTGAGGATGGAGGGGTCAGGGAAGAAGGGATAAGGAGATAGGTGGTAGTGCAGAAAAAAAGCTGGACGTTACCTTTGCTCTCCAGGATGATCCTGGAGTAGTGAGCAATTTCAGCAGAAGAAAGTGAAGCCCGATATTGCTTGATGTGGTCCAGTTAGATCTTGTTATGGATGGCCAAACCTGTTGTGCACAAGATACACTCAAGTTTGTTCCCCTTGGACTTGAGGGGGAAAATATGGAGGCTATGCCAGGAGGAATGACTGGGATGGGGTGGGAGGAAGTAAAGGTTTTGCTTGGAACAAGTACATCAAAGATGGAGGTAAGAGAGTGGTTGTGTAGATCAATGGCTGCAGAAGCTCTGTGGTGAATGGAGGGCCAAAGGCTAAGCAGTTGGGACTTTGAAAGTGCAGTTAAACATGAATTGGGGAGAGTTTTTCCAGAGTGGATGCAGAAGGTGGTGGAGTTGGAAGTGGGGAGTAAGGGATACAAGGAAGTGATCAGAGATGGCCTTGTCTGTGATTGAGACCCAGGGAGTAGAAATGCAACATGAAATGACAAGGTTGAGGTGGCTGTGAATATGGGTAGGAGAGTTCATATGGAGGGAGAAGTTTAGGGAGGACAGGTGGGCAGTGAATTTAGAAGAGAAGAGGGTAAGGGGAGCTGAGATGGAGATTGAAATCACCGAGGATGAGAAGTCACTCAGTGCAGAGGCTAAGGGAGGCTATCCTCACTTCATCCTTTATTTCCATAAGTATTCATGGGATAGTTATGGAAATAAAGGATAAAGCAAGGATCCCTGGTAGAAATATTTAGCAGCTGCTTGAAAGATGAGGTAAGTACCTAGGGACTGGAATGTCTAGTGTATTAACCTTTCAGAAAGAAAGATATACATTGATATTTTTTTAATGTATTTTATTTCTAAGACAAGTTCTTATTAGTGAGTATTGTATACAGTGTGTACCATTGACTTGTGCTTATTTCTAGTAACTTAATCTAAACTCCAATTTCTGTTGTAGCACTCTATTCCTGCTGTGGAACTCCGGCAGCCATTTTTCCCAACTCACATGGGCCCAATGAAGCTCAGGCAATCCCACCGGCCATCACTGAAGAAATATTCCTTTGGGGCTTTGTCACAGCCAGGACCTCATTCTGTGTACCCACTGCTGAAACACATCAAGAAGAAAGCCAAGGTAAAGATCTCCTTTAGCCATGTATAATGTATGTTTTGTTCATGTAAATCAAGGTTGTTTCTCTGTTCATTTATACACATGTATTGATTGCAGTTATGGATTCAAGTTCCCCAACTCCTCTGTTTCCTGGTTTCACTCTACTTTCTATTCTGGTCTCTCATCTTCCCTTTCTCTTTTGGTTTCAGGCACTCGGCCTTCTCCCCGCCCCCCACTTCATGCAGCATACCCCTCAGTCCTCCAACCCACTCATTTCCTGCTGCCATCTCAGGCTCGGATACCTGCTGGATTAGCCCATGGCTTCCTTCCTGGATCAGCTGATGGTTTTCTTCTGCTCCAGCCTATGTGTTTTCTGCCGTGCCTATCACTGCTGGTTTTCCCAGAGCAACAACGGTAACTGCTCATCCCCAAATACCAGCATAAATCCCATCCAATCCACTCTCCAGGAGTAAATCACTTCAATCTTATCCCAGCCTGCTCTTCACTCCAGACCTCCTTGATGGGCCTCATGTACCAGCCCACTCTAGATTGGCCTTCAAAATGTCTTTACCTCGCAAAAAAGATCTTCTCCATCATCCTAATCTTGGATAATCTCTTGATATCATCAACCTGATTGAAACCTGGCTCACTGACGTTGACTCCTTCCTTCTTATTAAAGTTGGCATGGTGGGACAAGTAGCTGAACATGTCCTTTGTCCAAACTGCCAAGACAGTGGTGTAGTTCTCATCTCCATGTCCCATCTCAGCCTGTTCTGATCGTCCTCTAGCATTTTCTCTTCATTTGAATACCTCACCTTCTTCAACTCTTACACCCGATCCTTCAAAATTCTCATTGTTTACTGCTCTTCCAAGTCTCAATGAAGTCTTCTCTTTATTCTCCTCTCTGAGACTTTGCTAAGTGACTTCATTCTCTGTCATTTCAATCTACACTTGCAACCTCCAGTCCTCCATCAACCTTGCACTGCATTGGCCATCATGTGTGGCGTCACCACCTCTAAGGTTTTGATTATTCACAAGGCTATCTGTGATCAGATGCACATCTCCTGCACCATCTACATCTCTCTGTCCAACCCTGCTACCTTACCTCCTCCGCTGGGGAAACAACTTGCAGTTTCCTCACCTTTCTAACCTTCAAATCTTCTGTCATCTCCCAACTTCCATGACATTACCACCTCCGTCAATCTGCTAAGCAGCTCCTTTGCTTCAGCTTTTGATTCCTTAATCTCCACCATTCACCCTGTACAACTCCCATCTCTGCATGCTCAGATACATGTGACGCATGTCTAACCTGATTGTCCACAGTCAAGTTTGACTTGCACACCTCAACTAGTATCACCTCTCTCTCTCTCCCCGCAGCCAAATCTGCTCCAGGATCATCCTGGAAAGTAAGGACAACTCTAAAAGTTCTCTCCTCCTCCTTTGCTTGTCCTCTTCATCCTCACCTCCAGCCCCAAGTGTAAGGATTTGCGATGTCTTCATCTCCATTGGGCCAGAAATTTGGGTCGGCGGCTTCCCGCGGGTGCAAGCCCCCGACCTGCACTTACATAGCGCGCCTGCCGTTGTGCTGTGGGCCCGAGTGGGATTCCGATCCTGGGCCTCCTCCAGCTGCCGGCGCGCAGTGCTCTCGTATCCCAGAGGCGCAGTTAGTTCGAAGCGTTCCCTGGGATCACGTGGGCCATGGGGGGCCAATCGGAGCAGGGAATCTCCATTCATAGATTTGACAGGAAGACCTGTCAAATCTATGAATAGAGATCGGCCCCAAAACCTAAGTAAAACTTCAAATAAATTTTTTTTTAAAATCACATTTTTAAAATAACTATAAATTACATAAATTAACTATTTTAAACAAAAATTTTAATTTTTGAAAAAATTAATTAAAGTTTTTAATGGGGCTAAAAATAAACTTACCTTTCTTTAAAGTATTTTAAAATGATAAACCTGTGAGAAAAAATGTTTTCATTTTACTTAATTCACCTCTTACCTTGTTAAAAACAGGCCTTGCGCCTCCTTTTTTCACGCGCAGCTGCTAGGGACTTACCCTCACGGAGAAACCTGTGAAAAAAGCAGAAGTTAAAGGTCTACGCGTTGCCTCTCCGGCGCACGCGTTTGACCTCTGAACCCCTTCCTTCAAGGGAACGGAAGTTCCGGTTTCCAGCGCATGCGCGAAACCGGCACTTTCGTTGGCCAGACAGGTGAATACACAGCGCGTACTCACCCGTGGGGACCCGAATTTCTGGCCCATTATTGAAGATAGCTGTTCAGCATCATCCTTCTTCTGTGATCCACCTCCCAGGGATTGCCCTCTCCTGGTTCCACTCCTACCTGTCCTAACATAGCCAGCACATGTCCTGCAATTGCTTCACTTCCTGTGCTCACATGGTTACCTCCGGCATACTCCTTGGGCTAGAAATTTGTCTCGGGCAGTGGCGCAAAGCGGGTGGTATTGGATCGGCCGCCCGTTATACGCAGCGCTTGATGTTCTGTTCTATTGCAATCAATGAAACTGATTATCAGGCGCTGCGTTTAACGGGTGGCCGATCCGATACCGCCCGGTTTGCGCCACCGCCCGAAATGAATTTCGAGGCCCTTATTCCTCATCTTTATGCTACCCCTCTGCAATATTATGCATTACTATAGGGTCAACTTAATCTTTCCATGACCATCCTTGACTATGGTGCTGTTTGAATGCTTATCTGACATCAAGTGATGGATAAGCAAGAACTTTTTTCCAGCTTAACACTGGCAAAACTTAAGCCATTCTGTTCTCGTCCCACCAGAAGCTGTGTAGTGCTGCCCCTGATTCCATCTCATTTGTCAGCTTTTTGTTCAGGCTGATTCCAATGGTGTGCAACTTCAGTGTCTTGTTTGACCTTGAACTGAGCTTCAAATAAATATCCTATCCATCATTAAAGGGACATATTTCCATCTGTCGAGCATCACCCACCTCCATTCCTACCTCAGTGCCACTGCTGCTGAAACGCTCATCCATATCTTCTTCACCTGCAAGTTAAATTTCTCCAACTGTGATTTTTCGAAGATCTTACCTACACAAACTCCAACATAAGCAAAACTCTGCCACTCGTATCCCATCTTGTACTATTGCTCACTTATTGCCCTTGTCCCAGCCAACCTCCACTGGCTGCCTATCGTGTGGTGTATTGATTTCAATATCCTCGTCCTCATTTACAAATGCCTCCATGGCCTCACCACATTCTACTTTTGCAACCTCCTCCAACCTGACATCCCAGTGCATACCCTCCTCAACTCTAATGCCAGCTACTGTGTATCTTTCTCTTCAGTTATCATTTTGTGCACACTGGAATTCTCCTCTTAAATCTATCCACCTTGTTACATCTTTGCCCACTTTCACATATCTACTAAGTCACTTCCCCTAACTTTTTTTCCTGACCCCTGATATTTATTCTTTGTGAAGCACCTTGGGATGCTTTGTTATGTTAAAGGTTCTATATAAGTGGAAGTTCTGTTTGTAAAATATTACAAGTGCTTTCCTCTATTATTTATAATGTGCTGATGGCACCAAAACCCTGTGAGCAATGTAAGGGAAATTCAGAGTGATCAAAAGGATCAGGACAAATTAAATGGATGAGCTAAGGCACAGCAGATGAAATTTGATGTTGATAAATGTAAGTTAATGTATAAAGTTTCACGGTCAGATGGGGATCGCAGTGCAGGCAGGCGGTGTGCCGCAACTGCAGCATGTGGGAGTTTGTGGAGAGCATTGTGATCCCGGACAACCACTTTTGCAGTAAGTGCCTGCATCTTGAGGAACTTCAGCTCCGAGTTTTTGAGCTGGAGTCTGAGGTGCAAACATTGCGGAGCATCAGGGATGGGGAGAGTTACCTGGACACTTTGATCCAGGAGGCAGTCACACCCCTTAGGTTAGGTAGTGGTACAGGTCTGGTTAGTGGTCAGGGACAGGAGGGTGTTACTGCAACTCAGGCAGGTAAGGGGACCACAGGTGCAGTGCTGGAGGAGCCTTAGCCTTTGCCCTTGTCCAACAAGTATGAGGTTCTTGCTGCCTGTGTGGATGAGGGAAAAGCCTGCAGAATGGATGAGCAAGCTGACCATGGCACCATGGTGCAGGAGGCCATTCAAGTGGGGGGAGTGAAAGGGAATGTAGTTGTGCTGGGGACAGTATAGTCAGGGGGATAGATATTGTTCTCTGTAGCCGCGACCGAGAGTTCCAAAAGTTGTGTTGCCTGCCCGGCTGGGGAAGAACTTGGAGGGGGAGGATCCAGTTGTTGTGGTCCACATAGGAACCAACGACATAGGTAGAACTAGGAATGAGGTTCTGCTGAGGGAGTTTGAGGAGCTAAGATCCAAATTAAAAAGCAGAACCTCAAAGACAATTTCTGGATTGTTACCTGAGCCACGCGCAAATTGGCATAGGAACAAACAGATCAGAGGTTTAATGCGTGGTTCAAAGAGTGGTGTGGGAGGAAGGGGTTTCAGTTCATGGGGCACTGGCACCAGTACTGGGGAAAGAGGGAGCTTTTCCGTTGGGACAGACTCCACTTAAACCGGACTGGGACCAGTGTCCTGGCGAACCGAATAACTAGGGCAGTAGACAGGGCTTTAAACTAATGAAGTGGGGGTGGGAGGATTCAGGAAAGAGTAAATGTAAAAGCAGTGAGAGAAATGTCAAGGCTGTAGAGCAGAATTGAGTTTTAGGTAAAAATAAGCAGTGGGTCAGGAAGGGACAAAGAGAGTAACAAAGGTAATAAGGCATCAGTGACGAAGGTGACATCAGGGAAAAATAGAAATAAGTCAAAGCTAAAGGCACTATATCTGAATGTGCAAAGCATTCGCAATAAAATAGATGCATTAATAGCACAGATAGAAATGAACAGGTTTGATCTAATAGCCAGAACGAAGACGTGGTTGCAAAGCGGCCAAGATTGGGAACTAAATATTCCAGGATACTGTACTTAACTTTCAGAAGAGATAGGCAAAATGGAAAAGGAGGAGGGGTAGCCCTGATAAAGGATGGGATAAAGACAGTAGAGAGAAAGGATCTTAGCTCTGAAAATCAAGAAGTAGAATCAGTTTGGGTGAAGCTAAGAAACAGCAAGGGGCAGAAAACATTGATGGGAGTTGTTTATAGACCCCCAAACAGTAGTTGTAATGTAGGGCAGAGTATAAATCAGGAAATTAGAGCTGCATGTAACAAGGGTAATACAGTAATCATGGGGGACTTTAATCTACATATAGACTGGGCAAACCAAATTTGCAGTAATAGTGTGAAGGACGAATTCATGGAATGTATGCAAGATAGCTTTCTCGATCAGTATGTTGAGGAACCAACTAGGGAACAGGCTATTTTAGATCTAGTATTGTGCAATGAGAAAAGGTTAATTAATAACCTTGTAGTAAAGGGGTCTTTAGGGAAGAGTGACCATAATATGATAGAATTTTATATTGAGTTTGAAAGTGATCTAGTTAAATCCGAAACTAGAGTCCCAAATCTAAACAAAGCAAACTACGTAGGTATGAGGGGCGAGTTGGCTAAGGTAGTTTGGGAAACTACATTAAAAGGTAGACAAGCAATGGCTGGCATTTAAAGAATTAATATATAATTTACAACAAATATACATTCCTTTAAGGCACAAAAACACCAACAAGAGAAGTGGTCCAACCGTGGCATACGAGAAGTTAAAGATAGTATTAGATCAAAGGAAGAGGCTTCTAATGTTGCCAAAAAGAGTAGTAAGCCTAAGGACTGGGAGGATTTTAGAATTCAGCAAAGGAGAACCAAGAAATTGATCAAGAAAGGGAAAATAGAATATGAGAGTAAACTAGCGATAGACATAAAAACAGTCTGTAAAAGCTTCTATGGGTATGTAAAAAGGAAAAGATTAGCAAAAGTAAATATGGGTCCCTTACAGGCTGAGACAGGCAAAATTATAATGGGGAATAAGGAAACGGCAGAGACCAAATGTAGTGTATGTGCCTTTAAGAGCCCCCTGTGTACTGTAATGCCGGTAATGGCCACTCGGGCTATATAAGCCTGTATATTGTGTTGTATCAGTTAGTTCCCCTCCAGACTTTGTTCAGTAAACACCTGTGAAACCAACTCCTGTCTTCAGTGTCTCTATTAACACACGGACACAACACCAAATACTTTGTGTCTGTCTTCACGGAAGAAGGCACAAAAAACTTCCCGGAAATAGTGGAGAACCAAGGCTCTAGCAAGGAACTGAAAGAAATTAGTATTAGTAAAAAAAAACTGGTACTGGAGAAATTAATGGGACTGAGAGCTGATAAATCCCCTGGACCTGATGGCCTGTATCCTAGGGTTTTGAAAGAGGTGACTATAGAAATAATAGATGCATTGGTTGTCATTTTCCAAAATTCCATAGATTCTAGAATGGTTCCTGCAGATTGGAAGGTAGCAAATGTAACCCCACTATTTAAGAAAGGAGGGAGAGAGAAAACTGAGAACTACAGACCAGTTAGCCTGACATCAGTAGTAGGGAAAATGCTAGAATCTATTATTAAGGACGTGGTAACAGGGCACTTAGAAAATAATAATAGGATTGGGCAGAGTCTACACGGATTTATGAAAGGGAAATCGTGTTTGACAAATCTGTTAGAATTTTTTGATGTTGTAACTAGCAGAATAGATATGGGGGAACCATTGGATGTGGTGTATTTGGATTTTCAGAAGGCATTCGATAAGGTGCCACACGAGGTTATTAAACAAAATTAGGGCTCATGGGATTAGGGGTAATATACTAGCATGGATTGAGGATTGGTTAATGGACAGAAAACAAAGAGTAGGAATAAACTGGTCATTTTCGGCAGTCTGTAACTCGTGGGGTACCGCAAGGATCAGTGCTTGGGCCTCAGCTACTCACAATCTACATCAATGATTTGGATGAGGGGACCAAATGTAATATATCCAAGTTTGCTGATGCAAAGCTGGATGGGAATGTAAGTTGTGAGGAGGATGCAAGGAGGCTTCAAGGGGATATATAGACAGGCTAGATGAGTGGGGAAAAAACATGGCAAATGGAATATAATGTGGAGAAATGTGAAGTTATACACTTTGGTAGGAAAAATAGAAAAGCAGAGTATTTTTTAAATGGTGAGAGATTGGGAAATGTTGTTGTTCAGAGGGACCTGGGTGTCCTTGTACACGAATCACTGAAAGTTAACATGCAGATACAGCAAGCAATTAGGAAAGCAAATGGTATGTTGGCCTTTATTACAAGAGGATTTAAGTATAAGAGTAAAGGCATCTTAATACAATTATATAGGGCCCTGGTGAGACCACACTTGGAGTATTGTGTACAGTTTTGGTCTCCTTACCTAAGGAAGGATATACTTGCCATAGTGGGAGTGCAACGAAGGTTCACCAGACTGGTTCCTGGGATGGGGAGATTGTCCTATGAGGAGAGATTGAGTAGACTAGGCCTATATTCTCTAGAGTTTAGAAGAATGAAAGGTGATCTCATTGAAACATACAAAATTCTTACACGGCTTGACAGGATAGATGCTGGGAGGATGTTTCCCCTGGCTGGAGAGTCTAGAACCAGGGGTCACAGTCGCAGAATATGGGGTAGGCCATTTAGGACTGAGATGAGGAGAAATCTCTTCACTGAGGGTGGTGAATCTTTGGAATTCTCTACCCCAGAGGGCTGTGGCGGCTCAGTCGTTCAGCATATTCAAGACAGAGATCGATGGATTTTTGAATATTAAGGGAATCAAGGGATATCGGGATAGTGCAGGAAAGTAGAGATGAGGTAGAAGATCAGCCATGATCTTATTGAATGGTGGAGCAGGCTCGAAGGGCCAAATGGCCTACTCCTGCTCCTATTTCTTAAGTTCACAATATTACAGGAAACTTTGTGCTATCCGGCACCCACGGGACCGAGCTGCTGCCGTTGCCTCAAAACTTCCGGATAGACCAGCGTCAATGTTATCAGATAGGAGCTTTTCATCTCCATATCTGACAACAAAGACTGTTGCTTAGCAACAGCTTGTCAACACTCGGCCCGTGGCTTGGAAGCGTCTCTGAAGCTGTTGCTAAGATACAGAGACACCTTCCAGAGCCTGCCGTATCTGACCACAAACACTGTTGCTCAGCAACAGCTTGTAAACACTCGGCCCAGTAGCTTGGAAGCGTCTCTGAAGCTGTTGCTAAGCTACAAAGACGCTTTCCAGAGCCTGCCTGTGAAAAGAATGCTCGGAGAAGAAAAAAAACCTAACCAAAACGGCTGCTGATTTCTGCCGTTAGATCGAAGCTGCCGGACATTCAACCTCCGGATAGCACAAAGTTTCCTGTACCTAGTGGAACCGCCTGCCTAGTCCTTAATAAGTGGACTTTGCGGTTTCCTCAAAATGGAGCGGGATAGATTTTGTTGTCCGATGTGTTGAGGGATAGAAGCGTAAATCAAGTAAAAGATGGAGTTAGTTTGAACTTTTGAGGGAAGGGGAATCTAGCCAACAATGGATGGTGGAAGGAGCTTGTAGCACCAATCCATTGGCACGATTATCTGAATTTTTTCCAGTGTGCATAATACTGCTTTCTTGTGCACTGTTGTGTCGACCAGGGTGATGACATGTATATGTTTTTACTCTTAGATGCGTGAACAAGAGCGTCAAGCCTCTGGTGGTGGAGAGATGTTCTTCATGCGAACTCCTCAGGATCTGACTGGTAAAGATGGTGACCTCATTCTTGCCGAGTACAGTGAAGAATATCCACCACTTATGATGCAAGTTGGCATGGCAACCAAAATCAAAAACTATTACAAAAGGGTGAGTTGAACTTTTTTTTAAGAAAGATTTTAGAAAGTACAAATAAATAGAGCCTATCAACTCTACAAGTGACAAACAGATCCATGATCCTAACCACTATACAAACAAACAGATCTTTCATTAAAAGTGACAGATTACGTTTCAATTTACATTCAAATGTTCGTGTTTTTGAAATCCCGCATCTGCTGCATGTGCCACTTACATTGTTGGATTATAACTGTTCCATTACAGAAACCAGGCAAGGATCCCGGTGCACCAGATTGTAAATATGGCGAGACAGTTTATTGCCACACATCTCCATTCCTCGGATCCTTACACCCAGGCCAGTTATTGCAGGTAGGTATGATCCTGCGTTAGGATGGGGCGCAAAGTGTTGAGCACCTAAAGATGGAAGATCGGGTAATGTTGAACCATCTTCAGTGTTTTATTTTTTGCTTTTTCTTGATAATTGTCATCACTGTTCATGTTTATAGGTTTCCCTCCACTGATTTGGACAGCTCAGTGCTGATAGTTTTTCCCATTAGTTTCTTTTTATTGTGACAGTGTGCTTTCTAGTCTTGAAAGCCACCTTAGTACCATTTTGAGGATTTAAATTAAGGTTTTTGGAAAAATAATCTGTGCTGCAGTTCTGTGTAGTAGGAAGAAGTTGGCTCATTCCTCATGGTTAATACATCTTGTACAAATCCAACACAAATTAGCTAAATTGAGTGGCTTCTCTAGATTAATTAAGTTTTAAAGAAAAGGAAGAAGAGCCGTAGATAGTTCAAGCCTGCATTAGAAAGAGAAGGGTTAATGGCCAGGAGGGCAAAATGGAATGGAGTTAAAATGGCGATATGTGGCTTAGTGCGGTAAAATTATCAACTTCAAGGGGCAAAGACTCAGGCTTATTGTGCATGCTGGCTTTATTTTGCTTGTTTTTTGTTCCTTTGGCTTTTTTAATACTGAGCTTTCCTTTTTTATTTTTCTTGTCATCTCTTTATTGTGATTATGTTTTCCTCATCTGTTCATCCTCTATATACAAATGAATGAATAGGATATCACCAAAAGTGGGCAGTTGTGAGCAATGTTCCCTTTAAGCTGTGCGGCCACACAGCGCTCTGGAGCTCCCGTGCAGCTGGCTCACTGGCTTTTAAATGCAAAAAACCCAGCATATACAGATTTTTGAATTGGCTGCGAAGCCCATTAAAGGGGCCAACAAAAAATTAGAGGGAACATTGGCTGTGAGACATTGTGGCTCTAAACCTTGTTTTCAGTAACCTTGTGAATAACCAGATCTCCCCAGACCTGCATTTTACATAATGCCTTGTTCTGGAGAACTCCCGTGCACTTCTTTGAATAATGCTGTGGGATCTTTTACATCGACCTGAACAAGAGGATGGGATCTCTGTTTAATATCTCATCAGAAAGAAGACACTGCCAACAATGCAACCGTCTTTCAGTACTGCACTGAAGTGTCAGCCAAGATTAAGGGCTGAAGTCCCTGGGGTTGGGCTTGAAGCCATAACCTTCCGACTCAGCAGCAGGAGTGCTACCGCTGAGCTAAGGCTGACAATAGAGGAGTGATGTTTAAGCCAGGACTCGTCAAAGGAGTGGGAAATGATCCAGTAGCCATCAGAGTAGCTACTGAATCAAACTCCATTGCTCTCTGGATCAATCACCATACCTCCATTAAACCCTTGGATTGAAATCTGCTGGCTCCTGGTCCATATTCTAGTCATAGTCATAACGGCACAGAAGGAGGCCATTTGGCCCATCAAGTCCGTGCCGGCTCTGTGTAGAGCAATCCAGTCAGTTCCATTCCCCCGCTCTATCCCTGTAGCCCTGCAGGTTTATTTCCGACAAGTGCCTATCCAGTCTCCCCTTGAAAACATTGAGGCCTAGAAATTCAGTTAGGGGCGCCCAGCTCGCCTAGGCGCCGGAATTACCGCTGCGCGCGGAGCCACTTGCGCCAGCGGGATATTCAGTTTCAGCGCCCCAAGTGGAAGCCGGCCGCTAAACAAGGGTTTCGGCGCCCCGCTTGGGGCGCTGAGACTGAATATCGGCGTGCAAAGTGCCGCAGCGCCACCCGCTGCGGCACGGCAGCCTGCGGTACTGCAGGCCTTCCTCTCAGTCTTAAGGGGGAGGTGCCTGCAACAGCGCGATCCCCGCTCGCGAGTGCCGGCAAATGAGCCCGGCACCAAGGAGAAGTGCCGGGCTCTCTGGAAACAGCCGGCAATGCCGCGGGGGGGTGGTGAAGGAGGCCGGGGACGGAGGTGCGGGCAGGGGGACGGAGGTGCGGGCAGGCGGCCGCCGAAAAAGCGGCCGGCCGCACCTCCACCTTAACTCGCCCCACTACCGGCACAGGTAGGCCCCGTGTACCGGTCGCTGTTTGCGGCCGGCGCGGGGGAGGCGGCAGCAACCAAATATGGCCAGCGGGGCGATAGCGGGGCGCTGCGCACACCGATGACGTCATCGGTGGCGGCGCAGCGCTACTGGCTAACGCCGCCATTAGCGCCCCACTAAATATCGCAGTAGGTTTGCACAGTGGCGCAAAAGCCCTCTTTGGGCGCAAACTGGTGGCGCAGGCCACTGAATTTCTAGGCCTGAGTGTCTCCACTTCCACCACTTCCGTCGGTAGCGAGTTCCAGGTCATCACCACTCGCTGCGTAAAAAAGTTTTTCCTCACATCCCCCTTGTATCTCTTGCCCAAAACCTTAAATCTGTGTCCCCATGTCCTTGTACCATCAACTAGTGGGAACAGCCTTTCCCCATCTAGCTTATCCAAACCCGTCATAATCTTGTACACCTCTATCAAATCACCCCTCAACCTCCTTTGCTCTAATGAAAACAAATCCAGCTTCTCCAACCTGTCCTTGTAGCTAAGATCCCCCATCCCTGGAACCATTCTGGTAAATCTCCTCTGCACCCTCTCAAGTGCCTTCACACCCTTCCTAAAGTGTGGTGACCAGACCTGGACACAATACTTCAGTTGTGGCCTAACCAGCGCTTTATAAAGGTTCAGCATAACTTCTCTACTTTTGTACTCAATACCTCTATTTATGAAGCCCAAGATCCCATATGCTTTGCTGACCACTCTCTCAATATGTCCTGCCACCTTTAGGAACCTCTGTCCATGCACACTCTTTAAAACTGTGCCATTAAGTGTATATTGCCTCTCCCTGTTCCTTCTGCCAAAATGCATCACCTCACACTTCTCTGCATTAAATTCCATCTGTCACTTGTCTGTCCATTCTGCTAGCCTTTCTATGTCCTGTTGCAGTCGATTGATATCATCCTCACTGTTTGCCACACCCCCAAGTTTGGTGTCATCAGCAAATTTAGAAATTCTACTCTGTATTCCAATATCCAGGTCATTTTTATATATAAAGCAGTGGCCCCAGCACTGACCCTTGGGGAACACCACTGTCTACCATCCTCCAGTCTGAAAAACAGCCATTTACCACAACTCGTTGTTTTCTGTCCTTAAGCCAATTCCTTATCCAAGCTGCCACTGACCCACCTATTCCATGAGCCTCAATTTTGTTAACCAGCCTTCTATGTGATACTTTGTCAAATGCCTTCCAAAAATCCATGTAGGCAACATCCATTGCATTCCCTTCATCAATCCTCCGTTACTTCATCAAAAAATTCAATTAGATTGCCGATCTGCCTTTTACAAATCCGTGTTGGCTCTCCTTAATTAGCTTAAACCTCTCCAAGTGTCCGTTAATTTTTTCCTTGATTATTGTTTCTAAAACTTTACCCACCACTGATAAACTGACCGGCCTGTAGTTACTAGGATTGTCCTTGCACCCTTTCTTGAACAATGGTGTCACATTTGCCACTTTCCAATCCTCAGGCACCTCCCCCGCATCTAGGGAAGATTAGAAAATTATGGCAAGTCCTTCTGCTGTCTCCTCCCCCAATTCCCCTTTGCAACCTGGGATGCAAGCCATCTGGACCAGGCAACTTATCCACTCTAAGCATACCCAGTCTTTCGAGTACATCTGTCTATCAATTTTCATCCCTTGCATTGCTTCTACCTTTTCCACTTCTATCGATATTTTGTCAGTACCTACCTCCTTAGTAAACACCAATACAAAGTACTCATTGAGTATTCTAGCCTTGCCCTGCACCTCTAAGCATATATCACCTTCTTTGTCTCTAATAGGTCCCACCTCGCCTCTTACTACCCACTTACTGTTTACATGCCGGTAGAAGATTTTTGGGTTCCCTTTTATGTTAACCGCCTTTCTACTCTCTCATTCTCTCTCTCTTTGCCAGTCTTATTTTCATCTTCACTTCCCCTCTCAACTTACTGTATTTGGTCTGGTTCTCCCTTGACGAATTCACCTGACATTCATCATACACCCTCTTTTTTTGTTTCATCATCTTCTCAATCTCCCTCGACATCCAAGGAGCCCTTGCTTTGGTTCCCTTACCCCTCGCTCTTGTTGGAATGTACCTAGCCTGTATTTGGAACATCTCCTCCTTA
The DNA here is from genome assembly GCF_052327205.1 of Somniosus microcephalus. Taxonomy (NCBI): domain Eukaryota; kingdom Metazoa; phylum Chordata; class Chondrichthyes; order Squaliformes; family Somniosidae; genus Somniosus; species Somniosus microcephalus. The sequence continues at coordinate 400,012,673 of NC_140987.1, forward strand.
AAGATCACCCATTGTTCCGTTACAGTTTTTCCTGCCAGCCTTTGGTTCCATTTTACCCTGGCTAGATCCATTTGCATCCCATTGAAGTTAGCCCTATTCCAGTTTAGAAGTTCCACTCTAGATTGTTCCTTGCTCCTCTCCATTGCTAATCTAAATCTTATGATACGATGATCACTCGTACCCAAGTGCTCTCCCACAGACACTTGGTCGACCTGGCCCACTTCTTTTCCAGCACCAGACCCAGCTGTGCCTCCTTCCTAGTTGGGCCAAGAACATACTGGTCAAGGAAATTCTCTTGAACACATTTCAGAAATTCCTCCCCCTTCTTTCCCTTAACCGTAACATTATCCCAATCGATATTTGGGTAATTAAAGTCCCCCAATGTCGCCACTCTATAGTTCTTGCATAACTCTGCGATTTCCCTGCAGATTTGCTCCTCTACTTCCCTCACTTTGGAGGCCTGTAGAATACCCTCAATAGTGTGATCATACCCTTTTTGCTCCTCAACTCTAACCAAATGCATTCTGTCTTTATCCCCTCAAGAACATCCTCCCTTTCCAACACTACAGTGTCTTCCTTAATCAGCACTGCCACCCCACCTCCCTTTTTTCCTTCCCTATCTTTTCTGAACACCTTGTACCCTTGAATATTAAGTGCCCAGCCCTCGCCGTTTTTAAGCCACGTTTCCGTTATTGCCACATCATATTGCCACACGGCTAATTGTGCTTGTAGCTCACCAACCTCATTCACCACGTTTACGTACATGCATTCTAAACCCATTTTTGAATTTTTTGTAATTTTTCTTAGTCTGCTCCTATTTAATATGGTACTACTTCTGCCTCCAGCACTATCTTCCCCTCCAGTACCATCCAACACACTCACTCTTCCATGCACCCCATTCCTCCCCTCCACTCCGACATGCTGGTGCCCATCTTCCTGCCAAGCTAGCTTAAACCCTCCCCAACATAAACCTCCCCGCGAGGATATTGGTCCCGGGCTCTGTTGAGATGTAACCCGTCCAGCTTGTACAGGTCCCACTTTCCCCAGAAATGGTCCCGATGCCTCAGGAATCTAAAGCCCTCCCTCCTGCACCATCTCTTCAGCCACGCATTCATCTGTTCTATCCTCCTATTCCTGCACTCACTAGCACGTGGCACCAGGAGTAATCCGGAGATTACTACCTTTGAGGTCCTGCTTTTTAATCTCTTTCCTAGTTCCCTATAGTCTGTCTGCAGGACCTCATCCCTCTTTCTGCCTATGTCGTTGGTACCGATATGGACAACGACCTCTGGCTGTTCACCCTCCCCCCTCAGAGTATCCTGACATCCTTGACCCTGGCACAAGGGAGGCAACATACCACCCTGGAGCCACATCTGCGTCCACAGAAACGCCTATCTGTTCCCCTAACCAATGAATCCCCTATCACTATTGCTCTTCCACTCTTCTTCTCTCCCCCCGCCCCTGTGCAGCTGAAACACCCGTGGTGCCGTGGCCTTGGCTCTGGCTGCTCTCCCCAAAGGAGCCATCACCTTTACCAGTTTCCAGCACTGTGAACCAGTTAGCAATCGAGATGCACTCTGGGGATTCCTGCCCTACCTGCCTGGTCTTCCTTCTCTGTCTGGTGGTCACCCATTCCCTCTCTGCCTGCACATTCTGAGGCTGCGGGGTGACCACTTCTAGAAACGTGCTTTCCAAGTATTTCTCAGCCTCGCGGATGCACTGTAGTGACTCCAGCTGCTGCTCAAGCTCCGAAACCCGGAGCTCGAGTTGCTGCAGTTGACGACACTTCCTGCATACGTGGTCGTCCAGGATATCCCACATGGCACAGGATGTGCAAATGATGGGACTGAGCTGCCCTGCCATGCTTCTATTTACCAGACTATGGAGGTAATTTAATAGAAATAAACTTAACAAGAAACACTCAACGGCTACCCACCAATCAGTTCCTCCCTCTCTTAGACCAGCTATGAACTACTTAGCAGAAATATACTGAAAACAGAACAGAAACAACTTACCACAAATACCCAATACTCACCTCTCAGCTCCCGTGTGCCAGCGACACCTTTGAATTCTAATGGACTCGGATCTTGCAGAATTGAATCCAAGGGTCCAATGGCGATCGATCCAGGAAGTAATGGAGTTTGGTTCAATAACCTAGCAAAGGAATGGAGTTGAACCAGAGAAACAGTGGAGGAGAGCAGAGTAATGGCCAGGAAACCAGGAGTGAGGGCTAGCCCAGGAACCAGTGGAAGTGCAAAGCACAGCCCAGGAAATCAGTGGAGCAGCCCAAGAGCCATCAGAGCAGTGGAGTTCAGCCCAGAAGCCAGTGGAGTTCAACCCAGGAAGTAACTTTGGGTGAAAGAGTCTTACCTTTTTGATGGTAGGCAGACATCCGTAAAGGGTCCAGTAGCAGAGCAGCAGAGGAATCCAGAAGTTCAGATGAAAGCAGAGCCTCAGCAGTGAAAGCAGAATTCAGGTGAAGGACAGAGTAGGTTGGGGGGTGGGCAGTGTGGGTTGGAGTAAAATTTCAGTCCATCCTCGCAGTAAAAAGGTTTTAAAATCGCAAACTTGGTATCACTACTTCCTGACTGATCTCGGTCTCTCGTTTTCTCAATCTTGGTGATGTCCTGTACTTTGGGCTCTCATTTAAACTTGGGATAAAACAAACTGAACAAAAATCTCTGAAGTGGAAATAAAGAAAATATTTTATGAGCTTTAATTTAAGGATTCTTTGCTTTGCTTAACAGGCATTTGAAAACAACCTCTTTCGCTGTCCGATATACCTACACAAGATGCCAGAAACTGATTTTCTGATTATCCGAACTCGCCAGGGATACCATGTTAGAGAGTTGGTTGATATTTTTGTTGTAGGCCAGCAATGCCCACTGTATGAAGTGCCTGGTCCAAACTCGAAGCGTGCCAACACACACGTGCGAGACTTTCTTCAGGTACGCATACTGTTTATGGCTGAGTTAATTTGTAAATTCACGCCTTTAAAGGATTCGATGTATAATAGTTATTTACTTTTCTGAAGGTGTTTATTTATCGCCTTTTCTGGAAAAGTAAGGATCGCCCACGCCGAATCCGCATGGAGGACATAAAGAAGGCATTTCCTTCCCACTCTGAGAGCAGCATCAGGAAACGATTAAAACTCTGTGCAGACTTCAAGCGAACAGGTATAAGGTCTTGAATGTACACACAATGGCAGGACAATGATGAGCACGTGCATCCACTTGTGTGACTGCAGCACTGCATGGCTAGTCCATTTTATTATTGCAGTAATGCAAGGCCAAGCTGTTGTGTTACTGCAGTAATAGAAAGCACCTTTGTAATGTTAATTCAGTAATGTGAGGCTTGCTGCCACGTTACTGCAGTGTTGCAAGTCTTAACGCCCATGTAACTACCGTAGTATATGTCTTTTCTGTTGTGTTACCGCAGAAATGTACAGCATCCACCTGCCTGTGCACGCTAATTATGTTTCTTTAATCTGCTTCAAAAGGGATGGATTCAAACTGGTGGGTGCTAAAACCAGACTTCAGATTACCCACAGAGGAAGAGATTCGAGCCATGGTATCTCCAGAGCAGTGCTGTGCATATTACAGCATGTTGGCAGCAGAGCAGCGTTTAAAGGTGAGGTGGAATATTGCATTCTTGATGAAGTCCCATTGAGTGTGCCTTTAGAAGTTTCAGCATTAGCCAGATTATATTGTAAATTCTAATAGTGTTAGGATTACAGTGAGCAATGTTTTGTGCACAGTTTGCAGAATAAAAATATATTCTGGAGCAGATTGAACAGTACCTTGTATATTACTTATACCAACTTATATCAGAGACTCCATCTGTACAGTAATAAAAGTTTGCACTGGCTTAGTTCACTTAACATTAAACTGAAATTAATATTTGTAGGGGAAATCTGAGTCCTACTCTTCCACATTTAAGTATATTAGGACCCAGTGTGCTTCCAATTAGTGTTTAATCACAACACATTGAGTCTCCAGTTATACTTCAAAAAACATTCATTCCAATTCAAAAAACAGCTGCTGTGAGGATGGCATTTTAGGACAGACTTGGCTGATTTCTGAATTGGGATCGATGATGCGGGCTGGTTTTCTCGATTGATCTGAAACTGATTGATACTTCAGTCTGATCTCTGGATTCGTGTCTAAAGTTAACTCTTTTAACTGAACTGCTCTGAAGATTGAGCGTGACAGGATTGCAAAGTGATAGGAACTTGTAACGAGCTGACTGTGCCAGTCCTGTGCTGCGCTTCAGCTTCTTGAGTGCTTGATTGTGGCAAAGTCAGTACAGAAATCTATGAATCAGCTGTGGTTTTGTCCTTACAATGCTTAAAATTTCTGCGGCTGTTTAATTCATTTGGCCAAAATCTATTTCTTGTAATTTTGTTTTCTGGCCTTAGAGCCAGCTTTTGTGTCTGTTCAGTCTCTATATTCAGCTCCTGAGACAGTGTATGGCAAAGCTTTTTGTTATAAAAAATTCACTACTTAATTGAAAGATTCACTGCTGATAGCTGATTGAAGTTAGGGTTTTTTGAGACCATATGGTTTGTGCTGCAGACCATTTATATAAAGATGGTTGTTTGCAATTTGTTTCCATTAAAGAATTTGAAAAGTGGTCCAGTAACACTGAACCAAATGCTGGGTCGGCACCATTTGCTATGATCCAAATAGTCAGAAGATTCTGCCCACTTAAATATGCCCAAAATGCTGCTAGTAATATTGGTATACCTGACAGTCTCTGATTTCGGGGCGAGATGATAATTATTTTTAGAAATGCTTATGTTGTTTCCTTAACAAATGAATTTCAGTTAGCTGGAATCTGAGCTCCGATGTTCCAGTATATAGCAGCCAGGCCACCCAGGTAAAGCACACTGCTCCAATGGAAAGAGCCTAAGTTCTGTTATTTGTAGCATAAATTTCTGTTTGCAAGTAATCATCATATTGTATCCAAGAAGCTTATCCATCATTGAGAGTTGATTCTTTAAACAGTGCAAAGTTAATTATGTTCACTACTTTATTTGCAGGATGCTGGGTATGGTGAAAAATCATTCTTTGCACCAGAGGAGGAGAATGAAGAAGAATTTCAGATGAAGATTGATGACGAGGTAACAAGAAGGAAACTGTCTCTCTACTCCTGAGTAAAAACCCCAGCTCTTAAGTTATTATAATCATGCACTTGGCAATGCATATGTTGGAACACTGATTTAATGTCACTAGAGCATGAAGCTCTGTTTTCCATCATTAGACCCTTGATTCAGTTTCTACTGTGTTTTCATTTCACTGGATTTATATTCATATTATACAATACATGTCATCAAAAATCCAAGGGCATCTTTTAACTCTTTCCACCCTTACCCAGCAGTATGAAGTAACAGCGAGTCCATTTTTAATAGCCAAAGATTCTGGCATAATTTAAAGAACATCTAACCCTGTTTACAACGCCAGTATCCTGCGTCAATTCACCTATCCATTTTTTTGGTTTTTTTTGTTTGTTTATGGGATCTGGGCGTCGCTGGCAAGGCCAGCATTTATTGCCCATCCCTAGTTGCCCTTGAGATGGTGGCGGTGAGCCGCTGCCTTGAACCGCTGCAGTCCATGTGGTGATGGTACTCCCACAGTGCTGTTAGGGAGGGAGTTTCAGGATTTTGACCCAGCGACGATGAAGGATCTGCGATATATTTCTAAGTCAGGATGGTGTGTGATTTGGAGGGGAACTTGGAGGTGGTGGTGTTCCCATGCGCCTGCTGCCCTTGTCCTTCTAGGTGGAAGAGGTTGTGGGTTTGGGAGGTGCTGCCAAAGAAGCCTTGGCGAGTTGCTGCAGTGCATCTTGTAAATGGTACACAATGCAGCCATGGTACGCCGGTGGTGGAGGGAGTGGATGTTTAAGGTGGTGGATGAGGTGCTATTCAAGCAGGCTGCATTGTCCTGGATGGTGTCGAGCTTCTAGAGTGTTGTTGGAACTGCACTCATCCAGGCAAGTGGAGAGTATTCCATCACACTCCTAACTTGTGCCTTGTAGATGGTGGAAATGCTTTGTGGAGTCAGGAGGTGAGACACTCGCCGCAGAATACCTAGCCTCTGACCTGCTCTTGTTGCCACAGTATTTATGTGGCTGGTCCAGTTAAGTTTCTGGTTAATGGTGACTCCCCAGGATGTTGATCGTGGGGGATTTGGCGATAGTAATGCCATTGAATGTCAAGGGGAGGTGGTTCAACTCTTGCTTGTTGGAGATAGTCATTGCCTGGCACTTCTGTGGCGCGAATGTTATCTTGTTCTAATCTCCGCATTGGAAACCATTTGCAGTGTTTATGATCCAGATTACCAATAAGTGTGAAAGGAATTCTAGGACACTGAATTTAACATTTTTAGTTCCACAGATAAATTTAACCTGGTCACCATTGGACTCTGGGGAATTCTGGGTAAAACTGGATTTTTCATGGATTGTTGTTCATGGTAGAAGAGTGTGTAATTGTTAACCCTGGGATGGCTATAGCTCTTATTACTTGACCAAGTCCATGTTCTAACTACTTTTATTTTATCTCTCTCTTTCTTAGGTCAGGACAGCACCCTGGAATACCACACGAGCATTCATCGCTGCAATGAAGGGCAAATGTCTACTAGAGGTTACTGGGGTTGCTGACCCTACTGGCTGTGGTGAAGGGTTTTCCTATGTCAAGGTTCCCAACAAACCACAGCAGCAAAAGGTAATCCATCGGAGTCTGAATAATAGCCTTGTATTTCTGCTGTCTGTTTGTTTACAACACTGGAAACTATGTCTACCAGTCCACTCATTACCCATTTAACTCTAGTCTTCATACTGGCAGCCATTTGCAGCATCAATGAATGCTCTTAATACATGGAATATGTCTGAAGTGCTTACCTCCTCACTCATTCACTTTATCTACACAGTATCAAAGTGGATGTTTTACTTCTGTTTGGCACCAGCGATAATTACTTGGGTGAGATCATCATTAATATAATTTAATCATAGCAATGACTACTGAGTCAGGTACGTGCAGAAACAAAGAACGTACGTTAACTTCAAGCATTAACGTTTGGGTGTTTATGACTGAAATCAAGTGTTTTTTGGGGCAGGGCAATCGGTGATATCCACACAAATGTTTTATGGTAGGTGCTTTTTGGGTGGTACCTGCAAACAATTTTGTTTCCCACATTGATCTACAATTTTCAGCACTGCAAGCTATTAACTGAACTTTTTGATTGTGAACTGAGAATGAAAGTGTGGCGATTACTATAGGATCAATGAGCACTTGCACACACAGTCCAGCCTTTGGGCTAGATGTGGATGCTAGTTGTAACTGTGCTAGTTGGTAACATTCAGTACCAGCATATTAGACTGCATGAGTTGAGCTCAGTGCCATTAGCTGAAAGTGGCACCTATCTTCATGGTCTGGATCCAAGTATTTTCATGAAGCTGTTGACCCATGCTGTGGAGGTTCGCTAGTATTAACATCAAGACAAGCATGGTGAGCGGCTTGTACTCCTGGTACAAATACCTTATGGAATGGAATACAGACCTCCAGAGAATTTGGGAAACGAGATGTGTGTCTTTAGCTAACATCTGCTTGGCATGTAAGCAGGCTTAGGCGATGGCCATCAGTGAAGGTCTCTTAAACCCATCGCTACTATAGCATATGAACAAGTAAGAAGAACGCTCTACAGAATTGGGATTCGTGTTAGAAATTCTGTGCAGAATCTCGCTGTGAACACCTAGGCCTCAATTTTCATTGGGCCGTGAGGTGGGCTTTGATGCAGGCAGGGGGTTAAAATCGCAAAACCTGGGGGTTAGCACCCCCCCCCCCCCCGGCCTGGTTCCCGCCTCCACGCCATTTTAACCTAGGTGTGTCTGATTGACCCGATTCAGTCCCGCCTGCAACAGGTGGGACTAGTCTTGCCCTTAAACAGCACTAATTAGCCTTCATAATCCCATTTTAACCCTTTTACCATGTAAAACACGCCTGGTGGGGATCACGCCTGTGAAACCTGGCGTGAACACTATTGGCTTGTTGACAATCAGCTGCAGGGCCAACATTAAAGAGGATATTTGATCAGTCATCATTTGCAGGTGGCAGGACTTTGTTGTCTCAGGTCTGGGGGAACTTTTACCAGGCCTAGCCACACCTGTGGAAGGTTGGAGCCTCACACACATCTCCAGTGTGACCTCCTGGGAAACCCCTCTCGCCACCCTCATTCAGCGCTTCCTCAACGGAGTCATACACCAGAAGCATGGGAGCCATTTATTTCCTTCCCTTCTGGGCATTAGATGAGCTCGAACACCAGCCGCTGCACCAGCAGAACCAGGAACAACAGCAGCAGCAACAGGAGCGCCAGGCTGCTGCTCACCCACCTGAAGCTGCACAGGCCAGAAGGGGCCAGCGCTTGAAAGTAGCTTGAGAGCATCTTGCTGCACATCAGGGGGCCATGGGGACCCGTATCTGCACTGACAGTCCTACTCAGAAGGACTTCCATGAAGGCCTGGTTTCTCTGTTCAATAGATGCCCATCGCTCCTCAAGAGATGTCATTCTATTATGAGCACTCACCATATTTTCCATACCCTGGCGACTTATCTCCTCCATGGAGGTTGCCATCCTTTCCATGGTGATGCGTTCATGCGCCAATGACTCCACAAAGGCTCTGCTCATGTTCGCTATGGACTCCTCCATTCGCTCCACACTCACATCGACCCTGGAGACAAAAAGACAAAACCTGCCAGAGACTCCTGCATCTGTTCCTGGAGTTCCAGCCCCGCTGATCTTATGGATGGACCCAGAGGCAGAGGGTCGACATGCAGCTGAGCCGAGCTGGTAGAGTCCTGCACCCTCCGACTAGCACTCTCCACTGCTGTCCCTGTCTCCACAATCTGCTGATGCTCACTTGTGAGCTGTGATACACCAGGTGACAACACTACTCTATGTCCCGAAGGTCCCACCGAGGTGTGAGTGTCTGCGCTGGTGCTGGGTGCGCTGAATTCTGCTGACACTGCGCCCTCAGAGGTTGCAGATTCCTCTGAGGAGTCTGGAAGCTCAGGCTCTTCCTCCTGGACAGTGGGGACGGGGGCTGTCGATGGTCCTGTGGGGGAGTGAAGGAAAGAGTTAGAGATGTGAGGTCAAGGCTACATGCACATTGCATATTGCAGATGATCATAGGTCCATCTGTTATAGCTTCAGAATCATTATCAGCGACTCATGCAATGTCAATGAGAGAGATGGAAAACTATTCTGTCACCAGCTTGCTGTGATGCACCTGTCTGTCCGTCCCCCACTTGCGCCTCATCCTCCAGTCCCACGATCTCCAGGATCGCCTCCTCTCAGGGGGTGAGGTGGGCTACTGATGGTGGCCCTCCTCCTGTCCTCACTTGTTCTCTTTTATTGTGAGCTCTCTTTTTCTGCACTGCAACCACATTCTTCGTGTGAGCCCCAAGGCGTTGACTTGACCTGCCACCTGTAGCCACACAGCCTTGGTCTGTCTGGGAGGCCTCTTCCTCCCTGAAGAAGGGAAGAGGACCTCCCTGTGGGCCCTAGCACCATCCAGTAATGCCTGGAGTGAAGCCTCATCAAATTTGGGGGCAGATCTGGCCATGGCTCCTGCAGGCTCCTGTGCCATCCTAATGGTGAAGTTTGGGAGCCTGCAGAGGAAGCAAGGCTTGCTGTGGACCTTAGAAGCAGCAGCAATGATGACGTCATATTCTGCGACTTTCTGACTGGAAATACTCAATTGCCAAGGCTTCCCACACGCTGGAAATCAATTGGCCAATTGAGTTAAAATTGCATCAGTCTCACAGACCCATTTAGAATCGTGTCAGAATCGTTAAATTCGGGGAACCCGCCAATTCCCCGCACCTGAGTTAAAATCGACCCCCTAGAGTAGGGACAAGGTCTAATGATTTGATCTCGCCAAAAATATGAACCTTTTTTTTCTATTTTAAGTGCCGAAGGACCGGCTGGTGCCTTTCCAGAATTTTCTGTTTTTATGTTTGAGACTACAGGAAACTTTGAGCTATCCGGAAGTTGAATGTCCGGCAACTTTGATCTAACGGCAGAAATCAGCAGCCGTTTTGGTTAGGTGTTTTTTTTTCTCCTAGCATTCTTTTCACAGGCAGGCTCTGGAAAGCGTCTTTGTCGCTTAGCAACAGCTTCAGAGACGCTTCCAAGCTACTGGGCCGAGTGTTTACAAGCTGTTGCTGAGCAACAGTGTTTGTGGTCAGTCTCTGTATCTTAGCAACAGCTTCAGAGATGCTTCCAAGCCAGGGTCCGAGTGTTTACAAGCTGTTGCTGAGCAACAGTGTTTGTGGTCAGATACTGTGATGAAAAGCTCCTATCTGATAACATTGATGCTGGTCTATCCGGAGCTTTTAAAAAAACGGCAGTAGCTCGGTCCCATGGGTGCCGGATAGCACAAAGTTTCCTGTATTAACAATCCCATGGAATTTTATGTACTTTTCTTTGACAATAAATGTTGACCCTTTCATTAGTCTCTGTATTTGCAAATTGATTTAAGTTGCTTCATTAAATCAAAAAATTTAGAAAACCAATTTTGAATTTAATTTCCAGGATGACAACCAGCCCCAACCTGTGAAGAAGACGGTGACGGGAACAGACGCTGACCTGCGACGCCTGTCTCTGAAAAATGCCAAACAGCTCCTTCGGAAGTTTGGAGTACCAGAGGAAGAGGCAAGTTGTTGCCCTGTCCAATTTTACCAGCAATAAGCCCTTTACTGGTCTGTTCTGGAGCAAAATGTGGGATTGACTTCCATTTTAACAGGAACCTTTTTAGAATTCAGATTTATTTGATAAATTTTATTTGTTTTTAGTTATAAATCAGCACAATGATGTAAAATGTTGCACAAGTTTATACAGCAAACATCACAAAGCTGGCACATTCAGTTAAAACTCTGATGTTTCTATTCATTTTATAACAGATTAAAAAGCTCTCTCGATGGGAAGTTATTGACGTTGTGCGTACAATGTCAACGGAGCAGGCCCGGTCTGGAGATACTCCCATGAGCAAATTTGCCCGTGGTTCACGTTTTTCAGTTGCTGAACATCAGGAGAGATATAAAGAGGAGTGTCAGCGAATTTTTGACCTTCAGAACAAGTAAGTAAGATTGTTCCTAGCAATTATAACTTCACTATGACCTTCCATCAAGCACCAGGCTCATATCAGTATTGCAATCCACCAAAGCCCCTCTTTTGAAACTCCATACTTGTAGAAACTTACCTCCCTTGGAAAGCCACACCAGTGGAACTCTCAGAATTCCACACCAATAGAGGTATTAGAATGGAATTAAAATTAATTTAATAAGACATATTTTTAAAAACATTGTTCATTTGTCAGTCAGCATTATTGTCTGGTAGGGTTGATGGTGCTAAGTGTTGGCTAATTATAGTTGTTCTCGTCCGTGTCCCACACCTGTTGATATTTTAACACTGACCAATGCACAATATTAGTCCTTATAATTTAAATACACCATATCTTCCTCTTGTCAAGAAAAAGGATTCAAGCGATGATAACCAATTGCAGTCAAGCTGTTTCGATTTGGTGCAGCCACGGTGGAATTCAGACAGGTGTCTCCTCAAAATGCAACACTTCAACCAGTTATTTGGTTTTTTTGTTTACACCCATGGGACTAGCTTCAAAAATTGACCACCATTCTGAGTGAGAAAATAATACACCAGGTGAATTACTCCCCGACAGTTTTGTAGATCTCACGGCCCAGCCCACCATGCTAGATGAAGCTCAGCTTAAAAGATGTCAAAAAACAGTCATGTATCAGCACTGAGCCATGTGCCTGATCCTGTCACACCTAGCTGTAGCTTGGGCTGCACCAGAGCCACCAGTATCACCTGGAGATTCAGTTCTGTGCTGGCTGGTAACGCAATGTATGCTCTGATAGTTGCCCTGATGGACAGCTTGGTTGAATCCATTCTCTTGCCCATTTTGTGCCAATGCTGACAGAGTGGTTACCCTGACCCAGATGAGCCCATTGCATTCGGTTGCATTGGAGTGCTAGTTTACTTTGTCACCCTTTACATCAGGGAACTTCCCATGAGGTCTTGAAACCCAATCTCAGGTAGTCCTTTTTTCAGGGTGGCCATGGAGATCATCTTGATCCTTGCTAATTTCATATGATCTGCGTGCCCCTGTCTCTCCATTTCTGCCCTTTCTGCACTCCATACAGCTCCAGGGAGAGGTTCAGATCTCTAGGCTGTGAACATGAGGGGAAGGTCCGAGTCTTTCTGTCGCACTTCTACTTGCATGGCCTGAGTCTATTGATCATTTGACATTCTCAGCAGTTTGATCAGAAAACTTATAGGTGTTCTAGTTGTCATTGTCCTCACTGTGGAGTCTTGGTCCACAATTTCCCTGCCTATTCCACCATAAGGGACTGCCTGGAATTGGCTTGGCTTCCAGCTGGTGAATCGAAGGAGATGTCTCTGAAGAAATTAAAACAATTATGATATGCTGGATGATACCCCTTCTGATCAAAGAACCAAAGCTTTTGATGGTTTCAACTTGTAGGATGACCCAGAATCAACTTGGGGTTTTAAGTCTCGGCTGACTTGCTACACTTGTCCAGTTCTCTGATTCAGCCGTTGTGTTCCAAGTGCTGTCCAAGTATGGCAAGGCCATCACCTAGTCGACCAAACCTGATCTCTGATTGTGACGCCAAACTATTAAATTTTTGACAAAAGCAAATTACTGCAGATGCTGGAAATCTGAAATTAAAACAGAAAATGCTGGAAGCACTCAGCAGATCAGGCATCATCTGTGGAGCGAGAAACAGAGTTAATGTTTCAGGTCGATGACCTTTCATCAGAAAACGTCAACTCTGTTTCTCTCTCCACAGATGCAGCCTAACCTGCTGAGTATTACCAGCATTTTCTGTTTTTATTGAACTCTTCAGTTATCTGTGTTTTCCTAGAGAATTTGGCTCAGGTTGCATTGCTTGCCAATAGATTCACTGGGCTGGGTTTGCATAGAATTTTACAGCACAGAAAATGTGTGCCCTGGACTTGGGTTACTCAACAGCAGACCTTTTGCATTGCTAGAAAATCAGCTACTAACATTTGTTTGCTCAAGGACTGCACACAAGTCCGCTTGAAGTCTGTTTTATTTTTCTGAGAAACATATTTCTATTTGTGCCTCTTCCATTTCACTTAATACCCAAGAAAGTTCCCAGGAAGTACGGGTGGTTCAGGTTCCCCGCTCAACTCTCCCTAGTTCCTGAGTTGGTGGTTAAGTTACGGAGTTTATGGTGGGGACCAACCCATTGTGTTTGGTTCCCTGCCACAAACTCCGTTCCCTAGATACCGACTCCATCCCTCTCCCTAGCATCTGTCTGAGGCTGAACCAGACTGTTCGCAACCTTCGATCCTAAAATGAGCTTCGACCACGTATCCGCACCATAACTAAGACCGCCTATTTCCACCTCTGTAACATCGCCTGTTTCCGCTGCTGCTGAAACCCTCATCCATGCCTTTGCTACCTCTAGACTTGACTATTCCAACGCACCCCTGACTGGCCTCCCACATTCTACCCTATGTAAATTTGAGGTCATCCAAAACTCGGCTGCCTGTGTCCTAACTTACACCAAGTCCCGTTCACCCTTTACCCCTGTGCTCGCTGACCTACATTGGCTCCCGGTTAAGCAACGCTTCAATTTTAAAAATTCTCATCCTTGTTTTCAAATCTCTCCATGACCTCGCCCCTCCCTATCTCTGTAATCTCCTCCAGCTCCACAACTCCCTGAGATATCGGCACTCCTCTAATTCTGGATTCTTGAGCATCCCTGATTTTAATCGCTCAACCATTGGTGGCCGTGCCTTCAGCATCCTAGGCCCTAAGCTCTGGAATTCCCTCCATAAACTGCTCCGCTTCACTATCTCTCTTTAGGACGTTCCTTAAAACCTACCTCTTTGACCAAGCTTTTGGTCATTTGCCCTAATTTCTCCTTATGTGGCTCGGTGTAAAATTTTGTTTTATGACATTCCTGTGAAGCGCCGTGGGACGTTTTACTACATTAAAGGTGCTATATAAATATAAATTATTGTTCCAACTCTGAAAAGTAATTCCATCTGTTCCATAGCTGCTTCTGGGGCATCATGCAATAGGTATCCATTGATGTGCATGTAAAACCACCACATGGAGTAATATGCATACATTTATTAAACACTGCTGCTTGCACTTTAGATCTCTGACTTGATTGGTGGAGTTTATGGCCCTTTACCCATGCCCGAGGTGTGGTGGATTCTGAATGAAGAAGAATGATTACTTAAATTGTAGGGTTGTGTTCATTTTTCAGCATGCTCCTATGTGGCCACTCCTTGGGCCTCATGGGGAGCTCTCCCTTTTGTTTGTATGCTTTATGTAGAAGGTTGAAAGGAACTGTTGCTCCATTGTGTGTCAGAGTCTTTTATGCAGCATGGAGGTAGACTGGTGCCGTGTAGGATGGCGCTACCCAATATCAACATATGCACCTCAAAAATATCACGCGAGTGCCATCTACCAACAGATTTTTTCCAAGAATAACTGATTAGTTAGTTCAGCTCCCAACTGTGTTACAATACATTTTCATGTTCACACCAAAGAAGAGATGTGGCTGATGTCCAGTGTCAGTATCATCATTGGGCTGAATTCCAAGCTAGTTGAAGATTGCATTGTTTTATAATTCTGTTGGTGCATTCAAAACTGAAAAAAAATTATTTTCACACAATTGACAAGTGTAATTCCAGAGAGTGTCGAATTGCTTTGTTCACTTTCAGGGTCCTGTCTTCAACAGAGGTTCTCTCTACAGACACAGACAGCAGCTCAGCAGAAGATAGTGATTTTGAGGAAATGGGAAAAAATATTGAAAACATGTTACAGAATAAGAAAACAAGCTCACAACTTTCACGTGAGCGTGAGGAGCAGGAGCGCAAGGAACTGCAGAGGATGTTAATGGGAGAGGAAATTGGAAATGATAAGGACCGTGACAAAAAGGAGAAGAAAGACAGGAAAGGTTCATGTGAGTGACGCTTGCTCGGTATTGCTGCAGGAGAGGCATCATTTTACTGACTGCTCGGTAAGATTTAGCTGCTGCTATGTGTGGGCTGGTGCTGCAGGAAGAGGGGCTGTAGCCGAGTGCTGCAGAAATTGGGCCAAAGGTGGGTGTTGCAGGATGTCAATCTGAGGGTTGGTGATGAAGCTGGGTATGGCAAATTAAGCTCCGAGGGAGTCAAAGTGTAAATGTTGATTGAACCTAGGTAGTTTGTGTTAAGTTTCTTGACTGAAAATGCACAACAATCTCTAACTATGCTACTCAAAATGCTCCTCCAGAATGCACTGAGTACTAAATATTCGAGGCAGGAGAGCAGAATTGTGAAGTCACTAGATTTTTTGTGGCGTAGAATACAAGTTATATAAATTACTGGATTTTTTTTAACCATTCAGTACATTAAAGTTTGGTGTAATCGACAGAAGTGCTTGCTGTTGGGCAAAACGCTGAGCTTTGCACCAAGGAAGTGGTTAAACTGTAGGAATGTCTGTATCGTTGACTGAAATGTGGTTGAAGGTGCACCATAAGAATAATAAGAAAAGATCACAGATATTGAAATCCTTCTGTGATCTTCTATAGTCTCGAGCAGTGATGCTCGTTATTTCATCTGTGTTCTCCCTTGTGACAAAACAAGATCCAGCACTCGAGCATAACCCCCATTGCCGTCCTGATTGAGATCAGCTAATTCAACACAAACCGTGATCAAGTTTGAGACGTTGTGGTCTGTGTGGCTCAGCTACTCCCTATCTTTACTAACTGGGGCATTGGAGAGTTTCATTTCACAGCAATTTTTGTTTGGTTTCATTTTATTTTCCACTAGCTGAAGTGCCCGGCGGTGCCGAGGCTTTTTCGAGGGCATGTTGTTGTTGGAAGAGAGAGAGAGAGCGACTGGGGGGAAGAGAGAGAGCGACTGGGGGGAAGAGAGAGAGCGACTGGGGGGAAGAGAGAGAGCGACTGGGGGGAAGAGAGGGAGGGGAGGGGTGGGGGGAAGAGAGGGAGGGGAGGGGGGAGGGCGGGGAAGGGAGGGCAGGGGGAGGGGAGGGGGGGAAGGGAGGGCAGGGGAGGGGAAGGGAGGGAGGGGAAGGGAGGGCGGGGGGGAGGGGGAGGGAGGGCGGGGGGGAGGAAGGGAGGGAGGGAGGGCAGGGGGGGAGGAAGGGAGGGAGGGAGGGCAGGGGGGGAGGGAGGGCGGGGGGGAGGGGGAGGGAGGGCGGGGGGGAGGAAGGGAGGGGGGGAGGGAGGGCGGGGGAGGGGAGGGGGGAGGGAGGGCGGGGGAGGGGAGGGGGGATGGAGGGCGGGGGGGAGGGAGGGCGACGGGCGCCCCCCCCCCCCCCCCGAGGGTCGCCCCCCCCCCCCCCCCCCCCCCGGAGGTGAAGACCGCTGATTGCGCGCGCAGCAGGAGCTGAGACGCGGCGTCTCTCTCGGCCGGCGGGCCCGGTTGCCAGGGCAACCGTGACGCTGACCAAGCCAGAGAGACGCCGCGTCTCAGCTGCTCCTGCTGCGCGCGCGGCCCCCCGCCCCCCCCGCCGAGGGTCGCGGCCGCCCCCCCCTCCCCCCCGAGGTGAAGACCGCCGATTGCGCCCGTTGCCAGGGTAACGCTGGACGCTCAGCAAGCCCCGGCAGAGAGAGACGTCTCAGCTCCTGCTGCGCGCGCACCCTAGCGGCGATGGGTTAAGGCTCGGCCCTCCAGCCTTCGAGTGGGGCCGGGAGGTGCCTAGCTCGGGTGTGGGTGCGGAGGAGACGCCGAGGCTTCTAGGCCTACCTGGAAAAACGGGGAAAGGTAGGAAAATTAATGAGATTAGATAAGTTAATTACTTTCTAAATCATTTTTTTTAAAAACAATATGTGTTTTAAAAGCAACGTTTTTTTTTAAGACGCAGAAAGCGGGGAAAAGAAAGGAAAAGTTTGGAATCAAGATGGCGGCGACTCACCTCGGTTCAGAACGATAAAGCCCGGCCACACGCGCACCGATTGGCCCGGCGGCACACGCCAGCAACCCGGCGTACGATTGGTCGAGCTCGAGGTCACTTTGTCGCTAATGAGCGGATAATGAGATGCTAATGAGCGGAATGTTGAAGGTTTTTGGGATACCGCGGGCGCAATTTTAGCCCGGCCGAAACGTAAATACGCTTAAAACCGTCTCGGAAGCGTAAGCTTTCTTTGGAGGTAACGCACGCGTAGGTACGCCCTGTAACTTTCGAGTGCATACCCGCAACGCACACGCGATGACAGACAGATAGACAGACAGATAGACAGACAGAATGACAGAAGTACCGATTTATATATATAGATGGGGATAAACACATTAAATTATTAACTACTGCAGCCAGTTTACTCAATCACATAGGTATTTCTCAAATTGGAAACCACTGAGAGATCAAGTGTGCCTTCAAGCCTTGGATTGCTTGGGCAAGATGGATCTACCTGTTCAAGCACAATAGCCACAACGTCGCTCATCACTGACCTTGAAGAAAGCTACCCACAAAGATCTAGCGATCTCTGTGGCATGAATTTAGCCTCTCCCGACCTTTGTTTGATTCTGGCTCCAAGTTAAGGGGATCTCCAGCGTCCAGCAACAGTGATGTCATCAAGCTGGCTAAGCAGCCATTCACATTGAAGAATTCTCACAGACAACAAACCAGGAAGTAAAATGCACTGATTTTCCTTCACTTAATCATTTTACAGAGAGCAAAATAAAGATTGGGACATACACATGGGATTAAGGTAGAAGCTGAAATATCATAAACTTAAAAAAAAAAAAAATTAGAATAAAAACCATGCAATTTTTATCATGATGGAAAAATTTGACATTCCACAAATATAATCATTAGTTTTTCAGGGCCAGAATGGTTGTTCCGCAATCAGTACGCCTTTAAAGACCCAGTCACACTTCTTTCAACAAGTCTTAACATTTTCGGGGATTTTTAACAGCAGTATTCAGAGTAAAAGGGGAAGTTTTTGTCAGTTCTGTGTGATTTGAATTGATTGCGGGCTCCGGAGAGTTCCACCGCACAGCCTGTGGAGGAGCAGGGAATGACTGACAGCAGCTTGATTTCCGCGTTTATCTGCGCATGTGCGGACTCCAGAAGTTGCTGTCAGTTTCAGAGGAGTAATGACGGCAAACGCTGACAGTTTCACCATCATTATCACCGCAAAACCCGGGCCATTATTTGTTGGTCAATGAAAGCACCAGGGTCCTAATCAGTGACTCTTGCTGGAAGTGCATCTGTGAACATAAGATGAGGACAGGATTGGGCTCAACAATAATGTCTCCCATGGTTAAATAGCCTACCAACATGCTATGTCTAGACTCACACAAGAAAATGAGGTACTAAAGGGCAGCCAGTGCCATGGAACTGTATCCCTGCCTTCTGGGGCCTGGGACGAGAGTGAACATTGGCTGCATTCTCCAGTTTACAAAGGATCTTAAGCCATATGAAAGCAAGTTCTTTTTCTATTTTTTTTTAAACTCTTCTGTTTATCAGTGTGCAGAATGTTAATGCTGGAGAATGAATCTCTTCCCGTTTCAGGCTCCTGGTGTTGACATCAAGCTTTTGGGACACATACAAAACAGCCAGTTATAGAGTAAAGCCCCCGCCACTCTGCTCTAACAACGTGCCTCAGCTCAACCTCAGATGAGCACACCCTACTGCACCAGCCATCCTGTGGCCTCTCTTAAGTGAGACAACAATTTGTGCCAAAATAGGCATAGTTTTGTGCTGTAGGGCCCTGCCCAGTAGGAACTGATTTGAGACTGCCCAATTCTGTTTCACATAGGACCCTTACAGCCAGCAGAGTGAGGAGACTTTCATCTCATTAGTCTGAGCTGGATTTGGACCCAGGTCTGAGTTAAAAGGCCAGTGTCTAACCCACTGGTCCACCCAGATCTCCCTTTTTTTTCCCCCCTTTCAGCTTTGGATTAAATACTACATCGCTGTTCGATTTGACATTAAACAGTATGATATCTAGGTAATTTTTTTGACCTTTCAGCGTGCAGCACTCCTACTCCTGGAGTGTTTCACAAAGATGATGACACAGCCTCTGTTACCAGCCTTAACTCCTCAGCAACGGGACGACGGCTCAAGATTTATCGCACGTTCCGAGATGAAGATGGGAAGGAGTATGTAAGGTGTGAGACTGTCAGGAAAGCTGCTGTAATCGATGCATATGTTAGAATACGGACAACAAAAGATGAAGACTTTATGTAAGTGGAATGTTCACTGCTTCTCAGTTATACTTTAGAGTGCTTTTATTGTTCCGCTAGATTGCTAGAATTTACATCTGAGGCTGAATTATGTCTGACTTCTAAATAGTTGCTTTTGCAAAGGCAATTTTAATAAATATTATGGAAAATTAATTCTTTGGATGTGTTTGTAGCAAGCAGTATATTGAAGGACAAATGAGGTCTTCAGGATGAGCAGTGAGATGATGCCTAAACCTTTCCATCAGCCATGACTCAGTGGTAGCACTATCGTTTCTGAGTCCAAATGGATTAAGTCCCACTGCAAAGACTTGAGCACATAATCCAGGCTGACACCCCAGAATGAATGCTGCAATGTCTGAGGTGCCATCCTTTGGATGAGATGTTTGTGATGATAAACCAAGGCCCTGTCTGCCCCCTCGTGGGTGTAAAAGATACCATGGAACTATTTCGAAGAAGTGTCCTGGCCAATATTTGTCCTTCAACCAACATCACTAAAACAGATTATCTGGTCATTATCTCATTGCTGTTTGTGGTATCTTGTTGTGCGCAAATTGACTGCCACGTTTCCTACATTAAAGTACTTCATTGGCTGTAAAGCGCTTTGGGGCGTTCTGAGGTTATGATATAAATGCAATTCTTCTTTCCACCTTTCTCCTCCTTTAACCTTCCTTAAAACCTACAACATTGACCAAAATTTGTCCTTTGTCTGATTTATACTCTTGTGAAGCACCTTTGAGACGTTTTACTACATTAAAGACACTGTATAAATGCAATTTGTTCTTGTTGATGCAAAGAGATGCCAGTGGTAGAGATGTTTAAGATTTCATATTTAAGGGGCATTTTTGAGACTGACGAAAGGAGTTGGGTAAAATCTGCAATTGGGTAAATCAGTGTCAGTCAAAATTCGATACAGGTAAATGCAAGCATGTGTCAGAATGTCATTCTTATGTTCTTGTGTCTGTCTTTTGTAGCCGCAAATTTGCTTTATTTGATGAGCAACATCGTGAGGAAATGCGACGAGAACGACGCCGAATTCAGGAACAACTTCGGCGACTCAAACGGAATCAGGAGAAGGAGAAATTGAAAGGACCACCAGAGAAAAAACCCAAAAAGGTCAAAGAAAGACCTGACCTTAAGGTAACCAAGCTGAACATGCATTGATTTTATGCAAGCAGAAGGGTCTGACCGAATTTCAAAACTCCAATTGTCAATTCATTTCTTTCTTGTTCCCTCATACCATGGTGAAGTCTTTCTTTTTTCAGTGAGAATAGACTTATTAATTACATGACCTAATTAATCAGTTTGACTTCAGATGAAAGCTATCCAAAGATTCAGAATTGACTTTTGCGCCAAAGTAGAAGGGGCCCCAAAAATGGTTTGTGATTCCTGTAAATTGACCTAACTTCCAGGGTGAGTGAGGTGGGCTGAGAAGTCCTTCTTCGTGAAACTTCTTGTGTTTCTATTTTGTGAAGTTAAGATTCAGTACTATCATCATTACCTTTCTTTGACCACTTTCCAAGCCCTCTTTCTTTCCCAAAGAGTACTCCATTTTGCCCTGTCATTAGCAGAGTGAAAGCAGGATGGAATAGCAGTCAGGATGTGCTCTTGATAGCACATGGGTGAGGCAGAGAATATTAAAAACTGTCTCCCTTCCAGGAAAGTATCTGAAATATTTAAGGGTCTGTAAACACCACCTGGGTGCTTGGAACATGTGGAATCTAATGTTAAGACCTAGTTTATTCAGAACTTTTTGAGTTACTGTTAATCTGTACCAGGTATTTTGCTGTTTAAAAAAAGTCTTGCAATTGGAAGGTCTAGGAAAAACTCAAAGCTCCCTTCTTTCTTTTCCCTATTTATAGCTAAAATGTGGTGCCTGTGGTTCCATTGGTCACATGAGGACCAATAAATTTTGTCCTCTGTATTACCAAACAAACGCTCCACCAAGTAACCCAGTTGCGATGACAGAGGAACAGGAGGAGGAACTTGAAAAGACTGTTATACCCAATGACAACGAGGAACTTATCAAAGTGGAAGGAACCAAAATTGTGCTGGGCAAACAGCTGATTGAGAGGTAAGTAAGAAATTGTGGTTAGTGATGAGGACAAGAAAGGAATTCTGCACAGTTAACCAGCGCAAGGAGATGTTGAAAAGAATAATGGGTAACTATTTTAAAAGATGGGAACAAAACCTGCACTGCAGTTTTGTGGTCATGGACGTGAGAAGTGGATGTTTCTAGTTATTTTACAGGCACCTTGTCACAAATGACCTCTGTGTTTTTTGATTAAACTCAGTGCTACCTAATTTGTTTAGGCCAGTCTAAATTTACAGTTGAGCATTGTGGATACTGTATTGAAAGATGTGTACAAAAAAAGGTTGCTAAAGCAGACTATGGCATTCTGTCAACCAGGGTGATCTTGATTAGGTGGGATGTGGTAGAAACCTTGGAGTGCATGCTCTATGGTAAATAAATTAGAACAGATGCTGTCAGCCTGCATTACTTTGTTCGGCATGTACAAATGGCACCATGATCAAATTTCTGAGGTTGTTGAGCATCTTGGGTCATTTTTCTACATTAAAGGTACCATATAAATGCAAGTTGTTGGTATTGTTAAGGATGTGATGAAGCAGGAGATGGTGCAGATAAAAAAATGACTTTTTTGAGAAAGTGACCGCCCAAGTGGAGAGTCGGAACTAGGTGACATGTACTTGGATTTCCAAAAAACCCTCCTTAAAATGCCTCAGAAAAGGCTGTTGCTGAAGCTGAAAGCTGTAGGAATTCAAAGTAAAATCTAGGTGCAGATAAAGAATTGCTGAAGAAAAGAAAGTAGGAGTTACTTGTTAGATAATGGATGTCAGTGTGGGGGAGGGGGGAGAAAATACTGAGTGCTGGATTCCCTACTCTTCCTAATCTGCATGAATGAGTTAGATACAGAAACCCAATGCACGCATTTGCAATGATACTAAACGGGAGAGTGGGGCAGGGGAAGCACTTTTGAGACAGACGAGGCAAATCAGTGACAGACAAATTCAGTACAGATCAATACAAAGTATTGTGTGTCGGCAGGAAAAATGGATGTTACAAGTATATGATAGAAATAGCTGAAAGTGGAACAGAAAAATAAACTGGTTGTAACAGTGGATTCAGCACTTAACAAATTGCACAATAAACAAACTTAATTATTTTGCAAGGGCAGCTGAATATAAATCAGAGAATGCCAGACTGAAACTGTACAGTTCCTTGGTCAGACCACACCCTGAGTAGTGCATTTATTTTAGGTCATTAAGATGTAACGGAAACATTCAAGTCATGGAGGTGGTGCAGTAAAGAGCCACTAGGGAGATCCCTGGTCTCAAAGGATTAAGTTATGAGGAAAGAGTCGTGCATTTTTGCCTTGAAAGGAAATAATAGAAAAGGAGCCTTATAGATGTACACAAGATGTTAACTGGCATAGATAAGGTTATACCAGTTGACTAGACCAAGCGGAATAGATTAAAACTGGAATAAGGAATGTTTCGGACAGATGTCAGGAATCACTTCTTAATGCAAAAATGATCAACACGTGGAATGATCTGCCAAGTAAGGTAACCTTAGACTCATTCAGTTTGATGATATGATGGGAAGAATATCATTCTTTTCTATTCTGGATAAATGAGCTAAGATGGACCAAATGGCCTTCCTCATCTATAACTAACTTGTAATCAAAAAAGGCAGGTGGTAATTGAATTTGAGAGAAGGGGCAGGAATAGGAAAAGAGAATATAATTTTTTATTGGTACAAAAGATTGGAAATTGGCAGTAGACTTTTGGAAAAGTGTCTCTTTTCTGGCACAGTTAAGTAATACCCATCTGAAGCTATAGATTGTGTTACAGTCAGAGTGGATAAGAGAGCATGCATATGGTGGAGCTGACAGTTTATGTTAGATGAGGTTAGAACACGTGAAATAAAGCCACTGAAATATAAAAGGGTCATGACAAAGTGCTAAAACATGAGTGGAAGTGTGTAATTTGTGCAGTGGAGATGGGAGGGCAGGGGAATTGTGGAAGCATGGATGGGGAGATTTGTAAGGCTAGAAATAAAAGGAACAAGACTGGTAATGTGATGAAGAGGATTGAGAGTGCAGCAGCGAGACCTTCGGAAGAAAGGAGTGGAAATTGCTAACCATCATATGAGAGTAGGTTCAGAGCAAAAAAGATTGTGCAAGGGATTGTGACCAACACCACGAGTAGCTAAACCTCTTGGCTTGAGTGGTAGCATGGTAAGGGCCAAGATTGTGATGATGCCTCACAATACCTGGAAGAATCCCATGAAATAAAATTTAATTTCCAAACACAATTTTATTTTTAAAATAATGTCAGAAGGTACTAAAAGAAATAACTTGCATTTATATAGCGCCTTTCATGACCTCAGGATGTCCCAACTGCTTTACAGCCAACTTAACTACTTTTGACGTGTAGTCACTGTTGTAATGTGGGGAAACGTGGCAGCCAATTTGCACACAACTAGGTCCCACAAGCAGCAATTACCAGATAATCTGTTTTAGTGATGTTGATTTAAAGATAAATATTGGCCAGGACACACGGAAGAACTCGCTTGCTCTTCTTCGAATAGTGCCATGGGATCTTTTACGTCTACCCAAAAGGGCAGATTGGACCTCTGTTGTAATATCTCATCCAAAAGATGGCACCTCTGACAGTGCAGCACTCCCTCAGTACTGCATTTTAGTGTTGGCCTAGATTATGAGCTCACATCTCTGGAGTGGGACTTGGACCCACAACCTTCTGACTCGGAGGTGAGAGTGCTACTAAATGAGCCAAGGCTAACACCATGACTCTTGCTAGAATGCAGGAACAACATATTGTCATGAGAACTAAGTCCTCATGACTAACAGTTTGGCAAATCAACTTTAGTTTTGGCAGGCATTTTGGATAATGGGATTCAGTGTTCACATCATTATGTTTGCATTTGCAAACAAACAACACATTTCCAAAGCACTTTTTGTTAAAGACAGTGCCACTTTTGGTGAAAATCTAGTTTTGTAAATTGTTCAGTCTACATTAACAGCACTGTTCAAGAAGGGAGAGAATGATAAACAGGTAGCTATAGACCAGTTAGATTAATCCCAGTTGTGGGAAATTCTTTGAATCCATAATTTGAGATAAAATTAGTGAGCATTTAGAAATGCATAAGTTAATCATGGACAGCAAGCATGAAATTGTTAAAGGCAAATTGTGTTTGGCAAATTTAATAGTGAAGATGTGACCAATTGGATAAAGGGAATGCAGTAGATGTTGTGCATATAGATTTTTAAAGGTGTTCAACAGATGTCTGCAAGAGGCTTGATAAAAATTTGGACATATAATCTAAGAGCATGGCTAGAAAGTTGGTTGATAGGAAACAGAGTTAAGATAAATGGTGTGACTCGAATTATACAATGGTTGGAAGTCGTGTACATCGGGCCATTGTTGGGTTCACTTTTGTTGTGTGTGTTTATTTGGACTTCGGCATAGGGTGTACAGTCTTGAAATTTACTGATGACACAGAAGTAGGGGTTTTGGGAATCAGCGAAGTTGGCTGTGAAAGTCTTCAGCAGGACATGGATTGATTAGAGAAATGAGCATTTTGGGAAGGTACAAAAGAAATGGGAATATGTATGTGGAATGAACAGTGGGAACAATTTTGGCAAAGGCCGACAGATATGATAGACTGACAGGCTGCTTCCTGTGTTATAAATTGCCTTTCGTCGATTCCATCGTGTCCTTTCCCATTTGTTCAGCTTGCACATGGAAATTAATTGTCCATTATCCAAATGAGAAAAAGTTCTTGATTGAGAAGCTAATTACATCACTTGTATTATCTGATTGTAAACATTTTAAATTTCAATACAAAAGCAAAATACTGCGGATGTTGAAAATCTGAAATGAAAACGGAAAATGCTGGAAATACTCAGCAGATCAGGCAGCATCTGTGGAAAGAGAGAGTTAACATTTCAGGTCGATAACCTTACGTCAGATCTGCTGCCTGACCTGCTGACTATTTCCAGCATTTTCTGTTTTTTATTTCTAATTTCAAAATAACTGCATTAGTTATAGAATAAATATACAGTCAGCAACTTTAGTATTAAAGCAAATTTTGTGATTGAAACTGACTTCAGGTTGGGAACTGGGTTAACGTACCAAGAATATGTTGCTGGGGATACCTGATGGCCCTCGTTGGGCTGGGGGTACGTTTCTCCGAATTTTCCTGGCAACACTTCTAGACCCCACCCTCTTGCCCCACCAATGGTGCCAGATGGCAGCCGTCATCTTTATGCCCACCCACCCATGGTTTTGGACATTATGACACTCCTCCCAAGTGTTTCCGGACCTTAGGATCCTCTTTAATGTTGCTAAACTCCAGCTTCCTCAATGCTGCCAGACCCCGGTAACATCTTGAATATTGCTGGATCGTGGGACCCCATTCATTTGTGTTCGTGGACCCCAGTGCCCATTCCTGGTACTCAAAGGACCCCAGAACCACGGTTCCATTGTTTCTAGACCTCTCTCCAGTGTTGCTAGAATCAACTTCCCTGCCCCTATACTGCCTGATCTTGACTCACTGCTCAATACTGCCACACCCAAGGACTTCACGCCTCTCCAATACATGCACACCTCCTTTCCACTTCAAGCATACTCTAGCTTCCCCCTGCCCGACCCCAGTGATAGCACAGCCCAGGAATGTGCCCCTTATCAGACCCAATGATCTCTTCTCCAGTGCTTGAAGACAGTGGGATCTCCCCCAAAGGTGCTGTCATACAATGGGATTCTTTCCTCCACCCTGCCCCGCCAGCCAGCCATTTGCTGGATCCACCCCGTGTCCAAAGCTCCCAGAACAAGGAGCCATCCTCTTCGGTGCTCCCAGGTCCTGAAGTACCTCTTCTTCCTGGGCTAGAAACCCTCTCTCTTCCCCCCCGTGCTGTCAGGCCTCGAGACAAACTACATACATATAGCAGACCTCTTGTAGCATTGCTTATGGTTAGTTGGATGATGTGCTGTTTTATAAGAACATGAACATCCTACCAATTAATGATCATGTCTGTAAGGTGCAGCTGTGTCCTATTGAGACCACAAAAGTTTAGTTACTGTTAAGTAAGTTCTGGATGAGTTCATTGATTCAGAGTTTAATTGCAATTGCATCTTCAGAAGGTCAGAACCTTCACTTTATTTCTCTTTCCTTAAATGTGATTGTTCATGCCAATTAAAAGGCTGCAGACTTCTGACTCTGGTGTTTCTGTGTACATTCCAAATGACCCTTTGTCTTTATACTTTATTTAAATGTGAAGCTTGAAGTAGGACAGAAAATGTGAACCAGATGTACCCTTTTTATCATTAGTGAATGACCCATGGCGTTGTCCTTGGTATGTCTGACGATGCATTGTTTTAAAAGGACAGAACATATTGTGTAAAACGCAGTGTATTATTTGCTGCTAAAGTGTAGTTGTGTGTTCATTTTAGAGCTTCAAAATCCATTTGGATTAGTTCATTCAATGTTTATTTGCTATTCAGGCTAAAGATTAAAAGCTTGGCTTTGCTAGTGAGCAGGTCAATTAGAAGTTTGCAACTATTATGCTATTTTGTGTTCCTGGAGAGTTTTTCTGCACACTGCAAATTACTGCTTTTATTTATACTTACACCCCTCTCCCCCAATGTAGGACTGATACATTTTCATAAAACAGTGTATGATGTCTGAAGTATGATGAGCACTTCATATATAAACTTTTTATAATGTAAATATGTGCATATGTTCCATTCAAAAATCCTATGTAAACATTCCTATGAAGATTGTCATGTTTTAATGTCCCAGTGACGCTTCCCTGTAATGCCAGTACAGTAGGTGACACTCTACTGTATTGGAGAGGAAAGAAAGGGGAGAGGAGAGAGGGAAGAAAGGGGGTCTCTGACCAGCCTCCACCCATATTCCTTGACCTCTGCATTGGCTTCTGCCCTGCTCTCTCCTACGTTGGCTTGTTCTGCCCTCTCCTCCCATCCTGAACCTGGCTTTTCCTGATCCCTCCCAACCTTTCCAATCATCTTTGCTGCCCTTTCGTCAACTCTTTCCGGCTCGACTCTTTTCCCCATTGCCCAGGACTGGCTTTTCTTGCTGGGGCCACAGCTCTTCATGGCCCGCTGCCATGCCACCCAACCTAAACTGCCCCCAAGCCCTTGCTTCTGCTCGCTATTTAAAAGTTAATAACTTGGTGTGTCTTTTGATCTTAAAGCTTATAATTTAAATAACTGGCTAGAAACTACTTTCTCCCATGGGAGATAGATGTGCAAAGGATCGATGCTGTTCCACATTCACATTTTAAAACTAAACTAGAAAATCTCATACAAAAGTGTGTTCTCTACAAATTGTACGGCAAAGTATTTTTAATATCTCTGGCATTCAAGGCACTCATCGTAACATTTTACTTTCATTCAGAAGTCATTAGGTATTTAATGGGTTACAATTTCAGTGTAATTATTTTGAATGGAAAGAAAATAATGTGCATGGAAAATGAAAGTAATCTGGGAGCTCTGATAATAAATTGAAACCATCAGAACAGTGCAGTGTGACAGTGATTAAAACAAATCAGATGTTGACATATAGTAGAGGGTCAGTATTGAGCCAAAATAGTGAGGTAATTCTGCCACTTTATCAAATCATGGGTGCAACCACACTTAGAATACCGTGTACTGTTCTGGTCACTGTAGTACAAAAAGGATATTGCAGCAATTGAACGGATACAGAATAGAGCAACCAGAATGATGGAGGGATTGGATTATGAGGAGCAATTATGAAAATTGGGAATGTTCTCATGCAATGATGTGATTGCTGTTTTTATGATTCAAAAGGGACTAAATAATGTAGACCATGACGAGCTATTTCACCTTGTCCAGAACAGTAGAACCAGAGGACACAGCCTGCGTTTGAAGTGGGTTAAATTGAAAACAAATCTGCGGAAACAGTATTTTAGTGAGCGAGTGGTCAATCTATGGAACACGGTCCCAAGGGAGATGGTGGAACCAGATAATATGATTCTTTCAAATATCAATTAGATAGATTTCTTTCAGAAAATAATATTTTTGGATACAGTACATGAGTAATTTGAGACATGACATATGATAAATGCAGCCGGCTTAGGTGAAACAGGTTTCTTTGGACCTATGGTTCCCAAAGCGCTCCACCTCTGGAATTTTCTAGCCTTATGTCTGGGTCTGTTATGGACTAATTGATAGAGATTGATTTCAATGATTAGTCAACAACTCCATTATCGTTGTATCATGCAACTACCAGGACAGCAGAAGGCGAACTAGATAGACCTTGCTCTTTTTTTGTCGAGCAATTTCTGTGTTCCTGTGAATGTATACAACTGTGTAATCTATGAACTTCTTTGTATGGGTCAATTTCCAGCTTTCATTGTTGCATGTTAAATACCTATGAATCTACCAGTTTCACAGTGTCATCGTGCGTTGCCAAAGTCACTTCTGACTTCTCAAGTGTAGCATAATGATTTATGCATCTGAAATTCTGAAGCATCCTCTACCTGTAACTTTTCTCTAACATCTATATTTCTTCAACATTTGATATTTCAGTGCAGATGAAGTGCGCAGGAAATCTTTGGTCCTTAAATTCCCCAAACAGCAGCTTCCTCCAAAACGCCGCAGACGGGTGGGAACTACGGTCCACTGTGATTACCTAAATGTAAGCCTGCTTTTATTTCTACTGCTTCCTGAAGTACCGATTGTTGCTGTCTGAGACAAATTTAAAACAACTTACTGAATTATTAGAGGCTTACACAGGCTTAGAACAGTTACTAGTATAATTTTAATTTCAGTTCAAGAAATTCTACAATATAATTTCAATATCCTACTGCTTTATTCTCAACACTTTATTTGTTGAAATCTAAAAAAATGAGTGCAGGAAATGACAGATTACTAAATATGAATACACCCAGAAAGGGGGACTTGGTGTACTGAGTTAGCATGTTGTCCTTTAGAACAACAACTTGCATTTGTGTAGCATCTTTAAAATAGTTCATCTCAAAGGAACAAGGGATCTCGCAGCGAATGGATGCCAAGCAGTAATAGGTGAAGAATTAGGAAAAGTGAACAAAAGCATGGTTGTCGACATAGGTTTTGAAGGGGATTTTGAAGCTGGAGAGAAATTAAACAAGATGGTGAGGTTTAGGAAGTAACTCAAGACTGCACTGTGTTGATTGCTAAAGGCACTGCCACTGATAGTGGAGTGGAGGGGGGAAATACACAGGAGGCCACAATTGGAGGAGCAGAGGAAACGAGGATTGAAAGAGGTTGCAAAAGTAGGGTTAGTCAATGCCATAGAAGGATTTGCACTTCGAATTCAATGTATTGGAAGAGATGGGGTGCCAGCGGAGATCAGCAAGGATGGGTGAGTTGCGCTTCGCGTCTGATAGAATGCCTGCAAAAATTTTGGACAAGTTAAAGTTTATTTAAGGTGCAGCACAGAAGGCCAGTGATGAGCGTGTTGGAGAATTGAGCCCAAAGGTGACAACAGTGTGGATAAATGGCAGTGAGAGTGAGATATGGACAAAGGCAGGCAATTTTGCAGAGATGGAAATAGGTGATTTTGGTGATAGAATAAGGGTTTTAAAGCTTAGCATAAAGTTCAAACAGGACACCAAGATTGCCAACATCAGGTTCAGTTTGAGGAAGGGCCAGGGAGAGGGATGGAGTCGGACAAGGATACAGAGTTTTTGGCAGGAGCCAAATAGGATGACTTTGATCTTGCCAAAATTTAAGTTGGAGGAAGTTCTCGATCGACTACTACTTCAGATTTTTGGGAAAGGGTTGGTAATATTTTGACAAACTGGAGGTAATAATTCAGCCAAGCTCAGATAGTTGTGTAGAATAAGAGGTGATTACGTTTATTCTGGTGATCAGAGCTCTTAATGCTGCAAAACTGTTCAATTTTGTTTCCTTTCTCTCTCAATAGAGACCTCACAAGTCCATTCACAGGCGACGGACAGACCCGATGGTCACCCTATCATCTATATTGGAAGGAATTATCAATGACATGCGAGACCTAGTAAATGTGAGAGTTCACAGATTTTATTTAATTTAATGCTTGGGAGAGGGAAAAGGCAACAGTTAGAAAAGTGAAATGTGAGACCGGATGAGCACAGCAGATTAGCATGTTTTGTTTTCACCTCTTGGACCTGCATTAAAATCCAGCTCAGACTGATGGGATGAAAGTCTTTCCTGGCTGTATGGGTACTATACAAAAAGTTTTGGGAATCTCGATCCAGTTCCTTGTGGATATGGGCTCATAGCACAAAACAGCCCAATTGGTATCTGTGCACACTAGCTTGAGATAGATGGTTTAGAAAATAAGCCCTTTGAACCTTGTAGGGATTGTAGCCACTTGAGGAATGTGCTGGAAATGCACTATTCCTGTTAACATGCGCCATCATACCATCCAGTTCAGTTTTTCCATTAAACTGTTTTAAGATTAGCTGCGTTAGAGGAAATTGTGTTGGTTCAGACAAGAGAGATGTTTCCGTTTCATTTGACCTTCCATATTAAGTTCTCCTCTTGCTCTTCCCAGACTTATCCATTCCACACTCCAGTTAACGCGAAGGTTGTGAAGGATTATTATAAAATTATCACTAAACCAATGGACCTGCAGACCTTGAGAGAGAATGTCCGCAAACGGATGTGCCATTCACGAGAAGAATTCCGAGAGCACGTGGAACTTATTGTAAAAAACTGTGTCACTTACAATGGTAAGAGCTGCAAATGATCACTACAAAATCATTTATATTATTTACTTAAAGTTCACGAAGGAGCCGTGAATCATATTGTAGAAGGGTTATGTTTCTGATATAAGGAGTTGAGTAGATGGGCAGACAGGCAACAGGTGCAATTAAGTGTTGAAAAATATGAAGTAAGAATAAGGAAAGGAAAATAACCTTAAAAGATAACATTATAAGTAGGCTAGAGGAGCAGAGGAACTGGCGTGCAGTTACACAAGTCATTAAAAGTGATAGCACAAGTAGATAAGGCCATAAAAAAGGCAAATAGAGTTCCTGGTTTTGTGTCTAGGAGCATAGAAAATAAAAAATAAGGTAATGTTGAACTTGTACAAGGCCTTAGGCCACATTGGAATAATTTGCACATTTTTGGGCACCTCATTATAGGAAGGATATAAAAGCGATGGAAAAGGTGCAGTACAGATTCCCTAGGCTGTTACATAGAGTAAGGGATTAGTTATAAAGAGAGGGTTGACAAGTTAGGGCTCTGTTCATTAGAATGAGATGGTTAAGGTGTAAAGAGATGCTAAATCTTTAAGATTATGAAGGACTATAAGGTTGAAATAGAATTGTTTCCACTGGTTGGTGAAACAGTAATGTGAGGGCACAAATTCTTTGTCGTAAGGTGGTCAGATTATGCAATTACTGAAGTAGAGTCCATAAATTCTTCTAAAAGGGAATTAGATAGTTGCTTGAAAAAGAGGAATATTAAAGGACATGGGACACGAGAAGGAGAATATGATTAGCCTGCGTGGCTTATGTGGCGAAAAACAAGGTACAGACTTGACGGGCCAAATGGCCTGTTTCTATGCTGTAACATTCATTGAGTGAGCTGGAGCTCCATCTGGTTGAGTAAAAGGGAGGTGGAGTAATTTGGAAGCTGGCAGTTTTGAAGTGGAGGTTGTGCACATGTATGGATGGATAAGTGATGATGGTCATGTGAGGAGAGCACAAAGCAGGTCGGTGCATGGTCACAGAAGTGATATGTGAGTGTCTACACTGAGTACCTGTTTGCTTCTCTCCAGGTGTGAAGCATCCTCTGACCCAAATTGCCCAAAGTATGGTGGAACTCTGTGACATGAAGTTCAAAGAGGTGAGTAGTAAGACTCGTTCTGTGTCAACCTGCTGTGTGCTTCCCATTGCAACTTATAATCTCTGCTTTTTTCACTCTTGTACTGTGGTTAAAATAAATGAGAATGCTTAAATATTTATAAGAATATGCAGTAAAATTTGAATTAAATATTTATAATGTGAAAGCTGTGTTCCTTCTTGTTCATTTTCTGGAGGAAAACTTTTCGCTCAAGTAGTCATTCTCACTTGAAAATATTTTTGATGTACCATTCATGAGAAGAATTCTGTGAGCATATGGTAATCATTGTAAAAACTGTACCCTTTACCATAGATAAGAATTAAACTGGCCAAAATCTGCTGAGACACTGAAAAAGGACTCACTCACTCCCCAAAGGATTTGTGAAGTGTAGTCACTGTTGTAATGTGGGAAACACAGCTGCCAGTTTGTGTACACGGTCCCACAGAGAGCAATCAGTTATTTCCAGAGAATCTGTTTTACTGATGTTGGTTGAGGGATAAATATTATAGAATCATAGAACGTTACAGCACGGAAGGAGGCCATTTCGGCCCATCGTGTCCACGCCGGCCAACAAAGAGCTATCCAGCCTAATCCCACTTCCCAGCTCTTGGTCCGTAGCCCTGCAGGTTAGAGCATCCCAAGTGCACATCCAAGTACTTTTTAAATGTGGTTAGGGTTTCTGCCTCTACCACCCTTTCAGGCAGTGAGTTCCAGACCCCCACAACCCTCTGGGTGAAGAAATTTCCCCTCAAATACCCTCTAAACCTTCCCCCAATTACTTTAAATCTGTGCCCCCTGGTTTTTGACCCCACTGCTTGAAATAAAGAGTAGATTTGCCTTTCTAAATCTAGGCTTTATTAACCTTAAAAACCCAGCAGCACATCTTCAACACCCAGTCCCAACCAAGGCTGTAGAGAACTGAATTTAAGATGGCCACCACAAATCACATGACATCAACTACCAATGAGTTTACAGCATATATCTCAAGGCAGGAAACAGGCAACCAATCACAATACTTCTTACAAAACAAGAATAATCACCACACTGCTAAAGGAAATAGGTCCTTTCTATCCACTTTATCTATGCCCCTCATAATTTTATACACCTCAATAAGGTCTCCCCTCAGCCTCCTCTGTTCCAAGGAAAACAGACCTAGCCTATCCAGTCTTTCCTCATAGCTAAGATTCTCTACTCCCAGCAACATCCTTGTAAATCTCCTCTGTACCCTCTCTAGTGCAATCACATCTTTCCTCTAATGTGGTGACCAGAACTGCACGCAGTACTCTAGCTGGGGCCTAACTAATGTTTTATACAGTTGAAGCATAACCCCCCTGCTCTTGTATTCTATGCCACGGCTAATAAAGGCAACATTCCGTATGCCTTCTTAACCACCTTATCTACCTGGTCTGCTACCTTCAGGGATCTGTGGACATGCACTCCAAGGTCCCTTTGTTCCTCTACACTACTCAGTGTCCTACCATTTAACGTGTATTCCCTTTCCTTGTTAGCCCTCCCCAAATGCATTACCTCACATTTCTCCGGATTGAATTCCATTTGCCACTGTTCTGCCCACCTGACCAATTTATTGATATCTTCCTGCAGTCTACAGCTTCCTTCTTCAGCATCAACCACACAGCCGATTTTAGTATCATCTGCAAACTTCTTAATCATACTCCCTATATTCAAGTCAAGATCGTTGATATATACCACAAAAAGCAAGGGACCTAGTATTGAGCCCTGCGGAACCCCACTGGAAACAGCCTTCCAGTCACAAAAACACCCATCGGCCATTACCCTCTGCTTCCTGTCTCTGAGCCAGTTTTGAATCCAACTTGACACTTTGCCCTGGATCCCATGGGCTTTTAACTTCGTGATCAGTCTGCCATGTGGAACCTTATCAAAAGCCTTTCTAAAGTCCATATGCACTACCCTCATATTGGCCTGGACACGGGGGAGAACTCCCCTGCTCTTCTTGGAAATCATGCCAAGAGATCTTTTACGTCCACCTGAGACGGCAGACAGCACCTCTGACAATAAAGCACTCCCTCAATACTGCACAGGATTGTTAGCCTAGATTTTGTGCTTAAGCCTCTGAGACTGGCACCTGTCATTGATTGAACATTGGGTAAGTCTGTTTTCTGTCCCTCTCCATCTCCCTCTCGACTGGCATTGTGGCCCCCATCGAGTAGGGAAATCCAAATGTGAATATCACTTGAGTCAGAGATTCAAACTTGGGTCTCCAATGCCCTGACAATCCTCTTTATAATGTAAGATTTTATTCAATGGGTTTATATGTGATGGCTTCATTGGGAGAGGATTATTTTTTATTATATTATAATGTTAAGTAAGGTTCAAGATTTTATTTGCTTCTATTAGAAAGAAGATAAACTAGTCCGCCTGGAGAAAGCCATTAATCCTCTTCTGGATGATGATGATCAGGTTGCCTTCTCCTTTATACTGGATAACATTGTCACACAAAAGATGATGGCTGTGGCAGATGTAAGTCAGACTCGATGTGTCTGTCTCCTCTAAAGGACAGATTCAAATTAAATTGTGAGAACTGTTATGATCTGTATTGTTAATACTTTTCCTTCCTCCTGTCAGTCCTGGCCCTTCCATCATCCTGTTAATAAGAAGTTTGTTCCTGATTATTACAAAGTGATCACAAATCCCATGGACCTTGAGTCAGTGCGAAAGGTATGAAAATTAACCTGAAGACTTGTTGGAAGATTATGGAGTTTCTGCAATCACTTGTCCATTCTATCATGTAGTTACTAAAATCTCTCCATGTCTTTGGTGTTGCAGAATATTTCCAAACACAAGTACCAGAATCGTGAGGTCTTCTTGCAGGATGTGGAACTTATTCTCTCCAACAGCATCAAGTATAATGGTAAAACCCATAGCATGTCTTTTCACCACAGTCCCATCACGACATTTGTAATCAAGGGTCGTTAATTTATTTTCTTAATTTAATGAGCGCAGTTCAGTCCTTTAACTCCCTCGTATACGTGGAACTGTAGGCAATTGGGCTTTGGAGTGCGGGCGGGTGGGAAGAATGAGCTACAGGCTGTGGCTAATCAAAAAGTGTGGGGTTGCTGTTGTTCAGGGGGGGAAATGTAAACAATGGTTAAAAAAAAGCGACCATCAGCAGAAAAAAGTGCTCAAGAATAAATTGTAATATTTTTCTACTAACACAAATAAATTAGAAGTACAAGTTGAGCGTCCTGAATCCGGCAACCTCGGGACTGAGGCCGAGCCGGTTTTCGTGTTTTTCCAGACTTCGGAACGTGTTTCTGATGTCCGAAGTCCGAAAATATCGCAACCTGGGCTCGGGCATTTCCAGACTTCGGACATCAGAAACACGTTCCGAGTCCGGAAATGCCTGGGCCCAGGTTGCGGTTTGACGGTGTCCGGATTCCGGAACATCTTATGGATGACGACCCTGCCACCAATCGTCCCGGATCCCGGAACTCCGGAATTTGGACGCTCAACATGTATACACAACTAGTAAAAATGTTGGCGTTATTGACATGTAAGAAACATGGTTGTGAGCAGAAAGTGGGTCTGAAATGGAGAAAGGAGATACAACAGTGCTTCTCAAACTTTTTTGACGGTTTCCACCAAACGTTCTCATAGCCTCTCCCCCATAAGGCATGTTTTCTGTATATGGATTAAAACCAAAAACCACCTGGGAAAGGAAGGCCACTCCACTCTAGCCAGCTGGCTTTGAAAAGGGAGACCCCTTCTACAGTTTGTTAGCAAAAAGGAGATTTTTTTTTTTGCACTTGCACATTAGTGATCACCCTGACTTGAGAGGCCTGTATAATTTAGGTAGCATAATTAAAATCCTTCAAGATAAAATATTAAGTAACTAAAACAACGTTACAGATTGAGGAAGGTTATATTTTCTTTTTTGTGTTTCTTGTATTAATTTGTAGCAAGTCCTCTTTCGTTTACTCTGGTCACAAATGATCTGGAAATGGATACTATTAGTAATGTTACAAAATTTTCTGGTGACAGTAAACATTGTGGTCAATTATCCAGTAAAGAAGAGATAGAAAGTATCCAAATAGACCTGCCAAAGGAATAAAAATTGCGCTTAATGTGGAGTGAGGTAACGCATATTGCTACAAAATATAAGGAATATGTGTATGTAATGAACGAGATTACATTGACAGGAATGGAAAATGACAAAGGGTTTTGTTCACTGATAGCATCCAGTCAAGATGAAGTTATTGTTTTGAAAGAAACAACTTGCATTTATGTAGTGCCTGTCATGATTTTGGGACCACCCAAAGCGCTTCCCAGCCAATTTAGTACTTTTGAATTGTAGTCACTGTAGGCAATGCAGGGAAATGCGGCACCCAATTTGAAATAGCAAGGTCCTCCAAGACAAGAATGAGGTAATTTACTATATAATTTTTTTTTACTGATATTGGTTGAGGAATAAATGTTGACCAGTACACTGGGAGAACTTGAATAGTGTCATGGGATTTTTTACATCCACCTGAGAGGGCAGACAGAACCTTGTTTTAACATTTCATCCAAAGACAGCATCTCTGACAGTGCAGCACTCCCTCGGTACTGATTATGTGTCTCTCGAGTGGTGCCTGAACCCACGACCTTGTGTCTCAGAGGCAAGATTGCTGCCACTGAGCCAAGGTTGACAAATAAGATCTTGGGATGCATCACAGGGGCACTTGATTACAAATCAAAACGGGTTATTTTAACACTATATATCTGAATGGTGAGACCACATTTTGGACTACTTTCTATCTTAATCACCCTCAAAAAGATATAAATGTATTGGAGAGGATGCAGAGTAGAATGACTAGGCAGATTGAGTTAAAAATCCAAATGACAAGGATAGGCTGAAGAACCTTAATTTGTTTTCACTGGAGAAAGGAAGATTGAGAGGCAACTTAATTCAAGCCTTCAAGATGATGAAAGGAAGGAATGATACTGATGTAAGTAGTGGAGTGATTCAAGGCAGTAAAGCCTCATGGGGCTAGAGTTTAACAGGACCTTTTTTTCCTCAGTTCTTGTGTAGAATTGACAAATTTGGTAAATGCTAATTCACTAAGCATCCTCTTCAATAAAAGAAATTGGATGATTATCTGCTAAGTAATGGTATTGAAGGTTGTAAGGAGGAATACAGGAAACTTTGTGCTATCCGGCACCGACGGGACCGAGCTGTTGCCGTCCCATCAAAACTGCCGGACAAACCAGCGCTAATGTTGAAACATACGGAGATTTTGAGCTCCGTATCTGGCAACAAACCTGCAACAGCTTCTAAACAGTCGGCCGTACCTTGCAAGCGTCTCTGTAGCTTAGCAACAGCTTCAGCGAGACCTTGCAGAGCCTGACTGGTGGGGGAAAAAAGCAACGAAAAGAAAAAAAAACTAACGAAACGGCTCCTGATTTTTGCCGGTGGCTCGAGCATTCCGGACAGTTAACCTCCGGATAAACCAAAGTTTCCTGTAAGTAATAGTTTACAGAACACTTTATGGTGTGTCACTGTTGTTGGCAAGAATATCTAGAGGAGGTTTGTTTTGTACATTTGAAATTTGATTTGGTTTAAATCTGATTCCTCAGGAATTTTTGAATTAGACTAGGTGAAGGCCATGACTGTATCGTTGTACATGGCATATTCAAAGAAACGTGGAAGATGAATGCAGACGGCAAAAGCTAATGAGAGTTGTTTGGGAGACAGCATTAGATTGAAAGAATTAGTAGACTAGGAGTCAGACTCCCTGCTATGCTTTACCACTTGAGAACCACTGATAATGTAATATTCTACATGAATGGACTCGTGAAGTTAGGCAGGAGAGTGATGATATTGGTGTGAGAGGATTTGATGACTGTTGAGAGAATGAATATAACAACAGAAGAGGAACCAATGTGGGTAACAAGAAGGACAGTAAAATACTAATTGATAGCTACTATCGGCCACTACCTCAAGACAGACTGTCTGATCAGAGAAATCTGCTTTTATTCTGGATTTAATGTGGTGTTGCAACCACTGCCTCCTGACCTAGGATTCTCGCAGCTGGTGGCAAACCCAATGCAAGCGTCTCAGATTGGCTAAGGCCAGTGCCTTTGAAGACTGTTTTTACCATGTTTTCCCAAATTGCATCCTTAGCAATTCAGTCAAGTTTAATTTGAGGTTATTGGCAGTTGCACAGTAGAGGAGGTCCTGGCACACCACCAAACCCAACGTAAAAGCAGATTAAGAGGCTGCAGGAAATTGTAATGTGAAAATCATGGAGGACTTCTGTGTCCCAGAGTGAACTAACCAGAGCAGGCTCAAAGAGAAGGGAAGGGTGATTGCACAAGAAATTTCAAATCAGTGACTGCTTCTTAACACAACACATGAAGCACAGAACTTGAGAAGAAACTATTAGATTCAGCATTTAACATTCCACTGAAACTGGTTAGTAATCTGGAAGTGGATAAACATTTCAGATCTAGTGAGCACCATGTATTTAGATTTGGTACTTTTGGCCTTTGACTTCAACAGAGTAACAAATAGAGGTAGATGATTGTGGAGAGCAAATTGTGGACCTGTGAAATTCTTCCTCCTGCATTCAGCCTCGCATACAATTTTTGTTTTAATGAATGAGGGAATCATCCAAAAAGACTCATTCTGGGTAGCTCATTCTCCCCTTCCCCAACCTGATCATCTTTCTGTATTGCACTCACTATTCACAGGAAGAAAAGTTATTATTCTGCTTGGAGTTTGTAAGCTTCATGATCTGATCATGGAATTAGGAACAACAGTACCAAGATCATATCCAAAATTTTTATATCAATTTTATGCCTCTACCTTCTTCAAAAATCATTAGGCATGATACTAGAATGAGGTGTTGGATACAGCAGGGGTGGGAGGATACTACATAGTCATGTGGCTGTACCATTGTGCCAAACTTTCAAAGGGACAATGACCTAATGATTTCCCTCAATTTAGTTGAGATAGACTATTTTTATGCAGAAGTTGAACTACATTCAGATAATAAGAAAAGCCATACCTATGATAGGAAATATTTCTTGGCAAGTTAATGGAATGTGCTTGTTTATTAGAGAACCTACTATTGACTTAACTTTGTTTCTTTCACCTGCAGGCACAGATAGTCTATACACAAAAACGGGCCAGGAGATTGTGAATGTCTGTCACCAAACTCTTTCTGAGGTAGAAATCTTTTCATAATCAACTTTATTGTCATTGTTAGTGCACAAGTGCAGTACAACGAAATGTAGGCTTGCGGCTCCCGAGAGTGTACATTTAGATTAAGACATTTAAACATTCAACATTCATTTGGCTTGTAATACATTAACATAAACATAACCATAATAAAGTGCATTGGCAGATGTGCAGGCTTTAGAGTTTATTTGTGGAGTTCAGTAGGATGACAGCCCTGGGAAAGAAGCTGTTCCTAAATCTGGTCGTTCGGGTGCGAATGCATCTGTAGTGTCTCCCAGATGGCAGGAGGGCGAACAGACTGTAGCTGGGGTGGGTAGGGTCTTTGATGATGGACCGTGACCTCCGTAAACAGCGTTTCTGGTATATGTGCTCTATGGTCGGTAACCGGGTGCCGGTAATGCGTTGGGCAGTTTTGACTACCCGCTGCAGGGCTTTCCGGTCATAGTAGCTACAGCTGCCATACCATACTGTGATACAGTTCGTCAGGATGCTCTCTATTGTGCAGCGGTAAAAGTTAGAGAGGATCAGGGGTGACAGGTTACATCCCTTCAGCCTCCTTAGGAAATATAGGCGCTGCCTATAAAATAAACCCTGTATTAAATCTGAGCTTGTGTTCAGTTTCACAGCATATAAATGGGTAGGATAAATTATCCTCAGTATATTTATTGACCTAGTTTTAAAATAGACATGCAGTTAAAAAATATTTCAGGTCAGTGCCCATCTGCTGGATTGTATTAGAAATCTATGTCTCCGTTTGTTGGATATGTTCTCTTTCTCTGCGAGTTTCATTTTTTTCTTAGGATTTATCATTTGATGGTGTTCTGGACATTTTTTTTCTTACCCAGTTTTCCCTAAAGGTGCCGTCATCAGCCATGGCATAGCTCCATAGGCACTGGTAGCCCTTTGTACTTCACCTATACAGGTGTTCCTGATATTTGAGTCGAGACAATAAAGGTCAGAAGACTATTCAACAGTAAGGGACATTTCAGCTGGTCTTGTTCTCACCCAACATCTATGCAAATCCATTTTCCTGGTCTGTATTGCTTTGTACTGCATCGGGCACTGGGGAATGTACAAGAGTATTGTTCATTAAACAGGTTCTCCATGATTGCAGGATGCTGGTTATTTAACTGCAATTTTTCTGATTAATCTGTATATATGGAACAATCTTGCTGATCCAGCTGTATAGATGGGACAGAGGTCTGAAATAAAATTCTGGATCAAACTACTCAAACATTAAATGTATAAGTTAGGATATAAATATCTTAATCTTCAGTATTTATTTAGTTTGGTGATATTTAAGTTTTTGGATTTAATTTTTTTAGTGTTCCAGAAATATTCATCCCTAAATAATTCAGATTTCATGGGTTATATAATTGTTCAAAGTCAAAATTATTAAAATTTACTATGATAAGAGAAATATGAAATAAATATACTTTAGGTGGTGCACTGGAGCACCAACATATGGACTATGATGACAATGGGAAGACCCATGTCGGATTTACTCACACTGTTAAATTTCTAGTCCTGGTGTACAGTTGGACCAGTCATCTTCAGACAATTCTTGTGAACTCTTTCTAGCTGATGTGATGATGCAATGTTTTCCAGCAGGCTGTCATGGTCGTGCACAGTCAGGAGTGAAGTGTTTTACCCTCAAATAGTAATTTAAAAAAATATTATTTTGGGTTCGGGCTGTTCATGTAACTGCATTTATGAATCCAGTCTGCATGACCAAAGTGCAGTGTTTGCTATTAGTAAGTTTCGAGCTTATTTGAGAATATTTGATGCAGCTTAACTCCACCACAAAAATCTTTGCAATTCCTTTTGATTTAGCCGATTTGATTTTTCCTTTTTTTAAATAGTATGATGAGCATTTGACTCAGCTAGAAAAAGATATTGCATCTGCCAAGGAGGCTGCTCTTGATGCTGCGGAATTTGACAGTCTTGACCCCCTGACTCCAGGGCCACATACTCCTCAGGTCAGTC
The DNA here is from genome assembly GCF_052327205.1 of Somniosus microcephalus. Taxonomy (NCBI): domain Eukaryota; kingdom Metazoa; phylum Chordata; class Chondrichthyes; order Squaliformes; family Somniosidae; genus Somniosus; species Somniosus microcephalus. The sequence goes on from NC_140987.1 coordinate 400,054,031, forward strand.
CCAAAACAAGTTGGTCTAGTATATACTTGCTTTCCTAGATAGTTTCTACTCTTGCTATAGTCACCTCATGGGTCAAAATACAAACTGTTTCTCTCAACTCTTCATTCTTTCAAAATGTATTATTGTCTTCACTGCAAGGTCAAGACCGTGAACATTCTGGTGCTTCAAAGTTCCAAAATGGCCTTACAGTTGTCAGTTTCTCTCCTTTTGTAATTCTGCTACCTTGGTGAAATCAGGACCCCCCTAGAATTCTGCAACACCTCAAGACCAAATTCTGAGACATGAGAATGTGGATTCTGCAACAGCTCTGTCCCTTGGTAGGGACCCTTATAATATTTTTTAAATAGCACATTAAACAGTATTAAACTGGGCCCTTGTTTAGAAAAAATAGTTATTTTAAACTGTTGAAAAGCAGTTTACCGTGCTGTTCCTCTGGATTTTGATGTGCTGCTCAGCTGTTAACCGTAATAAAGGCAATTCATCACGCATGGTAAGACAGCTAGATGTTAAGTGGCAACACAGTTAAAATGTTTTGTTTTATTTACAGTATATCTACCATTATCTTGGGCAGAGCCTAAACATTAAAAGTACTAATTAAACTGAGTTTTTTAAATCAAAATACTATTTCCTAGTATGTTTTAAGTGACAGTGAGAAACACACATATAGAAATCAGCTATGTTACATTCAACAACAGCTCACTGGCACATTAAACTGGAGACATATTGTTGTAATTTTAAATGGAAAAAACATAATAGATATAATTTCCAAGTACTGGTACTTTAAATATCTAAAACACGCAGGCTTGGCAGAGGATCAGGAGCTCAGTCGCTAGATTCAGAGCTTTTGTAAAGCCAGATTATTAAAGAGGGGATTTCAATTGGGTTAGATAGTATCTAGTGGTTTTAATCCCAATTGAGTTAATTGACACAATCTTTTAATCCACATGCAATTCACATGTTGCACATTTCAACTGCCAAATTGGACTCTCGTTCGCTAAGGCCAGTTGATTAAGGAGCTGCGATCAATGGGTGGCTAATTCCCATGCACAGGAATTAACAAACTTCAAACCATTGGGGAATTGGAAGATTGTTGTCTTTGGTTCCAATCTAATTATGTGGGGGAAACTGGTTGGTTGGGGGAAAATTCTGCAGTGTATTCCATGGCGATGGAACCCTTTGTATAATACATTTGCATGTGGAAAATTAATAACTAAGGAAGAATTACTTGCGATCTGTATGTACTTCCTCATTCTTTGACTGCAGATCTCACTGTCACTCCCAAATCCTCTTCTGTCTGGAGCACAAGGAGTTTAATCAATTTTTGTATGTTTACCATGCATAAATATGATTTCTTGTGGTATATCTACTGAAGTATTGAGGGTTTGCATGCATTGTGTGCTGATCGGATCACATAGCTACTGGAGAAAATTAATCCGTTTACTTTTAGTAATATATCTCCTTACAATTACACACAACCCTGAAAAAGGCAAATCAAATGAATTAAGAATAACTAAAAGAATTACCTGTTTCTATTTTTGCGGTTGTTTCAGCCACCAGAATTCGAAGATGGAAATATGTCACTCATTACGTCTCGAGACCTTTCTTTGTTTCATGAGGAAGGCAGTATGTCCGCCAGTGTCACCCCAACAACAACACCAGAGAAAATGCACCACAGGTTGGCTCAGGTGAGAGGAAGGGCAAAGGTTCCAATAAATGGATCAGCTGAAATGTTTTTTTTGTATATCTGGGAGGGGTTCTGAAAGCATCATTTCTACTGATACACCGATACAGCCATCTTATAATCTTGCATCTGCATGGATTTCCTGTATGTGACAGTGGAGGTACTGCTAAACAGTCCCCTCTTACACTAAAGCTGTGGACTGGATCCTGGTGTGATTTTTGTTTCCTCTTTTTTCTGAAGCTACTGACTCATGTTAGAGTAGTTTCACAGATCACAAGATGTGTTTGGATGAAGATGGTTCATCAGAATACCAACCATAGAATCCACCCATTAGATGCTAAAAACTGTTCCCAGTATCTTGTGCAAGTCAGTATTATTCAATTATAAATATAGTTATGGAGCATCAGCAAGCTATTTGACGATGTGCACAATCCTGTCCTTGCCCAACATGTGTATACACACACACACTCTAGCAGTGGTCACTGGATGGAGCTCAGAAGGGGACTTTGTAAAAAAAAATTCTCTCCTCAATCCACAGACACTGAGGCCAAATGTAGTACTCCCATTGCCACTACAGCTGAGTTCAGCTTACTCATTGTAGACCAAGGATTGATCCTGGGACTTCCCTGGCTGAAAATTCTTTGAAGGAATATGTATCCCTCTTTTTAGGGTTGCATTACTTTCCAAGTCTCATGCAGTATGCTCATTTCTTAGGGTCTTTGCCGTGAGGGGCGTATAAGGACAGGTGAGGAGGAATCTGATGTGGATGTTGAAGGTTTTGAGGATGATGATGATGGCAAACCGAAGACACCTGCCCCAGCAAGTGACTTTTACCACGCTCTGCATGTAATATTTTATTACAACCCTTGAATATTTCATCTGACTCTTCCATGCATTTCTGTTTTCATTTATAAAGTTACTGTGAAATATTTTGCTATGTTATCTGTGACAGGAAGCAACTGAGGGAGAGTGTGAAATGGAAGATGAGGATGAGATCTCTGTACCACAGCGTCAGGCGAGTGTGTTGTATGAAGATTTACTGATGTCAGATGGGGAGGATGAGGATCACAGTGAAGAAGAAGAAGGGGACAATCCATTCTCATGTGAGTAGGATGCTCACTGCTATTCCAGATTGTACTGTGAATTTAACTTCAAACTTCTTCAGAGTAATAATGAAGACCACTTAGGTGAAAATAAGAGCTCACACTATAATTAAATGGAATCAACCAAGTCCCCTAAGTGGAATTCTTACAACCGTATATACTTATAAAGAGTGCCTTCCCTGTATTAAAAAAAAAAAAAATCCAGGTGCTTTGTAGGAGATTGAAGAACACTGAGCAGGAAGTGGGAGAGAAATTACAGGAGGTGATCAAATGCACAGTCCAAAAGGTAAGTTTAAAGGAGGCTATTGAAGATAGCAAGGCATACAAATTTAGGAGGAGGTCCAGAAACATGATGGCTGAAGGATGTTTTCTATCCCTGTTCTAAAACATCAAATTTACTGTCATTAAGTAGGTTGAATGTTCATGTTCAAAATAAGCCTCAACTGTTCCTCAAAATTGATTTTGAGCCCTATTCAGCCACATGGTCTGTTAATGAGATATGAGACAAAGCAAAGTCCATTGAATACATTACAAGAAATACATTTATGTTTCTTCACAATTTTTTCCTCATTTTCTGATGGCACGACAGTTCTTATTTAAAGCATTGATATTGACATTCATTTCCAGTATATCATTTAAATGGCCTAAGTGTTGGCAGGCTGGCCAACCCTGAGTGGCATCACAGCAAATAATAATCCTGTGCTCACCTGATGTCCACATACATGCTCTTTGCATGTCACTGGATAATGATTGGGAACAGAAAGCCTGTCAGATTTTTTTTCTCTGTAGCTCGAGGACTTTGAAACCAATTGATATGCCCAGGCTGAGATCAGTTAACCCAGCACAAACCAAAAACTAAACTTGAGAGGTTTCTATTCTGTATGGCTCAATACCACACTTTGACCACTGAGCCACTGAAGCAGCATCACAAGAATATATTACCTAGGAACAGATTTAGATTGGTGTAAAAGATAATGGTGAAAGACAGCTGCTAAACACTAAACTGAAAGACATTATTTTATATTTCTATAAACTGGAAAAACTTGGACCTTATGCATAGCAGGGTCTGCTATTCACTGTAGTCATAAATCAATTATGCATCCATTGACATTGTAATTGATCCATCAGCTGTATGAAAGAATCATGCTCAAGCAACTCGGCTAATGCAAAAGGTCCACACTTTAACATTTACACATGTTTTTGTGTTTAGCTGACTGCATTTGAAAATTTAACATGATGCACTCCAGGTCAGGTCCAGCATGATTAAATGCGGAGTAAATGGAAAACATTCTACTCTTCAGTACCAATATCCCACATTTTGATGAGCAAAAAGGATTATTTTTAAAGAAAACAAAACATTTTTAGATGCTATATTAATGCAACAGATAAGGTACAAGAAGCTGAGTTTATTATGGATTTGAGCTTAACGGAAACAGTTTGTGGCCTTTGAGTGTTTGACAATTAACTGGCAATTCTCTACTGTATATCATCAGCAAACAAGTTTAGATGTCGATTTATAGTTATTTTCGGGAGCCCTCGCCTTTCTGAAAATTTAGACTTGGAAGCTTCCTTACGTTAAAAAAAACTGGAAAAATTTCATTGAGTATTTCTCCTGTGCAGGAGGGAATAGAGATACATGCACTGACCAAAATTCTTTGGACATTGTGAAGTGTTGCCACTGGACCACGTCTAAATATTTTGAGAACAATGTGGATTATACATTAGGATACTCTTGACTTCCTATTTGATTTGTAAGTTATGTTGCCCGGTATCGTAGAAACTGAGTTGCTCCATGTGCCATTCTGTTGCATACAACGTAGTTGCTTCCTGATGCCGTGGGCTTGACTCTAACATACAGACACAGTATTAATGATTATCATTGTCAGTTGAGTGACAAGTGTAACACTGCCTGTTTATCTGATCTCTTCCATTGTTTCAAATAGCTATTCAGCTCAGTGAGAGTGGCAGTGACTCTGATGTTGAAACTACTACCATCCGACCAAAAAAACTTCATCTGATACCTGAGAATACATGCATGGGAATGGAGAATGAGGAGAGCATGATGTCCTATGAGGGAGATGGTGGTGAGACTTCGCAGATCATGGAGGACAGTAATGTCAGGTAAAATGATTTGGGCAGGGTGGGTTTACCAATTTTTTAAAATAGCATTTTGCTTCACACCAATACAGGCCAGCTTTAAGTTTGATCAGATTTACAAAAATAGTGCAGGCACTTTTGATAGTACCGTTAGGAACTTTTGTTGCTTCTTGCTTCAACCCCCACTATACATAGGTTGGTCCATTCTCTCTGTTTACACAATAATAAATGGTCTATTTTAACTATTGTCATTTCTCTTTATCAAAAAATATTGCTTTTGACCAGTCTCATTGTCTTTTTAATAATAATGTGACCTTTCCAATTTGTGTTGCTTTCCACAAATCACTGGTCAGGAGTGATTGTGTAACCTTTCCATAACCTTATTGGCTGCTGGTAAGCACATGACCAACCTGATTATTCATGTTTGGTTGACACAGCTCTGGAACCTTGTCAGTAAAGGTGTGATTTGACAGGATTCAGTGACAGAATAATGGCTACTGATCCCTAGTAATTACTTGACTGTTTTTGAGGTAATCATTACTTACTGGATTTGAGCATTATGATTGGTCCATGAGAACCATGTGTCTGGAAAAATGCTTCAATCATTGGTCCTTAATAACCACATGACCATAATCAGGAGTGAGATCACAGTGACTGAACAAATCATGAAGTAGTTTCAAATAATCTTTCAGGCTACAAAAACACCTAAAAGAATATATTGTCAGGGTCAAAAAATTGGTATGGGAGAGTCCAATATTTTCTACCTGTTACACATTTATATAAGCAACTAGTGAATCATTTGTGGCAGTGCTATTGGTAAATCAGAAAAGACACTTTCATAAGAATGTGAACATTGTCCAATGTATTAAACATATCTTACTGCTGCTGATGTGGACCATATCCCTTTAAGACCCCAAAGTCTAAATACTGAGTAAATATGGCCTGAGGTCAGTTGGAATTTAATTGTTGTTTGGTGAAGGAAGTTTGCAAATTGGAAGGTGCTTGTAAATTTCTGGCCCCAGGCCAGATTAAAACCAGCCTGAAATTGACTGCCTTTCTCTTTTATTAAACTTGACAATTTAGAGAGCATCAATCACACTTTAAGCTTTTCTGTAGATAAATATATGCTAGCAGATCTCCCCAGCGTTGCTCATGGTAAATTAGATCATTCGCATCTGTCTCTCTTCCCCTTCCTCTCAGTGGGAAGGAGGGATAATGTAGACAATTTTTTCTCTCCCCTGCTCGCTGCAGCAGTTCGGCAAAGGCCAAAATGCTACTTGTGGATATGGGAGTCAAAATTCTGCTCAGTTAGGGCTGCAAGATAATTTACGGTGAGGGGGGTGCAACACTGAAGTGCTGTTGAGAGGAGGGGCTAAAACGCTAATCATTGTGGGAAGGGGAACCAACGGCTGAGATCAGCTCACTGGGAGGGGTAGGGACGTAGGTGCTGCACGAGTGGGGACTGTTGCTGGAGACGCTGTTCAGTTGGATGACTAAAGGAGTCGAGGTGCTGCTAATTTGGGGGGGAGGGGAAGAGAGACATGGGTGAAAATGGCTAAGTGGGGAGCAGGGCTGAAGTTCTGCTCAGTGGGGGGATAGGCAGAGGGGATACAGGGGCCAACATGATACTCGGAGTGGGGACGGACCGACCAAAGGCCAAGATGATCAATGGCTGTGAGAGGGGGTTGTTTGCAACGGTGCTACTCAGTGCAGGAAACTCTTTTTTTTATCCGTCACCGATGAGACCGGCATGGTGCCGGTTGATCAAAAAGTCCGGATTACAGAGAGGTATACTTACCAAGGTATGAGAGCCCCGTACACAGCCACAGGTGCAGGAGCCCCAGTTACACGGCACTTGTGCAGGAGTCCCGGTTTACACGGCCACAGATCCAGGAACCCCGGCTACACGGCCACTAATATATAGTAAAACTTACCTGAACCTACTCCTGAATTTTACCGGTTAAGAGAGATTTCCGGATATTTAGGTGCCGGTTAAAAGAGAGTTTCCTGTAGTGGAGATTGTAGGTAGGGATAGAGGTGCTACAAGTTGGGTAGTAGTTTGTAAAGGCTGAACTGCTTATCATTGAAGGGGGACACGGGCAGGGCCACTCATTTTGCCAGCAACCATCTACAGAAAGGGGTGATGAAAAACAGTTAGGTTTATATTCACACGATCCAGCCTTGTGAGCAGTTACTCATTGAATGTTCTAATGGGGAGAGGAGGGCCGCACGGGGTGGGGAGTAGGCTGGTTAGTGGGGCTGGATTTCTTGGGGTTGACTACAATGATCGGTATTTGGACCGGGTGATTGGGCTTCCTTGCTGAGAGGCATCCATGGGAAATGGCAACCAGTGGGGAAAGAGAGAGAGTGTAAGGGAATCCAATTTTTATAAATATTTTTTATATTTAGTGATACAGTTGAACATTCACCTTCTTCACTTACCTATGGCTGTTGCCTTGAAAACTAATGCTGCTCCAGGATACAAAATCAGGCTATTCTTAAACACTTGCCCAGGCCAATGAGTAGTTTTCAGTGTAGGGATAAGAAGGATATGGGCTAGGAGCGGACGTTTATGTCGGCCTTTTGTGGTGCCCGTTGTGCTATTTTGCATCACGCACTGACGGCTGATTGAAATCAAAAATTTAACTGATGAAGATCATTGGAGGCCTTTGTCTGCAGGTACTCAACAACTAAATAAATTTATTTCACTTATTGTCATGGCCAATATTTATCTCTTAACCAACATCACCAAAAAAAATTATCTGGTCATTTTCACATTGCTGTTTGTGGAATCTTGCTGTGTACAAATTTGCTGCCGCATTTCCTACATTACAATAGCAACTACACTTCAAAAAATAATTCATTGGCTGTAACGTGCTTTCTGACATCCTAAGGTCGTGAAAGGCACTACATAAATGCAAGTTCTTTTTACTATTTTACCTCAGCTTTAGGCTATTGAATACGAAATCTTTACAGTTAGGTAATGATGAGTAGCTGTTAGTTAACAGCAATTCTGTTTCTGCTTTACTGGGATATCTAAAAGGTTCAATTTTAAAACTGCAAAAGATATGGGAATGCAACGAAGCTTTGAGAAAAAAATTGTGCAAGTAATAATAGATACCCTACCAGTAATTTGCTGCTGTTGTGTGGGACAGAAGGCTGGGTGAGTATGTGATACCCTTGACATTGAAAACTCCTATGACAGAGCCACTTATAGACGTAACTGGTACTACTGGGCTCGTCAAAGATACCATAAAAGTCTTCAATGAAACGCATGTCATACCGTCCAAATTTGATATATAACAACTTCTATTTATATAGTGCCTTTAATCCCAAGGCGCATCACGGGAGCCTTATAAAACAAAATTTGACACCGAGCCACGAGAAAAAAATTAGGGCGGATGTCAACAAGGTAAGTTTTAAGCAGCATCTTAATGGAGGAAAGAGGCGGAGATGTTTATGGAGAGAATTCCAGAGCTATGGGGCTTGGCAGCTTAAGGCACAGCCACCAATGGTGAAGCGATTAAAATCGGGGATGCTCAAGAGGCCAGAATTGGAGGAGCGCAGATATCTCGGAGGGTTGTGGGGCTGGAGGTTACAGAGATAGAAACATAGAAAATAGGAGTAGGCCATTCGGCCTCTCGAGCCTGTTCCGCCATTTAATGAGATCATAGCTGAGCATCCAAATTCAGTACCCTGTCCCTGCTTTCTCCCCATATCCCTTGATCCCTTTAGCCTTAAGAAACATATCTAACTCCTTCTTTAATATATTTAATAAGTTGGCCTCAACTGCCTTTTGTGGTAGAGAATTCCACAGGTTCACCACTCTCTGGGTGAAGAAATTCCTCCTCATCTCAGTCCTAAATGGCTTACCCCTTATCGTTAGACTGTGAGCCCTGGTTCTGGACTCCCCCGCCATCGGGAACATCCTTCCTGCATCTAGTCTGTCTAGTCCTGTTAGAATTTTAAGTTTCAATGAGATCTCCTCTCATTCTTCTAAACTATATAAGCCTAATCGATGCAATCTCTCTTCATACGTCATTCCTGCCATCCCAGGTATCAGTCTGGTGAATCTTTGCTGCACTCCCTCCATGGCAAGAACATCCTTCCTCAGATAAGGCGACCAAAACTGCACACAATACTCAAGGTGTGGTCTCTCCAAGGCCCGGTACAACTGCAGCAAGACATCCTTGCTCCTGTACTCGAATCCTCTAGCTATGAAGGCCAACATACCATTTGTCTTCTTAAACACCTGCTGCACTTGCATGCTTACCTTCAGCGACTGGTGCACAAGGACACCCAGGTCTCGTTGCACTTCCCCTTTTCCAAATCTATTGCCGTTCAGATAATAATCTATCTTCCTGTTTTTGCCACCAAAGTGGATAACCTTGCATTTATCCACATTATACTGCATCTGCCCAATCACCCAACCTGTCCGAATCATACTGGAGTTTCTCTGCATCCTCCTCACAGCACACACACCCACCCAGCTTTGTGTCATCTGCAAGCTTGGAGATATTACATCTATTTCCCTTGTCTAGATCATTTATATATATATATTGTGAATAGCTGGGGTCCTAGCACCAATCCCTGCGGTACCCCACTAGTCACTGCCTGCCACTCGGAAAAAGACCCGTTTATTCCAACTTTTTGCTTCCTGTCTGCCAACCAGTTCTCTATCCAAGTCAGTACCTGACCCCCAATGCCATGTGCTTTAACTTTGCACGCCAATCTCTTATGCAGGACCTTATCGAAAGCCTTCTGAAAGTCTAAATACACCACATCCACTGGTTCTCCCTTATCAATTCTACCAGTTACATCCTCAAAAAATTCCAGTAGATTAGTCGAGCATAATTTACCTTTTGTAAATCCATGTTGACTTTGTCCGATCCTGTCACTGTTTTCCAAGTGCTCTGCTATTACATCTTTTATAATGGACTCTAGCATTTTCCCCACTACCGATGTCAGGCTTACCGGTCTGTAATTCCCCGTTTTCTCTCTACTACCTTTTTTAAATAGATAGGGAGGGGCGAGGCCATGGAGGGATTTGAAAAGAAGGATGAGAATTTTAAGATAGTGTTGCTTAAACGAGAGCCAATGTCGGTCCGTGAGCACAGGTAATGGGTGAACAGGACTTGATGCGAGTTCGGACACGGGAAGCAGAGTTTTGGATGACCTTACGTTTACAGAGTGTAGAACGTGGGATGCCAGCCAGGAGTGTGTTGGAATAGTCAAATCTAGAGGTAACAAAGGCATAAAAACATTGTACTTAAAAAAGATTGTAAGCAATGTCACAGATCAACTATCATTTGCTTTTTATTTTTCAGTATTGTACAATAGTTGCAGATGTTCTCATACACATATAACATTTAAACAAAACTCAGAAATTAGCCATGATAAAGAAATCTCAATTATTTCACTAGACCCAGTTCTTTTCTGATCAGTGTAAATTTTCCTAGGTTAGTGTTCAACATTGTGTAATAGTAAGTTTCAATGTAACTTGATGTTAGGCATGCAATCATCTGGTACAGCAACTATCCTGAAATCCACCTTGGTATTCATGTGGAAGCTGATATACTTGTGCATGAAGTTGCTGAGGGGTAGCATGTAGATATTGAATAGGACAGTTGGTAAATAAAGCGCCCTAGAGTATACCTGTAACTGGGGTATTGAATAAATTTTTAGATTAATTAAAGGAGTAAGTCATGGCAGGAGAGCTCAGACCCGTGTTCTGCTCCTCCTGCTCTATGTGGGAAATCAGGGACGCTGCCAGTGTCCCTGGCGACCATGTGTGCAGGAAATGCATCCAGCTGCAGCTACTTGTAGACCGCATTGTGGCGCTCGAGCTGCGGGTGGATGAATTTTGGAGCATACGCGATGCTGAGAGGCTCGTGGATAGCACGTTTAGCGAGTTGTTCACGCCTCAGGGTAGGGCAGCACAGGGGGTGACCATCAGGCGGAGCAACAAAGGCAGGCAGGTAGTGCAGGGAACCCCTGCGGACATCCCCCTTTCAAACAAGTATACCGCTTTGGATACTGTTGAGGGGGATGACTCACCAGGGGAAGGCAGCAGCAGCCAACTTCCTGGCACTGGCGGTGCTCCTGCTGCCCAGGAAGGGGGGAAAAAGAGTGGGAGAGCAATAGTGGTAGGGGATTCTATAGTAAGGGGAACAGATAGGCGTTTCTGTGGCCGTAGACGTGAATCCAGGATGGTTTGTTGCCTCCCTGGTGCCAGGGTCAAGGATGTCACTGAGCGGCTGCAGGGCATTCTGGAGGGGGAGGGTGAACAGCCAGTGGTCGTGGTCCACATTGGTACCAACGACATAGGTAAAAAGAGGGATGAGGTCCTGCAGCAAGAATTTAGGGAGCTAGGTGAAGGATTAAAGAGCAGGACCTCAAAGGTTGTAATCTCTGGATTACTCCCGGTGCCACATGCTAGTAAGTATAGAAATAGGAAGATAGAACAGATGAATGCGTGGTTAAAGGGATGGTGCAGGGGGGCGGGCTTTAGTTTCCTGGATCACTGGGTCTGCTTCTGGGAAAGGTGGGACTTGTACAAGTCGGACGGTTTACACCTGAACCAGAGGGGAACCAATATCCTTGCGGGGAGGTTTGCTAGCACTGCTGGGGGGGGTTTAAACTAACTTGGCAGGGGGATGGGGTACAGAGTGGAGCTTTTGTAGGGGGTGATTTACAGCCAAATACAGAGGGAAAAACAAGTCAGCTGGGAAGGCAAAGCAAATATGTGAAGGCAAAAGAGAATATGGCAGGGCTGGAAGGCATTTATTTTAATGCAAGGAGTCTTGCAAATAAGGTGGATGAACTGAAGTTGTTGTTGAACACATGGGAGTACGATATTGTTGCTATCACGGAGACATGGTTGAGGGAGGGTCAGGACTGGTAGCTCAATATTCCGGGGTATAGAATCTTCAGGCGAGACAGAGGGGGGTGTAAAAGGGGAGGGGGTGTTGCAATATTAATTAAGGAGTCAATTACTGCTGTAAGGAGGGATGATATATTAGCGGGTTCCTCTAATGAGGCCATATGGGTAGAACTTAAAAACAAAAAGGGGGCAAGCACTTTGCTGGGAGTGTACTATAGGCCCCCAAACAGTCAGGGGGAGATAGAGGAACAGATATGTAGGCAAATCTCAGAAAAGTGCGAAAATAATAGGGTAATAATAGTGGGGGATTTCAACTTCCCCAATATAAATTGGGATAGTCAGAGTGTGAAAGGCTTAGAGGGTGCAGAATTCTTAAAGTGCATCCAGGAGAGCTTTTTGAGCCAACATGTAGAAAGTCCTACAAGAGAGGGGGCGGTACTGGACCTAATTCTGGGGAATGTAGCCGGGCAAGTGGTGGAAGTGTCAGTAGGAGAGCATTTTGGCGACAGTGACCACAATTCGGTGAGATTTAAGGTGGTCATGGAAAAAGACAAAGACGGCCCGGAAATAAGGGTTCTAAATTGGGGGAAGGCCGATTTTAATATGATAAGGCAGGATCTGGCCAAATTGGACTGGGAGCAGCTACTTATAGGAAAATCCGCATCAAAACAGTGGGAGACTTTCAGAAGGGAAATAGAGAGAGTACAACGCCAACATGTTCCTGTAAAGGTCAAGGGTGGGACCAACAAGCAAAGGGAACCTTGGATGACAAGGGATATACAAAAATGCATTAGAAATAAAAGGGGGGCTTTTGGCAGTTACAAAAGACTAAAGACGGAAGAAGCCCTAGAGGAGTATAAAAAATGCAGGGGCATACTTAAAAAAGAAATTAGGAGGGCGAGGAGGGGCCATGAAATAACACTGGCGAGCAAAATAAAGGAAAATCCTAAGATGTTTTATAAGTATATTAAGGGCAAGAGGATAACCAGGGAAAGGGTAGGGCCCATTAGGGACCAAAGTGGCAATCTGTGTGTAGAGCCAGATGATGTAGGCGGGGTTTTAAATGAATTTTTTGCATCTGTGTTCACTATGGAGAAAGACGATGCAGACATAGAAATCGGGCAAGGGGGCTGTGACATACTTGAACATATTAGCATCGAGAGGGAGGAGGTGCTAGCGGTTTTAGCAGGCCAAAAAGTGGATAAATCCCCAGGCCCAGACGAGATGTATCCCAGGCTGCTGTGGGAGGCAAAGGAGGAGATTGCAGGGGCTCTGACACAAATTTTCAGAACCTCTCTGGCCACAGGGGATGTACCAGAGGACTGGAGAACAGCTAACGTAGTACCATTATTCAAGAAGGGTAGCAGGGATAAACCAGGGAATTACAGGCCAGTGAGCCTAACATCTGTGGTAGGGAAATTATTGGAAAAAATTCTGAGGGACAAAATTAGTCTCCACTTGGAGAGGCAAGGATTAATCGGGGATCGTCAGCATGGCTTTGTCAAGGGTAAATCATGTCTGACAAATCTGATTGAATTTTTCGAGGGGGTGACTAGGGGGGTGGATGAGGGAAATGCTGTGGATGTGGTTTACATGGACTTCAGTAAAGCTTTTGACAAAGTCCCGCATAGGAGACTGGTCAAGAAGGTAAGAGCCCATGGGATCCAGGGTGCCTTGGCGCGTTGGATCCTAAACTGGCTGAGTGGCAGGAGGCAGAGGGTGATGGTCGAAGGATGCTTTTGTGACTGGAAGCCTGTGTCCAGTGGGGTACCTCAGGGATCGGTGCTGGGTCCCTTGTTGTTTGTGATCTACATAAATGATTTGGATGAGAATGTAAAAGGTATGATCAGTAAGTTCGCAGATGACACGAAAATTGGTGGGGTGGTAAATTGTGAGGAGGAAAGCCTCAGGCTACAGGACGATATAAACGGGTTGGTCAGATGGGCGGAAAAGTGGCAAATGGAATTTAACCCTGAAAAGTGCGAGGTGATGCATTTTGGACGGACAAATAAGGCAAGGGAATACACAATGAGTGGTAGGACCCTAGGAAGTACAGAGGGTCAGAGGGACCTTGGTGTACATGTACATAGATCCCTGAAGGCAGCGGAACAGGTAGATAAGGTGGTTAAAAAGGCATATGGGATACTTGCCTTCATTAGCCGAGGCATAGAATATAAGAGCAGGGAGGTTATGATGGAACTGTACAAAACGCTGGTGAGGCCACAGCTGGAGTACTGTGTGCAGTTCTGGTCGCCTCACTATAGGAAGGATGTGATTGCTTTGGAGAGGGTGCAGAGAAGATTCACCAGGATGTTACCTGGGATGGAGCGCCTCAGCTATGAAGAGAGGCTGGACAGGCTGGGGTTGTTTTCCTTGGAGCAAAGAAGGCTGAGGGGGGACCTGATTGAGGTGTACAAAATGATGAGGGGCATAGATAGGGTAGACAAAGAGGAACTTTTCCCCTTAGTAGGGGGGTCAATAACAAGGGGGCATAGATTCAGGGTAAGGGGCAGGAGATTTAGAGGGGATTTGAGGAGGAACTTTTTCACCCAGAGGGTGGTTGGAATGTGGAACTCAATGCCTGAAAGGGTGGTAGAGGCAGGAACCCTCACAACATTCAAGAAGCATTTGGATGAGCACTTGAAATGCCATTGCATACAAGGCTATGGACCAAATGCTGGAAAATGGGATTAGACTGGACAGGGATGGATGGGCGGCGCAGACACGATGGGCCGAAGGGCCTCTTTCTGTGCTGTAAAACTCTATGACTCTATGAGGAAGGGTCCAAGGATGGGAGTTTTGGGGTATATCAGAAGTAACTGTGAAGGCACTGGAGGAGATGTGGTGACCGTGCTGTTTGACTAGAAAGTGGTATGTAACAAATTACAACACTACAAAACTAATTCATTTTGTGAAGTGCTCTATGTTTCATCTTGAAAGGCACTAAGTGTAAGTATTATATAGTTTCATTGGGTCCAACGTTACTCTGGTTGCTTCATGGTTGAATTAAATAATTTTTCACTGAAAAGTGAATGCAACTTTTTTCCCCAGCTATGAGAGCTATGAAGAAACTGAGCTGAAGTCTAACATTCGTGATACAACCTTTAGCAGTGGAGGAGGTGATTACGAGCTGTCAGAGGAGGAAGAAGATGAGGAACAGAGGCATGGACCAAGTGTTCTTAATGAGGTTCAGCTGAGTGAAGACGAGGAGGACAGTGAAGAATTCCACTCCATTGGAGGGGACAGCGATATAGAATCGGATATAGAGAGCTGAACACAATGTGATACAGAATCGGATATAAAGAGCTGATCATAACAGTAAAATCTGTTGTGGTTGGCAAGACTGGGAGGCACCAACTCATTTGTAGATAATCACTGAGATGGAGGCAGATTTTATTGACTGATGCTACTGTGACATCACAGGACTTCACATTGGATTATTTGAGCAGTGCATGAGTAATTTATTTGCCATATTCCCACAATACACTTATGGTGGTACAGATGGATAGTAATCCTGTATAAAATGGAGAGCAAATACAAAATCCAGTAACAAACTGCTTCATACCAAAATACATTAGATTCTGTATATAAGGCTGTTCCTGGGAGCTGTACAAAAATTCTGTGTAAAAGGAGTTTGGGAATTTGTATTCTTCTGGTCATGAGGCAACCCTAAAGAATGCACACTATCGGTGATTGTGTATCATAGATTTCAATATCACAGCTTTAAAAGGCTACTCTGAACAGGTGCAAAAACAAATATTAGTTCTGTTACTTTTTCAGGAAATGTTTATTTGGATCCAGGTTTCAAGAGGCACGGACCCCAAATAGTGATCCTGCTCCTTTTATTTCATTGCCTATAGCTCTCCACTGGCAATTTAGGTCATCTGATTTTTTTAAAAATTTGTCACGATATCTTGCTAAAAAGCATGGGCAACTGATCAAAGCTCGACCCAGTTCCATGCTGAACAGAGAATATTGCACTTTGAGCTGATGGACCAGTGGATGAATTAAGATTCCCACCTATTTTGGGGAGGATGGATATTTATCTGCCTAATTTTATGTTAATTTGTGGGTGCAGTCAACAAGGAAGTAGAAAGTGAATGAAAATGGAAAAACGATGGGGAGACAAAAGAGTGACCCTTCAGCTGTCCCTCCCAGATTCAGAATGCAAAAAAGTGTTGGAAAATGGAAGAAAAAAATACTTAAGACCATAAGTAATTTCAAGTACTTAGTATACTCTCTGAAAACGTACCATCATAAACAGTGAGAAATTTTGGCTAACAGTCTCCATTTGTACTAGTCTTGAATGAATAACTCAATATTTGTCTTCTGAAAATGTGTAGATCCTTCTTGTATAAATGTGTCCTTAATTTGATTTCTGTTTCTATATCATGATAGTATCCCGATGGTTTGGTGGGTAAAGACACTACCTTGTGCAGTTCTAAACCTTAACAACTAGGTGGCCCCATCATCTTTCCCAATCTGTACTTGGCTGATCTCAATGTCACGAGCTAGGAATTCCTGCTCCTGATCTCTATTCAGTGACACCCACTGGAAACCACATGTGTGGCCACCGGGTGAGAACTGGCTTGATCATGATGGTCTCTGGAGTCAAATATCCTGCTACCAGTTACTGACTGGGCTTACTATGAAGAACTGCCACTTGGTTAAGTACTGGAGTATGGTCGCTATCCATAAAACTGTACCAATAGGTCAGTGCCTTTGGGTGGGGGGGAAATTTTGGCAAAAAAGATATGGTTAGTGTTTTGATGATTATGATCAGACAAAAGAATTTGATTATATCTGTTAAATTTTGTGATGTGCATGTTACAATTTTGTAACATCTTGTGTGTTGTAAATGACCAACTAAAACTACAGTTTGAAATGCAGTTTTGTATTGAAATGTCAGGATTTTGAGAACCAAAATTTTACACTTAAATGGCTGGAAAGTTGTTTAGTATATTTTGTATGTTATGAACATTGTTGTAAATCTCAGGTAAAGGTAATACTTGTGTAGTGTTCATTGCTCTTAGTTTTTATTTCTGCCTTTCGGAAGCAAATAACATATATTCAATGCCTAAAATCTGTTTACAGATTGTTTATATTGGGGCAGATTTTTCTAGTTTCATATCTGTTCCTCAGGCATTGTTCAGTACAGATTTTGGGATTCTTCTGTTAATAAATATTGCAACTGAATCTTTTAACTTTTATAAACCGCAAAGTACAAAACCATCTACTTCCTGCCTTTGGTATTAAACTGTTACATCATATGCGTTGCTGGCTGTACACAAGCTTCTGCAACAGTACCAACAGGTGAGCATTTTATACTGGTACATGAAGAAAGTGGTTTTATCGATGCAATGGGATTGTCAAAACTGACAAATGTTTCTGTGCTCCAGGCTTATCTCAAATTAATTTCCAATTTTCCACCTCCATTTTCTGTATTATTTTAGTGATTCTATTGTGGAGGTTGTAGTAAATGAAGAAGGATGTTAACTGTTTAACTTTGGTATGGTATTCCTCAGTTTTGCAGCTTGATCAACCTCTCGTCAACTCGCAGCACTTGGAAGTTTACTTTTTGTCTGAATTTCACTGCTGCCACTTCTTTTGAAAGAACTGGACTGCAACACAACAACTTGCATTCATACAGCAGCTTTAATGACAATTTATAAAGGAAAATGGAAGGAGGAAAAAAATAATGAAGGGATAAAAGGAATGGACCGAGAGCTATGGTGGGTGAGATAGAAGGGGTGACCGAAAGCTCCGTTGAAAAGATGGATTTTAAGATTTTTAAAAGTCGGGGTAGAAGTGGTCATATGGAGGGATTTAGGGAGGGAATTGCAGAGAACTGAGCTGAAGTCCCTAAAACCTCTGCCATCAGTAGTAAAAGGTAGAAGGATATGTTTAAAGGCCAGAGTCAGAAGACTGAAGGAGGGGAACTAAGGTTAGCGAAGGAGGCAGAGACAGAATGGAGTGAGGCCCTGGATGGATTTGAGGTTAAGGAATTCAATACACGAGGAGACAAAGAGCCAATGTAAGTTAGTGAGGACAAGGCTGATGGCTGAGTGGAACATGACACTGTCAGTTCAGTTTTGGACAAGTTTGAGTTTGTAGAGGATGGGAGACTTCTAAGTAGGATATTGGAGGAATTGAGTACAGAGGTGACAAGAGTGACTGCAACAATAGAAGCCAGAGTTGGAATAATGGAGAGTTTGGAGGTGGGGGTGAGGCTGGATGACTGGGAGCCAATGCTGTTCAGCAAGAACAGAAGTGACTGGTAAAGGGGACTTGGTGCGGGATAGGATGCAGGTAGCAGAATTTTGGATGAACTGAAGAAGTTTATGGAGCATAGACGATAGGCTGGACAATAGAGCTTTGGAATAGTTACGGTATGGATGAGAGATTCAGCAGCAGATTGACTGAGGCGGGGGCTGAGAAGGAAGTAGGTGGCCTTTGTGATGGAGAGGATATGGGGTCGGAAGCTCAGTTCGGGGTCAAATAGGACACCAAGGTTGCAAACCGTGGCCTGGGAAGGGGCGTCAGTGGCAAGGGTACAGAGTTTGTGGCAGGGGCCAAAGACAATGGCATCTTCCCAATGCTTAACTGGAGGAAACTGCAACTCATTCAGGACTGGATGTCATACAAGCAGTCTAACACAGGCAGTGGAGGGGCCAAGAGAGATGGAGAAGAGGTAGAGCTGGTTGTCATCATCATATATGTGGAAGGTGACCACATGTCTTCCAATGATGCCACCAAGGGGCATTATTTAGATAAGGAAAAGGTGGAGGCCAAGCATAGATCCTTGGGAGACTCCAGAGGTAATGCGGTGGGAGGAGAAGCCATTGCTGGAGATGCTCTTGGTACGATTTGATACGCAAGAGTGGTACCAAGCGAGGTTAGTCCCACTGAGTTGGACAACAGGAGAGACATTGGAGGAGGATGGTGTGGTTGATTGTGTCAAAGACTGCAGAAAAGTTGAGGAAGGAAATTGCACTATGGTCATAGTCATGGAGGATATCATTTGTGACTGATTAGGACCACTTCAGTGCAGTAGCCAGGCGAAACCTCGATGGGCAGAATTTAAACAGGAAGTTGCAGGAAAGATGGGTGTGGATTTTGGAGGCAACGACTTTGATAAAGAAAGTCAATTTTTCCACTTCTGGAGCTTATAGTGATCTCCACCTTCACTGCTGCTTTCTGCAGAGACCATATTCTCTGCTGGGCTGTCTCTCTTCTAGTATCTGGCCTGCTCCGATGTCCTGAGTTTTCAACTCATCAATTTTCCGTCTAAGCTGCGTGGCTGCACAGCTCTCTGCTGGTCCCGCGCAGATGTTAAATTGGGCCGCGCAGCCCCTTTAAAGGGACGCGCACCCAAAAAAAAATTATGGGGTACATTGCTGCTCAGCTTCGGGAACTTTTCATTATACTGAGCTAGCTCTGATATGTTCCTGCTGGTTCCCATCCTGCTCTGGATTCTACACCAATGCCTCCAAATGACGTTTGCTTTGCCGCTGATTCCACTCATTCCTCCATCGGTATACCGGATTCGCTAGTGTACACTGCTAATCATCGAGACCACTATTCACCTCTGGGACCCCCTGGTTCAACCTATGCTGACTCATTGTCAACTCTGCACACCTCTGCTCTCCAATTTCCATGGAAAACCTCCAGCAGTGCACCCACTAATAATCTACCCCTCAATCAGCTCCTGGACTCATTCGCCCTCCACACTGTCTCAGAACCTCGACATTAGTTCATCGATGCTCCAAGCTGACTCCACCCTATCGACAAGTTAACTTCAGCCCAACACGGGACCTCTGACTTTAACTTTGAACTCTATCTCTTATTGTCTCCTCGCTATCCTCTGTTTCCAACCAGGGTAGGTTGTAAATTATATATAACTTCTAAACTAGATATATCCTAATATTTGCCATGCCATTCATAGGAACAGGAGTAGGACATTCAGCCCCTCGACTCTGTTCTACCATTTAATTAGATCATGGCTGATCCGTATCTTAACTCCATCTACCCGCCTTGGTTCCAGAATCCTTAATACCCTTGCCTAACAAAAATCTATCAATCTCAGTTTTGAAATTTTCCAATGACTTAGCCGCAACAGATTTTTGGGGGAGAGAGTTCTAGATTTCCACTACCCTTCGTCTGAAGAAGTGCTATCTGACATCATCCCTGAATGGCCTAGCTCCAATTTTAATGCTATGCCCTCTTGTTCTGGACTCCCCCACCAGAGGAAGTAGTTTATCTCTACCTTATCAACTCGTTTTAAACACCTCAATTAGCTTATCCCTTAATCTGCTATGTTCAAGGGAATACAAGCCTAATCTATGCAATCTGTCCTCAAATGAACCCTTTTAGCCCCGGTATCATTCTGGTGAATCTGTGCTGCGTCCCCTCCAAGGCCAATATATCCCTCCTGAGGTGAGGTGCCCAGAACTGAACACAGTACTCTAAATGGGATCTAATCAGAGCTCTATACAGCTGTAACATAACTTCTACCCTCTTGTATTAAACAATAACAACTTGCATTTATATAGCACCTTTAACATAGTACTTCCACCCCTTTTGTATTCAACAATAACAACTTGCCTTTATATAGCACCTTTAACATAGTAAAATGTCCCAAGGCACTTCACAGAAGTGTTATCTAACAAAATTTGACACTGAGCTACATAAGGAGATATTAGAAAGAGGTCGGTTTTACAGAGCATCTTAAAGGAGGAAAGTTAAGTAGAGAGGTGTAATGAGAAAGGATTAATTAGCAATCTTGTGCGAGGCCCCTGGGGAGGAGCGATCATAATATGATAGAATTCTTCATTAAGATGGGGAGTGAAGTAGTTGATTCAGTGACTAGGGTCCTGAATTTAAATAAAGGAAACTACGATGGTATGAGGCATGATTTGGCTAGGATGGATTGGGGAACGTTACTTAAAGGGTTGACGGTGGATAGGCAATGGCAAACATTTAAAGATCGAGAAAATAGATTGAGAGTAAGCTTGCAGGGAACATAAAAACTGACTAAAAACTTCTATAGATATGTGAAGAGAAACAGTTTGGTGAAGTCAAGTGTAGGTCCCTTGCAGTCAGAATCAGGGGAATTTATAATGGGGAACAAAGAAATGGCAGACCAATTAAATACATACTTTGGTTCTGTCTTCACAAAGGAGGACACAAATAACCTCCCAGAGATGTCAAGAAACATAGGGTCTAATGAGGGGGAGGAATTGAATGAAATCAGTATTTGTAGGGAAATGGTGTTGGGGAAATTGACAGGATTGAAGGCTGATAAATCCCCAGGGCCTGATAATCGACATCCTAGGGTACTTAAGGAAGTGGCTCCAGAAATAGTAGATGCATTGCTGGTCATCTACCAAAATTATATAGACTCTGGAACAGTTCCCATGGATTGGAGGATAGCTAATGTAACCCCACTATTTAAAAAAGGTGGTAGAGAGAAAATGGGTAGTGGGGAAAATGCTCGAGTCCATTATAAAAGATGTAATAACAGAGCACTTGGAAAACAGTGACAGGATCGGACAAAGTCAACATGGATTTACAAAAGGTAAATCATGCTTGACTACTGGAATTTTTTGAGGATGTAACTGGTAGAATAGATAAGGGAGAACCAGTGGATGTGGTGTATTTGGACTTTCAGAGGGCTTTCGATAAGGCCCTGCATAAGAGATTAGCGTGCAAAGTTAAAGCACATGGAATTGGGGATCAGGTATTGTCTTGGATAGAGAACTGATTGGTAGACAGGAAGCAACAAGTTGGAATAAATTGGTCGGCAGTGACTAGTGGGGTACCGCAAGGATCGGTGCTAGGATCCCAACTATTCACAATATATATAAATGATCTGGATGAGGGAACTAGATGTAATATCTCCAAGTTTGCAGACGACACAAAGCTGGGTGGGCATGTGTGCTGTGAGGAGGATGCAGAGAAACTCCAGTATGATTTGGACAGGTTGGGTGATTGGGCAGATGCATGGCAAATGCAGTATAATGTGGATAAATGCAAGGTTATCCATTTCGGTGGAAAAAACAAGACGACAGATTATTATCTGAACAGCAATAGATTGGGAAAAGGGGAAGTGCAACGAGACCTGGGTGTCCTTGTGCACCAGTCGCTGAAGGTAAGCATGCAGGTGCAGCAGGCGGTTAAGAAGGCAAATGGTATGTTGGCCTTCATAGCGAGAGGATTCGAGTACAGGAGCAAGGATATCTTGCTGCAGTTGTACAAGGCCTTGGTGAGACCACACCTTGAGTATTGTGTGCAGTTTTGGTTGCCTTATCTGAGGAAGGATGTTCTTGCCTTGGAGAGAGTGCAGCGAAGATTCACCAGACTGATACCTGGGATGGCAGGAATGACGTATGAGAGATTGGGTCGATTAGGCTTGTATTCGCTAGAGTTTAGAAGAATGAGGGGGGAATCTCATTGAAACTTATAAAATTCTAACAGGACTAGACAGACTAGATGCAGGAAGGATGTTCCTGATGGCGGGGGAGTCCAGAACCAGGGGTCACAGTCTTAAGGATAAGGGGTAAGCCATTTAGGACTGAGATGAGGAATTTCTTCACCCAGAGAGTGGTGAACCTGTGGAATTATCTACCACACAAGGCAGTTGAGGCCAATTCATTAAATATATTCAAGAAGGAGTTAGATATATTTCTTAAAGTTAAAGAGATCAAGGGATATGGGGAGAAAGCAGGGACAGGGTACTGAATTTGAATGATCAGCCATGATCGCATTAAATGGCTCCTATCTTCTTTGTTTCTATGGTCTGGAGGGGGGTGGGGTTGGATTTCCAGAGCTTAAGGCCTAGGCAGCTGAAGACACAGCTACCAATGGTGGCGCAATGAAACTCCGGGATGTGCAAGAGGTGCATAGATCTCCGGAGGGCTGTATGGCTGGAGGAGGTTAGAGATAGGGAGGGGTGAGGCCATGGAAGGATTTGAAAAAAAAGACAACAACTTTAAAATTGAGGCACTGACAGACCGGGAGCCAATGTCGGTCAGCGAGCAGAGGTGAATGGGACTTGGCCAACCCTCTTGAGATAAAGGCCAACATTCCATTAGCCGTTTTAATTATTTTTTGTACCTCTCCATTAGCTTTTAGTGATGTCTGTACTTGGACCCCTAAATCTCTCTGCTCCTCCACAGTTCCTAGTTTCTCGTCATTTAGGAAATACCCTGATCGATCTTTCTTAAGTCCAAAGTGGATGACCTCACACTTTCCCCACATTGAACATCTGCCACAGTTTTGCCCACTCACTTAATCTATCAATGTCCCTTTGCAACGTTCTGCTCCTGTCTACACTAATTACTGTACCACCTAACTTAGTGTCGTCAGCAAACTTAGATATATGGCTCTCTATTCCTTTCATCCAAGTCATTTACAAATATAGTGAAAAGTTGAAGCCCTAGTACATTCTTGTACACATTTTATCTACCGCTCCAGACCTAAGCCCTTTACTTCTACCCGCCTTTTGTTTCCGTCTCTGCTTCATCCTATCTGCTGCTGCAACCCTCATCCATGCTTTTGTCACCTCAAGACAACTATTCCAATGGTCTCCTTGCTGGCCACCCATCCTCCATAAACTAGACCTTATCCAAAACTCTGCTGCCTGTATCCTAACCCACACAAGTCCTGCTCATTCATCATCCATGCTTTCTGACCCACATTGGGTCCTGGGCCCCACACCTTCAATTTAAAAATTAAATTCCTCATGTTCAAATCCCTTCATAGTCTTGCCCATCCCCACCTCTGCAACCTCCTCCAAACGTCAATCCTCTGAGATCTCTGGTCTACCCACTCCCTTCGCTTCACCATTGGTGCCAATACCTTCAGCCATCCAGCCCCTAAGCTCTGAAATTCCCTCCTTCAACTGATCGCCTCTCGTTGTTTAAGATCTTCTTTAAAATCTAGCTTTTAGTCACCCATCCTAATAGCTCCTTCTTTGGCTTGATGTCAATTTTTGTCTGGCTATCAATTTTTGACTGATTACACTTCTGGGAAGCCTTGGGACACTTTCCTACGTTAAACAGTAAAGGTGCTATATGAATGTAAGTGGTTGTTTATTATCCCTAATTTTATTGTATGTCTCTTAGTTTGTTTAATTTTAATCTCTATTTATGCATGGAATTCTACTTAGGTATATATTTATTTTGTACTTTATCCATCTCACATTTGAAGACTTCCACTCCAAACCATTGATCTGTTTGCTCATTTTTCCAATTAATTTGGACCAGACCCTTTTTTATCTTACTGAGCTTTGCCTTTTTTCATTTATCGCACTCTTGCGTTTGACTTTTCATTATCCTTTTCTAGTCTTACATTGAATCTAAATATGTTGTGGTCACTAATTTCCCATTGTTCTCTTACTCTCACATCAGTTATTTGCCTCACTTAAATTCTCCAGAATTAAATAAAGCAATGCTTTTTTCCTTGTTGGAATAGAAACATACTGATCCAGGTAGCAGTCTTGGATTCATTCTAAAAAGTATTCCCCCATTACCACACGCATTGGCTTTATTCTAGTCTATTGAGATAATTAAATCCCCCAATATTATTGCCCTGTTCTTGCATATCTGTCTGCAGTTTTCACCCTCCATCTCATCTCCAAAGTTTGCTGACCAAGAATTGTACCATTTTTCTTCCTATTCCTTAACATTGTCTTATTGCAATCCCCTAGGACATCTTTATGTTCTAGTGTGGTTATAGAATCCTTCACTAAAAATGCTGTTTTATCCTGTTTTTCCCCTCCCTAGCTCTCCTAAAAATGTTATAACTAGGAATACAGTATTAAGTTTCCTAACCTGTTCAACTTCAAGCCATATCTCCATTATAGCTACAATATCACATCCCTCCATAGTTATTAAAAGTTCTAACTCTCCTGTTCTGTTTTACATTCACACATATACCACTCAATCCTGACTCCAATTTTCTGGAATATTGATCCTTATTCTTCTTGCTGGTATTCTCATTTAATTTCTTGCTAGCCATTGCCTGCTTGTACAACGGCTTGTTTCTCTTTCTACTCTCCCCCATTTTCCCTTCATTTATTTCAGCTAAGCTATGTATTCTAATGGATTTATTAATCATGCGCTCCCTCTTTAGTCGCAAACCTAGTCATTCCCCAGCCCCCTGCAATATTAATTTAAATCTTCCCCAAGTGCTCTATTTACTCTCTACAAGGTCATTGGCGCCATTTTAGTTCAAGTGAAGACTGTCCCTTCGGTATATCCTTCCCTTGTTCCAGAATTCAATTCAGTTCAATGTCACAAGAATTATGAATCCTTCCCTCCTGCATCATCCCTACAGCTATACATTGACCGTACTAATATTCCTCTCTTTAACCTGTCCAGTGTGTGGCACACAGGAAGCAATCCAGAGATTACCACCATTGAGGTCTTGTTTTTCAAGCTACTGCCTAACTCCTTAAATGGGTTGCCTCCTGCACTGTAAATTTTTGATTCCATGTCGGTCAGCAAAATAAGTTAACCTTTAACTGTTCAGCTAAAGGGTCCTACCTGAAACATGAACCCATTTTTCCCTGTCGGATGCTGATTGACCTATTCTGCATTTCCAGAAACTTCTTTACATGTCAGATTTCCAGTATTTGCTGTTTTTCTTTTTATTCCTATCTCTATGCGACTAGTTCTCAGCAAACATGAAGAAAATATGGCCTTCCGATTGCAGCTGACAGTTTTAATTTGATTTGTTCCAGTTGCTTTACAATACTGTCTATTTTGATTCCTGTTCCTCTTCTAGCTCATTTGTATTGTCCCTCCAGGTTGTTTTTAGCCTCTATTGTGTTTCATGACTTTACTCCATTATCTCATTGTTGTGCCAACCATATAAATTCATGTTTGTTCATCTGGGTAAGAATTAGTGAAAACAGCGTAGCTAAATAGTTTAGAACAAAATGTCATAAGGAAATAGATGTGAATTGACACAAAAAGTAACCTGTCAGTTATTCATAAAGTTTGGAACCAGGTTACATTGAGACTGCTAAATCTGGATTCAGCTGCGTTGCTACAAAAACTCCAACTTCGGTGCGAGGATAAAACATTTTGTACTGATGCTACAGTTGTGTTGTGAATGCACCCTATGTAATATTATTGCAAGGTTTTATTCAAGATACACAGCATTGCCTTGCCTTGTGACCTTGGGGCTAACACACAGCATTGCTCTGAATGCATGAAGACATAGTGCATCAGACCATCCCAATCATGTATTTTCTACCTAATTACTTATTTCTAGAAACTTCCTCAGAACATGTAATTACTTTGTAATGGACTTCACCAATTACAGGTACATCGTTAAATGTAATGAGTCCTGTTTGTACTTCACAAAATGAACATTAGAGGGTTGATTTTATAAATTTGCACTCCTGGCACAGAGCTGTGAACATGATGGAAGACAGACTGAAGGGATTTAGTTGGGCACAGAACTAACATGTGCTAGCTCTGGGAAAGCAGTAAATGTAGCAAGTCATTATTTTTCAAGGGTCAACTGTGGGGCTACAAGGGTCAGGCCACCCTGGGTTTATGATTTTCAAGCTGTATTGAAATGTATGAAATTATAATTCTTGTGGCTGTGCTCAAGATTGTCTCTTCCTTAAACCATTTCTATTGGTCTCTAATCCATTCTCACCAGCTCCCATATGCTTTCTTGTTATCTGACCTTTTCTCCCTCGTTCTGCAAGTGTACTTTGTCCTATTTTTCACTCTTCTATATGTCCTTCACTCTGCTTCACATGTTTTCCCTTTTTGTCTGCATATTTCTCATTGTTTTCTTGCTTCCCATTGAGCTATGCTTCAGGCTCCTCTTCAGAAATGATCTTGTCACTCACAGGTGTGATTCTGGGAAGAAAGCCTCCGGACAGGAACATTTGCATGTGATTGGACTTCAGTCACCAAGTGAAATAGCTTAAAACAAATGCAACAAGTGGCAGTTTGGTTCAGTAGTTGTCTTGGCTCTG
The DNA here is from genome assembly GCF_052327205.1 of Somniosus microcephalus. Classification (NCBI taxonomy): domain Eukaryota; kingdom Metazoa; phylum Chordata; class Chondrichthyes; order Squaliformes; family Somniosidae; genus Somniosus; species Somniosus microcephalus. Next base: position 400,080,796 of record NC_140987.1, read on the forward strand.
AATCCCTATGTTTTGTGGGTTCAAGCCCCTACTCCAGGATTTAAGAACATAATCTAGGGTGACACATAAGCATTGTAGTAAGGGAGTGTTTTGGTGTCATCTGTCATCTCAGGTAAATGTTAAAAATCATGTGGCACTTTTTAAAATAGTAGGGACTTCTCCCAATGACCTGGTGATACTCAATCCTCAACCACCACCAGAACCAATTAATTAGTTTGTCTCATTGTTGTTTGGCTGCCACATTTGCTGAAATAAGTTAATTGGTTGTGAAGCCTACTTCCACCTCTGTAATATTACCCATTTCTGCCTTTGCCTCAACCCATCTGCTGCTGAAACTCTCGTCCATGCTTTTGTTACCTCCAGACTCGACTGTTCCAAAGCTCCTTAAAACCTACCTCTTTGACCAAGCTTTTGGTGCCAATTTTTTGCTGGTAACACTCGTGAAGTGCTATAATACATTTTACCATGTTAAAGGTGCTATATAAATGCAAGTTGTTGAAGCGCTTTGGGATATCACGTGCTTTATTGATGCAATACCTTTTAGTTACAATTAGAAACTAATACTATTACCCAATGACTGTAATCTCTGCACTTGCTGTTAGAACATAAGAAATAGGAGCAGGAGTAGGCCATTCACTGGCCCTATTGCCATATCCCTTGATGCCCTTACTAGTCAGAAATCTATCAACTTCTGTTTTGAATATACCCAATGACTGAACCTCCACAGCCCTCTGGGGTAGAGGATTCCAAAGATTCACCACCCTCCGAAGAAATTTTTTCTCCTCAGTCCTGAACGCCCTACCCTTTAGCCTGAGGTGGTGGCCCCCGGTTCTAGACTCCCCTGCCAAGAGAAACATTCTCCCAGCATCCACCCTATCAAGCCCTGTAATAATTTTGTATACTTCAATGAATCCCCTCATTCTTCTGAATTCAAGAGAATACAGGCCTAGTTTACTCAATCTCTTCTCATACGAGTCCCGCCATGCCAGGAAATCAATCTCTTGAACCTTCAAATCATAACCTCGGCCCCTATCATATTTTTATATATTTTTTATCCACACTTTTGGTTTGTGCCTTTTCCTTTTTTTCTCTCCCACATGGCAGCTGTCTTTCATTCTGCCAGTGCATTTCACACTTCATCTAGAGCCATCCTTTGTTTCTTTACCTGCCCTATTACCATCTCATCTTGCCTTGAATATCTCAATGTCTCTTCACCTCCCAGACCTTCCCTTTTGTTCTTTCATCCCCTCCCCCATTTCCCAGCCCCCAAACTTGCTTTTTCATCCATTTCATTTCCTGCTTTTTTTCTCAGTTCTGACAAAGGGTCTTCGACCTGAAACATCAACTCTGTTTCTCTCTCCACGGATGTTGCCTGGCCTGTTGAGTTTTTCCAGCGTTTTCTGTTATCTTTTGAACCTTCGTTGTCCCTCTATGGCAAGTATATCCTTCCTTAGGTAAGGAGACCAAAATTGTACACAGTACTCCAGGTGTGGTCTCACCAAAGCCCTATATAATTGGAGCAAGACAAATTTAATCCTGTACTCAAATCCTCTTGTAATGAAGGCCAGCATACCATTTGCCTTCCTAATGGCTTGCTGCACCTGCACATTCACTTTCAGTGACTCATGTACAAGGACACGCAGGTCCCTTTGAGTATCTGCATTCCCCAATCAGGAAATACTCTGCCTTTGTTTTTCCTACCAAAGTGGATAACTTCACATTTATCCACATTATATTCCATCTGCCATGTTCTCACCCACTCACTGAGCCTGTTGAGATCCCCTTGAAGTCTCTTCACATCCTCTTCACAACTGACACTGCCACCTAGCTTTGTCATCAGCAAATTTGGAAATGTTACATTTAGTCCCCTCATCCAAATCATTGATATAGATTGCAAATAGCTGGGGCCCAAGCACCAATCCTTGCGGTACCCCACTAGTCACAGCCTGCCATCCTGAAAAAGACCCGTTTATCCCTACTCTTTGTTTTCTGTCTGTTAACCAAGTCTACCACATACGTCAAAGTTACATGGAAATGAGCCATTTGCTATTAGCATTTACCATCCATGCAAGTAAACAGTTCAAAACACATTTACCCACCTTGATTTCATCCCTTTTCTTTTGTCCACCTATTCAATTTACTCTGTTTCTACTGCACTTACGAACAAATTACAGCAGCACTAACAGACAATCTGAGGAAATTCTGTTAGGTTTCTGGCTCAACCACTAAACCTGGAAGTGAATTCCACAACCTCGCAACTGAGTGTGGAGAAATTTAGCTTGCTCTCTGTTCCAAATCGCTTGCATTTAATCTTGTATCCAAGGCTCCTCGTGACCCCTCAATTATTCCGCTTCTATCTACTCTGTCCCATTATTTCATAATTTCAAACACTCTATTCTATCACTCCATAACGAAAAAGCCCCAATTTTCTTATTTATCTTTTCTCATACCGGGCCGCATCCCCAGTTAATCTGTGTCATACCCCCTCTAAACCCTCAATATCCTTTCTATAATGATAGCACGATTAGGCACTCTGCAGCCTTCCGGTCTCAATATCGAGTTCAACAATTTCAGATCATAACCTCGGCCCCCATTTCATTTTCACTTATATTTTTCCACTCCTTCCCCCCCCCTCCCTTTCCTTTTGTTTCTCTCTCACACCTGGCAGCTATCTTTTGCCCTGCCAGTACACTTTACACCTAATCACAGCCTATTACCATCTCGTCTAGCTTCTAATCTCTTTTACTTCTTTTGGTTCTTTTATTCTTTTGTCCGATCGCAGCCCTGCCTTCGATCTAGTTCCTTTTCTCTCCAGTTTTGAAGAAGGGTCAAACCCGAAACGTCAACTCAAATTTCTCTCCACGGATGTTGCCTGACTTGCTGAGTTTTTCCAGCATTTTCTGTTGTTATTTCATCCTTTCTATAATGTTCTTCAATTAACTCGTGGCCGTGCATTTACACCCCCGCCCTGCTACGCCGAGATATTTAAAGAGCCATGAGCTACAGGCTATCTGCTATTTTCATAAATATATACAATCTGAAAATAAAACACCGTTTTATTTTATCTGTTCTGGTTTGCTACTTGTTTCAACACAGGGCCCGCAGTTAACTGTCTTCGTCACTAAAATGGCTGCGGTCGCCTCACCGGACAATCACGTGAATGTTCTCGACCTTTCCACACAATCGCTTTTGTTGCGCATGCGGTTCCTAAGTCGTCGCAATGCTGCCGCGCAGCGATACTGTACTGCGAAGCAGTGATGAGCGAGAGGGAGCATTCACGCTTCGATGCTTAGTTCTTCCGCGAAAAGTTACGAAATTTGAAATTAAACCCTAATTTGAAAAACTAAAGGATATATTTTGTGGAAACGTAATAATGAAACCAAAATCGTCAGATAAAAAAGCGTTAGTTCCGAAGTTTGTGAGTGTGAAATGGGGTTATTGTCATGTGAGTATGGGGACTCTTTGGTGTGAAAATAGTTCAGATTAGTGTTCTCTGTATTCCGGCCGCCATCTGCACGCGAGAAGAGAAACCGGGACTGCAGCGTGAGAGACCCGGCGCCAGCAAAGTGGAACTGGTAACAAGGATTGCGGCCGAGAATTGGGTAAACGGTGGATGTGAGGTCGCCGTAACGGATCGCGGGGAAAGGCCAGGATCGTCACAGAGCATCGCGGCTCCTGGCCTCGGGGCACAGCCACCGATTGGGACAGTGAAGCGTGGTTAAAACCTCCCCCAAGAGGAAGCGGCCCGGAGTGAACTACACCCCGAACGGGAGCATGGCGGCGTCGGTCGGCGGTGTGGCTGACAGCACAGGTGAGAAAGCCAAGAGGGCACTGTAATGGGTGCAGGCTCTATTGAGTAATGAAATAACCTTTCTGAGAGTGAGCCGGGCCGGCATTATTTGATCATTATAAAACCGTCAGTCGGAGCCTGAAATCTGAGCTACACTTCAGAGGGGGAGAGTGAAGGAGAAATGGCGTCAATGCAGATCAGTGCAAGTTCTAGGAAGTTACCAGGGGAGAGCGCATGAGAAACATTGCATGAGGACAGCTCATTTTTTGAATGACTGATATATATCTATTATATATACGTATTAATAGTTAATGTGAGTATGGGGACTCTTTGATGTGCAAATAGTCCAGATTAGTGTTCCCCTTATTCTAGATCTCGTTTCCCAGAATGATACAGGACATTGGTATATGTAAATAAACCTAGTCAGTGGAAGGAAAAAATGGTAGTGAAATCTGCAGGCTGGCTGATAGGCTACGATTAGTTCAATATCACAAAAGCATGATTCTTCCAGGGCAGGGATGCACAACACAACACAGATCAATTTAAATGTCTTTCTTGTTGCCCTAATGTTCTGAGAACATTTTTGAAGGTTTCTACAGGGATAGGTCGATGTGGATTTTTACGTACCATAGCTTTTCTGAAAATCTCAGATATTTGGCAAAATTTAAATGTTACAGTTTGGCTGATTTGTGTGAAAATGTGAGTTTGCCAAGATGGTAAACATGCTGACATTCTGCTCACAAATCACCCACCCACTTTGAAATAGTTTACTGTCTGGTCAAATAAAATAGATAGCCCTGGCATATGAGAATACTCAAATGGGTTGGTAAATTGAGTCTGCACAGCAGAATAATGTTGCTGGTAGGAAGAGGGTAAATGGAATAAACCATCAGTAAACTTTGGAAGAGTTTCATCAATTTAATACATGTGGGTAAATGTAGAGGAGATGAAATATGTACTAAAGTGAAGAGGTTTCCTGAGGAAGTATATTTGAAAAAATAAATTGAGGCAGAGATGTAGGTATAAATAATCATATATAGTTGGGACGTTCTCCTTTAGAGATTAAATTTTAGTGTTAGGCTTGCAGAATGTAGTAGTGGATTTCAGTGTTGCAACTAATTTTTCTCTAATTTTCTTCTCTGCTGAAGGCTTTCGTTCTTTGCCAGGGTACGATTCCATGGGTGTTTGTCTCTTTGGGAGCCTTTCTAACGATAAAGGCCATGCAAGAGTCTTGACCATAACTGTCGGCATGTTGTTTAAGCATAGGATGCATCACAGTTGCGCTCACTAGATCTCTCCTAACATCCATACACATGCACTTCCAGTAGTGAATGTTGGCTAGGGATTGGGCTACCAACCCATGCCAATGTTCCCTTATATAACCAAGGGATGCTGACGTCAGTTGTAGCACCCCAAAGGTGCTCTTGACTCCGATCCGCTAACTCAAGAGACCAGGGATAAAACCTGGGACATCTTGTGCAGCTCAGCTATTCACTGCCAAAATCCTCATTGGTTGTCCTACTGACCTAAATGCTTGTCTATCCTAGTCACATAATTAGAATTCTGGAAGACTTGACTGGGAAGAATAATTAAGTGTTCTTTGTAACTAGTGGCACTCTCGCCTCTGAGTCAGAAGGTTGTAGGTTCAAGTCCCACTCCAGGTACTTGAGCACAAAAATCTAGGCTGACCCTCCAGTGTAGTGCTGAGGGAGTGCTGCACTGTTGGAGGTGCTATCTTGCGGATGAGACATTAAACCGAGGCCCCGTCTGCTCTCTCAGGTGGACATAAAAGATTCCATCGCACTATTTCAAAGAAGAGCAGGGGAGTTATCCCCGGTGTCCTGGCCAATATTTTATCCCTCAATCAACCTAACAAAAACAGATTATCTGGTCATTATGACATTGCTGTTTGTGGGACCTTGCTGTGCGCAAGTTGGCTGCCATGTTTCCTACGTTATGACGGTGACTACACTGTAAAGCGCTTTGAGACATCCGGTGGTCGTGAAATGTGCTATATAAATGCAGGTCTGTCTTTCTTAGATGCAGCTACACATTTCCCCATAACGTATGAGAGTATTTTAAAGTGGATTGGGAAAGTCATAATCACATTAATTTTGGGGGGCTGGGGCACTCAACACATTCTTTGTGCAAGAACAATCTTTAGTTTATTAGCATGTCAGGTAAACATGGTCAGATGCAGATTGAAGGTATGCCTAAATCTAAGAAGAGCATTCAATATGACAACACTGGTATTTATATTTCCCAAACCACCAGTGGCCTTTCTGAGCAAAGTTGTCAGTTTAGTATAGTTTTGTGCTGTGTGTTCCCCCTGCCCATTAAGAACTATGTTGTGATTGCTCAAGTTCTTCACACAGACAATAGACTTTTGTCCCTTGAGCTAGAACTGGATTTGAACCCAGGGTCCAGAGATGAAAGACCAGGGTGCTAACCCAACATATAGGCACTTATATAAAGAAATAAAAAGGACAGACAGGAAAATACTAACTGGTCCACCGAGCCTGTCCCATACTGTCATGGTACAATTAAATATAATGAATTAACACCCCTCCCACCTACCAGCAGTGACATAATCTCCTGAGAGCAGCAAAGAAAAAATTTAAGAAAATCCTAGGCCAATTCAGAGAGGTGAAATCTGGGAAATTTCTCAACACCCCCAAAGGCGATCAGAAGGTGTTCCAGGAGACCACGGTGACTGAGTCACATTGTTGAATACCCCGCCTACCGTTTCCAGGACATGACATTAGCCGCAGCCAGGAACCCAACCCTTTTAAACAGTTGCAGCGAATCTGCATTTACTGCGCAAGCCAGCAATTTGTCATTTGAAAAGGGGAAAAAAAACTTCCTGATATTTAACCTCGTTCTAATCTTATGTAACTTGTATGCATGTCACCAGTTCTCCCTAACCTATCTTATTCAAATAGTTTTATCCATATGGACACAGTCTAATCCCTTCATTATTTTGAAGACCTCTATCAAATCTCCTCAAAGTCTGCACTTTTCTAGAGCAAAAGGACTTATTCCCGGGCTAATCAGAGTAGCTAAGGGCTTTTAAACTAGGTAATCAATCGTGGCTCTCGTCTAAACTTTTTTTCCTGTGCCTCTATATCATCCACCATGTGAGGGGACCAAACTGGACACCATATTCCAGGTGAGGCCTAACTGGTCTTATACAAGGGCATTATAGTGTTTCTTTTGTATTGGATTGTCTGAGCAACGCATCCTAATTATTTAATTTTACTGTATCCTTGAGGAACTGGTGGTGAGCCTTAAGATATTGAAGTAATATAACACCTAGGCCTCTGTACCACTTACATTTATCTATATTAAATGACACCTGCCAGATGCAGGCTCATTACCCCATTGATTCTAGCTCTGATTGTAGTTGTTTCTCTCATCCAAGTTTCTAACACTTATAAATGTGTCAATCGCAAAATTACGGACAGTTTTCCCAACGATCCTATCACTGATTCCTATGGGACCTTACGAGTAACCGGCCTCCGCATCCTACCACTACTGTTAATAACAACCTCCTGCCTATAAGAGTAAAATCTTATCCAACCAAGATTTGCCCTTCAATGCCCCAGGGCTATGTCCTATAAAGTAGCCTATGGTGTGGCATCTTGTGAAAGGCTTTTTGAAAAGCCAAGTAGACAATGTCAACCTATAATTCAGACGAAAAGTCATCGACCTGAAATGTTTGTTTCTCTCTCTACAGATGCTGCCTGACCTGCTGAGTATGTCCAGCATTTTTTGTTTTTATTTCAACCTACAATTTACCGGCTTTGACTTGTTGCCCTTTTTTAATATTGGCGCAACATGAGCCTCTCTCCAGTCCACAGGAACAATCTTTGACACAAGCGAGCGGTTAAATATATAAGCAAATGGCTAATTGAGCACAGGCCCCCATTTTTGAATATTCTTGGTTAAATTCTGACAAGACCAGCAGCCCGATTTATTTTGAGACCCCTTATTCGCTCCAGGATTATATCTGTGTCCACTTTGACACTTGCAGCTTTAGAGTAAACTGAACATTGTATTAATGGTACTGTAATTGAGCATGGTCTACTGGAGTGAAGATTGATTCGATGTAGCCATGTAAAACCTCTGTCATATCCTGGGGGTTCACCTGAAACTGCCCTGAGGATTCCTTCAACAGCCCACGGAGTCCTCAATCGCCCTCTGACTCCTAACCTAACTAAAAAAGATTTTACTATTGTTACTGCTGTTATCCACTATCTACTTCTGCAATTACCTTTTGGCTGCTTTGATGGCATTTTCTATTGCCTTTAGCTGAGCCTGATGGCTATCCCTACTCTCCTTTTAGTCTGTAAAAACATTTTTGCTTAAGTCTGATTTGTCCTTGCACATGACCAGTTATTTTGTTTTACCAGGTGTGCCCTTTTCACTCCAGGGACAAATTTCCTTTTGTTTCTCTTCTGTTTAGTAATATCCCCACCTAGAAGGGTTGCTTGCCCCTTTGACCCAATTCAAGTCCTCTGCCATCTTTGCAAATCTAGCCCTCTTGAAAATTCCAGAACTAACATAAAATTCTCAGCAACTTTTGTTTGTATTCTCAGGAAATGCCATCTAGAACGTTCATTCAACCATTAATTATGAAATGAGAAACGGCCTTTTGTATCGAACTTAACAAGTTACCCATTTAACAAACCCTCAACTATAGAGTACAGAATAAATTGGCTGAATTGCGTGTAGTATTACTCTCTCTGGTAATTACCACTAGCATAAAATGGGCAATTGCCCATTTACACCATTATCTGTGAGTGGTATTAACATGCAATTTGGCATTGTTGTCAAAGCTGGATCTTGTTCAGAAGCTGTGTTCAGAATCAGACAACAGGAGAGTGGAATGATTGTGGAAAATGAGTTGACATTTAGATATCATAGTTCTGGGACAGTTGAATTGAGTGACCTTGACTGACAAAGAATGCTAACACTAACCATAATAAAGGTGTGTTTATAGTGCAACTTTACTGTTGCTGCAAAGTGGAACCAATGCTAAAATTGCAGTATAACTTTGGAGTCTGGTTCTGCAATGAAGTGGTGCTAGATCTCCCTGAAGAAGGCAGTTTACATTGCATGGAGTACAATTCCAGTGCCATCTCAATCCTGGCTTAAAACTGCAGGGCGCACTCCTTAAATTAGGCCGAGTTCATGTAAATACCTAGAGCATAAAGGCGCTTCCAGCTACACTCCAAAACATTTAAATTTTAACCAGATGGACTGGAACTCTGTCTATGCCTGTAATTGTGCATGTGTTGAGCTTTCTCGGCAGGATTGCAAAGAAGCCAGGCAGTATAAATTAGGTACTGCCTGCATGGAATTGCTACTGGTTTCAAACTGGCAGCTGCCTTTTAAACACACCCTAAAACGTTATTTTTTCAGCCATGTTAACTTAAAAGAAGGTTCCTTTGTGTTTTTCTTCTAGATGTGTCGGGTGCAGCCCATTATATATGTACAGTCTGTATGGCTTAGTACTATAACAGGTACTCTTAACCTTTCAACCAGCAGAATAATCCATATACCATTTGCACTGTTATGGACTCTATTTGATCTGAGGCAGGTGAACAGCAAGTAACACGAGATTTTTTTCCCTGACTGATATCTGAGTACAGTATGAGGAACTCAGTCTAACAACTAGTTGAATCACACAGATGGTCGTCCATTTGGTCTTCACAGAACTGGAAATTCTACAGTATATATACAATGAATCTTTTTCTTAGTTGACCAGCTCTTTAAACAGTTTAGATAGCTTTATAAATTTTTGGTGGGGGTTTATTCAACGTAAAATTTAACATTCCAGGAAAAAGATTAGTTTCCTTCATGTATCTATTCTCACTTGAGGTTTGCTAGATTTCTAATTGTCTTCTAGTTCTGTGCGTACAGTTCAAACCTCTTCAAGGCCACTAATTTGCGGTTTTTGCTTCGCGGTTTTCACATAGAAACAAACTGATTACAATTCCCAAAACGCTGACAAATCAAGTAATCCCATGAAATAAAACAGAAGCCAACTTTTTCTGTTACAATAAAACTATTCTTCATATACATGTTAGCCGTGAATGACTTCTCTATCTTAGGATTCCAAATGTCACTATAACTGTTTATGAAAAGACTGGGTGGTGTAGTGAGTTTAGATACTTGCCTTTCAGCTTTGGAACTGGATTTGAATTCCGCCCACACTGCTGAGATGTTAATTTTTAATAGCATCTCACTCTTCTCTTAGGAAATAGTGTGACGTAGTGGAAGGATTCATAGGTATAAATGTTCCTTCCACGGCCATAACCATCTTTATACCAGCAGATAGGGCAGTGGGTCCTGATCTGTGGGAGGGTTTTATGGGCTCCCACAACCCATATAAGGAGGGGGTCACCTGCACCCACGTCCACAGGATGTGAGTATCCCCACTAGATGTCCACCCAGAACTTAGAGCCAGATTTCAACTCGCTGGAACTGTCTGGAGTGGGGTTCGGACCTTGCACCTTCTGACTCGGGGGCAGGAATACTACTAAACCAAAGATTTCTCCTTCGATTGATAGGGTACAGCAACTCTTGTCAGAAGGGACTTGCGTTAAATGAATTTGGCCAGTCTCAACCTAGTTCACTGCGGCATGGACCAACAACACAGATTGCCCCAATTTAACACTGGTTTGGCAAACTCACTCAGCCTGTAAAGATATTCCAGATCTCGTGGATACCTCATTGTCCATGATGTGAGGTGTGCATTGCCGTACAAAGCTTGCTGGGTGGTTATGAGGAGAATGTTATTTCCAAGACACTGTTAGATGTTGGTAATTTATGTGCAACCTTGGTGTCGTATTTGACCCTGAGATGAGCTTCCAACCACATATACGCACCATCACCAAGATTGCCTACTTCCACCTCCGTAGCATGGCCCGACTCCGCCCCTGCCTCAGCACATCTGCTGCTAAAACCCTCCTCCGTGCCTTTGCTACCTCTAGACTTGACTATTCCAATGCTCTCCTGGCCGGCCTCCCATCTTCGACCCTCCATAAACTTGAGCTAATCTAAAACTCTGCTGCCCATATCCTAACTCGCACCAAGCCCTGTTCACCCATCACCCCTGTGCTCGCTGACCTTCATTGGCCCCTGGTCTGGCAATGGTTCAATTAAAAAAAATTCTCATCCTTGTTGTATGGTCTCACCCCTCCCTATCTCTAACCTCCTCCTGCCCTACAACCCTCTGAGATCTCTGGGCTCCTCTAGTCTGGCATCTTGCGCATCCCCGATTTTTATCGCTCTACCATTGGCGTCCATGCTGTCAGCTGCCTAGGCCCTAAGCTCTGGAATTCCCTCCTTAAACCTCACTACCTCTCTTCCTTAAAACCTACTGCTTAGATCAAGCTTTTGGTCATCTATCCAATATCATCTTAAGTGGCTTGTGTCAAATTTTGTTTGATAACCGTCCTGTTAAAGGCATTCTATAAATCCATGTTGTTAATCCCACAGGTGCATTGCCAAGAGACTGTTGACATGGTGAGGAGTGCTTTTACAGTCCTCTGACTTGTTTGTCTTGTGTTTAATGTCATATGCTTTAATTCCAGGGTTAGCGGAGCTGGCGCATCGTGAATACCAAGCGGGAGATTTCGAGGCAGCTGAGAGGCACTGTATGCAGCTTTGGAGGCAGGAGCCTGACAACACCGGTGTGTTGCTGCTTCTCTCCTCCATCCATTTCCAGTGTCGCAGGCTGGACAGGTAATGAGCAGAATGTATATCCACTTTATACGCCTCTTCAATTGGGAATGCAACAAACTCCCTTTTAAAATATTTAGTTGTATCATTGTATCATCCACCACCTTAAACATTCACTCCCTCCACAACCGGCGTACTGTGGCTGCAGTGTGTGCCATCTACAAGATGCACTGCAGCAACTCGCCAAGGCTTTTTCAGCAGCACCTCCCACCTAGAAGGACAAGGGCAGCAGGCGCATGGGAACACCACCACCTCCAAGTTCCCCTCCAAGTCACACACCATCCTGACTTGGAAGTATATCACCGATCCTTCATCGTCGCTGGGTCAAAATCCTGGAACTCCCTCCCTAACAGCATTGTGGGAGTACCTTCACCACACAGACTGCAGCGGTTCAAGAAGGCGGCTCACCACCACCTTCTCGAGGGCAATTAGGGATGGGCAATAAATGCTGACCTTGCCAGCGACGCCCACATCCCATAAACAAAAAAAAATTGTGATGATGTAGTCAAAATGAGCATAGATATTTTAATAACCAGCTTTCAGAATAAACAGACTTTATTTTTGTTTGTTCCTGGGATGTGGGCGTCGCTGCATTTGACTTTAAGAGGAAGAAGAAAAAATCAATGTTTAATTACAAAAAAAACTTGCTTTGTTCTACCATGGATTTTTTATTTTCTATTACAGGTCTGCTCACTTTAGCACTCTAGCTATCAAACAGAACCCCATGTTGGCTGAGGCCTACTCCAATTTGGGGAATGTCTATAAAGAGCGTGGCCAACTTCAGGAAGCTATTGAACATTATCGACATGCCCTCCGGCTCAAACCAGATTTCATCGATGGATACATCAACCTGGCAGCAGCACTGGTTGCAGCAGGAGATATGGAGGGAGCAGTGCAAGCCTATGTATCTGCTCTGCAGTACAATCCCGTACGTTAGCAGGCATTTTTGGTCGTACTGTAAAACCCCAGTTTCCAGGTGTAAAGATATTTGGTTAACCACTTCCATTCCAATTTATCATGTAAATTTAGTAACCTGCAACGCCACCTTGCATGGCTTTCATTTTGTTTTCTGAATGAAATTCTGTTACTGTCAATTTATTATTCTACTTTAAACATACTTATTTTCAGTCTTTTTGATGCAACCTTGTGCTGGAAATGGCTTCAGTTGGTGAACACAGCATTGGTAAACTTCCCACTTCATGCCCATCTAGGACTACTCTACCTATAGTACAGTTTCTGACAGGATTATCTAGCGCTGAGTGGGGAAAAATCCCAACCGCTAGTCCATCCTTTCAGATCCCATTAACGAGCTAAGCTGCCCAGTCAGTCATCAACAATGCTCCAGAGCACCTGCTTTGCGCTGGTATCATTTTCAAGTCTGCCATGGAGGCTTGGCTCAGTTTCAATCTTCCAGCAGCAAGAGTGTCATTTTGAAGCAAACTTGACCCCATAACGATCCGATTTATCTTTTCCCTATCCTCCTGGTTAGTGAATGGGGAAATTCGCTACCAAGGAGGTGGCAAGTGCAGGTTTGAGCCTTCACTAGAGAAACAGAAGATGCAAGGCACCTCCAGATCTGCATGATGAACAGTACAATTTGCTGTAAATTGTGTGAGTGCCTTCATGCCCCAAACCAAAGCACAGAAACACCTATTGCCGTGTTGAATAATGATTCCACTAGTTGGAAATGTGGGACCTCCACAGCAACAGTTCGCTCTCTCAAGGTAATCTAGTATCCATCCTTCTAGTGAAGGTTCAAACCTGTACTTGTTTTCCTGTTTGGCAGGTAAGGGGAAATAAGAGAAGTTAAACAGGGTCTTTCTGTTGTGGAGTTGGCTCCAAGATGACATGCCTAATCCAGTCATGGTAGACACTAAATCCTGGTTATATGAGAATGTATTCCAAAACGGCCTCCACGTACTTCTTTTCCAACAGTTGTTGTCCCAAGCAAAGGATATGTGTTTTCGGCATAGTGAAAAGAGCATGCAATACGCCAGCCACCTTGAGGCACGAAAGCAGGATAGCAACAAGGCTAGTTTCAATGTCAAAAGAGATACGTGGAACAAGTTAAATAGCTATGGCCTTCCATCCATGAAAAGGCATCTGAGGGCATTTTTTTTTGTGAAATATTTAGGATAGAGGACGTAACTTGGAATAATACTTTCAGATAAGCCACAGCAGCAGGGGACAGGACACATGATCAGGGTTGTGAATGACCAATTTAAGAAGCAGGAAAAAAAAATTATATAGAAGGTGATGAACAGATGGCTTGCCAGGAAGAATGGTTGAGCGTGCACGTTTTGGCAGCAAATTGGTTGAATGAGCAGAGAAAAATTGGAGATGTAATTAACGGTATCTAATTCAATTGAGTCATAGTAAGATTTTTTTATTATATTCATAATGAAAACTAGTTAGCTGAAAAAAAATTGGCTCCTTGGATACTCATTTCCTGAATAAGCCTATTGTTGTTCTCTTGCAGGATTTGTATTGTGTTCGCAGTGACCTGGGGAACCTCCTTAAAGCCCTGGGTCGCTTAGAAGAAGCCAAGGTAAGTGTTGTTGTTACTAATTGGACCATATTGTCAAGATAAACTTTCACACATCATTCATGATAGCAATCCATTACCCTGACTGGTAGATACATTGACTGAATAGCAACCAAGAAAAATAATCAGCTGTATACCTTAGCACCAGAGATGACCGGAGCATTCTGACTGAACAAGTGTAGTAAGAAAGTAAGACTCCCATGACTAAGTAAAGACACTTCCTGAAAAGGATTGGCTGAAATAGTCTGACTTAGTGCAGTACTCTGGAGACAGATGTCAGCATCTTTCACCACATGCACCCCTCACACAGACAGTCAACATTAATGGGAAGAAAGGCTGCATTAGCAATGCCCGAAATCACCATTCAAGATCCCAAATTTTGAGTTATACCTTTGTTTCTTCAGTGCTGGTTTGGTCTTGAGAAATGAACCGATGTACCAGATTCGCTCAGTTAATAAGGTGGCTTCTAGCAGTTGAATTTCTTTCTGATGTGGTTTAGTCCTGGATTTAAAGTGGTTATCACCCATACTTCAAATTGTCATTTTAATATATGTGTATATAGATATATATATCTCTATATATACATATAAATATAACCTTTTGGAGAGTTAAAAGCCACCTTATGCAAAGCCAGTGAGGGGCAAAGAATGGGAGAAGGGGACCTCGTCCAGAGTGTCTCAGCCTATCATTCTGAGTCCCGCGCGCTTGCAAAGTGGAGTGTCTGCGCAGCGTAGCTGTCCATTTGACTTTGTGTATGTGTGCTTATGTGGGGGGGGGTGGTGGGGGGGGAAGAGGGAGGATGTACAGGGGGATGAAAGATCATTGGGTAAAGAGTGCCTCAGCCCACAGGCCGTTGAATGGAGAGCTAACTTTCAGTGCATTCCACTGCGGCTTCAATCTGTATAAAGTGAGACTGCGCTTGCTCCTGGATGCTGCCTTCTTTATTTCAGCGGTGGAAGGCGATAGTTAGATGTTTTGTTCGATGAAGTATAAAATGAGATTTCATTTAAAGTTCTGATCGGTACATTTAAAAGACAAAACCAGCAGATTTGCAGTGTTGTTGGATTCTAAATTAGAACTAGCTCTTATATATGAAGGCCCTTTCTTCCTTGAATTTGAGGCTGCCTGGTACATAAAGGGGTCTGAGAATAATCCACCCAGACTCTCGTGCCTGGGTGTGTTTCCAATTTGGATAGGCAAAATTTATTTACAACCTCTCCAAACGGATAGGCGTAAACAAACTTTTTAAATTTACAAAATCATTTTTGAGTTGGGTGACTAGAAGCTTTCAGAGGGGACCACCGACTTTTATCTTGTTTCACAAAGTTGGTGCCCTAATATGTCATTCGGATGCAGTTGTACATTGCAGCGCTTCGATTGCATGAACTGAAGCTAAACACATTGACTACATTTGAATATAAATGTGAAATTGTATCTATTTTTCTTTCAGAAGATTGCATTTTAGAACAAATCCAGGAATATGTTGTTGGACTCTTTACTAACTATTTTGTCTTTCTTATTTGTCTTTTTCGTTTTCATGATTGATATTATACATAGAAGGTT
Source organism: Somniosus microcephalus (assembly GCF_052327205.1). Classification (NCBI taxonomy): domain Eukaryota; kingdom Metazoa; phylum Chordata; class Chondrichthyes; order Squaliformes; family Somniosidae; genus Somniosus; species Somniosus microcephalus. The sequence goes on from NC_140987.1 coordinate 400,096,443, forward strand.
TCAGGCGGGTGAAAGCTCTCCCCTGTAGGTGCCTCGCTGACCGGAGCTCGAGGCCAGGATCTAGGGGTGACACCGTCTGCTCTTCCCGTCATCGACTACCCTGAAAATGAGATGAAATAATGGTAACGGGTTTGTAGCACTGCCACAAACAATTTGCCTCCATGCCTGAGTTCTTCTGTCTCGTGGCTTCCAAAAAAGTGTCTAAATAAATAAGTATTTATATTTACTTTTTAAAAATGGGAAAAACTGTAATTTGGAAGAAAAATTGTTCAACTTGATACATACATGTTTTTAAAGTAGTAGCCACTGTCTTAAGAGAAAACTAGTTTTAAAAGTAAAATTGGCAATAGCTCTACAAAGTACCAGTAAAGCTTCTAACTACTGATTTTGTTAATTTCTTTCCTCTTTGTTTGGTTTGCAGCATTCTGCTCTACTGATTATGCGCTGTGAGCCTGCAGTAACGCATAGGCTGCGCGGCGATGCGCCTGCGTGCGCCAGCGTTATTCATTAGATGACTGGCTGAGCATCTACCTTGGTTAGTTCTGAATGAGATGCCCAAGTGGTCCCCGGTGCCAGTTAATCCTGACTGGCATCAAAAGAACAATTGCTGCAGCATGGCCTTGCACAGCTGCTGCAATGTAGTGGAACACTTTTTTTTAATTTTCTACTTCTGTGAATTCTAGCTCAAGTTTTTTTAATCTTATTGATTGAAATAGTGATTTTTAGTTTTAATATTTGGCTTTAATGTTGATTTATTTCTTTTTGGGTACAGTGAAATTGGCATTGTGTAGTCCGTTCACAGCCTGGGCAAGTTAGCACCTGTATCTCTAGTGATTCCTTTGTTGCTGTGCCTGAGATACGAAGTGCTGCGGAGTACCTGTGGTAAAATCTCAGCTAGCTATCTACTACTCTGCAATTTTGCATCTGCGCATGCGGTGCGCTGTGCTGCGATTTCTTTTTTTAATTTTTTTTTTTCAAATCTGCGCCTGCGAACTGCTGGTGCCGCCACTGCAACATGTTGCAGAGCCGCGCATTGGCAATGGCGCATTGGCAATAGCGCTTTGCGTTACAGGGACCTTTATCCTCGTTCAGCACTGTCATTTGAGGTTGTGTGCTCTGCAACAGATTCTTAGATAGTAAAAAACCCTTGTTTTAAGAAACTCACGGGCAGTTGTTAATGTGTGCGATCAGAACCTTTTAAAATCCTTGGTATACTGAATAGTACTTTCTGTGAAACCTAAGCTGGTGAAGTCACTAATAAATTTGTGAAGAAATAGGTTAATATCTGCTAATAAAACTGCTGCATAAACTCATTGGGTACAAAAATGCTGAAAGTGGGCAGGTTCTACAATTGATTTCTGCAGAGGACAGTGCAGAAGTTTTATCTTTTTGTTTAAAAAATCTGATTGTGGGGAAAGTTGAAATGGAAGACAGAGAAATGTATTATTCCACATTTCATAACTGAAAAATGGCTGGCTGCATGTGGGTTGAGGGTTTTGCGCATGCTCTCATGGGGCCAGCGAGCGAATTCAGCGCTAGCCTTTGCTGCAGGTTCACTTTTGCCTGGTGTGAGAATGAGCACTAATAAAGTTTTCTTTTCCCTTCTTTCAATCTTTGTTACAAATCTCCCATCCCTTCTTCCTGGTCCCCTCTTGTTTCAATTAAACTAATTAAGGCTTGTTACCTGAAAGCGATTGAAACTCAGCCCAACTTCGCTGTTGCCTGGAGCAACCTCGGGTGTGTGTTTAATGCCCAGGGAGAGATCTGGCTAGCTATCCACCACTTTGAAAAGGTAAGTGATCAGCATGCTTAAGTATTCCCTCCATGCAGATATGTGATGGGTAACGGGTGCAGTTTTCTCACACAAAAAGCTGTGAGCTTTTGTTTACATTCAGTGACAGTTTTTGATCTCCTGAAAGATAAGGACGGGTGAGTCGGCCATTTTGGCCATCTAGCTTAACCTTCTGTAGAAACCTACCACTATATCGCAATATCCAGCTGTGTCTTGAATGATTTGAGTTTTTTGTTTATCATTTCCCAGAAGACTATTCTGGGTACTAATTACTCTTTTTGCTTGCAAAAGTGCTTCTTTGCACCAATCTCGAACTTGCCTAATTACAGTAATGTTGAAAATAAAGAAAAGTATTGATTTTGAGCTAAATGTACTTTTCTTGTCCAGTTCGCCTTCTCTTTGCTATATCCATTTAGTAGACAAATGGTCTATCTTGCCTGAGGGTGACTTTATCTAACATTTTCTATCCTCCTTTGGGGAAGCATCTGGCCTGCTCACTGGTTGAGTTAAAGTTCGGAGCGCGGCAGAATGGACTGCACCACCCGACTTATTTTATAGGAATTGTTTGTGTTTTAGGAGAGTTTGCAGGTCATAATGTGTTACGTATTGTAGATGGTATGAGGGGTGGGATTTGGAAGCCTGAGTAAATTCACAATGTTTACTATGCAATAGAGATGTAATTGCTGGTACATGATGGTATTTTTATATCCAGTGTAAGCTGTGACTTTTGTTCATGCATCGGTCCTGTCACATCAGTAAGTCAAAAAAAATGCATCATTGCTACAGAATAGGTAGGCAATGATATGGCACTGAAAGTTCCTGATCCAAACCATGGTAGCAGGTTTCCAGCTCTCCACGGTTTATCAGTGGTGTGGTATAGTATTGAAAATACTCAGAAACCTTCTTAATTTTTAAAAATTAATTTACTGTCTGACTTCTCAATATTGGGTCCTTATTAAAGATTGCGGTAGTAGGGCCTTCTATGCATCAGATCATTACGTGAAACTTGTATTTGGCTACCTTTGGACCAGCTTTCTATTGAGTATGGTAGTGTAGTGATTGTGGTACTGGAGCAGCAGTCCAGAGGTTGTGATGTCAAGTCTCACCGTGAAAAGTTGTGAAATTGAATTCAATAAATCTGGTCATTTGTGAGTATGTAGCAGAAAACATGACTGAAATCTGCCAGATTATCATAAAACCTACTTGGTTCACTAATGTCCTTCAAGGGAGGGAACCTGTCACCATGACCTAATCTGGCTCCTGGACAGTGCTCCATCCCCACAAAGTGGCTTACTCAATACCCAATGAAGTGGCATAACCAGTCACTCGATTGCACGAACAATCATTACAGGTAGGTCCACCACCTCAAAGAAACTAGGGATAAGCAGTGTTGCCTACATGTCAAGAACAAACAGTTGCAGTGAGGATTATTGCATCTTGGTAGATTGCTCGTGTGTAGTAACTGGCTGTTTTGGTGTTCACTTTCAGATGTTTGCTTGTTAGTCTAGCCCTACTCTGTAACCAGTTTCCCCAGTTGTTTTTGATACGAGCCACCCCCTTCTCGTTCCCTCCCCTCCTGTCTCCCCAAAGTGCAAAAAATGAATTCGAAAGTATGAATTTTTTTTTTAGGAGTTTGTGCTGCTGGATTAGTTTTGTTAAATGCTGAAGGGTCCAATTTTAGTATACTAGAGCTCTGAAAAAGATGCAGTTACCATTCATCTTGAGATCTGTTGAAAATGTTTCTCTTAAATGTTAGCATGTCCTTTCCCAAGGATACTCACTGATGCGGTGTGTCAGCAGGTTATTTGACCATAGGAGGAAATTAACAACTGAGCCTAATCTTGTCCTTGTCTGATCTTCTTTAAATATGTAAACTTTCTAGGAGATTGGGTTGGTATCATTTGGGAGTCTGATCCCTGGCTGTTCAATCTTCAGTTGTCCTGCACTAAGTCCTGTTTGCCCTTGCCCATTGCTCGCTGACGTACATCAGCCTCTCGACCCCAATACATCAAGTTTCAAATCCTTGCCTTTAAATCCCTCCATGGCCTCACCTACCTATCTCTACAATCTTTTTCTCTCCTATATTTCTTTGACATCCCCAGAACCTTCCATTCTGTGACTGTGTCTTGTGTGCTCCTCCCTCTTTTTATCCCACTGTTTGGCAGTAGAGACTTTGGTCGTCTAGGTCCTATTTTTTGGAATTCATTCCAAGCTCCCTGTGCCTGCCTCTTAAAACAATTTAAAACCCATCTCTAAGCTTTTGCTTGCCCATTCTAATCTCCCCTTTCCCAGATCAGTGTCCGTATTCCATATGTGTCTGAAACACCATGACATTTTTAATGTTAAAAATGCTATATGTGTCTTTGTTTTTCTTCCTTCTTTCCTCCCCCCCCCCCCCCCCCAATGTTTGTGGTACTGAAACCAGTTGTAGGTTCCCTACCAGTACCTTCAGTGAGATAAACTAACACCACGTAGATCAGGGAATGATCTTGGGGCTTCCTCAGTTTGTGTGGCTCAGTACTACACCAGGCTGACCCATTGGGTGTTTTTACCATCTTTTAGATACTATAATTAATCAACATTGAATGCAGTAAGGCTCAGATTAAGGATGTCTTATTACAGTTATACAGGGCCTTGGTGAGACCACACCTGGAGTAGTGTGTGCAGTTTTGGTCTCCTTACCTAAGAAAGGATATACTTGCCATAGAAGGAGTGCAGCAAAGGTTCACCAGACTGATTCCTGGGATGGCAGGACTGTCTTATGAGGAGATTGGGTCGACTAGGCCTGTATTCACTCGAGTTTAGAAGAATGAGAGGGGATCTCATTGAAACGTATAAAATTCTGACAGGGCTAGACAGACTGGATGCAGGGATGATGTTTCCCCTGGCTGGGGGGTCTAGAACGAGGGGTCACAGTCTCCGGATACGGGGTAGGACATTTAGGACTGAGATGAGGAGAAATTTCTTCACTCAGGGTGGTGAACTTGTAGAATTGTCTACCACAGAAGGCTGTGGAGGCCAAGTCACTGAATATATTTCAGAAGGAGATAGATAGATTTGTAGACACAAAAGGCATCAAGGGGTATGGGGAGAGAGCAGGAATATGGTATTGAGAGAGAGGATCAGCCATGATCATATTGAATGGCGGGGCAGGCTCGAAGGGCCGAATGGCCTACTCCTGCTATTTTTCTATGTTATCATGCGGGATAGTGATTGTAAGAGTGGATAACTAAGTAAGGGTTTGGTGTGTCTTGCTTGGATGTAGGGAAATCGAAGGGTATTCCCATGAGCCACGTATTTGTTCATGAGTTGTTCAAAGTAACTTTGCTGTTGCACCCCTGCCCAGTAAGTATTGCAGAAGGTTTTGTTTGTTAATTGGTATTGCTACTGAAATTTTGTCAGATTTTGTGTTTCTTCACGGTCCAGTGCATGTCCCAGGATAAATTCACACCCATCCAAAGCCTATAGATAAGACTGGAGGGGCAGATTTAAAAAAAAAAAGGGACTATTATTTGAATTTTTATTGAACATTTTAAAGTGGAATTCAGTTATTGAAAAATGTGATGTCATTGTTGTACAGTTCCTCGTGCTCTACCTAAACCCAGTGTATATCAGAATTTTTTAGTTTGTTTCTTCCCAGTAGTTCAGTTTTCCAAAGCAGTAATGGTATCAGCATTCTAATATTTTGTCTTAAGATATGTAGGAATGCAACATATTTATTCATTGGACTTTATGATGAATTATAACTGATTTAAATTCCAGGCTGTTACCTTGGATCCCAATTTCTTGGATGCTTACATCAACTTAGGGAATGTCCTGAAGGAAGCTCGCATTTTTGACAGGTAAGCAAAAAAGTATAAATTTAAAAAAAAAATGTTTTAACCTGAAGGTTATGGCAGCCTACCAGTACATTCCCTAAGTGGCTATTCACAGTATTGTGCTATCATGCTATACAACTGTGGACACATCGCAACTGACCCTATTAGGGCTTGACAATGTAATTGTTGATGTGTTCCTCCTCTTCCCCTCCACCAATTTTCTTTTTCCTTTTCCCCCCCCTTCCCTTCCTTTCCCCGCTTTTCTCCTCTGAAGGGTGGGTCACAACATTCTGTCTCAAAATGCCCTGAAATCCCGTCAACAGCCATTATTGTATTTTTACAGTAGATTTACCTAAAATACATGTTAGCTTCTGTAGATAGTGCTGTGATGGGGGAGGGGTTTAGCTACCGTTATTTAAAGCCTATCCAGTAACATGATAGCTGCTACAGTATATTGAAAGCTTCAGTCTGCATGCAATTCCATGCACTGGCCACCAGCTGGCCCTGCACTAATGCAACTCCAATATTGGCATGGATTTTCTTACTTTCTTTGGAATGGTAAGTATTAATAATAATGTACTTTAAAATATTGAGATATAAAAATGTAATGAATATTATATCTAGACTCATTGTCTTAATCTTTTCAGTCTGCCTATTAACTGCTTGTACAACGCTGCTCATTCTGGCCTAAATCTCCAGTCTACTGATCATCAACTGAGCGGCAGGATAGTAATTACAGTACATCTTCTTGCTTCCCCTCCTTCCTTCCCACCCCCTTCCTCGCGATTGCCTTCCATTTTTTGTTTCTACCTGCACTTTTAGAATGACTGCCTCAGGAGTGGGACAGAGATTAGAGGGGCGAGAAAAGCTGAAGAAGAAATTGATAGAAGCGAGGAGGAGGTAGACAAACAAGCAGGAGAGAGGGAGGAAGCCAAGGGAAGGAAAAATGGAGGAGGGAGAATGAATGACAAAATGTGTCAAGATATAAAAAAAACTATGAACAATGAATTATTGTGTACATAATCTCTTGGACAAGCCTACACACATAGCTCTGATAAAAACTTGTATCTAGCACACATTTTGTCACACATTTTGCCATCATACTTTGTTGATTCGCTCGAAGCAAAATGGCATCAAATCAGAACTGAAAAGGTAGAAAATGTACAAATCAAATGTGAGTTACGTGGCTAGAAAACTGCCAATACGAACTTAATAACTAATGGAAACAAAAAGTCAATTGACCAGTCAGATAAGCAAAAAAAATTAACCAGCTGAATCAGTCAAAACAGTTGTATGAAACCATTTTTGTCCTTTTGATAACTTAAATTTATGATGTTTTAAACAAAATAAAAACATGAAAATATTAAAATATTTTAACAATAACCTAATTAATTTTAAACTTGCAATTGTCAAAATTTATTCTTTTAATAGCTCTATTCATTAAAATTTTTATTTGAAGGTCTTTGACTAGATAAGTCCCCACACCCAGCTCCAAATTCAGTTTTTTTTTAAAATTCTGAGACACAGGAAACCATATCTAGGGCTTAAAAATAAATTTGTTATACAAAAACTTGGAAACTGCATATTTTGAGCATTTGGTGAGGTCATTTTTATTAATCAAAATTTACGTTTAATAAAGATTGCATAGGTTGCCAAAATCATTAATAGTGCATGAAGTGCTTTAAGACAGGAGGGGACTGACGAGAGTAAACAATGTTGGGGCGTCTGACATCCCAGAAAGGGCTGTGGAGGGGTTATGGAAGAGTCTGATGGGCGAAAGTGCAATGGGGGTTTACTTGCTGCTGTAAAATAGGGTTCAAGAGCAGTTTGGGTCGCCTTCTGCTGGAATCCCTATGTTCATAAACCTTCCAGTGCTCCCAGATCCAGGGTCCCTCTCCCAATGATCCTAGATGCCAGTATCTGCCCTAGTACTCCTGGAATCATTGTCCACAGTGCTTCTGGAACCTGGGACAGCATCAAAATATTGCAAGACCCTGGGATGCTAATGCAGTACTGCTACATCCTGCACCCCTGCCTCCGCCTTCCTAGTGATTCCAAAGGTCCCCCCCAGGGGTGAAAATACTACTTACTTACATAGCACAACTGTACTTATGAAACTGGATCAGCAACACCATGGCTCAGTAGGTTGTGTGCCTATATTAAAGTTGCATTTATATAGTGCCATATATCTTCAGGATGTCCCAAAGCATTTTATAACCAAATGGAGTGATTATGTATATTCTCCCCGCTCTCATTCATGAGTACCCTGTGCTTAGTGCTTCCCTTCTATCCGGGACTTCATTGAATCATAGAAATTTATGGCACAGAAGGAGGCCATTTGGTCCATCGTGTCTGCGCCGGTCGAAAAAAAGCTATCCAGCCAAATCCTACTTTCCAGCTCTTGGACCGCAGCCTTGCAGGTTACGACACTTCAAGTGCATATGCAAGTAGTTTTTAGATGTGATGAGGGTTTCTGCCTTTACCACCCTTTCAGGCAGTGTTCCAGATCTCCACCACTCTCTGAGTGAAAAAAAGTATCCTCAACTCCCCTCTAATCCAATTACTTCAAATCTATGTCCCCTGGTTATTGAAAACTCTCTGCTAAGGGAAACAGGTGCTTCCTATCTAGGTCCCATATAATTTTATACACCTCAGTTAAATCTTCCCTCAGCATTCTCTGTTCCAAAGAAAACAACCCCAGCCTATCAAATCTTTCCTCATAGCTAAAGTTTTCCCGTCCTGGCAAGATCCTCGTAAATCTCCTCTGTAACTTCTCTAGTGCAGTCACATCTTTCCTGTAATGTGGTGACCAGAACTGTACGCCGTACTCTAGCTGTGGCCTAACTAGTGTTTTATGCAGTTCGAGCATAACCTTTCTGCTCTTGTATTCTATACCTCGGCTAATAAACAAAAGTATGCCGCCTTAACCACCTTATCTAGCTGTCCTGCTTACTTTAGGAATCTGTGCACATGCACTCCAAGGTCCCTCTGTTCCTCTACATTTCTCAATATCCTATCACTTATTGTGTATTCCCTTGCCTTGTTAGCCCTCCCCAAATGCATTACCTCACATTTGTCCAGATTGAATTCCATTTGCCACTTTACTGCCCACCTGACCAGTCCATTGATATCTTCCTGCAGTTTACAGCTATCTTCCTCACTATCAAACACACTTCAATTGGAAATTTTACCTGGGTGCTAGAAATTTCCAGCTTATGTTGATAAATTGACAAGAAAGATATTATGGGAGTTGTAGTTTTCACCTTTGCTCCTGTATAACTATAATTCTGAGATTATACTGTGACAAACCACACACTGAGGAGCAGATAGTGCTGGTGGGGGAGAGACGGGACATGAAGATTTTACTTTGTCACAGTTTAAATTGCACAGAAACAGACAAGTGTTGTTTTGGGTAATGGTTTTTTTGTTTTGTGAGTTGCTGAGTAGGAGTGATGTTTGCACTGGGGCCAAAGAAGGAAGTTTGAGATGATTTGCTTCTGGCATGAGCCATTTGTCATCTGCTTTGTTCAGCCAGCCAAGCCTGGAATATGATGAAAGTGTAGCACTCCCTCAGTACTGCACTGGGAGTGTCAGACTGGATTATGTGCTCAAGTCTCTGGAGTAGAACTTGAACTCTCAATCTTTTGACTCCGTGGTGAGATTGCTACTACTGAGCCAAGGCTGACTCCTTAAGTAAATACTGTAAATTCACCACTATCGGGAATAACTGGAAATAAGATTTTGGGGAGGGAAGCAGTTATTCTCATCAGCAAACGGTAGGTGAATAATGTTAAAAATATTGTATCTGTGAGGCCTGTATTTTTTTAGTATCAATTACATATGTTTGCCTTGTCAGTCATGCGCATTATATTACTTGTAAATTTGCTGTATTACAGGAACAGGTGAATCATTATCTTTAGGCTGCAGCAGGACTGCAGGAAACATTAGAAAATTTGTCACTTGTTTTAAACAAAAGCATATTAAAACATTTTGCAGAATTCGCAGAAACTGCTCCGCCAATAGAAAATATCTTCTATAATTGCAAAATACTGCGGATGCTGGAAATCTGAAATAACAACAGAAAATGCTGGAAATACTCAGCAGGCCAGGCAGCATCTGTGGAGAGAGAAAGAGTTAACGTTTCAGGTCTGGGACCCTTCATCAGAACTGGAAAAAGCTGGAGATGTAACAGATATTAAGCAGGTGCAGAGATGGGGCGGGGGGGGTTAGGAGGGGAGGAAGAAATAGAAAGGACATCCTGTACTTTTGTAAGAGGCTGGAAAGATAAAATGTTGCCAATGGGAATGGCAAAAATCATACTGCATGAAAAATGGGGGCAGGGATAATTATCTGAAATTGTTGAACTCCATGTTGAGTCCGGCAGGCTGCAAAGTGCCCAATCGAAAGATGAGGTGCTGTTCCTCAAGCTTACATTGAGCTTCATTGGAACAATGCAATAGCCCGAGGACAGAGAGATCAGAGTGGGAATGGAGCGGTGAATTAAAGTGACAGCCGACCGGAAGCTCGGTCACCCGTACGGACTGAACGGAGGTGTTCCGCAAAGCGGTCGCCCAATCTGCGTTTGGTCTCCCCAATGTAGAGGAGACCGCATCGTGAGCAGCGAATACAGTATATTAAATTGCAAGAAGTACAAGTAAATCGCTGTTTCACCTGGAAGGGGTGTTTGGGGCCCTGGACAGTGGGAAGGGAGGAGGTAAAAGGGCATGTGTTGCATCTCCTGCGCTTGCACGGGAAGGTGCCAGATGAAGGAGCAGGGCTGTTGGGGGTGATTGAGGAGTGGACCAGGGTGTCGCGGAGGGAGCGGTCCCTTCGGAATGCTGAAAGGGGAGGTGAGGGGTAGATGTGTTTGGTGGTGGGATCACGTTGGAGGTGGCGGAAATGGCGGAGGATGATCCGTTGAATGTGGAGGCTGGTGGGGTGAAAGGTGAGGACAAGGGGAACCCTATCGTGGTTCTGGGAGGGAGGGGCAGGGGTGAGAGCAGAAGTGCGGGAAATAGAACGGACACTGTCAAGGGCCGTGTCAACCACGGTAGAGGGGAATCCTCAGTTGAGGAAAAAGGAAGACATGTCAGAAACACTAGTATGGAAGGTGGCATCGTCGGAACAGACGCGGCGGAGACGGAGAAACTGGGAGAATGGAATAGAGTCCTTACAGGAAGCGGGGTGGGAGGAAGTGCAGTCCAGGTAGCTGTGGGAGTCGGTGGGCTTGTAGTGGATGTTTGTTGAAAGCCGATCACCAGAAATGGAGACGGAGAAGTCAAGGAAGGGAAGGGAAGAGTCGGAGATGGACCATGTGAAGGTGAGGGCAGGGTGGAAATTGGAAGTAAAGTGAATGAACTTATCCAGTTCAGGGCGAGAGCAGGAAACGGCACCAATACAGTCATCGATGTACCGGAAAAAGAGGTGAGGGAGGGGACCTGAGTAGGACTGGAACAAAGAATGTTCCACATGTCCCATGAACAGGCAGGCATAGCTAGGGCCCATGCGGGTTCCCATAGCAACACCTTTAATTTGGAGAAAATATCTTCTAAATGACTTCGGGGTCAAAAAAAAGTTAGGCTGGTCTGATCTGATACACCTGTGGAGCTGCCTATGATCTATTAGGCTCCAATTGTTCCATTAAGGTCCAGTAATTGCACTGTGTGGCCTTGTAGGGTCATAAAGTTACTCACAGCAGCCTAATAATACATTAAGCATGACATGGAATAAAATACTCCTGTGCATGTGAAACACCATATTCTCTGACCAATGGTGAACAACAACTTGGGAGATCTGCTAGAACGTAGGAAAAAATCATTGGATTCTGTTATTACTTCATAGGTTTTATTCAAGTTTTATGGCAATTTGAAAAAAGCAACAATTTTTGCAGAGGGGAGTAGAAAGCATGGTTACTTTAGCATAATTTGGTGGCTTAATCATAGGTTATGATTTGCAACAATGTGTAAGCAAAATGGACTGCAACATTTGAAGGAATGACTGTTCACATGTTCGGAGACCAATGATGGATAGGTAAAGACCCTCTGGTGCATCTAGTCTGTCCCACACAATTGTGATACCTTGTATATCACACAATATATGCTCTCCACCAACGTTCCGAACCTCTAACCTGCATGGCCGTGGAACTCTGCCGGTCCCACACAGTCCAGGACCGGCTTTCCCCATGTTAAATATTGCGCATGCGCGAAACTGGGCCGCGCGCACCCAAAAAAAAATTGGAGGGACCATTGCTCTCCACCCTACCCAAAACCATGTGATCTCCTGGGCGAGACGGGGGGGGGGAAGATTAAAAACCCAGGCCAATTTGGAGGGGAAAAATCTGGGAAATTCCTCTCCGACCCATCTGGGCGATCAAAACTAGTCCAGGAGATCACTCTGCCCCTGAATTCCCTGACATACCTACCTTTTGTAGGAGTTGATGTCCGCCCAAACTAGAAACAGGTCCAGCTCTCGCTTCAGGGAATTCAAAGAATCGGCGTCCACCACAAGGGACGGCAACCTGTTCCAGAGGTCCACTATTCTCTGGGAAAAGAACCACGTCCTGACATCTAACATAGATCTGGCCTTGCATGACTTTAGTGACCCCTGATCCTCCCTAACCCATTTAATTGGAACAAACTGTCATCTGGAACACAATCTACTCCCTTCATGGTTTATCAACCTCAAATCAGATCACCCCGAAGTCTATGCTTCTCTAAAGTGTAGAGTCCCAACTCTTTCAGCCTATTTTGACAACCAAGATGCTTTATACTGGGAATTAGTCCACTGGCCCTCCTCTATACCCTTTCCAAAGCCTCCGTATCGCCCATCATGTGAGGAGACCAAAACTGGACACAATATTCCAAGTGAGGCCTGACCAAGGTCTTGTACATGGACAAAATAGAATGCCTCGACTTATAATCAATTGTCCAATGAATGCACCCGAACACATTTGCTCTAGCCATCGCATTACGGCATTGCTCATGTACCTTTCTTTCTCCACCTTTAATGCTTTTCCCTGTAGGGTGTATGAATGTTGAGCATTCGCCCTGCCCACATGCATAACACTGCACTTATCCAAATTACACATTATTTGCTAGTCATGAGCCCAGTCTCCCAGCACATTTAAGATCCACCCGAAGCAGTCGAGCATTGTCTACAGTCCTAACACCTGTAGAGATCTTGGTATCATCTGCAAATTTACAGATAGTGCCCCCAACACCGACAACCAGATCATTAATAAAAATAGTAAAGAACAGTGGTCCCAACACTGATTCCTGCGAGATACCATTGGTGACCGGTCTCCAAACAGATCCAAATCCATCTATAACTACTTTTTTGCTTACGTCCTGACAGCCAGTTGTCAATCTAGCTCTATATTTTACCACTAATGCCAGAGGCTTTAATCTTGTAGTGAAACAACGGTATAGACAAAAAAAAAACAGGTATTGAATGGATCAAATATGTTGGAAAAATGAGTAACATATATCAAATTTAACTTCTTGTGTATTATATGTAATACCTTATGCATGACTTGGTACAGCACAATGCTCTTGGCATCAAAAAAAGGTGTATCCCCCACTCACTGTGAGCAACACTGAAACAACACTAGAGTATTTAAACCGTCAAGTAGATTGGCTATCTATTAATTCAGTTCTTTGCATTGCTTATGTTTCCTTTTCCAGGGCTGTGGCTGCATACCTGCGAGCTCTGAGCCTGAGTCCTAATCACGCAGTTGTTCATGGAAACCTGGCTTGTGTCTATTATGAACAAGGGCTGATTGATCTGGCTATTGACACGTACAGAAGAGCCATTGAATTGCAGCCTCACTTTCCAGATGCCTACTGCAACCTGGCTAATGCACTGAAAGAGAAGGGAAATGTAAGCATTTGAGGGAATTGGCAGTGTTGCAGGGTGTACATTGTATGTAAACAATTTAACAATTCTGAATTCATAATTTGAGAGGCGTACAGTGTCCTTATTGAGTCACTTGTGTAAAGAATGAAATGAGTGGGGGTGGGGAGATACCCTGGTGTCCGTGAGCAGAAATAGTTGTGATTGAATGTAGAGAAAAGAAGCACGTGATATGTATTTGGAAAGGTAAATGATGAAGGCTGCTGGGTAGATGGATGGAGGCAAGGAAGCATATGGATAGGTAAACAGTCCTTTTGATCCACACAAACCGTTGCTCCTGTGTGGTGAAAAGGGGCTGCTTGTGTAATTAAAAGGTAGTTATTCACTGACCTGTGCATTCTTTCTGTGTGGCAGGTTGCTGAGGCAGAGGAATGCTACAACACTGCACTGCGTCTCTGTCCCACACACGCAGACTCTCTCAACAACTTAGCCAATATCAAAAGGGAACAAGGGAACATTGAAGAGGCTGTACGACTGTATCGGAAAGCTCTGGAGGTGAGAGGGAAATGGAGCAACTTGCAGGAAACTCTTTTTTATCCGGCACCGACGGGACCGGCATGGTGCCGGTTGATCAAAAAGTTCGGATTACAGAGAAGTATACTTGCCATGGTACGAGAGCCCCGTACACGGCCACAGGTGCAGGAGCCCCGGTTACCCGGCACTTGTGCATGAGTCCCGGTTACACGGCCACAGATCCAGGAGTCCCTGTTGCACGGCCACAGGTGCAGGAACCCCGGTTACACGGCCACAGATCCAGGAACCCCGGTTACACGGCCACTAATATATAGTAAAACTTATCTTGAACCTACTCCTGATTTTTGCCGGTTGAGAGATTTCTGGATATTTAGGTGCCGGTTAAGAGTTTCCTGTACTTTGTATAGTACTACTTCAGAAGCTACCAGAATGATGCTGACTTAAAGAAATTTAATAAATGGTGCTGCATTTAGGTAATTTAAGGATTTATGTACTGACTTGTAATTTTTCTCCCCTCCTGTGACTTGTACTTGGGTCGTCGTCTTCTTCTTCTTAGGCAGTCCCTCTGAACCGAGGATGACTTGCTTCCACATTAAAAATGAGCGCGCAGGTGACTGATGAGTCCAATGCGGGACCTACAGTCTCTGTCACAGGTGGGGCAGACGGTGGTTGAAGGGGCGGGTGGGTGGGGTGCTTGGGTTGACGTGCGCTGCCTGCGCTTGGCTTCCGCTTGCTCCTGGCGGAGAGACTCGAGGTGTTCGGCGCCTTCTGGATGCTTCTCCACTTTGTGCGGTCTTGGGCCAGGGATTCCCAGGTGTCGATGGGGATGTTACACTTTTCAAGGAGGCTTTGAGGGTGTCCTTGAAGCGTTTCCTCTGCCCACCTGGGGTTCTCTTGCTGTGCCGGAGCTCCGAGTAGAGCGCTTGTTTTGGGAGCCTTGTATCGGGCATGCGGACAATGTGACCCGTCCATTGAATTTGCAGGATCTTGCGGAAGCAGCGTTGGTGGTACCTCTCCAGTGCTTTGAGGTGCCTGCTGTACATGGTCCATGTCTCTGAGGCATACAGCAGGGTGGGTATCACTGCTGCTCTGTAGACCATGAGCTTAGTGCCAGGTTTGAGGTCCTGGTCTTCAAACACTCTCTTCCTCAGGCGACCGAAGGCTGCACTGGCACACTGAAGGCGGTGTTGGACTTCGTCGTCGACATCTGCCCTTGTTGACAGCAGGCTCCCGAGGTATGGAAAGTAGTCCACGTTGTCCGAGGCCTTGTCGTGGATTTTGATAATTGGGCAGTACTGTGTGACGGGGGCAGGTTGGTAGAGGACCTTTGTCTTACGGATGTTTAGTGTAAGGCCCGTGTTCTTGTACGCTTCAGTGAAGGTGTTAACGATGGCTTGGAGTTCAATCTCCGAGTGAGCGCAGACGCAAGCGTCGTCTGCATGCTGTAATTCGACGACAGAGGATGGGACGACCTTGGATCTGGACTGGAGGCGACGGAGGTTGAACAATTTCCCATTTGTTCTGTAAATTAGCTCCACTCCAGTGGGGAGCTTGCTGAGGGTGAGATGGAGCATTGCAGCAAGGAAGATCGAGAAGAGCGTTGGTGCGATGACACAGCCTTGGGTACTTTGGTACCTTTCTATGGGCACTAGGCACTTTTCTGTTACATCACCCATGTGGGTATTCTTTACATGTGAGGTCAGGCAATGAGTGTCAGCCAGTTTAACACTGGAGTGATCCCACAACTGAGCCTGACCGTTTCCTCATTTGATATCCACACATGAACCCTTTTCAGCAGGAGTGACTAGGGATTCACCCCTACTCTAGTTTGGAGCTCTAGGGGCAATTGTAGTTACCCTTGTGTCATCCTGACAGATCTGCAAAATCCGCTGAAACTGGGTATCAGCGCTGGAACTTCCCTTGTCTGATTTGACTACATGCCATCGTTACCAATTGACCCATCTGGGGGGGGTGGGTGCTGACTTTCTCCGTGAAACTCTCACCCCTTCAAAATATAGCTATTATATTACATGAAATGTGGGTGCAATTTATTATTTTATAAAATTCTGTTTCACACTCCTCTACCATTTCTCTGGGGAGTTTGATTGACTGAAGGTGTGTCGCAATCACTTCACCTCAATTATTTCAACATTCTGAATGTTTCAGTCTTGATTTTTTAAATTTGTAATTTTTGCTGAAATGCATCTGTTTATAATTCATAAAATGTTGCAAAATATTTAAATGAAAACTTGAGTCATAAGGCTATTTTGGATATTCTAGGTGTTTCCAGAATTTGCAGCTGCCCATTCAAACCTGGCCAGTGTACTGCAGCAGCAGGGAAAACTACAAGAGGCATTAATGCACTATAAGGAGGCTATCAGGTAACTGCCCACTTATTTGCATGAGGTGTCCTGCATGATGCATCAAATATTTGTCCTATTCCACCAGGTAGTCAGCTGACTTAATAGAAATTTACATGAGGCTGTGACTTTGTGGTTCATTATGGATTCATAATTTTAACGGGTATCACAACATTGGCCCAGTAATTCCGTTCCAAACGCGTGAGTACGGTCGGGGTACTCGCGCATCTGGCCGGAGGAAATGCCGGTTTTCAGCATGCACAGTGCATGCGGAGAAAACCGGCATTTCCTGTCCTCTGAACGAAGGGGTTCAGAGGCACAGCGCGTGCGACTGCACAGGCAGCGCGTGCGCAGTGAACTTCGTCGATTTCATTCATGGATTCAGTGAGGTTAAGTCCTTACAACTTACACGTGAAAAAAGCGTGTAAAGTTGCTCCAGAGGCTGCGGAGGAAGATATATTTTATCGTGGAGCTTCTGAAAGGCAATATTTTTGTTTGGGAAAGGGAGGAAAGTTATTTTAAGAAATGATGAGGTAAGTTTTAAAGTTTAATTTTTTTTTTATTTTTTTTTTAAACGGGGTTTCAGTACTGTAGGTAGAAGGAGCAATTGTGGCTGTGTGAATTGAATTTGCTGTGTTTAATGTGAAAATGACCTGTTCTAAAATGAGTAATGTAACATTTCCAACATTTTTAAGAAAGAAACTGTTCATCAGTAATATATTCTTTTAAGTAATTATGTATGTATGTCCGTATATATTCCTTTACTTATGTGTATGAATGTATGTATTTAATTATGATTTTCCAATAAGTTACTTTCTCTGAAAGTCATAATTAAATACATACATTCATACACAAGTAAAGGAATATATACATACATATATGCAAAGGAATATATACAGACATACATACATAATTACTTAAAAGAATATATTACTGATGAAAAGTTTCTTTCTTTAAAAATGTTGGAGTCATTTTCACATTTAATAAACACAGCAAATTCAATTCACATAGCCACAATTGCTCCTTCTACCTACAGTACTGAAAACCCGTTTTAAAAAACAAAAATAAACTTTAAAACTTACCTCAGCATTTCTTAAAATAACTTTCCTCCCTTTCCCAAACAAAAATATTGCCTTTCAGAAGCTCCACGATAAAATATGTCTTCCTCCGCAGCCTCTGGAGCAACTGTACTCATGCTTTTTTCATGTGTAAGTTGTAAGGACTTAACCTCACTGAAAGCATGAATGAAACCGGCGAATTTTACTGCGCACGCGCTGCCTGTGCAGTCGCACGCGTTCTGCCTCTGAACCCCTTCGTTCAGAGGACAGGAAATGCCAGTTTTCCCCGCATGCGCTGTGCATGCTGAAAACCAGCATTTCCTCTGGCCAGACGCGCGAGTACCCCGACCGTACTCACGCGTTTGGAACGGAATTACTGGGCCAACATTTTACATGTCAATAAAATGAAAAATTTAACAATTGCACGATTTGCCCCCTTGCATCTGCGACTGAGGGTCCAAGGAGGTGCATTGCGCAAGAGGTCATCGTCGTACGTATCCTCACACTGTTCCCTTTCAGGAACTGTATGAAGTGGTGGAAGGATTTCTGGCCACGTTAACGCTCGTTCCGTGACCATAACCATCTTCATACCAGCCATTAGGGTGGTTAGTCCTATGGCGTGAGGGTTTTACGGGCTCCCACAACCCATCTGAGGGGGGGGGCCACCCACACCCGCCGGCGCAAGTATCCTGCTGGATGTCCACCCAGAATTTATAGTTGGAGCTCCGACTCCACTTGCCGGGACTGTCTGGAGCGGGGTTCGAAACCCTACTCCTTCTGGCCCAGCAGCGGGGATGCTTACCGCTACGCAAAAGGCCCACTCCACGCAAAAGGTGACACCCATACGTTTCCTGCGCCTTTTCCCTCCCCGTGACTGGAGCCCTATGCTGCCACTTGAAAGACCAAGCTATCATCTGTCCTTTTTGCGGCGCCTTGGACTTCTCATTACCAATGATAAGCAGGCGCTGCGCCTCCACTTCGTTGAGGAGATTGCTGAGGTCATCATCAGTTCAATTGTGAGTTCTTTTAATGCCGTGAATTGTGCTCATTCCAGCCATTTCACGTTGCTAATCGGAGTGGGCCTTTGGCGTAGCGGTAGGATCCCCGCCGCTGGGCCAGACGGGGTAGGGTTTCGAGCCCCGCTCCAGACAGTCCCGGCAAGTGGAGTCGGAGCTCCGGCTCTAAATTCTGGGTTGACATCCAATGGGATATTTGCGTCCGTGGGTGTGGGTGGCCCCCCCTCCTCGTATAGCTTGTGGGAGCCCGTAAAACCCTCCCGCCATAGGACTAACCACCCTAATGGCTGGTACAAAGATGGTTACGGTCACGGAAGGAGCGTTAATCACGGCCATAAATCCTTCCACCACTTCATACAGTTCCCCAAAGGGAACAGTGTGAAGACACGTATGACGACGACGTTGCTAAATAAATAAATGGAATGAAAAAAATTCTTTCAGGGCTTTTAAAAGTCTTTAAATTGCTTTAATTCTGTTTAAAACTACTTCAGATTCTTCAAAATAATGTAAACATTTTAAAAAGTTTATAAAAGTTATCAAAAGCTTCTTAAAAATACCAAAAACCTATTTAAAATGCTGCTCTACATGTAAAAATGCTTTGCAGCTTGTGAGAAATATTGGGGGCGTGTCCTTTTAAAATGAGACCTCAAGGGGTGTGTCTCACTTGCACTGCGCGCTCCAGGCTTCGCGCTGGCTGCACTCCTGGGTGGCGTGACGTCAGACGCTGCCCGGGAGTCAACATTTTAAAACAGCAATTCCAGGCGTCCCTGAAGCTCAACGGCCGGCGCGTCGGGCAAGTGCAGATCGGGGGCTTGCACGCGCGGCAAGCCCCCGACCCGAATTTCTGCCCCATTGTGTTGGATCAGTTGCAATTCATTGGTGAACATTGTAATGTAAGAAATAATGGCAAAGCTGTAATGTGCACTTTTTTTTCAATAAAGGGATAGAGGTGCAGAGAACTGTAATGACTCATTTAGAGTTCTTTGAAGGATTATGTAGCTGCAGTAAAAGTAGTGTAGTTCATTTAGGAGAGTTGGCATGAGTGCTTGAGTGTGCAAACCACTAGAATGTTTTAAAATTGAATCCAAAAATCACAAAATGGACAATTGTAAAATACAAAATATAAAGAAGTATTAAATCTTGCTATGGTGGATGCCAGTAATGTAAAAATGTGACTAAAGAATGTGATTCATTCTTCAGTAAAGAATATTTCATCTGTGAATTTTGGTTCAGTTAATGTGGAATATCATCAGCCAGCTAGCATCTCAGATAAAAACCATGAAAGGGAAATTGGGTGGGGAAGAAATATAAAGGAAAACTTGATCTGCTTTATCCCCATCTTTTGGCAGGGTAAATGCATGCATGGCTAATGTGATGAGGTATTCGACAACATGACCGAGATACCTGCTGCGCTTTGTTGCAGTATCAGAAACAGGGTACTGTCAGAAAGTTGGATATTAGGCAGCTTGTAAAGCTTTGTTCTAAACGTGCACAGTGTATTTGACAGAAACCTGATATTTTATTCCTTTTCTAAAGCACCGATGTTTTCTGGTACTGATGTATTCCTCTGATTTTTTTTAATCACCTGTCTTATTTCAAATTTTCCAGCACCCTTTTCCGTAGTTGGAAGCCTGCTTTGGGCTGACTTGTTGATATCCTGACTGCTGTATGATTGCTCTCTAATTTACTTTGACAGAATCAGCCCAACCTTTGCTGATGCCTACTCAAACATGGGGAACACACTCAAGGAAATGCAAGATGTGCAGGGTGCCTTGCAATGCTACACACGAGCAATTCAGATAAATCCTGCATTTGCTGATGCTCACAGCAACCTAGCCTCGATCCATAAGGTAAGAACTTAATGAAAATTAGCCATGATCTTATTGAATGGTAGAGCAGGCTCGAAGGACCGTATGTGCCTACTCCTCCTATTTCTTAACGTTCTTATGACTTACAGTAGTTGAAGATGAAAAATGAACTTGCAGCATTCTGTCCTAATTTGCACATTGGGGAAATGATTCTTATTATCATCATTGTAATGTATCCAAGTTTGCTGACGACACAAAGCTAGGTGGGAAAGTAAGCTGTGAGGAGGACACCGAGTCTGCAAAGGGATAAAGACAGGTTAAGTGAGTGGGCAAGAAGGTGGCAGGTGGAGTATAATGGGGGAAATGTGAGGTTATTCACTTTGGTAGTGAGAATAGAAAACAATTTTTTTAAATGGTGAGAAACTATTAACTGTTGGTGTTCAGAAGGATTTGGGTGTCTTTGTACACGAAACACAGAAAGTTAACATGCAGGTATGTAGGCAAATGGTATGTTGGCCTTGATTGCAAGGGGGTTGGAGTACAAGAGTAAAGAAGTTTTGCTGCAATTGTACAGGGTTTTGGTGAAACCACACCTGGAGTACTGTGTACAGTTTTGGCCCCTGTACCTAAGGAGGGATATACTTGCCTTGGAGGGGGTGTAGCAAAGGTTCACTAGATTGATTCCTGGGATGAGAGGGATGTCCTATTAGGAGAGATTGAGTAGAATGGGCCTATACTCTCTGGAGTTTAGAAGAATGAGAGGTGATCTCATTGAAACATACAAGATTCTGAAGGGGGTTGACAGGGTAGATGCTGAGAGGCTGTTTTCCCCTGACCAGAGAGTTGAGAAGTAGGGGCATAGTCTCAGGATAAGGGGTTGGCCATTTAGGACTGAGCTGGGGTGAACTTTCTTCACTGAGGGTTATGAATCTTTGGAATTCTCTACCCGAGAGGGCTGTGGAGACTCGCTCGTTGAATATATTCAAGGCTGAGATCGTAGATTTTTGGACTTGGAGAATCAAGGGATATGGGGATCGGGCGGGAAAGTGGACATGAGATTGAGGATCAGCCATGAATGGTGGAGTAGGCTCGATGGGTCATATGGCCTATTCCTGCTCTAATTTACTTGCAAGTCAGGTGGATTTAAGTATGCGATTCACCACAAATATTTTAGAGTAGGTATAGTTGCATCAGGGTTATTGATTATTAATGAGTTGAAATTGTAATATCATTCTGTGGGCACTGAAACACAAACTTATTTCCCTTTTTATTACAGGATTCAGGAAATATTCCAGAGGCCATTGCTTCCTACAGAACTGCCCTTAAGCTGAAGCCAGATTTCCCAGATGCCTATTGTAATTTGGCACACTGCTTGCAGGTAACTGACACCCCCATGAATTAGGTGCACTGAGTCCAGTGGAACAGTACTTGGTCTTTTACACTAGCAGTAACTTGGGGTGCTTGGACTTTCCTACAGGTCAAACTATAAGTGTATTTTACACTGAAGAGAATACCTCTGGGGTTGCATTAGCCCTTGGAGTTTTTTTTTCTAATATGATTATGCCCTAAAACTGCAGAGTATCTTGTGAAGCTGTTTCATTCTGTGTTTGGTTGTGCAAAAGATACATAAGCCTGTTTCTGTGCTGTAAATACTAACGGGTTCATGCCGAAGCCTATACGAGCCTCCTCTCGCCCTTCTTTATATCCTTCTATTCCTTTCTCCCTCGTGTTTATCGAGCTTCCCCTTAAATGGATCTATGCTGGTTGCCTCAACTACTTCTTGTGGTACCGAGTTTCACATTCTAACCACTCATTCTATTAGGTACAATGGGATCAGGTTGAACTGCAACGTAGCCACCATTAAGCAGCTGGAAACACTCAGAGGGTGGTAGGTCCATGGAATATGCTGCCCCAAAAAGCTGTAGAAGCTACATCATTACATAAACTTAAAACAGAAATAGACAGTTTCCTAGAAGTAAAGGGAATTAAGGGCAGGAATTTGGACATGAGTCTAGGTTCGGATCGGTCATGGCCCTGTGGGTAGCGGAGCGGGCCCAGGGGCCGTGTAGCCTGATCCTGCTCCTATTTCGTGTGTCTAATTCTGTTAGATTCAGGAGATGGTTCTGTGATAGTGGATTGGCGGTTAGGATCAGATCAGCCATGATCTTATTGAACGGCAGAGCAGGCTCGAGGGGCCGATTGGCCTACTCCTGCTCCTATTTCTTATGTTCTTCTTATGTTCTTAAATAAAAGCACAAGTTGTGCTGTAGGATTCAGACTTCACATTCGTGAGTTACTAACTCTTGAAGTGTGATCCAGTTCTGGCCAGGGATGAAAGGCAAATGAAGGCCTGGATAGGAAAATACAAATATTTGATTAAATAAGTGAAAATCTGTGGGACTGTAGGACAGGATATATGTTTGCTAGCTTGTCACCTTCCCCACCAGTGAAGTTTCTGATTATTGCCTGATTTAGGATTGACCTCATCTTTACATGTGCTGCTGAGAAAGTGGACATATGGCCTGCACCCACTCTCATAGCAGATGATTATAGG
Source organism: Somniosus microcephalus (assembly GCF_052327205.1). Lineage (NCBI taxonomy): Eukaryota > Metazoa > Chordata > Chondrichthyes > Squaliformes > Somniosidae > Somniosus > Somniosus microcephalus. Next base: position 400,119,234 of record NC_140987.1, read on the forward strand.
AGCATTGCCAAGTAGTGTTGGATAATGTGTAGGCATGATTCACTTTTGATAATGCATCCATACAGAAATTTTCTAATGCATCCCAACACAGATTTTCAAATATTCACAGATGCACAATTCACAAGCTCTATAATTTAGAATGCAAAATACACAAAGAATGTGTCACAAAGCCATATTGTTGAATGTCAGGCAGTGTAAAGACATGTCCAACAGGTTTATCCACCATAATGTCCTACAGTTTAATTGGAATCGTCCAGTGCAATACACTTACCTTGGATAACGGCTACTGTCTAAAACTTACATTTGGAGCAATGGTGGGAGGGATGAAGAATGAGATGTAGAGGTCTGAATCCAAAGCTGATGGCAGTGTAAGCCTCAATGCTATTCACATACTAACTTAATTCACAGCATAGGTCTTGGATGCAGTTTGTGATGGTCACATGGGTATCACTTCAATTCATCTATCCTCTGATATTCCTAGTGATATTACTTCTGGTATGTGTAATTACTTTTGGAAAATTGGCTACAAAAAGCTAAGTAAACTATCTCTTTTAAAAACTTCTGAATTTGTGCCCACTAAGCTGAGGGATGATGGTGCAGAGGAATGGAATAGTTTCTATTATAGGCACTAATGTCAACATCGAGCATCCTTAGGTTAGGTAATCTATTGGATTTCTCAGCTTAATGGAGAGTTTTGAATTTCCCCATAGTCTTGCACTGTCCAAGTGAAATGCCTTATTTACTGCAGCCTTTTCCAAGGGTGGTCACTTTTGCCTTTTTTCATAACTTAGTCCCCTACGGCTTGGAATCCTCCTAGTCACTCCGTGACTTTTTCCTAATGCATCATTCTCTTGAAGTAGGTTGACCAAAACTATATGCTGTCCTCCACAATTGGCCTTACCATTGTCTAGTTCTGTGCCTGTGTAGCTTATCTCCTATCAGGATTCAATTTGGTTGAAAACACCACATTTTAGACCACTTTTCCTACACTCCAGTATCCTTCAGACGCAAACTAGTACCCAATTTGCCTTTTTGTTAACTGTCTCACACTAACCACATCCTTTTAGGGTGTGATCAGTGTTCACTCTGGCTCAACAAATTGCCTCAGAACAGTGTCCCTTTATGCATATGATACTTTCCTATTTCCCACACTAGGGCCCCGATTTTCGGGCAGCTGTCGGGCGGCTTTTCATGCGGCCGTGGTCCGAAAATCGCGGAAAAGGCGGGTCGGGACCCGTCCGCCTGATTCCCCGCCCCGTCCGACTTTCGGACTGCTGTTTTCACGCGTCCCGCTTCAGTCCCGCCCGCTGCTGGCGGGACTGCTCGTCGGAGCACTAACAAGCAATTATCTGCTTGTTGAAGTGGATTTTCCCGTGTCGTTGCGACTTTGGGGCTTTCCCCACCTGAAACCCGCCTGCGGAGAACCCTGCCGATGAGAGCTGGCGTGAAAACAGCTGGCTTGCTTGCTTGCAGCAGCAGGTCGCTGAGGGCTGAAGATATTTAAAGAGGCAGCATTTGCAGGCTGCAGGACCTTGTTGATCAAGGCTTGGGGGAACTATTTGAAGCCTTAGGAGCAGCTGCAGAAAGTTGGAGCCTCACACACTTCTTCAGTGTGAGCTCCTGGGAAGCCCCTCTCACCACCCTAACTCAGGACCTCCTCAACCGAGGCATCTGCTAGAAGCATGGGAGACCTTTGGCACCTTCCCTTCCTGGCATTAGAGGATCTCCAACAGCAGAGGTGGCAGCAGCAGAACCAGGAACAGCAGGATGATTACCAGGAGCACCAGGCGGCTGCTGCTCACTCACCTGAAGCTGCACAAGCCAGAAGGGGCCAGCGCTTGGAAGTGGCTTGAGAGCACCTTGCTGTGCTTTAGGGGGCCAGTGGGACCCGTTTCTGCACTGGCAGTCCTACTCGGAAGGACTTCCATGAAGATCTGGTTTCTCTGTTCAACAGATGGCCAACGCTACTCAAGAGATGTCATTCTCTTATGAGCACTCACCATGTTTTCCGTACCCTGGCGAGTTATCTCCTGCATGGAGGTTGCCAACCTTTCCATGGTGATGCGTTCATGCACCAATGACTCCACAAAGGCTCTGCTCATGGTCGCTATGGACTCCTCCATTCGCTCCCCACTCGCAGCGACCCTGGAGACAAAACCTGCCAGAGACTCCTGCATCTGTGCATGGAGATCCATCACCTCTTCTCTTGCGGATGGACCCAGAGGCAGAGGGTCGAGATGCAGCGCAGCTGAGCTGGCAGAGCCCTGCGCCCTCCGACGAGGACTCTCCACTGCTGTCCCTGTCTCCGGAATCTGCTGAGGCTCACTTGTCAGCTGTGAAACACCAGGTGACAACACTACTCTATGTCCCAAAGGTCCCCCCGAGGTGTGAGTGTCTGCGCTGGTGCTGGGTGCGCTTACTTCTGCTGACGCTGCGCCCTCTGAGGTTGGAGCTTCCTCTGAGGAGTCTGGCTGCACAGCCTCTTCCTCCTCCACAGTGAGGACGGGGGCTCTGGATGGTACTGTGGGGGAGTAAAGGAAGGAGTTAGAGATGTAATGCCAAGGTTCCTCTGGTGACTACCAGCGAGTTGGCATCTGCTGACACCTGCATCCATGCAACATTGGTCTCAGTGGGAGGCCTCTTCCTCCCTGACCTAGGGAAGAGGACCTCCCTGTGGGCCCTAACCCCATCCAATAATGCCTGCAGTGAAGCCTCGTCGAATTTGAAGGCAGCTCGGGGTATGGCACTGGCCACAGCTGCTGCAGGCTCCTTATGCCATCCTGTATGGTTCATTTGGAAGCCTTCAGAGGATGCAGTGCTTGCCATGGACCTTGAAAGCACCACGAATGATGACATCATACTGTGGGGATTTCTGACTCGAATTGGACAATTAGCAAGGCTTCCCACATGCTGGGAATTAATTGGCCACTTGAGGGAAAATTGCGTGGAGCTGGCTGACACTTTTTTATGTGTGTCAGAAACCCCACATTCGGGGAAATCCGACCATTCCCCACACAAGCCGAAAATCGGGGCCTAGGTATTTTGTGACTTTCTAAGTGAGATTGAAAAATTTTACCCCAAACATGGAGTCCATTAAAATCCTTATTTTTGCTCACAAAAGGTTGTACTAATAAACTTGTCAATACAGTTGAGACCTTTTGTGACGCTGAGGGAAGGACCAGTGATGTGGAAAGGGCATTACTGGCACACATGGGCAAGCTGAGGTGTTAGCCTGTCCACATCAGATCAAAATGGCAGATTCAATACTTGCTGCTGCCTGTAAGATTTTTATTGCATCAATCTGGGCTGGCTTTGATGCAGAGTTGAAGACACCTTATCCTTTTTTGTTTAAACTGAATATATTCAAGAATTTGGGAGCAGCAATTAAAGCAAACTGAATGCCAAAATAGTAAAGTATAGGTGATTAACGAGGCACCCTGTATAAAATGGTCCAGCAGCAGCAGCATTAATTTAAGAAAAGAAGCATTACTCAAAGGTAAACAAAGATAGGACAAAGGAGCATATGTTAAAATTGGTGATGGGTAAATTGCCTATTGGATGGCTTTATTGGGGAGACTCTTTCTGGACAGATGAGCTAAGATGGTCATCGTGGCTTTCCTCGTCTGCATTAATTTCAAATCATATGTCGGATACGTTGTGGAACGGTAGCATAGTGGTTATGTTACTGGACTAGTAATCCAGAGGCCTGGGTTAATGATCCAGAGACGTGAGTTCAAATCCCACCATAGCAGCTGGGGAATTTAAATTCAGTTAATTAAATAAATCTGGAATAAAAAGCTAGTATCAGTAATGGTGACCATGAAACTACCAGATTGTCATAAAAACCCATTTGGTTCGCTAATTATCCTTTAGGGAAGGAAATCTGTCCTTACTTGATCTGGCCTATATGTGACTCCAGACTCGGACTCTTAACTGCCCTCTGAAATGGCCTAACAAGCCACTCAGTTGTAACAAACCACTCAGAAAACAATAAGAATAAAACCGGATGAATCATCTGGCATCGACTTCGGACCCGACAATGGCACACCCAGTAGTAGTTGACCTTGCAAAGTCCTCCTCACTAACATCTGGGACTTGTGTCAAAATTGGGAGAGCTGTCACTGACTAGTCGAGCAACAGCCTGACCTAGTTATAATCATACCTTTCAACCAATGTCCCATACTCCCATCACCATCCCTGGTTATGTCCTGTCCCACTGGCAGGACAGACCCACCAGAGGTGGTGGTACAGTGGTATACAGTCAGGTGGGAGTGGCCCTTGGAGTCCTCAACATTGACGCTGGACCCCAGGAAGCCTCATGGCTTCAGGTCAAACCTCCTGCTGATTACCTCCTACCGCCCTCCCTCAGCTGATGAATCAGTACTCCTCTATGTTGAACACCACTTGGAAAAAGCACTGAGGGTAGCAAGGGCACAGAATGTACTCTGGGTGGGGGACATCACTACTGACCGAGCTGGCCGAGTCCTGAAGGACATAGCTGCCAGACAGGGCCTGCGGCAGGTTCTGAAAGAACCAACACGAGGAGAAAAACTTAGTTGACCTCATCCTCCCCAATCTACCTGTCGCAGATATGCATATGTCCATGACAGCATTGGTAGCAGTGACCGCCGCACAGTCCTTGTGGCTCAGCACACTGGATACAGCAAAGGCTATGGGCCCCAACAACATCCCGGCTGTCGTGCTGAAGACTTGCGCTCCAGAACGAGCCGCGCCTCTAGCCTAGTTGTTCCAATACTGCACTTATGTGAAGGAAGATAGTTGTGGTTGTTGGAGGTCAATCATCTCAGCCCCAGGACCTTGCTGCACGAGTTCCTCGGGGCAGTGCCCTAGGCCCAACCATCTTCAGCTGCTTCATCAATGATCTTCCCTTCATCATAAGGTCAGAAGTGGGGATGTTCGCTGATGATTGCAGTGTTCAGTTCCATTCGCAACTTCCCCAGATAATGAAGCCGTCCATGCCCGCATACAGCGAGACCTGAATGACATTCAGGTTTGGGCTGATAAGTGGCAAGAAACATTCGCGCCACACAAGTGCCAGGCAATGACTAGCTACAACAAGAGAGAGTCTAACCACTGCCCCTTGACATTCAACAGCATTGCCATTGTCGAATCCCCCACCATCAACATCCTGGGGGTCACCATTGGCCTCCTGACTCCCCAAAGCCTTTCCACCATCTACAAGTCAGGAGTGTGATGGAATACTCGCCACTTGTCTGGCTAAGTGCAGCTCCAACAACACTCAAGCTCGACTCCATCCAGGACAAAGCAGCCCACTTGATTGACACCCCATCCACCACCTTAAACATTCACTCCCTCCACCACCGGCACACCGTGGCTGCCGTGTGTACCATCTACAAGATGCACTGCAGCAACTCGCCAAGGCTTCTTCGGCAGCACCTCCCAAACCTGCTACCTTTACCACCTAGAAGGACACGGGCAGCAGACGCATGGAAACACCAACACCTGCATGTTCCCCATCAAGTTGCACACCATCCTGACTTGGAAATATATCGCTGTTCCTTCATTGTTGCTGAGTCAAAATCCTGGAGCTCCTACCCTAACAGCACTGTGGGATTACCTTCACCACAAGAACTGCAGTGGTTCAAGAAGGCAGCTCATCACCACCTCAAGAGGAATTGGGGATGGGCAATAAATGCTGACCTTGCGAGAGATATCCACATCCCAGGAACAAAAAAAAAGATTTTAGTAAAATTTAAAAAATACACTTGTATATCAACTAATTACAGTTAACTTCAACATTCTTTTGCCCTCTAGATTGTATGTGATTGGACGGATTATGACGAGCGGATGAAGAAACTGGTCAGTATTGTAGCTGACCAGCTGGAGAAAAATCGACTGCCATCTGTGCATCCACACCACAGCATGCTGTACCCACTGTCCCATGCCTTCCGTAAAGCCATTGCTGAGCGACATGGAAATCTCTGTCTTGACAAGGTAGCATATAATTATATCTTGTATGTTGTAACTTATCTTCTACCTCATACATTATGGAAGTTTTTTCAGACTACCCCAACATCACAAAATGGTTTACTCATCTCCTCTTGAAAGTGTTGTCTGGTAGTGAGGATATGGTTTCACCACACCTGGCCTCTCTCTGGTGTTTTGGCCCATTTGTCTCTGTTTCTGTCGTTTGTGTGTGTATTTGTGCATTGTACTGTATAATTTTATTGTCCTTTGTAAATAAACAATAGTGTTTAGTTAAAGCATTCCCTTTTACTGAACCAGGTACCGATTTCATAAGAACATAAGGAGTAGGAGTAGGCCAATCAGCCCCTCGAGCCTGCTCCACCATTCAATAAGATCATGGCTGATCTGATCCTAACCTCAAATCTTCTATCACTCTCCATCCACCCGAACCCATGTGATCTCCCGGGAGAGACGAAAAACCCAATGGCCAATTTGGGAGAAAAAAATCTGGGAAATTCCTCTCCGACCCATCTAGGCGATCGAAACTCGTCCAGGAGATCACTCTGTCCCTATATTTTCTACAGTACTTACCTTCTGTAAAGGCGATCTCCACCCCAGCCAGGAACAGGAATAAAACCATCTCCTGAAATCTAACACAGAATTAGAACACAGTAGGAGCAGAACCAGGCTACATGGCCCCTGGGCCCACTCCACTACCCACAGGGCCATGACCATTCCAAACCTAGACTCATGTCCAATTTCCTGCCCGCTCCCCGTAACCCTTAATTCCCTTTACTTCTAGGAAACTTATCTATTTCTGTTTTAAATTTATTTAATGATGCAGCTTCCACAGCTTTCTGGGGCAGCAAATTCCACAAACCTACCACCCTCTGAGTGAAGAAGTTTCTCCTCATCTCAGTTTTGAAAGAGCAGCCCCTTATTCTAAGATTATGCCCCCTAGTTCTAGTTTCACCCATCATTCGGAACATCCTCACCGCATCCACCCGATCAAGCCCCTTCACAATCTTATATGTTTCAATAAGATAAGATTGCCTCATTCTTCTGAACTCCAATGAGTAGAGTCCCAATCTACTCAACCTCTCCTCATATGACCGCCCCCTCATCCCCGGGATTAACCGAGTGAACCTTCTTTGTACTGACTCGAGAGCAAGTATGTCTTTTCTTAAGTATGGACACCAAAACTGTATGCAGTATTCCAGGTGCGGTCGCACCAATACCTTGTACAACTGCAGCAATACCTCCCTGTTTTTATATTCTATCCCCCTAGCAATAAAAGCCAACATTCCATTGACCTTGATCACTTGCTGCACCTGCATACTAACTTTTTAAGTTTCGTGCACCAGGACCCCCAGATCCCTTTTGTACTACAGTACTTTCCAGTTTCTTGCCATTAAGATAATAACTTGCTCTATGATTTTTCCTGCCAAAGTGCATAACCTCACACTTTCCAGTATTGTATTCCATCTGCCAAATCTCTACCCACTTACTTAGCCTGTCTATGTCCCTTTGCAGGTTTTTTATGTCCTCCTCACTCACTACTTTCCATCCCATCTTTGTATCATCTGCAAACTTTGATATGTTACACTCGGTCCCCTCCTCCAAATCGTTAATATAGATTGTAAAGAGTTGGGGACCCAGCACTGACCCCTGCGGAACACCACTAGTTACTGATTGCCAGTCTGAGAACGAACCATTTATCCCAACTCTCTGCTTTCTGTTAGAGCCAATCCTCCACCCACGCCAGAATATTACCCCCAATCCCGTGATTTTTTATCTTGAGCAATAATCTTTTGTGTGGCACCTTGTCAAATGCCTTTTGGAAGTCTAAATACACTGCGTCCACTGGTTCCCCTTTATCCACCCTGTATGTTACTTCCTCAAAGAACTCAAGCAAATTTGTCAAACATGACTTTCCCTTCATGAAACCATGCTGAGTTTGTCCTATTAAATTATGTTTATCCAAATGTCCCGTTACTGCCTCCTTAATAATGGACTCTAACATTTTACCAACCACAGATGTTAGGCTAACTGGTCTATAGTTTCCAGCCTTCTGCCTACTACCCTTTTTAAATAAGGGTGTTACATTAGCAGTTTTCCAATCTGCCGGGACCTTTGCTGAGTCCAGGGAGTTTTGGAAAATTATTACCAATGCATCCACAATCCCTACCGCCACTTCCCTCAAGACCCTAGGATGTAAGCCATCAGGTCCAGGGGATTTATCTGCCTTGAGTCCCATTATTTTACCAAGTACCACTTCCTCAGTGATTTTAATCGTATTTGGCTCCTCCCCCCCCCCAGAGCCCCTTGTTTGTCCAGTGTTGGGATATTCTTAGTGTCCTCTACCATAAAGACTGATACAAAATAATTGTTCAGCGTTTTTGCCTTCTCCATGTTTCCCACCATTAATTTCCCGGTCTCATCCTCTAAGGGACCAACATTTACTTTAGCCACCCTTTTTTCTTTTTATATAACTATAGAAACTTTTGCTATCTGTTTTTATATTTTTTGCTAATTTACTTTCATAATCTATCTTCCCTTTCTTAATCAATCTTTTAGTTATTTTTTGCTGTCTTTTAAAGACTTCACAATCTTCTATCCTCCCACTAGATTTGGCTACCTTATATGCCCTTGTTTTTAGTCAGATACTATCCTTAATTACTTTACTTAGCCACGGATGGCTATCTTTTCTTTTACACCCTTTTTTCCTCCGTGGAATATTTTTTTTTTGGAAGTTGTAAAATAACTCCTTAAATGTACACCACTGATCATGTACCGTCTTACCCTTAATCTATTTTCCCAGTCCACTCTAATCAATTCCGCTCTCATACCTTCATAGTCTCCTTTATTCAAGCTCAGCACGCTTGTTTGAGATCCAACCTTCTCACCCTCTAATTGAATATGGAATTCAACCATGTTATGGTCACTCATTCCAAGGGGATCCTTTACTAGGACATTTTTAATTAATCCTGTCTCATTACACAGGACCAAATCTAAGGTTGCTTGCCCCCTGGTCGGTTCAGTTACATACTGCTCAAGAAACCCATCCCTAATACACTCAATGAACTCATCCTCAAGGCTGCTCTGCCCAATTTGATTTGTCCAGTTCATATGATAATTAAAATCCCCCATAATTATAGCTGTTCTCTTATTACAAGCCTCAACTATTTCCTGATTAACACTCCGTCCAACAGAGTTGCAACTGTTCGGAGGCCTATAGACTACGCCCACTAGTGTTTTTTTCCCCCTTATTCCTTATCTCCACCCAAACTGTTTCACTATCCTACTCCTTTGACCCGATATAATTTCTCTGTATTATAGTGATTCCTTCCTTTATTAACATAGCCACCCCACCTCCCCTCCCTTCCTGCCTGTCCTTCCTGATTGTTAAATAACCTGGTACGTTTAATTCCCAGTCATGGTCACCCTGCAGCCATGTTTCTGTAATGGCCACAAGATCATCATACCCATATGTCGTTATTTGTGCTGTTAACTCATTCATTTTGTTACGAATGCTACGTGCATTCAGATAAAGAACTTTCAAATATGTTTTGTAACACTTAGTTCCTGTTTTTTCCCCTTTTAGTACTTTACTTTTTACTCCATACCTTCTGTCCCTTCCTGACACGTTCTGTTTTTTAATTCCCCCACTGCTACCTAAGTCTATGACCTTCTCCGTTGTCATTTCTATTATTTGCTCTCTAGAAACCTCCCCCCCGCTAATTAGTTTAAAGCCCTCTCTACAGCCCTAGTTATATGATTTGCCAGGACTCTAGTCCCAGTACTGGCCAAGTGGAGTCCGTCCCAACGGAACAGCTCCCTCCTGTCCCAGTACTGGTGCCAGTGTCCCAAGAAGTAAAACCCATTTCTCCCACACCAGTCTTTGAGCCACGCATTTAACTTTAATTTTATTTATCCTAGCCAAATTCGCTCGTGGCTCAGGTAATAACCCAGAGATTATTACCCTTGAGGTTCTGTTTTTTAATTTGACCCCTAGCTGCTCATACTCATTCAACAGAACCGTCTTCCTTGTCCTATCTACGTCTTTTGTACCAACATGGACCACGACAACTGGATCCTCCCCCTCCCACTCCAAGTTTCTTTCCAGCCCAGAAGAGATGTCCTTAACCCTGGCACCGGGCAGGCAACACAGCCTTCGGGACTCCCGCTCTTGACTGCAGAGAACCCTATCTATCCCCCTAATGATACTATCCCCTACCACTACAACATTTCTTTTTACTCCCTCCACTTGAATGGCCCCCTGTACCACGGTGCTGTGGCCAGGTTGCTCATCCTCCCTGCAGTCCCCGCTCCCGCCCTCACAGGGAGTAAGAACCTCAATCCTGCTTGACAAGAGCAAGGGCTGCGGCTCCATCAACACTGCCTCCTGGATCCCTGTACCTGCCTCACTCGTAGTCACACCGTCCTGTCCCCGACCACGGATTACATCTACATTAATTAATTTCATAGGTGTGACCACCTCCTGAAACATAAGAGTCCAGGAACTTCTCCCCCTCCCTGATGTGTCGCAGTGTCTGAAGCTCGGTCTCAAGCTCTTTAACATGGAGCTTGAGTTCCTCTAGCAGCAAACACTTATCGCAAATGTAATCACCGTGAGCCTCAATGAGGTCATTTCATTCAGTTTTAATCTTTGTAAGGGCAATGTTTCCTTTTTAAAAACTCAGCTAAAGGACTAAAGCATTTGACACAAAATGCTAAAATTGATAGTTCAAATTTGAGCTTTCCGTCTATCATTTATTGCTGTGCTAAATTCGTTCCGATCTATGATTGCAATAAATTGCATTTACCTTTTGGAGGAAGCTTTGCAGGAGTGTTAGAAGCTAGTTTTTAGAACTGGGCAGAAGGTTGTAGTTTTGAGAACTGGTGTGTGAAGAGAACACAAAAGCAGGAAATTACTTTTAAATTGCTACCTTACAGTTTCAAAATGTTTGGAGTTAAAACCTGCATAGTAAAGTACCAATGGTAGTGCGATCCTTTTCAAACTGGGTTGGTTTATTGTTTTAGGAGCTTTCTTTTCTCTCTCTCTCTCTCTCTCTCTCTCTCTCTTTCCCCCCCCCCCCCCCCCCCCAAAGAAGAGTTAGTGGCATATTCACGCTAATGTTAATTATGTCACGTGATCAGTTTTAAATTTATTGGTTAGTTGGATCATAATGAAAGAAAGGCTGCCTGTTGGAGCTGATGGAATCCATTATGTTCTGCATCTCTTATAGGTTCATTAGTAGTCACTAAACAAAGCTTCCAAGGAGCTGAATTTCAGCCTCAAGTGAAGTTGCTTATGAGATGCTGATTGCTTCCCACCCACCACCACTATATGTATAGCAGGTGACTGTGATGCTACAAGGTGACTTTTGTGTTTATAACAGCCACGGTTTTTCTTTGCAGATTAATGTGCTTCACAAGCCACCATATGAACATCCAAAAGACTTGAAAGCTAGTAATGGACGTCTGAAAATTGGTTTTGTGAGTTCAGATTTTGGGAACCACCCCACCTCTCATCTGATGCAGTCAATCCCTGGGATGCACAATTCTGAAAAATTTGAGGTAACTAGGAATTATGAAGTTTTTGTCACTGGTTAAATTCTGCAATTAGAAGCTTTTCCAATAAGTACTTGTTTTGTGGGATTTGACTTTTTTCTCTTCTGCATCTTGAAACTGTTTTGTACTCTGTTACACAGTTTTTGCAATTGTATAAAATCCAATTATCAAGCCCAGCAGACCTGTGTGTGAGATTATGATTTAATTGGGCAACAATTCCAAAAGAGCTAATGTTTGTTCATCGAGTTTGCTTAATTTGGAGACTTAATGTAGAGGTTAGGTTAATATGCATCATGATTAAGAGGGAAGTTTATATTCTTGTGAATAAAGGGGAAGTTGGTGATCTTTTTATGTATTGTACTATCTTTTAGGATTCCAGGATGCCTGGTCTTTTTAATGTACCATGCCCCTTGACTTTCATGCTCAAAAATGGTGCCATCAGATCCCTGAAATGTTCACAATTGGTGTATCAGTTCTAATCTTTTAGGTAGTAGAAATTCATGCATTGAGTGTACAGTGCCATAGAATGAGCGAAGGAAGGTCTGAGTTTTTTTCCCCCTCCTGTGAGTTCCTGTTTTCAACTGCACTACTGTGAAGGATAATCAGCAAAGGCTGAGAACCTCCTGAAAGGAAGAAGGTATAACCAGAGGACATGGCCTGTGCGTGAAGGGCGGGTAAATTCAAAACTAATCTGTGTATAAAATATTTCAGTGAGCAGGTGGTCAATCTGTGGAACAGACTCCCGAGGGAAATGGTGGAAGCATTTAGTATTGATTCATTGAAATGCAAATTAGATTGATTTCTTTTAGAAAATATCATTCTGGAATACAGTAAATGAGTAATTTGAGACATGACATATGGCAAGTGTAGCATTCTTGGGAGAAAAATGGTGACTGTGGACCGATGGTTCCCAAAGCTCTCCACCACTGGGATTTTCCGTGTGTCATTTCTGGGTCTCTTGCAGACTAATAGAGATTAATTGCTATGATTAGTTAACAATTCCATTTTCATTATATCATGGGACTACCAGGATGGTAGACAGCGATTTTCTTACAACTACCCAATTATTATGACTTCATGACCGTAGTGTAGGGCCTGAAAGAGGGGAACAGCTGAAAGATGGGATTGGAGGGGGTGACTGTCTTGGTGGCTTGGATTTTAATGATATAAATCTTGGAGCTTAAGATATAGAGTAACTGGTAGAATAGATGGGGGAGAGCCAGTAGATGTGGTGTACCTGGACTTCCAAAAGGCCTTCGATAAGGTCCCACATAAAAGATTAGCATGGAAAATTGAGGCTCATGGGATAAAGGGGAAAGTTTTGGCGTGGATAGGGAACTGGCTGTCAGATAGAAAACAGAGAGTTGGAATAAACGGCTCATTTTCTGAATGGCAGGCAGTAACAAGTGGGGTACCACAGGGATCTGTCCTGGGCCCCCAGCTGTTCACAATTTACATTAATGACCTGGATCAGGGAGTCGGATGCAGCATTTCCAAATTTGCAGACGACACTAAACTAGGAGGGGGGGTGGGCTCAGAGGAAGAGACCAGGAAGCTCCAGAGCGATTTGGACAGACTGGGCGATTGGGCGGATAAATGGCAGATGCACTATAATGTGGACAAGTGCGAAGTTATCCACCTTCGGTGCAGGAACGGGAGGGCAAATTATTATTTAAATGGCAATAGATTGGGAGAGGGGGAAGTACAGAGAGACCTGGGTGTTCTTGTACACCAGTCACTGAAGGCGAGCATGCAGGTGCAACAGGCGGTCAAGAAGGCAAACGGTATGCTGGCCTTCATAGCAAAAGGGTTAGAATACAGGAACAGGGATACCTTGCTGCAGCTGTACAGGGCACTGGTGAGACCACACCTCGAGTACTGTGTACAGTTTTGGTCGCCTCATCTGAGGAAGGATGTTCTTGCCATGGAGGGGGTGCAGCGGCGATTCACCAGGCTGATACCAGGAATGGCGGGAATGACCTATGAGGAGAGACTATGTAGTTTAGGGATGTACACACTGGAGTTTAGAAGATTGAGAGGGGACCTCATAGAAGTGTATAAAATTCTGACAGGTCTAGACAGACTGGATGCAGAAGGAATGTTTCCCTTGGCGGGTGAGAACAGAACTAGAGGACATAATTTAAGGATAAGGGCTAAACCATTTAGGACAGAGATGAGGGGGAATTTCTTCACTCAGAGAGTGGTGAACCTGTGGAACTCATTGCCACAGAGGGCAGTGTACGCCAGCTCATTAAATATATTTAAGAGGGAATTAGATATATTTCTACGGGCAAAAGGGGTTAAGGGTTACGGAGAGAAGGCGGGGACGGGATACTGAATTAAAGGATCAGCCATGATCTCATCGAATGGCGGAGCAGGCACGAAGGGCCGAATGGCCTACTCCTGCTCCTATCTTCTATGTATCTATGTATCTATATGCCCATGCCTAAACCATTGATGTGCTTTTATTTCCATCGTTTTCTTCACTAATGATAAATCTAACAGTTAAGAACATAAGAAATAAGGAGCAGGAGTAGGCCATTCGGCCCTTCGAGCCTGTTCCGCCATTCGATGAGATCATGGCTGATCTTCTGCCGCAACTCCATTAACCGGCCCTATCGCCATATCCCTTGATGCCCTTAATAGTCAAAAATCTATCGACTTCTGTTTTGAATATACCCAATGACTGAGCCTCCACAGCCTTCTGGGGTAGAGGATTCCAAAGATTCACCATCCTCTGTGTGAAGAAATTTCTTCTCATCTCAGTCCTGAATGGCCTACCCTTTATCTTGAGGCTGTGGCCCCTGGTTCTAGACTCCCCAGCTAAGGGAAACATTCTCCCAGCATCCACCCTATAAAGCCCTGTAATAATTTTGTATGCTTCAATGAGATCCCGCCTCATTCTTCTGAATTCAAGAGAATACAGGCCTAGTTTACTCAATCTCTTCTCATACGGCAATCCTGCCATCCCAAGAATAAATCTCGTGAACCTTCGTTGCACTCCCTCTATGGCAAGTATATCCTTCCTTAGGTAAGGAGACCAAAATTGTACACAGTACCCCAGGTGTGGTCTCACCAAGGCCCTATATAATTGGAGTAAGACTTCTTTACTCCTGTACTCAAATCCTCTTGTAATGAAGGCCAGCATACCATTTGCCTTCCTAATGGCTTGCTGCACCTGCACATTCACTTTCAGTGACTCATGTACAAGGACACCCAGGTCCCTTTGAGCATCTGCATTCCCCAATCTTTCACCATTTAGGAAATACTCTGCCTTTCTGTTTTTTCTACCAAAGTGGATAACTTCACATTTATCCACATTATATTCCATCTGCCATGTTCTTGCCCACTCACTGAGCCTGTCGAGATCCCCTTGAAGCTTCTTCACATCCTCTTCGCAACTGACACTGCCACCTAGCTTTGTATCATCAGCAAATTTGGAAATGTTACATTTAGTCCCCTCATCCAAATCATTGATATAGATTGTGAATAGCTGGGGCCCAAGCACCGATCCTTGCGGTACCCCACTAGTCACAGCCTGCCATCCTGACAAAGACCCGTTTATCCCTACTCTTTGTTTTCTGTCTGTTAACCAATTCTCAATCCATGCTAGTATATTACCCCCAATTCCATGTGCCCTAATTTTGTTCACCAACTTCTTGTGTGGGACTTCATCGAAGGCCTTCTGAAAATCTAGATACACCACATCTACCGGTTCCCCTTTGTCTACTCCACTAGTTACATCCTCAAAGAACTCCAATAGGTTTGTCAAACAGGATTTCCCTTTCATAAATCCATGTTGACTCTGCCCAATCTTACTATTAGTTTCTAAGTGCTCAGTGCATCCTTTTATAATAGATTCCAGCATTTTCCCAACTACTGATGTGAGGCTAACAGATCTGTCGTTCATTGTTTTAATTAAAAAATAAATAATCATTTGACCTCCGCTGCTACCGATTCACTTGAGAACAACCACTAACCGCTTCAGTGCCTTTATTACAAACTAAAATCTGGCCTTTTTGAAAAGTAAACTTTTTTAAAACTCTGGTAGCAGTCTTCCTGGCAATGATTGTACTTCCCTCTTAAATTGTGCCATTTATAACCCAAAACACATTCTGCTGCCAATTAGGTAAATTACCCTAGCATTCATATGAATACTAAATTTCATTTTGTATTTCTTTCTGGTCATGAATGGAAAGCCCATGTGCTTGATTTGTAAGCAATAGGTAGCTATGGCGAAAGCATATAACATTTGAAGACACTATGAAGCAAACCATGGGGAGAAATATGAGAAATGTTCAAGAAAGTTACATGAAGATAAATGTTCTAAATTAGCACCATCATTTAAACGATAGCCGTGTGATGCTTCTGTAAAGATGTGCTTTGTGATTGCCCATGAAATAGCTGCATCATCAAAACCATTTTCTGAGCGTTTGAAGAGCTCATTGTAAAACCTGCAGAAATAGTGACGGTTGAAATCTATGTGAGTGCCAGAAGCCGGTGCCCGAGGCTCATTCAAACTTGGGCCTCTGGTCTCATTTTATTAATAATGGTGAGCTGCTGGGCAGCTTGCCCAACATTTGGGTTCAAATTTAGGCCTGCTATATTGCCAGTAAATACTTTGGTGGGGTGGAGGAAAACTAACGAGGGCTGAGTACGAACCAGCAACGGCCCCAGGAACTAGTACTGTGGAGCTGGGAGGAGCAGTCCTGCCCCTATTGGCTCCACAGAAGGGGAAGTAAAGAAAAAACTTTCCCTACCATTTCTTCAGTGGCCTCTGTATTGGTATACGTTGCGCCTGTTTAACGCCCAAGAATGGCCACGACGCATACTAATTTCTATCCCAGTGTGTCCAAATAACTTCCTAAATGTACCCCACGTCAAGTGTCGGCCTCAGGATGTCGACTTGGGCCCACCATATAAAATTAGTATGACACCCGTTCTAGTGGAATTATGATGTAAATACTACATTTATTCTTTCTCCATTCAACATGTATCAGTTCATTTTTGTGTTTCTCCTGTCTCTGTTGTCTGCTAGGTTTTTTGCTATGCATTGAGTTCTGACGATGGCACGAATTTCCGTGTGAAGGTGGTTGCTGAAGCTAATCATTTTGTGGACCTATCCCAGGTAAGAGCCAGTGGAATGTGCAATTTAAGCACTTAAAACTCTGATTATACATTCCAAGACATTGTTCAGGGAATTATACATTCCATTTTAGTAAATAGCTGCTTCTTGCCTTGCATAGATCTAGGCCTGTGTGGTTTTAGTTTCATCCCTATTTCCATACAACATCAGATTCCACATGTACCCTGACGACACTCTGATCTATCGCACCACCTCTCTGGACCCCTCCACTGTCTCTCATTTGTCATACTGCTTGTCCAACATCCAATATTGGATGAGCAGATATTTCTTCGAACTAAATATTGAGAAGACTGAAGCCATTATCTTTGGTCCCTGCCACAAACTCCATTCATTGACCACCGTTTCCATCCCTGGAAACCGTCTGAAGCTGAGCCAGACAGTTTGCAACCTTGGTGGTGTTTTTGTCCCCGAGATGAGCTTCCAACCACACATCCGCTCGATCACCAAGACTGCCTACTTCCACCTCCGTAACATTGCCCGACTCTGACCCATCTATTCTCTAAGGTGAATGTAAAAGATCCCATTGCTCTATTTCGAAGAAGAGCAGGGGAGTTATCCCCAGTATCCTGGCCAATAAACAGCAATGTGATAATGACCAGATAATCTGTTTTTGTTCTGTTGATTGAGGGATAAATATTGGCCAGGACACTGGGGATAACTTCCTTGCTCTTACTCGAAATAGTGTCGTGGGTTCTTTTTATGTCCACCTGAGAGAGAGCAAACGGAGCCTTGGTTTTACGTCTCATCCGAAAGAGCACCTCTGACAGTGCAGCACTCCCTCAGTACTGCATAAAAGTAGACCTGTTTCTGTGCTGTAAATACTATGTAATGTATGCCCACAAAACAGTGACACAGAACAGGTTGTTTTTTTTTAAATAATGTAAACGCTGTTCCCAGGAGGTACTACAAGAGCTGCAATACCAAATAAACACAAGAGATATGGTGCTAAGGACTCCATAAATTCAGTCCACTGCTCATCCCTACTCCCCAATGGGTTATTGTAGAGTTTGAGGTTTGATTTGTCACTACTTATTTAGTGGCCATTTCATGACCAGTTCAATAACCAGTCGAATCATTTGGGGATTATCAGGAAGGGAACCATTAAAACCTAAATTACACCACCTGTGCTGAGAAATCGTGTAACTTGTATAAAACAAAAGATTTTTCTGTGTAAAGAGAAATGTAGAAATAATTGTTGCTACAGACTTCTCATACTCGTTAGATTTGGCGTAGGCTCACCTATGGCCATCTGGTGGATGTCGAGATTGCAGTTCTAGTAATAATGGAAATATATAAACTGGCGCACCTCTTGGAGATAGATATTTTGGAAGTGATGTCTGCCTCAGATTAAACTGCCTGAGATAAAATGTTCCCTCTAATTTTTATTTTAGGTGCGCGGTCCCTTTAAATTTGCTGCAAGGCCGCTCATTCACAGTATCTTTTCCAGCGGAACAGCTGGTGAGCGGTCTGCAGAACCTCCCAATCGCTGCGCCCCTGCGCAGCTTAGGGATAACGTTGCTTCTGGTAGGCGATAGGAAATTTCCTTTTATTCTGCTTTCTATTGGTAATGGCATGAAGAGTGAATAAAATAAGTGATCTCTAGTTGGGGGAAAAAAGGAGAGGCACAAAATAATGAAAGGGAAGTGTGATTTGAGAAAAATGGGGGCTGAGGGAAAGAGACTGCTACGTAAAATAAAATGAAGGGGTTGAAAATAGAATACACTAAACAGAGGGGCAGGATTGCACACTGGGAGAAAAGCAGAAAGTTGCAATTCTTTGCCCATGAGCAACACCACAGGAGATCCGAATTACATGCATTTCCACATTGTAATCCCATTCTTACATCTCTAGGGATATCGTTTGGGAAAGGAGGATTAGAGTTAAATGGTTGGATCGTTTGTTTAGTTTCAGGTCCTAGCTTTACACACACAGGCATAAAAGACCATGTGCTGCAGCACTGCCTATCTGCAGTCATGATATTTTCATGTATGTGCTCAACATGTGGTCCTCAGAACCTATCAAGCTAGGCAGTATTCTTCTATGTGAAGGAAACATATCATTAAAAGAATGAGGATGCCATTATGTTGCACGTAGATGTATCATGGGTATGTAGCTCAAGCAAGCTGCAATTATAATCGGGCTGGATCCAGAGGCCGTGAAAAGGTTGTGCGGCCAGAGATCACAAATTCCTTGCATTTAAGTCAAGTGCAGTTTACTTGAGTATGAACTCCCTTCCTGAAACACTGAGTGAGATTCCTTTCACTCTGAATCACTTTCTGGATGTCCTGCGAGACATATTTGATGTACGGAGGTGGTTGATGGTTTTCCCTTAATAGTTCAGATCTGTTAACTGAATGACCCTTAATCCTCCGACCTCTTCTCTCCGAATCAGCCAAGAGATTCTGGAAATTGATTTCACTAAATTGCTAGACACTTTCTACTTGAATAGTATAGGATTGAGTCACAACCATTCACACCAATTGAATGTTAACTGTTTTATTGCATCAGGGTCCACCATTTTTGTTTTTAAATATTCTATGTTGTCGCAGAAAACTGATGTATTGCTAAGGCTTCTTAATGTTCTATCATCCAATAAAATGCAGTATTAAACGTCATTGTGAGTTTCCTGTAAAGTACATTTTCTTGTTGCATCTTTGTGTGCAGATACCATGCAATGGCAAAGCAGCAGATCGTATTCATCAGGATGGGATTCACATTCTTGTTAACATGAATGGATACACGAAAGGAGCGCGGAATGAACTCTTTGCTCTACGTCCAGCTCCTATACAGGTCTGTAACTAATTAAATCATTTGTGTGTTTATGATGTAAACAAAAAGTAATCAAATCATTACATCATGCTTTGATGTAATGATTTGGTTACCTTTTATTTATCTCCTCAAAAAAACAACCCTTGACCCCTCCGTCCTTACAAACTACCACCCCATCTCCAACCTCTCTTTCCTCTCAAGTCCTTGAATGTGTTGTCACCTTCCAAATCCATCCCCATATTTCCCAGAACTCCATATTTGAATCCCTCCAATCAGGTTTCCGCCCCTGCCACATTAAAAACATAAGAAGTAAGAGCAGGAGTAGGCCATACGGCCCCTCAAACCTGCTCCACCATTCAATAAGATCATGGCTGATCATCGACCTCAACTCCACTTTCCCGCCCGATCTCCATATCCCTTGATTCCCCTAGAGTCCAAAAATATCTATCTCGGCCTTGAATATACTCAAAGACTCCGCATTCACAGCCCTCTGGGGCAGAGAATTCCGAAGATTTACAGCCCTCTGCGTGAAGAAATTCCTCCTCATCTCAGTCTTAAACGGCCTACCCCTTATCCTGAGACTATGCCCCCTAGTTCTAGACACTCCAGCCAGGGGAAACAGCCTCTCAGCATCTACCCTGTCAATCCCCTTCAGAATCAGTATGTTTCAATGAGATCACTTCTCATTCTTCTAAACTCCAGAGTATAGGCCCATTCTACACAATCTCATCATAGGACAGCCCTCTCATCCCAGGAATCAATCTAGTGAACCTTTGTTGCACTGCCTCCAAGGCAAGTATATCCTTCCTTAGATAAGGAGACCAGAACTGTGCACAGTACTCCAGGTGTGGTCTCACCAAGGCCCTGTACAATTGTAGTAAGACTTCCTTACTCCTATACTCCAACCCCCTTGCAATAAAGGCCAACATGCCATTTGCCTTCCTTATTGCTTGCTGTACCTGCATGCTAACTTTCTGTGTTTCTTGCAGGAGGACACCAAAATCTCTCTCAACACCAACATTTGAAAGTTTCTCACCATTTAAAAAAATTCTGTTTTTCTGTTCTTCCTACCAAAGTGAATAACCTCACATTTCCCTACATTATACTTCATCTGCCACCTTACTGCCAACTCACTTAGTCTATCTATATCCCTTTGCAGACTCTTTGGGCTGGATTTTACTTACCGAGACGAGTTGGGGGGGCGGGACGGCTGCCTTCTGGGTTCTAGTCCTGCCCCCGGCGACGCGCCAACGCTATTTTCCCCTGATTGGCCTTGTTAAGCCTGCCCTGTGGTCTTGCCAGCCAATTAAGGGAAAGCCGGTGTCACATGACATTAGTTGATGATGCTTCATCTGCTGGTTTTCTTAAAGGGACATGAAACATTTCTTTTTGACAGTATAAAGGTGAGCCTTTTCACCCAGGCTTTCCAATGACGCTCTCCTTAGGATAAAACGGATGGCAGCTGCAGGTGAGGGTACAAAAGCGATCTGTCACTTCTCCCAATGAGGTCGTCTTCTTATCGTGTCCACAGACAGTCTATACATAGCCCAGACAGAACTGGACACATTTTTGCGCCGCCTTGTTGGATTCGGCAAGATCTGCAACAGTGCAGGGTTCCTCTAACGATGGGCATTGCAGGAGATGTTGCATAGTCTGTGCCTCAGTTCCACGTTCACAAGTTGTCGGGCTGGTTGAATATCCCCATTTGCTTAGTGACACCTTTGAGCAACCTACACCGGTCCTAAGTCTGTTAAGGCACTTCCAGATTGCCCAGTTGCAATTAGCTCCTGGGGGAAGGCTTTCATCAGGTAAAATTTCCATCGCTGGGGGTTGTTCAAGACTGGCGAGCTGGTCTTTCCACAAGGCGATGCGGGCTTCAGATGAGGTTGATTGTAATGGAACAACACTGTTCATGAAGCTCTTCCTTGACTTTAGGCGGCTGGGTGTAGGTGTATGACAATGCAGAGGGTGCCTCTCATCTGATGTTTGACGGAGTCGCTCTTTCTTGCTGGCTACCGTTCTTCTTATATCAGGGGGAGCGATACCCGCCAGGATATATAGGTTGTTGGTTTTAAGCAACCTGTGATAAATCGGCAGCTTGCATTCAGAACGGCATCCATCTTCTTGGCATGAGTAGACCTTTCCCATGCAGGGCAGGCGTATTCGGCAGTGGAATAGCAAAGAGCAAGTGCACTGGTTCGCAATGTTTTCGGGCTTGCTCCCCATCTTGTGTTAGCTTATTCAGGATGTTGTTTCGTGCACTCACTTTTCACCCAATGAGGTGAGGCCACACAAACACTTCAAAGCTAGTCACCTACAGAAAAATCTAAACACATTAAAAATGACACTCCCAACATTTCTTTACCTCTGATAGTCACCAGTGTCCCATTGCATCCTTCACACCACTCCTGCAGCGGTCATCTACACACAAACATTACAACAGACCCACAGCATGCCTCACTTACCCTGGCGGCGGGAAGCCCGAAGCAGAAGTCACAAAATTGGAAAAAGCCTCTTATCTGCCTGTTAAGTGGCTATAATCCTCTTCCTGCCGCTAGGAGTCGGGTCCCAGCGCAAATCGAAGACCCGACTCACGGGAAGATTGGTTGGAGGCGGGTTGGGAGCGGGTTCGGGACCCGCTCGCATTCTTCTTGATTTTTCCCAGCAGTCCCCCTCCAACCCCACCGCCTCAGGGCTGGTAAAATCCAGCTCTTTGTGTTCTCCTCACAGCTTACTGTCCCATCCAGCTTTGTATCATCAGCAAACATACACTCAGTCCCTTCATCTAGGTCATTAATATAAATTGTAAATAGCTGAGGCCCCAACACTGATCCTTGCGGCACCCCACCAGTAACAGCCTGCCAACCTGAAAAAGATCCGTTTATCCCTACTCTCTGTTTTCTGTCCGTTAACCAATCCTCCATCCATTGCTACTATATTACCCCCAACCCCATGAGCCCTAATCTTGTGTAATCTTTCATATGGCACCTTATCTAATGCCTTTTGGAAATCCAAATATACTACATCCACTGGTTCCCCTTTATCTACCCTGCTAGTTACATCCTCAAAAAAATAAATTTGTCAAACATGATTTCCCTTTCATAAAACCACGTTGACTCTGCCTAATCATGTTAAGATTTTCTAAGTGACTTGATACCACTTCCTTAATACCGAAACAGCTCTTATCAAAGTCATAAATGGCATCCTATGTGACTGTGATAGTGGCAAGCTATCCCGTCTCAACCTTTCTGCAGCCTTTGACATGGGTGACCACACCATCCTCTGCACTGTCATCCAGCTGGGTGGGACTGCACATGCCTGGTTCCAATCTTATCTATCCAGCCGTAGCCAGAGAATCACCGGCATTGGCTTTTCTTCCCACTCCCGCACTGTTGCCTCTGCTGTCCCCCAAGGATCTATCCTTGGCCCCCTTTTATTTCTCATCTGCATGCTGCCCCTTGGTGACATCCAAAAGCACAGTGTCAGTTTCCACATGTACACCGATAACACCCAGCTCTACCTCACCACCACCTCTCTCGACCCCTCCACTGTCTCTAACTTGTTTGACTGCTTGTCTGACATCCAGTACTGGATGAGCAGAAATTTCTTCCAACTAAATATTGGGAAGACCGAAGCCATTGTCTTCGGTCATTGCCACCAACTCATCCCTCTCCTTGGCAACTGTCCGAGGCTGAAATGGACTGTTTGCAGCCTTGGTGTCATATTTGACCCCAAGATGAGATTCCGATCACATATCCGAGCCGTCACTAAGACCGCCTATTTCCACCTCTAACATCGCCCGTTCCGCCCCTGCCTCCGCTCATCTGCTGCTGAAACCCTCATCCATGTCTTTGTAACCACTAGGCTTGACTATTCCAGTGTTTTCCTGGAAAGCCTCCCATCTTTCACCCTCCATAAACTTGAGCTCATCCAAAACCCTGCTGCCTGTATCCTAACTCGCACCAAGTCCCGTTCATCAATCACCCCTGTGTTCACTGACCTACATTGACTCCCGGTCCAGTAACACCGCAATTTTAAAATTCCCATTCTTTTCAGATCCCTCCATGGATTCGCCCCTCCTCATCTCTGTAACCTTCTCCGGTCCTACAAGCCTTCAAGATCTCTCTGCTCCTCCAATACTGACCTCTTGCGCATCCCCGATTTTAATCGCTCTACTGTTGGCAGCCAAGCTTTAGCTGCCTTGGCCCTAAGCTCTGGAATTCCTCCCCTAAACCTCTCTGCTTCACTATCCTTTTAAGATGTTCCTTAACATCTACCTCTTTGACTGTCCTGATATCTCCTTATGTGGCTCGGTGTCAAATTTTGTGATAATGCTCCTGTTAAGTGCCTTGGAACGTTTTACTATGTTAATGGCGCTATATAAATGGAAGTTGTTGTTGATGATCCCTCTTAACGAAGTGCATTGGAACCTTTTGCTACACTAAAAGTGCTGTATAAATGTAAATATCAATTCTCTTTGGATGGGAGTATTTATCTTGTGAAGGCACTGCCATGTCCTGCTTCCTTTTGCTACATAATTAGCGCAGCACGGATCTTGAGATGTCTTCTATAGATGAACCAGGAGCTAGATTTGTGATTAAAAACAGAAAATGCTAGAAATACCCAGCTGGTCAGGCAACATCTGTGGAAAGAGAAACAAAGTTAACATTTCAGGTCGATGATCTTTCATCAGTTCTGACAGGTCATCGGCCTAGAATGGTAACTTTGCTTCTCCTCTGATGCTGCCTGACCTGCTAAGTATTTCCAGCATTTTCTGTTTTAATTTGATTTCCAGCAAATGCACTATTTTGTTTTTGTGCTAGATTTATGTTGGTCACTCCATGTTGAATTCAGTGCTTGGCATTCTGATAAATACATTTTGGATATAGTGATCTTTGTCGTTTGGTGGAAAGGTTAATGGTGAAGTAGTATTGAAGTACGGCTTTGCTTCCGCAGGCAATGTGGCTCGGTTATCCTGGAACAAGTGGAGCCCCGTTCATGGATTACATCATCACTGACAAGGAAACATCGCCACTTGATCTGGCAGAGCAGTACTCCGAGAAGCTGGCATACATGCCCAACACCTTTTTTATTGGAGATCATGCCAACATGTTTCCACACCTGAAGGTAATGTACTGAACTGGCTTTCCCGTGACTGTCCATGTCCTGGTTGAGTAGTTGGATATAAGATCCATTCCCACATTTTCCTCATGGCACCTGTAAACCTGAGCTGTGAAGTGAGTGAGAATGACCCACTGCCACAGCTGCTATGTCTGCTGTTGCCATACTAGAGACTATGAAATTTAATATTAGGAATTATGGGCACAAACTTGAACCGTAGCACTTTGTGCTCCAAAGTACTCTGCAACCTGTTGTATATTTATTTTTAAAAGCATTATATTGAAATGTTTTGACCGTTCAGTAGCACATCACAAACCAGCTGGCAAATACAATTTTAAACTTGAGGAATGGCCAGTGAAATATTGGATGTGTAACATCCTTTATGCAGTGACAACGGTGCATTCCTGAAATGCTGGATCTATGTTAGCAAGATTATTGGGAAGAAGGGCAGTCTTTTAGTACATTATTTTGGACTTGGTTCAGTAGAGTCAGACAAGTGGCTATAATTTTAGACCATCATGGCGATTACAATTAATCAGAACACCCCAGCTTCTGGTGTGGATTTTTCTGGACTCATAACCGTGGTCAGCACATTGATCTATTTTTCCTTGGTATAGTGTCCAGTATACATTTGCACTGTATGGTGCTGCCCTCACAGTCTCTCTTCCACAATATGCTGTGGCAAATATATGTACAGGAAACTTTCGTTTAAACGGAGGTTAAATCTCCGGAATGCTCTATCCACCGGCAAAATTCAGGAGTCGGTTCAGATAACTTTTTTTTACTTTTCGTTGCTTTTTTTCTCCATTCCTGGCTCTGCAAGCGTCTAGCTGAAGCTGTTGCTTAGCTACAGAGACGCTTGCAAGCTGCGCCGACTGTTTTGAAGCTGTTGCTAAGCAACGGGGTTTGTTGCTAGATACGGAGCTCAGAAGCTCCATATGTTTTAACATTAGCGCTGGTTTCTCCGGCAGTGTTGATCGACTGGCACCAGCTTGGTCCCGTCAGTGCCGGATACCAGAAAGTTTCCTGTAATACACAAAATTCATTGTGAGCATCCTCAGGCTATCAGTAATTTGACAGTTTTTCTGATGTGCATTTGATTTGTCATGTGAGCTGCAATATAAACTGTTGCTTCTTCCAAGCATTCCTGATTTCATGCATCACATCAGATTGTGTCCATACTTTATGCTGCATAGAATTGTGAAAAGAGTAACATTACTATAAAGGCAGGTGTAGTTTACTAGAAATTTTGTGACTTGCTTCCTGTATGTCACAAAAACCTAGTGCTGCACAAATGTATAGCAATTTAATTAACAGGAAATTTTCCAGTTTAAAGTATGTCAGATTAAGTCTCCACAAATCTGGTTTCTTAATTATAGTATTGCTGGAAATCCCTTACTTCAGTGAGATCCTGGATGGAGATCATGGTAGAAAGGAATGTGTTGCTTCTGCGCTTTGTTCCATTCGCCCTTGGTGATGACTTATGGAATTTTGCTTCCCGATTGGGCAGTCCCTCTGTCATGGTGACTCACTAATTCAGCCAAAGTTTTACTGCTGGTGCTGGTTTTACTTCATCTCCCTGACCCCAGAAGGATTATATATGTACAATTTTGTTCTGTATGCACTATTTGTATAATACTACATCCAGAAACAGTTTAAAAAATATAATTTAGGCAAGGAAAAACTAGGAATAGTCTAATCCTGCCAACCCACCAAGGACAGTATTTTGAGTTGTTGGGCTTGGCAAACACAACTGTATATTACAAGTTCCTGGCAGCCTAACTTCTGACACTGATGCAATGGGCGCACTCTCACATCTGTCACTAGCTGATGTTTTAGAGGTCGGAACAAGTAGACAAGGAAGTAAAAGATCATAGAATTGTACAGCACAGAAAGAGGCCATTCGGTCCATTGTGCTTGTGCCAGCTCTTTGAAAGAGCTATCCATTTAGTCACACTACCCTGCTCTTTCCCCATAGCTCTGCAATTCTGTGCGTTGATATTTGGAGATGTTCCCCTACGTTAGGTGGATGGATATTTCCTTATTCATGCTTAGGCCATTGTTAGTACTGCATACTACAGGAAACTTTGTGCTATCCGGCACCGACGGGACCGAGCTGTTGCCGTTCCCTCAAAACTGCCGGACAAACCAGCGTTAATGTTGAAGCATACGGAGCTTTCTCCGTATCTGGCAACAAACACTGTTGCTTAGCAACAGCTTCTAAACAGTCGGCCGTACCTTGGAAGCGTCTCTGTCGCTTAGCAACAGCCTCAGAGAGACTTTGCAGAGCCTGACTGTTGGAAAAAAAAAGCCACGAGAAACAAAACGGCTCCTGATTTTTGCCGGTGGCTCGAGCTTGCCGGACATTTAGCCTCCGGATAACACAAAGTTTCCTGTAATGTGAAAGTGATTGCATATATTAAATGAACACCCTTGCCTCTTGAGTGGAATCAAGTGCACCTTTGAAACCAGCAGTTGGTGTTCATTGCTTTTTATCTCTTGCTCTTTAACTGACAAACTTTGCAGGTCTGGTGCTTTGTAAATTAAAGGTGTTTTTCTTGCTTTAGAAAAAGGCAGTGATTGACTTCAAGTCAAATGGACACATTTACGATAATAGAATTGTTCTGAACGGTATTGATCTGAAGGCATTCCTGGACAGCCTGCCTGATGTCAAAGTAGTGAAGGTAAGCATATGTAAGTAGCACAGTATGGTGCTGCATGGATTAGAACAACTTATACTGTACTAAGTTGAAGTAGACAAGTGTGGAATATAATTGATCTGTAGCAGTTTCACTGATCTCAGCACCGAAACTGGCTGGAGAGCAGCCTTTTGTGATGTAGGGAGCTGCATAAAGTTTGCGCCTTTTTCTAAACTACAAATTAAGCGGTCCCGTCTACTCTGATCTCAGAATGAAGTTCAAGGTTGCTATTGGCTCTAGAATTTTGATATATTACAGATTGTGTAAAATACTTTGTTGCCTTTTACTAATTTTCATTTTTATTTCACTCATTTATTTATTTCCTTCAGTGGGAATTGAGAATTAAACATTTTTTTGATGTTTCAGTTTTAATTTAGTCTTCCCAGCAACTTTTGACAAGCCAGTTTCATCTTGATGGCAACAGAGCTTACTCACACTGCTAAGCAAGGGTAAAGTGACTGACCTGTCACGGTTCAGGAATCTTTGGCTGTTTTTTCACAAAGTGTTTGGACACTGCTATGTTAAGATGTGTGTTTTAGCAAAAATTTGCCAAAAGTGGGGTGCATGGCACCATTGTGCAATAAAGCAGTTTATAATTCAAACCAAACTTCTGTTCACCCAGTGTTAACTTAGTCCACCTTCAGAAGCATCAATAGGCAAACTAATGGTATTTACAATGCAAGATAGGAAGTTCTGTCAGAGACCAAAATGATGAACAATTCATGCACCTGGTCTGGTTGTTCAGTAGATGACTTTGCACCTTGGTGTTGGAAACCTTTTTTTAAATTTCATCAGGGGCTGCGAGAGAGAGGCTTTTAAAAATCAGAATAGAGACACCAGGAGTGAGTCGAGCAGCAGAAAGGAACGAACAACTCCCCTGATTGGTAGAACAGGGTACAGAGAGATTGCGCTTTTAAGTTGAATTGGATGACCAATTTGGACACTAAGGGAATCGAGGGATATGGGGATAGGGCAGAAAAGTGAAGTCGAAGGTCAGCCATGATTTTATTAAATGGCGGAGCAGGCTGGAGGGGCCGATTGACCTACTCCTGCTCCTATTTCTTATTTTCTTATGACCAATGGGCTAGTATTGCATGTTCTTTTATCTTTGTAACGGTACCAACTCCATCAAGCAACTCATAGAATTTACAACACGGAAATGGGCCGTTCAGCATAATCACTTAATATTGGTGTTTATCCTCCTAATCCCATGTGCCACCCTGTTCCCATATCACTTTATAACCCTTTTCTTCAATCACCCATCTAGCCCCTTCAATCTGCTGTCTAACCTATTCTTAAACATTGACGTGCTCTCTATTTTAATTACTAACATTCCACAGTCCTACAAACCTTCTGTATATTAAATGAAAATTTTCCTGCTCTTTGTCCTAAATCTCTCATATTTAATCTTGTATTTATGCCCCCTCATTCTAGACCCTAAGCCACTGAAAACAATGTTTCCATCTAATTTGCTCATCCCTTCTTCATTTTGAATACCTCTATCAAATCACCCTTTATTCTCCTCTGTTCTAAAGAAAACAGTCCCAATTTTTCAAGTCTGTCTTAATATTTGTGTCTCTTCATACCAGGCAGCATGCTGGTGAATCTGCAATGTCCTCTCTCTATTGCCTCAATATCCTTCCGATAGTGTGGAGCTCAAAACTGCACATACAACTCCAACTGTAGTTTTACTTAAGTTTTTTTTATATAGATTCATCAAACATCTCGACTTTTATATTCTATACCCCTTGCATTAAAGCCCAGTATTTCATTAGTTTTTTTTCAATGGTCATATCCACTTGAGTTGCTGGTGCTTTCTCTGCTATTCCACATCACACAACTTTCATCCATTTAAAGAATACAGGAAACTTTGGTTTATCCGGAGGTTAACTGCCCGGAATGCTCGAGCTACCGGCAAAAATCAGGAGCCGTTTCGTTCGTTTTTTTTTCTTTTCGTTGCTTTTTTTTCACCAGTCAGGCTCTGCAAGGTCTCGCTGAAGCTGTTGCTAAGCTACAGAGACGCTTGCAAGGTACGGCCGACTGTTTAGAAGCTGTTGCTAAGCAACAGGGTTTGTTGCCAGATACGGAGCTCAAAATCTCTGTGTTTCAACATTAGCGCTGGTTTGTCCGGCAATTTTGATGGGATGGCAACAGCTCGGTCCCGTCGGTGCCGGATAGCACAAAGTTTCCTGTATTACTTTTTTTTAATCAAAATGTACCACTTAATAGTCACTAGCATGAAATTCCATCTGCCACTTTTTGTCCATTGCACCATGTTGTCACTATCCCCTTGCAGCTTCCTTGGGTCCTCAGAATTATTTATTATTTTAGTATCATCAAATTTGAAAACCAGTCCCTCTAGCCCTATATCCACACCATGATTCTTACCAATCCCATTGTTCTCTGTTTTTCTTACTCTCTGCAGTAAAGCATCTTAAGATTTAAAATTTCGCCTCATCCGGTGTTAACTCTCTCCACTTTCGGAGAGATTGAAGGGTACACTTGTCCGGTCTGAATCACAAGGCTGTTTCATTATTACACTCTTGTCCTGCTACTGCACAAGTAGTTATAAAGCAGCAGAAATTAGTTTACATGTTAAGTGGTCAGAGTGCCTACTTTTTAAGTGACTGGCACCACTAAGCCCTAGGGCATATCTACGATAGGCTTGAATTTGTAACATGGCTCTCAACATTTTCTCTTTTGTTGCACAGTATGGGAAGGCTCCACTTCCATTATTGCAAAACTTATCATCCTTAACCTACAGTTATATATAGTGGTAGTTGGGAAGAGCAAGATGATGGCAAGCCCCACCAATTGAAGCATATCAAAACCTGTGTATCAATTGCAGCATACGGGACTTGATATGCTTAATCACTATTATTACGTCCGTGAATGATTGAGACACGGACAGCAGGAGTGGAACAAAATAAGTCTTTACTGGTGGAAGTCAATAGTGAAACTAAAAACAGAGGCTCGCTAGCGCCTTTTATACAGGGGTGGTCACTGCCGGTACTGCAGTCTGAGACCAGTTATTCTCTTAAAGGTGCATACACAACAATTCCTCCCCTTTTTAGATAAACAGTACATAACATTCATTTAACAACTAAATGGTAACTAATTACAATCACAATTACGGTTGCTAGATACATTGGTTAAGTTTAAGCAATTATAGGTTCAGTCTTTGAGGAGGCTTCCTGATTCTGTCTGGATAACGCCTCTTTGGGGTATCAGGTTCTTCTGGCAATGTTGAGTCGAGATCAATGTCGTTGTTTGGTTCATCTGCTTCCAATATCACCGATTCTGCGGTAGCTGCAATTTGTACGTCGATTTCATTGCCAGGTGTATCAGATCGTGGTGTGGAGTTAACGTTTTCCAGTGACTCTAGAATCTGGTCAGCATGGCGTCTTACAATGCTCTCTCCAATGTCCACGGTATACATGAGAGGTACTTGCCGTGTACAAATCGTTCCTGGCTGCCATTTCTCAGTGCGGTAGTCCCGGGCCAAAACTGGTTGACCTATCTTAAAACTCCTGGTCGGCCTTTCATTCATATTCTGAAACTGCCTGTTCTCCACATCTCTTCGGACGTTTGGCTTAACCAAATCCAAGCGGCATCGTAGTCTTCAATTGAAGAACATCATGGCTGGGGTTTGGTTGGTAACCGCATGTGTCGCATTCCAGTAGGCAAACAAGAAGTTGTCCACCTTGTGTTGTAGGGGTATATCTTCATTACACATTGCCTTGATAGCCTTCTTGAATGTTTGGACAAACCTTTCGGCCAATCCATTAGTGGCTGGATGATATGGGGCAGATGTGTAATGCTCAACACCATTGTTCTTTAAGAACCTCCGGAACTCTTCAGACACAAACTGTGGTCCATTGTCAGAGCAAATCTGTTCAGGCAGCCCATTCCTGGCGAATATGGTTCGTAAAACTGTGATAGTTTTTTCCGTGGTGGTTGAGGACATTTTTATTACCTCTGGCCACTTTGAATGTGCATCCACCGCAATTAAAAACATCGAGTCCATGAAGGGACCAGCAAAATCAATGTGCACCCTTTGCCATGGAGATGAGGGCCATTCCCATGGATGCAGAGGAGCTTGTGGTGGGGTGTTTTGGACCTTCTGGCATCCTGCACAGCTCTTGGTCATCTCTTCGATTTCTCTATCGATTCCCGGCCACCACACAAACGCTCTGGCTAAGTTCTTCATTTTTACCCCACCCAGATGACCCTCATGAAGCTCATTGAGCACTCTATCCGTCAACTTAGGTGGAATTACTACTATGGATCCACACATCAAGGTTCCTCTGCACACTGACAGCTGTTCTCTTCTCGGCGAGAATGCTGGCAGCAGTGGTTCGCCATGTGCTGGCCATCCCTTCACCGTTAAATCATAGACCCGTGATAGTGTCGGGTCATTCCGTGTTTCCTTTTCTATGTTTGCATTCGTCACAGGGAGACATTCGACTATGGTCGAGTGGAATAACTCCATTGGATCCACTGCAAGGTCTTCTTCCACCGTCGGCAACGGTAGGCGTGACAATCCATCAGCATTTCCATGCTGTTTAGTTCCTTTGTACTCGATGTCATATTGGTGTGCCCCTAGGAAAAGGGACCATCTCTGCAGCCGTTGCACTGTCATTATCGGTACACCCTTCTGAGGGTTGAAAATGGAGACAAGAGGTTGATGATCGGTTAGTAGAGTAAATTTTTGACCGTGCAGGTAGTGATTGAACTTCTTCACCCCCCACACTAGGCTGAGGGCCTCTCTGTCAATCTGGGCGTAGTTACGCTCGGCAGAAGTTAACGAGCGTGACGCAAAAGCTATCGGCCCCTCTAAACCATCAAGGAATTTATGTGACAGTACTGCCCCAATGCCGTAGGGAGACGCATCACACGCCAGTCTGATCGGCAGTGCTGGGTTGTAGTGAGCCAATACTTCCCTTGAAGTGATTAAGTCCTTACTCTTCTGAAAAGCACGCTTACAATCATCGCTCCATTTCCATGCTACCCCCGTTCGTAGCAGGGCGTTCAGTGGGTGCAAAATTGTCAACAAATTCGGCAAAAACTTATGATAGTAATTCACCAATCCGAGGAATGACCTCAGTTGCGACACATTTTCAGGCGCTGGGGCCTTAACAACCCGCTTCAATTTTGTCAGGGGACTTATGTAACCCCTCTTCATCAATCACGTGGCCACAATACGATATCTGTTTCTTTAAAAATTCGCACTTGGGGCGGTTGGCTCGCAGCCCATGTTCCCGTAGTCTAGTGAGCACCTGTTATAGGTTGTTAAGGTGTTCACTGTCATCTTCACCTGTCACAAGGATGTCGTCCAAGTAACACCGAGTCCCCGGAATCCCTTGCAGGACTTGTTCCATCGCTCTTTGCCATATCGCCGGAGCCGATGCTACTCCGAATACCAATCGATGATACTGGTAAAGACCTTTGTGAGTGTTTATCGTGAGATACTTCCTAGAGGACTCTTCAACCTCCATCTGCAAATATGCTTGTGCTAGGTCAATTTTTGTAAAACGCTTCCCTCCAGACAGTGAGGCGAAGATGTCTTCTATCCTTGGAAGAGGATATTGTACTGTGTGAAGGACGGGGTTCACCGTCACCTTGAAATCCCCACAGATGCGAATCTTCCTTGGCTCCCCGGACTTATTGCTTAACGTTTTCTTCATGACCGGAACGATGGGTGTCGCCCACTCGCTCCAGTCGACCTTAGACAACACGCCCGCCTTCTCCAGATTCTCCAGCTCTGCCTCGACGGCTGGGCGAATTGCATATGGTACCGGTCTTGCTTTGAAAAACTTGGGAACTGCATTCTCTTCTATTTTTATCGAGGTGGTTACGCCTTTAAGCGTGCCCAGTTCTTGTTGAAATACCTCTTTGGCGTTAGCTAAGATTGTTGACAATCGTCCAGGAGTGACGTCTTCATCTTTTTTACTGTCCACCATCATTGCATGAATGGAGTGCCAATCTAAGTTTATCTTCCTGATCCATTCCCGTCCCAATAACGGTGGTCCACCATTTGGCAGTATGTAGAGATACAATTTCCGTATTTTCTTGCCGTTGTATTCGACAGGCACCCTTATTTTTCCTCTGGGGTATACTTTTTGCCCCGTATACGTTGTCAAGACGATGGATGTCTCTCTCGAGGGTATGTGTGAAAATAGCCGCTCGTAGTCTTGTCGATTCATGGCGGTTAGCGCTGATCCTGTATCCAATTCCATTTTAACTTGGGACCCTGCTATCGTGAGGGTGACCCAAATGGTTTGGTGATCCTCTTTTGCGATTACATTGTGAAGTTTGAGACAGCTTAGTCTCCTGTTCCCGGATTCACGTTCCCGGATTCACTATCGCTCATCTGGTCTTCGGAACTATAGTCCATCATCTTTTGTACTTTCTTGTACGGTTCCTTAGTGGCCTTTTTGTTGTCGCTGGTCTTCTTCCCAGACCTGCAAACTCGTGCAATGTGTCCAATCTTCCCGCGTTGTCTGCATATTTTGTCTTTGGACCAGCAGTCCTTCTGGTCATGGTTAGTTCTGCCGCAGCGATAACATTTTGCAAATCCCCGTGTCATTTCGTGGGTGCCGTATTCCTGTGGTTTTTGTTGAATTTCTGCAGCTCCCCTGGCTGCTGCTTCATACGATACTGCCACGCTGAAAGCCTTATCTAGCGCCAGCTCTTTTCTGAGAGTAACTTCTTCTGTGTTCCTTCACTCAGGAGTCCACAGACAAATTTGTCCCGTAGGGTATCTGCCAGTCCTGCTCCGAACTGGCAGTGCTTTGATAGCTTGCGTAGTTCCGTAAGATACTCAGCATTGCTCTCATCTTTGTGCTGAGTTCTCCTGTGGAATTTAAATCTTTCTGCTATCAACAGCGGTGCAGGGTTTAGGCGTTCCTGTAGGACAGCAACAATTTCGTTAAAACTCTTCGCCTTCGGTTTGGCTGGAGTAATTAGGTCCCGCAATAGGCCGTACGTTCTAGCGCCCATTAAGTTTAGCAATATCAATGCCTTTTTCTCCTCCGCTATTTCGTTTGCCTCGAAATATACCTCGACTCTTTCCACATACGTGGTCCAGTCCTCTGTTGTATTATCAAAAGCAGTGATACAGCCAGTCTTCGGCATCTTGCAAATCTAAAATGGCGCCTCCCGCGCTTTGCCGCCTTCCCCGCTGTTGTTAGCGCTGCTTTCCACGGTTTCTTGCGCGTTTAATATTTTTTTTCTTTATTATTTTCCCATCGTGGAGCGGATCCTCTGGGACACTTCCCTCCCTCTTAGGTCCGAACGCTGCCCAGCTTCGAAGCACCGGCCGCGCCCGGTGTGCTCCACCCTCTCTCTCTCTCTTTGCTTCCCGACTCGCTGCCCGGCCCCGTTGAAAAGCCACCCGATCGAGCTCTAGCCCGCCGCAGCCCAGGAAGGATCAGTGCACTACCTGCCACCAGCCCGATTAGCTGGGAAACCACAGACCGGGGAACCAAGCCTGCCTCTTGACAGTCTCTCCTGCAAGTTTTCAATCCGACGATTTGGAGGGCGGTTGCCCACGGTCGACGCCCGTTTCTCGAGTTTCTTTGGATTTTATTTTTATTTTCTTCTGGCTTCGACCTTCAATAACGTCGTCTGAGGTGCTGCCGAGTTGCAGGTAAGTTCGTTTCTTGCTCGTCACCAGTATTACGTCCGTGAATGATTGAGACACGGACAGCAGGAGTGAAACAAAATAAGTCTTTACTGGTGGAAGTCAATAGTGAAACTAAAAACACAGAGGCTCGCTAGCGCCTTTTATACAGGGGTGGTCACTGCCGGTACTGTAGTCTGAGACCAGTTATTCTCTTAAAGGTGCATACACAACAACTATGAAGTAAAGTGTAATGGTGGAGGGAGAGACAGGATGCTAAATTATAACTTCATGTTTCATAAAGTTGCCAGGCTTCTGAGCCCTTTCTGTATGAACAGTAACTTGTTGTAGGAATTGTAGACAAAAGAAAAACAAGATGTCACTTCTTTGCAGATTTCATTGTTTTATTGGAAATTTAAGTTACTGCAACTGTATTTTGGTTTAAAAATGGTTGACTTTCAATGCCCTTGAGGTGACAGCATTTGTTTTCTTGTAAACAGGATGACTTTAGGTGAGTTGAAATTGAGCAACTTTGAAGGCTTCATCACATGGTCTGGGAGTTGACATTGTAGGTTCTGTGTATTCTCATGCCTGCATCATGAAGCAAGCAGAAAAATGCACAGCATCAGCTCCACATATTTATTAGACAGCATAGGGGGCATCTAATCCAATGCCCACTCAGAGCACCCACATAGGTTTCTCTCCAGTCCAATCAAAACTACAAAGGTCACACTCTTCATACTTGCAAGTGTCATTGATAGCAGAACTGAGTGCATCAGTCGTTGAAGCACTCCTCAAAGTAGAACCTAAACAAACCCTTCCTGTTGGAATTTTATAATTGAGTAGTTGGTGCAAAGAGTGATGGTGGCGGCAGCAGGTTTTGGTTAATGGTAGGTGTGGCATCTAAGAGTGTCTTAATACATGGGCTTTTATAGTGTTGGTTGTAATGCTTCCAGACATCAGATAATCAGAAATTGTAAACTATTTCTTCCCATTCATTATTTTTGTGTGTAATAACTAAAGCAGCAAAGCTTAGCTTTCTGGCTTTTCATGTTTTGACTGCTGTTTACAGCTAAAGTGCCCTGATGGTGGAGACAACTCTGATACAAACTCTGCACTTTCAATGCCTGTTGTTCCAATGAACACTGCAGCCGAAGCCATAATCAACATGATCAATCAGGGCCAAATCCAGGTCACAATCAATAGCTTCACAGTCAGCAATGGACTGGCAACGACTCAAGTAAGTGAGAGCACAATGGGGCTTTGGTGGGGGAAGGAAATGAGTGGTTCTGGCAACCAGAGGAATAAGCAAGTTCAAACCAACTCTAAAGTAGTGTGGGGGGAACCTTAATGAAATTGAGAGTCCATGATCATGCAAACTGTACCTTGTCTGTCGGACAGCAAGTTTAATAAAGCTTGGGTGGGCATAATTGAGTTCTTGTTCATTGTGTTCACAGCTGGCAGCTGTGTACCATTGGCAGGTCTGGCGGGGGGGTGGCGGCAGTGGGGGTGAAATGGAACTATTCTGGTTTTGGGAAATGCCTATGTTAGAGGTCTTTGTGTAGAGATTTTTGCCTGTGTGTGGAGGTGACATACCAGGTGAAACTAGCTCTTGTTAATTAATTTCCAGAAAAGCTCACAAGTATTCAATCTTTCGTCAGATCAATAACAAGGCTGCAACTGGAGAGGAGGTTCCACGCACAATTATCGTTACAACACGGTCACAATATGGCCTGCCAGAAGATGCTATTGTCTATTGCAACTTCAACCAGCTGTACAAGATTGATCCATCTACCCTGCAAATGTGGGCCAGTGTAAGTATCATCCCAACAGTTCAGTAAAGATTGAGAGATTTCCATGCAGTTGTGAAATTGGGATTGTTTGGTGATTAGAAGGGAAAATAAATTTAGAGGAATAAGGGGTAAAGCAAGGACTGAAATTTCTAGATTGCCAATTGTAACAGACAAGAATGATTTTAATTGTCATCAGAAAAGTGGATACGGCTTGGGTATTTTTGAAAAGGGATCCAGTGGCGAGCTGTTGGAACAGCATATTAACAAGGACGCACTAGTTTAGCTTTAGGTAAGAACATAAGAAATAGGAGCAGGAGTAGGCCATACGGCCCATCGAGCCTGCTCCACCGTTCAGTAAGATCATGGCTGAACTTTTACATCAACTTTACTTTCCTGCCCTATCCCCATATCCATTGATTCCCCTAATGGCCAAAAATCTATCGATCTCAGTCTTGAATATACTCACCGATTGAGCATTCAGAACCCTTTGGGGTAGAGAATTCCAAAGATTCACAGCCCACTGCGTGAAGAAATTTCACATCATCTCAGCCCAATAGGGCCGACCTCTTATCCTGAGACTGTGACTCCTAGTTCCAGACTCTCCAGCCAGGGGAAAAGGAGGAGGTTGAGCATTCCATTCAGCCATAACTACATTAGCAAAATTAAATAGCAAGGTCCTGCTTGGAAGATTCTTGTCCTGTTCATAATCCTTTGTGAATTATTCTGGAAGATACTTATCACCTTCTGTCCATAATGAAGTATTTATTCTCCTGGAAATTGAATTGAAAAAGCTGCTTTTTAAATGATCTTACTGGTGGTGCAGGATATTGTTCTGGTACGGTTCTAAGAAGTCTCTCCAAATACTAAATTAATTGTTTTGTGATTGGCTCCTGGAAAATTAATTAACATAAATGATGGGCCTTCAATAACCACAAAACTAGAAGTTATAGACTTAAACAAGTTGGCTTTTAATCACTAAGATCAGAGCTAACATCTCAACATGCCGACTGGTTCACAGGAATGAGTCATACAGATCCTGGGATCTTTATGTAAGAGAAGTCAGGGGCGGAGCCAAGACCTGGAACCTCCCAGGTTAGTCGGGAAAGAGGAAGTGAAACTATACACTGTGGGGGAGGGTAATATACATGAGTGCAAAACGAATACAGGATCAAGACAAACAGATTGCATTACAATAAATAAGTGCTGTTTTGCTGTCATAAATACTAGATACCACAGCTGCATAAATAAGTAAATAAATGTCTGTGCCTCTCTGGAACATAGCTTCTTTAATAACATTTATTTGTAATTTTAATCATTATTCAATCAGTAGTTTTTCATTTCTTGGATAGTCAGTGGGAAAGTGTGTGACATGCAATCAGTATTCTCTTGAGTAGTCGTTCTTGCTTTTGTTGTTAATCATAAACACTTCCAGAAATTACCTCCAAGATCATTGGGCCAGAATTTGCGGTGGGCAATAACGGCAAACTAACAGCGTTCACTGTTATTACCCCTTTGAAACTGACCACAACTTCGAATGCAGCGCATGCACGACCGAACGTGAAAGTCCTGTAGTTGCGGTCAGTCATTCACTGCTCTGACACTGGCTGCACTGTGGGCACGCCACCCCCCCACCCCCACCCCCACCCCCACCCACCCATAACTGGCAATCCGTGTAATCAGCAAAACTGACAAAGTTGGGCTATTCCGCGCTAATATTGCTGTTAAATAACTCATTAAAATTTAATTTTTTGAAAAAATGAAGTCTTTTACGGGGCTAAAAATAAACTTGCCTTTTATTAAAAGTATTTTTAAATTATAAATGAGTGGATTTTACTTTTTAAAACTCTTATGCTGATAAAAGCAGGCCTTACACCTGCTTTTACCAGGCGTAAGATTTTTGTGTTTTCAGCAGGCGGAGGTTCTGCAGAAAGTGGAACTCTCCACCCGCAGGTGCCCTTCTCTAGGGCAGGTGGAGGATCTGTCAAGAGGATTCTTGACAGATCGTAAATGCCGGTTTTCAGCGCATGCGCTTCGCATGCCTGAAACCGGCATTTCCAATGTCCCTAGGGGCGTGTACACGCTCGTACATACCCGTAGGCATCGTAAAATACAGGCCATAGATTTTTTGTGTGTTAATTTTGAGAGCATCTGTCACAAGTATATAAAATAAAGAAAAACAGTCATTTCACACTTTTTTCCCCTGATCTGGAACCAAGAATTTATAAGCATTTTCTAATTTATAAACTTCCTTCACCAAACATCAATTTCACTCTGATTTCATGCTTAACTTGCAGCAATTAGAGTTTGTGATTTTAAATGGGACTGAAGGCAAGCTTAAACATAGCTCCACCTTAGCAGCACGATTATGCATATCCAACTTATGAGCAATGCCGCGGGAGACCTAGTGTTGAAAAAAATATATTTTGTAGTACTGGATATTAGTGCATAAAATAATCCTTTGGGGTGCATTATAATGGGAAAATTGTCCAAGGCCTGGAAAATATTGATTGATGTGGCAAAGGATATGTTGGGAGTACAAATGTGAAAAAGTAATATTGAATCACTTGACAAAGTATGCTTGAAACGTGCTTCCTTGTCCTGCAGATCCTAAAGCGGGTTCCTAACAGTGTGCTGTGGCTACTTCGCTTCCCTGCTGTCGGAGAACCCAACATTCAACAGTACGCCCAAAGCATGGGATTGTCTGCTAACCGTATTATCTTTTCACCTGTTGCCCCAAAAGAGGAGCATGTGAGGCGAGGACAGCTGGCTGATGTGTGTCTAGACACACCACTCTGTAATGGACACACTACTGGAATGGATGTACTCTGGGCAGGGACACCAATGGTGACTATGCCAGGTATGTGCAACGGTGGGTAACAATTTTTGTATCTATCTTATATATAAGAAATATAAGTCAGTAGTCATAATTACTTGAATGAAAATTTGTGTTGAGCGACTCCAAGCTTAAGTACATTACTCTGTGCTTGCTTCATTGCTGTCAATTAAATCCAACAACCCACCAGCTGTTAATTTTCTGATCGGGTGATTGCTTTGTTAAATAGTTGACTGTTAATATGATTTCTTTGCATTCTGTAACAGGGAAGAACACCCACTTCTAATAGCAAATTTATAATTGTGGGTGAGGGAAGTGCCCAGTGAGTCCTTTCTAAGATGGCCTCATGCTGGTAGCTGTTAGTTCAGAAGTAGGCTGTGTTGTATTTGTCAGACTGGATTGTATTGTGCTGATACTAAACATAGTGTCTATGACTCTTTTTGGACTGAGTAATGTAATCAGTATGGTAAATTAACCATTTTTGTTACTGTTGTCCATGCTTTTGCCTCACTGATTATTGGGAGAGGGGGAGAACTTTGTTGGGAATTTACCACGTATAATCTGTACAATACAGTGAATTTCACTTAAACAGATTTGTAATACCAGTTACATGATATTTACCATTGTATGCATCAGAAAGCATCATGTGACCAATAACTTGCATTTTTTTACATCACAGTGACCTCCTCACAGAGTGAGGAGAACCACATTTGTCCAAGTAAGTGAGCAGCAGTTACTTTTTTCTTAAGTTTTTTTTGCGGGGGGAGGGGGTTGGGGAGACACCGTTGTGTGTATATTTTTTTTTAAGATAGCCATTATATTTCACATTGCTAGGGTTGAGCTAAGAATGTAAACTCTATATATGGAGACCTACCTTTTTCGTAGCTCCTAGCCATCTGTTTGTGTATAGTTCCTGATTGCACATAACTACTTATTGGATTAATACTTGTAGGTCCAAAATACAAATCACTCTGTGCTCTTGTCCCAGAATTTGACACACATTATGACAACACAAGGAAAAAGTCAAAACCTAGAAAAGATCACTGTCCCCATCGAGCTCATCCCTCTTAAGTCCTCCAACTCACCAAAGCCTAACATTTTGAATTGTAACTCCACTGACTTGCCTATTACATTTGTTCCAACTGTTTATCACTCTTTGAGTAAACAACAACTTGCATTTATATAGGACCTTGAATGTAGAAAAACCTCCCAAAACACTTCACAGTAGCATAATCAGACAATAATCAACACCAAGCCAAAGAAGGAGCTATTAAGAGGGATGTATAAAAGCTTGGTCAAAGAGTTGGGTTTTAAGGAGGTTCATAAAAGATGTGGAAAGGTATAGGAAGGGAATTCCAGAGCTTGGGACCTAGACGGCTGAAGACATGGCCGTCAAAGGTGGGCTGCAGAGATTTCGGGGTGCACGCGAGGCCAGCATTGGAGGAGAGCAGAGTTCTGTGAGGGTTGTAGAGCTGATACTGTAATAGACAACAAGGTAGTGGCAGAGTTATTAAATGAGTACTTTGTTTCAATCTTCCCTGTAAGCTGCGCTTTGTTCTGCACAGCCAATTTCTTTTAATGCGCGGTCCCTTTAAATTTCTGCGCATGCGCAGTATTTATAAGGTAAAAGCCTGCGCGGGACCTTTCCGATTACTGTGCGGCTGCATGCACGCGCACCTTAGCAGGAACATTACTTTGTATCCATTTTCATAGTAGAGGAGAAGGATAAAATACCAGTGATAGAAGAGAAAATAAAAATAAATCAAGGGGAGGAACTTAATGGACTCAGTGTAAGTAACAAAATGGTAATGGATTTAGGATGGATAAATCTCCAGGACCTGATGGTTTCCACCCCAGGGTATTAAAAGAAGTAAGTGATGACATTTCAGAAGAGTTGGTCATAATCTTTCAAAGCTCTCTAGATTCTGCAATCATTAAGTTAGACTGGAAAATTGCTAATTTCACTCCATTATTTAAGAAGGGTGCAGGAGCGAGAAACCAGGTACTGTAACTACAGGCCTGTCAGTCTTAATGCCAGTTGTGGGGTGTGGTAAACCACTGTTATACCTGCCTGTGTGGGTGTTTGTATTCCACTGTGTACATGTCTGTACATGCCTCGGCTGACTCCTCCCACGAGTCCAGGTATAAAGGTGACTGCTCCACAGTCCCTCTGTATTCTGGACAGGTCGACCACTCGAGGCACACCTTCATTCTCTTGTTAATAAAAGCCTGTTAGTTACTCGCTTAACCTCAGTCTTTTGAGTAATTGATAGCGCATCAATTTTATTAACAAGACTTTTTTATAATGGAGAAGATCCTCACACCAGCATGCCT
Organism: Somniosus microcephalus; assembly: GCF_052327205.1. Classification (NCBI taxonomy): domain Eukaryota; kingdom Metazoa; phylum Chordata; class Chondrichthyes; order Squaliformes; family Somniosidae; genus Somniosus; species Somniosus microcephalus. The sequence continues at coordinate 400,161,076 of NC_140987.1, forward strand.
GGACTTAGACCATCGGGAGGCGGACGCAGCCACCAAGTTTGCTCACTGGCTTAGGTGCTTTGGAAGATTCCTGATCGCCTCCGCTGCAACGGTCAAATCGGATGAGGACAAACTGGATGTCCTGACCTCCAAAGTGAACCACCGAGCGTACTCGGTCATCCAGGACGCGACCTCGTACACGGCTGCTCTCAAGCTCCTCAAGGACCAGTACACGCGCCCAGTGAACGAGGTGTACGCCAGGCACCTCCTGGGGAGTCGTAAACAACAACCTGGGGAATCGACCGAGGAATACCTTCAGGCACTGTCTGTGCTTGGCCGGGCCTGTGGTTGTAAGGATGTAAAGGCCGCCGTGTACACAGAGGAACTTATCCGGGACGCTTTTGTAGCGGGCCACAGGTCCAATTACACCCGACAGCGACTGTTGGAGCAGAGTGACCTCGACCTCAACAAGGCCTCTGAACTCGCACCATCATTGGACGCAGCCTACCGGGGCATGGATGCCTACTCCTCTGCACCGTGGACGCCGCGGGGAACGACAGCCTGGGACACGGTAGGACCGTCTCATAGCGCCGTGCCACCCCAGCCACATCACAGCAACGGCCCAACTACCGCAGCAGTGTCCCAAGGCCAGAAATGCTACTTCTGTGGCCAGGCCAAACACCCCAGAGCGCGCTGTCCGGCGAAAAATGCGATCTGCTCGGGCTGCAGGAAGAAGGGACACTACGCCAGCGTCTGCAGGGCCAAAGCCACCCCGAACCCCAGCAGCGCCGCGTGCGGGCCGCCATCTTGGGCCTCCCCAGCCATGTGCGAACCACCGGAACAGCAGCCATTTTGGACGCCTCCAGCCACATGGGGATCATGGACGCCGCCATCTTGGACGCCAGCCGGGACGCAGCAGGCCCCCAACACCGCCTCATCTGATACCCGCAGCGACACACCGACCCCTACGCTGGCCTCCGTTACGCTGGACCAAGCGAGACCGCACCAACTGGCCCGGTCCACAATGGACATTAAGGTAAATGGTCACGAAACAACCTGCCTTTTTGACTCTGGGAGCACAGAGAGCTTCATCCACCCCGACACGGTGCGGCGTTGCTCTCTCCCAGTCCTGCCTGCGCACCAGCGGATTTCTATGGCCTCCGAGTCCCAGTCGGCGGACATTGGCGGCTACTGCGTGGTGACACTCTTAGTAGACGGGACTGTGTACGATAATTTTAAACTTCTGGTCCTGCCCCACCTCTGCGCTGCCGTCCTACTGGGGTTAGATTTTCAGTGCCACCTTAAAAGTGTTACGATGGCGTACGGTGGACCCCTCCCCCCACTCAGTCCGCAGCCAGCAGCTTCCAAACTGCCCGCCGCGCACCAGGTGCAACCTCTCCACACTCAGAGTCACCCCCCCCCCCCGACTGTTTGCTAACCTCACCCCCGACTGTAAGCCCATCGCCACAAAGAGCAGGCGATACAGTGCCGGGGACAGGGTTTTCATTAAAACCGAAGTGGAGCGGCTCCTGAAGGAGGGGATTATTGAGGGCAGCACCAGCCCCTGGCGAGCCCAGGTTGTGGTCGTTAAGACCGGCGAGAAGCAGCGCCTGGTCATCTACTACAGCCAGACAATAAATCGCTACACCCTGCTGGACGCTTACCCACTCCCCCGCATAGCTGATATGGTCAACCAGATTGCGCAGTACCGTGTCTTCTCGACCATTGACCTGAAATCAGCGTACCACCAGCTCCCTAGCCGCCCTGAGGACCGCCAGTATACTGCCTTTGAGGCAAACGGCCGCCTCTATCACTTCCTTAGGGTTCCCTTTGGCGTCACCAACGGGGTCTCCGTCTTCCAAAGGGAGATGGACCGGATGGTCGATCAAAATGCGTTGCAGGCCACTTTCCCATATCTGGACAATGTGGCCGTCTGCGGCCATGACTTGCAGGACCATGACGCAAACCTCGAAAAATTCCTCTGCACCGCCCAACTCCTGAACCTGACGTATAACAAGGAGAAGTGCATATTCCGCACAACCCGCCTCGCCATCCTTGGCTGTGTTGTGGAACACGGAGTCATCAGTCCCGACCCCGACCGGATGCGTCCCCTTATGGAACTCCCACTGCCTCAAGGCCCTGAAGAGGTGCCTAGGGTTTTTCTCCTATTACGCCCAGTGGGTCCCCTACTATGTGGACAAGGCCCGTCCGCTGATCAAGTCCACCTCTTTGCCCTTGACGGCAGAGGCCCGCTTAGCCTTCCACCGTATCAAGGAAGACATTGCCAAAGCCACGGTCATTAAATGTCTGAACGACCTCTTCACCCTGTTCGGTTTCCCCAGCTATATCCATAGCGACCGGGGCTCATCGTTTATGAGCGACGAACTCCGCCAGTACCTGCTCGCTAGGGGTATTGCCACAAGCAGGACCACCAGTTACAACCCCCGGGGGAACGGACAGGTGGAAAGAGAGAATGCGACAGTTTGGAAGGCCGCCCTGCTAGCCTTAAAGTCTAGGGGCCTTCCGACCTCCCGCTGGCAGGATGTGCTCCCCGATGCGCTCCACTCTATTCGGTCACTGCTCTGCACTGCCACTAACACCACCCCTCATGAGAAAATGTTTGTCTTCCCAAGGAAGTCCACATCGGGGACATCGCTACCGCCATGGCTGACGTCCCCAGGGCCGGTCCTACTGAGAAGACACGTGAGGACCCATAAAACGGACCCCCTGGTTGAGAGGGTCGACCTCCTCCACGCCAACCCCCAGTATGCTTACATTGCGTACCCGGACGGGTGGGAGGACACAGTCTCCATACGAAACCTCGCACCCTCGGGGGCCCCAGTTACCCACTACCACCGCCCCCCCCCCCCCCCCCCTCCAATATCCAACCCCAGCAGACGGCACGCCTGGGCCCCGCGACCCGCTCGACACCCACGAGGACTACACACCAGTGCCCCAGCCTACGCAGGACTCGACGCCGGAAGCTTCACTACCCCTGCCGTCGCCATGTCGATCACAGCGGCAGACAAGACCTCCGGAGAGACTCCCAATACACAAACTTTTAATACACTTCACCCCGCCGGACTCATTTTTAAACAAGGTGAATGTGGTAAACTACTGTTATACCTGCCTGTGTGGGTGTTTGTATTCCACTGTGTACATGTCTGTACATGCCTCGGCTGACTGCTCCCACGAGTCCAGGTATAAAGGTGACTGCTCCACAGTCCCTCTGTATTCTGGACTGGTCGACCACTCGAGGCACACCTTCATTCTCTTGTTAGTAAAAGCCTGTTAGTTACTCGCTTAACCTCAGTCTTTTGAGTAATTGATAGCGCATCATGGGGAAGCTACTAGAATCTGTAATTAGGGATAGTGACAGAGCACTTGAACAAATATGAGTTGATCAGAGAGAGCCAGCATAGCTTTGTTTCGGGCAAGTCATGTCTGACTAATCTAGTTACATTTTTTGAGGAGATCGCTAATAAGGGAGTGTCCCTGGATTATATCTGTATGGACTTTCAGAAGGCATTCGATAAGGTTCCCCACAAGATTATTAGTAAAAGTGAGGGCGCATGGAATTGGAGGTAGCCTTTTGACCTGGGTTGGGACGTAGGAGACAGGAGAGTGGGGATAAAGGGTAGATACTCTGAGTGGCGAGTCCTGACGAGTGGCATACCCCAGGTATCTGTTCTGGGGCCTCAACTTTTCACCGTATTTTTTAATGACTTGGATGAAGGAATAGACAGTTGCAAGTTAGGAGGCCCAGTAAGTAATGCAGATGGGAGAAGGAAGTTGCAGGGACATAGATTAGGTGAGTGAGCAAAACTGTAGCAAATGGAGTTCAATGTAGGCAAGTGTGAGGTCATCCACTTTGGACCCAAGAAAGATAAATCTGAGTATTTTCGGAATGGTGAGAAACTAGGAACTGTAGAGAAGTGAAGAAATTTGGGAGTCCAAGTACACCAATTATTAAAAGCTAGTAGACAGATACAAAAAGTAATCAAAAAGGTTACTGGAATGTTGGAATTAAAACAGAAAATGCTGGAAACACTCAGCAGGTCAGCCTTTATCTCAATTGAGCTGGAATACAATGGGAAGGAAATTATGCTCCAATTGTATCGGACCCCATCTGGAGAAACATCCCGAGTAAATTGCACTGCCTCCCCCACTGCACGGCCCATTCAAATTTTTGTGCATGAGCGGTACCTACAATGGATAAGCCAGTGAGCCCCCTGCATGGGACCTTGCCAATGACTGCACAGCCGCACAGCTTAGCGGTAACATTGATCTGGAGTACTACATTCAGTTTTGGGCACCGCATCTTACGAAGGATATATTGGCCTTGGTTAAGTTATGAGGACAGGTTACATAAACTTGTCTTGTATTCCCTTGACTATCGAAGATTGAGAGGTAATCTAATTGGCCTGTTTCTGTGTTTTAATATTTATGTATTTCAGCTTATCCAAAATTCTGCTGCCCGTATCCTGTCCCACTCACCTATCACCCCTGACCTACATTGGTTACTGGTCGCCCAACACTTAGAATTTAAAATTCTCATCTTTGTGTTTGAATCCATTCATAGTGTCACCTCCTGCCTATCTCTGTAACTTCTTCCAGCCTACAAAAAAAAACCTCTTTCTCCCCACCCCTTTCCAGAACTCTGCGTTCATCTGACTCTGGCCTCTTGAACATCCCAAAATTCCTTTGGCGGTTATGCCATCAGCTGCCTCGGCCTTGCGCTCTAGAATTCCTTCCCTAAATATTTCTCCTCTTCCCCCTTTAAGACCCTTTTTAAAACTCACCTCTTTTTGGTCAAGCATTTAGTCAGCCTCCTAATATCTCCTTGTTTGGCTTGGCATCCATTTTTATCTGGTTGAACTGCCTTGGTAATTTTTTCTACATTGGAGGTGCCATATAAATGCAAATTCACAGAATCACAGAAACCTCACAGAATCACAGAAACCCCACAGTGCAGATAGGCCATTTCGGCCCATCGAGCCTGCACCGACACATATCCCACCCGATCCCCGTAACCCCTACACCAACACGTAACCCCACGTATTTAATCCCCCTAACACTAAGGGTCAATTTATCATAGCCAATCAACCTAACCCGCACATCTTTGGACTGTGGGAGGAAACCGGAGCACCCGGAGGAAACCCACGCAAACACGGGGAGAATGTGCAAACTCCACACAGACAGTCACCCGAGGCCGGATTCGAACCCGGGTCCCTGGCGCTGTGAGGCTACAGTGCTAACCACTATGCCACCGTGCTGCCAAATTGTTGGATGATTTCAATAATTAAAAGTAAAATTAGATAATTATTTATTTTGCTCTGTTAAACCTGCAAGTATATCTGGTTGACTGGTGTTTGGCATGCTTGGCAGAGGCAGCAGTTCAGCTGGTCTTTTAGTGTCTGATGTATGTGATGAATTGGTGGGGCGGGGAGAGAGAGATTCTAATATGCAACGGTCTTTATTCATAAGAGACCTGCAATCCAACAGGGCAGGGTGTTGCTTGCACTAGATAGGTTTGTGGACTTTCAAGAGGACTGCTTCATGGTTCAACTGGGATCTGGAATTCAAGACTTTGTTATCTCCACATGCTGGGCTTGATGGTGGCAGTCATCTTCATGCTGCTGTATGCAGAGCTTTTTCAGGTGTTCTGTAAAACTGAATAGATTTGGAGTTCATATCAATTTACAACCAATGATTTTGGCTCATTAACTACTGTAATTCTTTGAGAAACTAAGTGAATTGTTAGGTTCAATGAGTGCAACTCACTTGGATTATCCGTGCTATTAAAGTTCTCACATAATTGTTTTTTTAAAGAAATTTAATGCCTCTGTTTTACTGGGAAATTAGCTTTTGTAGTTGAATGGTGTTGGTAAAAGCTTGTAATCAATGTAGTGACTAGTAGACATCTATCTATAAGGGTATGTTTTAGATACCCCACTGTTTACTTTCATAAACAAGGTGGAGAATGTCTAACAAATTTGCTGATGATCCCAAGTTTGGTTGCCAAGTGATAAGAAATTGAAAGAATGTAGAGGGTGTGGGCTGTTGCAGATGTTGTTTAATTCAAAAATATGTAGGGTTGTGCTTCCCTAGTTCTCATTAAGTTGCACCTAATATGCAACTATGCCATACAGACCAGGAAAGTTCCCAGTTCAATCTCTTTTTTTTAATTGAGTAAAGAGTTTGAGCTGGGCAGTAATATGCATGCTACAACTGACCTCTGCAGCTGGGCTAGGAAAAGGAAAAATCAACCAGGATTTCTATTCCTGACCACTATCCTGTGATTCCAGTTACTCTCCTTTAAAACAAAGTTGCTCCAGTCATAACTAATGTCATTCATCCCTGGTTTCATTTTGATGAATCTCTGCCATACCCTTGACATTCCTAAAGTAAGACTGGACACTATTCTAACTGCACTAACGAGTAATTTGCACAGGTTTAGCATTGCCGCTTTGCTTTTGTACTGCATACCCGATTTTAGAATCCTCTGTGCTGTTCTATTTACAGCTTTATTAACATCATTCCACTTTTAAAGATTTGTGTATTTGAAGCCCTAAGTCTCTGCTTCTTTTAAAGTTCCACTTCATGTGTCAGCCATGGCTCAGTTGGTAGCACCCTCGCCTCCGAATCAGAAGGCTGTGGGTTCAAGTCTCACTCCTGAGACATGAGCACAAAAATCTAAGCTGACACTCCAGTGCAGTACTGAGGGACTGCTCCACTGTTGGAGGTGCCGTCTTTCGGATGAGACATTAAACCAAGGTCCCATCTGCTCTCTCAGGTGGACGCAAACGATCCCATGGCACTATTTTAAAGATGATGTGGAGATGCCGGTGTTGGACTAGGGTGGACAAATGTGAGAAGTCACACAACACCAGGTTATCGTCCAACAGCTTTATTTGAAATCACAAGCTTTCGGAGCGCTGCTCCTTCGTCGGGTGAAGTGAAAAGATGCATATAGACACAGCATATATAGTCACAGAACACTGCCAGATGATTACAGGTAATCTTTCTAACTGCCCTTTATCACACCTCGGCAGAGAGATAATCACAGCAATCAAAGGTGTGAATGGTGTCCAAACAGGTCAGGTAGGAAAACGTTACATCAAAGAACAATGAGGTGGGGTCACAACATTTGACCCCTTGTGACCCCACCTCATTGTTCTTTGATGTAATGTTTTCCTGACTGACCTGTTTGGACACCATTCACACCTTTGATTGCTGTGATTCCCTCTGCCAAGGTGTGATAAAGGGCAGTTAGAAAGATTACCTGTAATCATCTGGCAGTGTTCTGTGACTATATATGCTGTGTCTATATGCATCTCTTCACTTCACCTGACGAAGGAGCAGCGCTCCGAAAGCTTGTGATTTCAAATAAAGCTGTTGGACTATAACCTGGTGTTGTGTGACTTCTCACTATTTTAAAGAGCAGGGGATTTATCCCTGGTGTCCTGGCCAATATTTATCCCTCAATCAGTATCACTAAAACAGATTATCTGGTCACTATCACATTGCTGTTTGTGGGAGCTTGCTGTACGGAAATTGGCTGCTGCGTTTCCTACATTGCAACAGTGACTACACTTCAAAAAGTATTTCATTGGCTGTAAAGCGCTTTGGGACGTCCGGTGGTCGTGAAAGGCGCTATATAAATGCAAGTCTTTTTCCTTTCTTTACCATTTAGTGCATATGTCCTCTCCTTATTCCCCCAAAAATTATCTCACATTTCTCTGCGTTATATTTCATTTTGTAGCTATCTACTAATTTGTCTGTCCCCTTAAAGTCAGCTACAGTCCTTTTCACAGTTAACAACACTTTCTATTTTTGTGCTGCCTGCAAATTTGATGGTCCTCACTGCATATAACAGGTGCCTTTGTGCTAACGCGATTTTTTTTTCCCCACTATATGTGGTGAACAGTAAATCCATCAGCGTCCTGAATAACATCCTCTAAAAGTGGAAATCCCTAAACAGAAAAGATTGAGTTGCTGCTGCTTCCTCATCCTAATGTATCTCCAAGTCGCGTAGTATTTATGTATCTACAGACTACACAGTCTTAATTCTGCTCAGTGGAACCACTTTAAATAATAAAAATAAAACTGCCCTGTCCTGTTCAACTTCAAAGTTCCTGAACCGCTGCTGCTACGTTTAAAGGGGTGATTCTAATGCATTACAATAGTACTGCTGGGCGAATGGCTAAATTTATATGTGTTTCTTCGTTTGTATAATCAGCTTTTGTTATAGTAACAGTTACTGTGGTGGTTTCTGCGTACGAACTGCCCTGATCAATTTCAAAACCATGCTGCAGGGAGAACAGGCGGACAGAAGGTGACCCCGAAACAGCTGCTTGAACTGCCCGAAATGGCTGTCCCGCTTAATATGGTTTATGTGCAGCCTTTGTAATTGATGCCTATGGTAATGGCAAATGGTTAGCGCCATTTGCCTAATCTAGGCGGCTGTCTGGAAAAACCAGGACGGTGTAAGTGGTGGGGCCTATAGTGTGCTCTCATCTCCAGTCTGGATCATTGACGTTAGGCTGACATACTTATAGTTACCGAGTTTATCTATTCTATTGAATGTATGCTGGTAGTGATGTTGGGCAAAGCAGTATTAACTAAGTTTGTGGGTTCAGTAGAAGGTAAATGTGTTTGCCACTTTACTCCTTTTATATATTTTTCTGCATGAATTTTGAGTAAGGAGTCTATACAATGGAGAATCCAGATTCTGTCTATACAATATCAGGATGTGCACATGGTTTTAAATAATGATTGAGAGAGTGTGTGTGTGTGTGTGTGTAAGTAACGTACACCAATTATGTGTTTATGTATATCTATTATTACAAAAGGAGGAATTGGGTAATGGTTGTAACATTCCATTGGTATTGTGCTTATAGGTGGCACGGAGTGTGTTATGTTAGGTTTCCCATTAAGTACTGTGGGGCTCAACTAACATTACATTGACAGCCAAATTGTACTCTGCCTTCCCCATCTGGCCAGCTGCAATAAGCAACTAATTTGCAAAGATTACAGATTTAAAACTAATATTACTTCAACATTACTACGACATAGTTCTCCAGCTCAAATCCAAAGGCTAGCTAAACAACAAATATAAAAATTCCAGCCTGTCAGTCCATTGTTAGCGAAAACATTGAGCATAAATATGCCTCTACCTGATGATAGCAAAGTGCGTGTTATTCAAATAGTCAGGTGAGAGCATCTTTTAAAATACTTCTCATATTGTCCCTTAACCCACATTAAGCCTAAATTCTTTTAAACAGCCATAGGTAGCTGACAGCTAACTTTGGGAACTGAATTGAACCAAGCGGCATAATGGCTTAACTACCCAATTGTACCTGACGCTGCCTATTCGTTACTATCTGAACAATAATAAACTAACCAATATCTCCCCGTCTCCCTCGCCCCACCATGGAGAAGAGAAATGGGCCTTGCAGTCCATCCCTCCACTGAAAACAAAATCTGGCCTCAACCAGTTCTACTACCCCCTCCCACCCCATGCACACTTATTGTCTTCACCTTCTCTTCCCTCTCCCCATCCTCCTCTTGCACTCCCCAAGCTAATCTGCTTCTCTCTCCTCCTCCACTCTGCCTGGGGCCAGTAAACCCAGCACTTTAAGCCTGTTTAACCCAAATGTGCGCTTGGTCTTGGCTCCCTATGTGCAACAGGAGATGAACTAGTGTGTGGGTATTATTTTTATTTTTTTATATATATATGTGCACACAATAAATCCCCAATAGATATACTCCATTATGAATGTAAATATGAATTTAAAAGAAGCTCCAAAAAAAATCAATATGGGTAAAGGAGTCGTATCTTGGCTTATGCTGTATGATGGATATGGATTGATGTATGGTATGAAAAAGCAATTGTTTCCATTTGTGATTCTGTATGTTAAATATATTGTGTTCCTTGCTGCAGGGGAAACACTGGCATCCCGTGTTGCTGCCTCACAGCTGATGTGTTTGGGATGTCCAGAACTGATAGCAAAGACTAGACAAGAGTATGAGGATATCGCTGTCATGTTGGGCACAGATATGGAATAGTATGTTCTAAGCTTCTAATTTCACTGATCATGTTTGATTTACTTGTATCTGCCCCTTCAGTGCTGGATACCTTAAGTTGTCAGTCTGCATAGCACTAACTTGTAACCTGCTAATAAATGAGTGCACCAATTTGGTTTTGGGTCAGTATTCCTTGGTACTGACTAGCTATAGAATGTCCTCATGACCACAAACCAACGTACAGACACTAATCTCTGTCACAGATAGATCATTTGAATATGTGAATACCATTGTTTAAACTGCCAAGTCATTGAACCATTTGAAGTTGGTGCTGTGTGCTGCAGACCATACCTCCATCTTGCTGTATAGAAGATATACAAGAATCTGGTGTCTCTCTTAATCTGAAGGTAATGCTATTAAAGATTACTGTTGAAGAAACAAAATGATTTTGGTGTTGCAGATGGTTTTTAGGAATTAACAGAAGAATCAAAACTACAACAACAACTTGTATTTATATAGCGCCTTTAACTTAGTAAAACGTCCCAAGGTGCTTCACCGGAGTATTGTGACACAAAAAATTTGTCACCGAGCCACCTAAGGAGAAATTAGGGCAGGTGACCAAAAGCTTGGTCAAAGAGGTAGGTTTTAAGATGCTCCTTAAAAGAGGAAAGAGAAGTGGAGAGGTTTAGGCAGGGAATTCCAGAGCTTAGGGCCGAGGCAACAGAAGGCACGGCCACCGGTGGTTGAACGATTATAATCAGGGATGCTCGAGGGCAGAATTGGAGGAGCGCAGATATCTCTGGTGGGGAGGGGGGAGGTTGTGTGGCTGAAGGAGATTACAGAGATAGGGAGGGGCGAGGCCATGGAGGGATTTGAAAACAAGAATGAGACTTTTGAAATTGAGGCGTTGCTTAACCGGGGGCCAATGCAGATCAGTAAGCACGGGTGATGGATGAACGGGACTTGGTATGAGTTAGGACATGGGCAGCCAAGTTTTGGATGACCAAAAGTTTACATAGGGGAGAATGTGAGAGGCCAGCCAGGAGTGAGTTGGAATAGTCACGTCTAGAGGTAACAAAGGCATGGATGAGGGTTTCAGCAGAGACGCGAGATGTTACCGAGGTGGAAATAGGTGGTCTTAGTTATGCCACGGATATGTGGTCGGAAGCTCATTTTAGGGTCAAATATGACACCAAGGTTACGAAGAGTGTGGTTCAGTCTCAGATGGATGGATGTTAGGGAGAGGGATGGAGTCAGTGGCTAGTTAACTGAGTTTGTGGCGGGGACTGAAAATAATGGCTTCGGTCTTTCCAATACATGATTGGATAAAATTCCTGCTCATCCAGTAATGGATGTCGGACAAGCAGTCTGACAATTTAGAGACCGTGGAGGGGTTGAGAGAAGTGGTGGTGAGGTAGAGATGGGTGTCGTCAGTGTACATGTGGAAACTGACGCTGTGTAGGTGATTCTCTGGCTACGATTAGATAGATAAGAATGGAACCAGGTGAGTGCAGTCCCACCCAGCTGGACGACGGTGGAGAGGCGTTGGAGAAGGATGGAATGGTCAATCGTGTCAAAGGCTGCAGACAAGTCCAAGAAGGACGAGGAGGGATAGTTTACCTTTGTCACGGTCACAATTTTTTTTTCCACAATGTTATTTGTGACTTTGAGAGCCGTTTCGGTACTGTGGCAAGGGCTAAAACCTGATTGGAGGGATTTCAAACACATATCCTAAGATTTGCCTATTCACTTAGATGAGTGCACAACCAGTTCTAGAGGAAAGCAGGGTTCCTGTTGAGGCAACAGAGGAGTCTTCATAATTTATTTTACAAGAATCTAGAAAGCCCCTTCTGTTGGTACTCCCACCATACCGCAAAAGGAACTTTGCAAAAATGTCTGCTTCAGTGCTGACTTGATTTGTAAATTGAGGGCAGGGGCCAGATGTTTTGAAACTCAATGGGGCATACTCGTGTAGGGTGTTTGGGATTGACTGGGAATTGCTCTCTGCTTCTGCATTCGTTATCATAAATTTGGGCAATGTTTTTCGTTGAGTGCTCCTATTGAGATTTTGGACTTGGATGTAAAGAAGCTTTCCTGATGACACTATGATTTTCCCCTGTTAGAGTGACAGTCTAACTGTATGTGGAGGATGAAGAGCATCTGAATAATTTTAGGAAAACATTAAAGGGTCACAAATCTAAAAATTTGGTCTCGGTTAGAATTGTATACAAGAAGAAGAGATGGTGTTGCTGCACTGCAGTTTGTATTCTGCATAGATTGAAGAACATTTGAATGTTTGTGACAAAGAATGAACACAAGGACAGATTCACAAAACTCCTTTAACCTTGGAATCATCAGCATGTGTTAGACTTGTAAAGCAGATGTGGCTTGGAAATTCACAAGGCCTCCTGCTGTTACTGCAAATTAAATAATCCAGTTGAGACACTTATTTGCATTTCTGAGCAATATAATGTGTCTTTTTAAATGCAAGAACTGTGCTGGGAAGCAGGCAGTGGAATGACTCACCATCGAGAAGGTTGATATTCTATCACTAGAATGCCCAGGTCCTCGAACCCCTTAGTTGTTTAGCTACCAAGTGCAGATGGTACATGAAACTTGGACAGACATGCCTATACCATAATGCTTGAGTTGTATGGAGCTCTATTTCTGTATTTGAGTTTGACACCATTTTGACATTACCTTTATTTTTTTGTTGTACAGTCTGAAGAAGATCCGAGGAAAGGTGTGGAAACAAAGAGTGAGCAGCCCGCTGTTCAATACCAAACAGTACACTACGGATCTGGAGCGCCTCTACATGCAGATGTGGGAGCATTATGCTGCAGGCAACAAACCAGACCATGTGATCAAGCCACTTAAAGCTATGGAGACAAATGAAACTGCTTGAACCCACTCCATTGCTGAAGCAGTGTGACTTTGCCATGAGAATACCTAACTGCACACTTGGCTCTAAGACCCATTACACACAGATTGTTTTGGGTTTTTTAAGACAAGCCATAAATTCTGGTAATAACACAATTTCACACCTGCCCAGAGTGACTCTTCAAAGATTGGAGCCCTTTTACTGAAAGAATCCATCTTTTATTGGTGTTCGTTAAACCAAGCTGAAACAGGATGGTATCAAGTACACCATGTGCAGTAACACAACCTCTGATTTAAATTGAGTAACGGTATTCTTTATACAGGATGAATATGAAAACATTTGTAATGATATTTAGCCAGAACGTCACACTAGTAATTAGAAGTTAAAAATCTGATATTACCATCTCATCGCTACACAAATGGCAGAGGCTTCCTTTTGAATGTCTGAAGGCCTGATTGGTGGATGAGTTCATTAAGGCCTTACACTAACTATTTAAAGAGGTGTCATTATGTTTTTATGTGTCCCTGTCAAATTATTTTTATAAACCATTAGAGGCTCCCTTTCTTGTCAGTCTTTGTGCTCTCTGCCTTGTTAGGCCTTTTAAATGCAAAGTCATTGTACTTGTGTTGGAAACTGCTTTTCACATGAAAAGGAAGTGTGCCAAATGGCCAGTGTATGTCTTTACTGCTGTTTGCTCCAGTTCTTCAAGTGATGCAGCAGGATGCACCTTACCAGTTGTCCTATGTTGGCTCAAGTAATGCGGTAGGATGCGTTTGTGTGCATCAGACACAAACTCAAGTGATGCAATGGAATGCATTTCCTTGTATGTCCCACACAAGCTTGAGTGAGGCCGTAGTATGCGTTTCTATGCATGACCATGCAGTTGTAATAATTGTACAGAGTAGCAGTGCTACAACTGTCACTGAGGTCTGGAATGAAGTTTTGGAGATTGGCCCAGTGCAGGAACAGTTTGGAAAAATTAAAACCTGTTGGTCTGGAGAATGGTTGCTGTTCTTCCTCACTGAATGGACTCATTTGATTTTTGTAGGATCATTTTGTGAAGGGCTAAGGATTCTCCCTTTTGCCCCCAGGTAAGTATCTCATCCGTTATTAATATTATGTAGACTTAGCAACTTTCTGCAGTTTCTAACCACAGATAATATTTAGTGGTGACTCTTTTTACATATGCTTTTTACTGGTGCAAAAGTTTAGTGGGGTGTTTTTGGAAGATTTTATTTTGGTGTCATTCAAACAATCTACTTGCTCAAATGTATAACAGAACTGCTTTCAGAGTTTATTATTCTCAGGTCTGCGTCAAGAATCACTTCAACTTGACCCCTCATCGCTTCAACTTGACGTAACATTTGGTTTGCTGGGAGCAGCCAGTATGATGATTGTAAATATTTACATTAGACTCTCCCTCTTCTGCCCACTCACCCAAAACTTCTCTGGAGTGGCATCGAACAAAGCGCAAGTGGTTAGTTTTATATATCAGATCATTTGCAACTGATCAAGTCCCACGCACCTTTATTGGGGAGAGGGATAATGTGTGGCTCATGATGTTCAATGGATTAATAAAATATTGATTTTTATTTAACAAAACTAAAAATAAACAGCAAATGGTGATGAGGTTTGTACTGGAGCCTGGGAGAGGTGGCAACAAAGGCGGGTGAGCATGTTCTGAGAATCTCATTTCTTTGAGTATGATGGTAATTTTACAATATCTGAAATGGATATTTTTATCATCATTAACTCTAATATGCTTAGATTTATTTTGGTTCTTAATTTTTTTTCCTTTTCCCTGTTTGTATCAGCTGTTTTAACATGCATCTAATTGACATTTCATTGGTACAGACCTCCAATTTTTCCATTGTCTGGATTTCGGGTTGTTTAAGTATGAAGCTGTAAATACATGTGAATGAGAATCTAATGTATCTCTGTGTACAATTATAAAGCAGCTGGATGCTTCTACTGGTGTCTTGTGTTTCTGTGTTGAGGTGTTTGCGTGGCCTCTCCTGTATCACTACCAGATTTACAATTGGTGTTTGAACTTTTCTAGGTGTGTTCATTTGATGTTCACTCCCATACCATTCTTCCCTATGTAAGATAGTTGGCAGGTGACCTGTTACTAAGATTCTGCCACCTTGACTGCGATGCATGTGGAATTGGCCAAGCTGACTTGCTGGTAGACTTATTTTTCTACCACCCTCTCTGTTAAAGAATACACTAGTCACAGTTTAGCACATTTCATAAACCTTATAACCAGCATCAATTATTTTGTTGTGTGGGTTGGTTCTGTCATCTTACTGCAGTGCCTTCTGTGAATTTTCTTTTTAATAGGCAAACATGCTTTTTTTTAATATAGGCAAAAATGCCTCTTTTTAGGGCAGGGAGGATTGAGTTAATTGCTCCTGGCAAGTTTGAGATTTACTGGTGTGAGCTGTGATGCTGCCAAATATTGTTTCCTGGGGATTTTTACAAAAGTCTGAACTTGTATTGCATTGGTATTAATTTTGATGCTAGAAGTTTACATGAGCAGAGGGTGTGCACTCCTGTATTCTAATTTGCTTCCAACATCCAGGTTTCACATTTGTGAAACTTTCCATTTCTGCCCACTTTTTTTCAATTTTTGTGGATCGCAAACAACTATGTCATCATAACAGTGTTTAATCCATGAATGTTAAGTCATTTTTGCTGAACGCTAATTAAGGTATAATTCAGTTCTCTTGTTTAATCACAAAAAACCTCTCCCAGTAGCATATTTTACATTAGTTTATAATGTCCACTTCACCTGCACAAAGGTGTTTAAAGATCAGCCTCAGGCGAGTGGAATTCCGTCACTTTGAAACTTATCTCCATGCAGATGAAATTAACTTGCGTTTGAAGGAGGCCCTTTTAAATAGTGTGCTTGGAATCTGAAGTCAATTCTTATGAAAGAGTGGGGTTTGAGGATGTGGGCCATAGTTGCATTTCTTGCCAAAATCAAGTTACTTTTATTTGAGTGTTTGTTTAAAGGTAGCTTTAAAAATGAAAACTTCTTGCTTGTCTGTGTACCATTTTCCACAGATTCTGATCACTTTAGTACACTGATTGTCTCAGTTTGGATTTGTTGAGCTCTTGTCTGTGACAAAAAATGAACTACACTAAAAGAATATAGATGTGTTTTTGCATTATTCTAATACAGAACAGCTAATATAGCAGAATTGGTTTAAACTGTGCTTGCAAATTCCGTCTTTTCCTCTTAATGATACTGGTAACATTGGGACGGATGAATTTCAGGGTCAAAGACATTGTACTGTAAGGATAGGCACATATATATAGATTAAATAAATCAATAAGCTAGTTGGATAATATGAAGCTAAAACGGTTAAGCTAAAACACATGGGGGAAATTCGGTTGCTTCGCGCCTCCCGTTAGCGCTAAACACTACCGCCTGCAGATCATGACGTCAGTCAAGTGTGCAAACCCCCAGACATTGAGTTGCACCCCCTGCCTTAGCGCCTGCCGCTAGCAACGACAAGTAGAGGAACGTTTTCAAGTTGGGAAGGAGCTGGGGGAGCGCTATTTAAAGGTGGGCGCTTCCTGCCTTGTCAGCAAAAGTTGTGGTTTTAACGCTGTCCTAAGGAGTTTTGGCCCTCAGCACCAGTTTTGAGGTTCCTAAGCGCCGAGCTCTTTCCCTGGGCCTATCCATTAATGCTTCCAACACAATTGCTTTTGAGGTCTCTCCAAGCCGAAATTCAAGGCTGCTATGAGCAGGGAGTGGCTGACCAGCAAGATGGCCCCTCCCCTTTAAGAACTAGACGGTGCCAGTCTGTCTAGCTTCCATGGTAGTTGGCATCACCTGAGCTTTGGTAGCGTCTCGCTCCTCGACGTTAGCGCCTTAAGATAGATGTGTAGCGCCTGATTTAGAGCTCAAATCACCTCCAGGGGCGATAGAGGTGAATTTTGCAGTCGGAGGCGATAATTAGCGCCGGATGCTAAACTTTGCGCCCAGCCAATAATAGCACCCCAAACCGGGCGATACCGAATTTCTCCTCCATGGTTTTAAAACACAGGCTTTTGATCTTGGGCTGGGGGGGGGGGGGGGGGGGGGGCGGTTGCTGGTTTAAGAGAAGGAGGTTACTGCAATATAAAAATGCAATCGATTGAGCATAACATCAAAGATTTGTATAACGAGGTCTGTGACTCGGTGCGGGGGGGAGCACTGGTACAGTGGCACCCCTCATCCCTGTCTCGCAATCTGTTCAAAGATCTATGGGTCATAAAACACCCAATAGTGTTGAATCCTGCAGGAACAAGATCATTAAAAAAAATGGAATAAAAAAATGCAACTTTTCACTCAGGAGGAACTTTTGCCTACCTTCAGGATCGGGTAATGTGAACGGGCTTGGATAAGCCAGTCTCTCAATTTTCCACTAGATTCCTGCACATATGGTTTTAGACATAGGGCAAAATGTTACTATTCTGTATGAAGTTTTAAGATTAACGTTTTGACACACAAAATCTTTTTGTATGGTAGTAGCAAAGCAAATCAAATGTCAACATCCAAGTCAGATATGCAGGCCAAAGCTTCCAGTGTAACGGCGTTTTTTTTTTAATTCGTTCGTGGGACGTGGGCATCGCTGGCAAGGCCAGCATTTATTGCCCTTGAGAAGGTGGTGGTGAGCCGCCTTCTTGAACCACTGCAGTCTGGTGAAGGTACTCCCACAGTGCTGTTGGGTAGGGAGTTCCAGGATTTTGGAACGACGATACACTTCCAAGTCAGGATGGCATGTGACTTAGAGGGGAACTTGAAGGTGGTGGTGTTCCCATAGAAACATAGAAGATAGGAGCAGGAGTAGGCCATTCGGCCCCTTGAGCCTGTTCCGCCATTTAATGAGATCATGGCTGATCATCCAAATTCAGTACCCTGTCCCTGCTTTCTCCCCATATCCCTTGATCCCTTTAGCCTTAAGAAATATATCTAACTCCTCCTTGAATATATTTAATGAATTGGCCTCAACTGCCTTCTGTGATAGAGAATTCCACAGGTTCACCACTCTGGGTGAAGAAATTCCTCATCTCTGTCATAAATGGCTTACCCCCTTATCCTTAGACTGTGACCCGTGGTTCTGGACTCTCCGGTCATCGGGAACATCCTGCATCTAGTCTGTCTAGTCCTGTTAGAATTTTATACGTTTCAATGAGATCCCCTCTCATTCTTCTAAACTAGCGCATATAAGCCTTATTGACCCAATCTCTCCAATGTCATTCCTGCCATCCCAGGTATCAGTCTGGTGAATCTTCGCTGCACTCTCATGGCAAGAACATCCTTCCTCAGATAAGGTGACCAAAATTGCACACAATACTCGAGGTGTGGTCTCACCAAGGCCTTGTACAACTGCAGCAAGACGTCCTTGTTCCTGTACTCGAATCCTCTCGCTATGAAGGCCAACATTCCATTTGCCTTCTTAACCGCCTGCTGCACCTGCATGCTTACCTTCAGCGACTGGTGCACAAAGACATCCAGGTCTCGTTGCACTTCGCCTTTTCCCAATTTATTGCCATTCAGATAATAATCTGTCTTCCTGTTTTTGCCACCGAAGTGGATAACCTCGCAATTATCCACATTATACTGCATTTGCCCAATCACCCAACCTGTCCAAGTCATACTGGAGTTTCTCTGCATCCTCCACACAGCACACACCCACCCAGCTTTGTGTCGTCTGCAAATTTGGAGATATTACATCTAGTTCCCTCATCTAGATCATTTATTATATTGAAAATGTGTGGGGTCCCTGTGGTACCCCACTAGTCACTGCCTGCTACCAGGAAAAAGACCCGTTTATTCCAACTTTTTGCTTCCTGTCTGCCACAGTACCTTACCCCCAATCCCGTGTGCTTTAACTTTGCATGCTAATCTCTTATGCGGGACCTTATCGAAAGCCTTCTGAAAGTCCAAATACACCACATCCACTGGTTCTCCCTTATCCTGCCAGTTACATCCTCAAAGTATTCCAGTAGTCAAGCATGATTTACCTTTTGTAAATCCATGTTGACTTTGTCCGATCCTGTCACTGTTTTCCAAGTGCTCTGCTATTACATCTTTTATAATGGACTCTAGCATTTTCCCCACTACCGATGTCCGGCTTACCAGTCTATAATTCCCCGTTTTCTCTCTACCACCTTTTTTAAATAGTGGGGTTACATTAGCTGTCCTCCAATCCATGGGAACTGTTCCAGAGTCTATAGAATTTTGGAAGATGACCAGCATCTACTATTTCTAGGGCCACTTCCTTAAGTACCCTAGGATGTAGATTATCAGGCCCTGGGGATTTATCGGCCTTCAATCCCATCAATTTTCCTAACACCATTTCCCTACAAATACTGATTTCATTCAATTCCTCCCTCTCATTAGACCCTATGTTCCCCGACATCTCTGGGAGGTTATTTGTGTCCTCCTTTGTGAAGACAGAACCAAAGTATGTATTTAATTGGTCTGCCATTTCTTTTTTCCCCATTATAAATTCCCCTGATTCTGACTGCAGGGGACCTACGCTTGACTTCACCAATCTTTTTCTCTTCACATATCTATAGAAGCTTTTACAGTCAGTTTTTATGTTCCCTGAAAGCTTACTCTCATACTCTACTTTCCCCCTCTTAATTAATCCCTTTGTCCTCCTTTGCTGAATCCTAAACTGCTCCCAATCGTCAGGTTTGCTGCTTTTTTTGGTCAAATTATATGTCCTCTCCTTAGATCTTATGCTATCCCTAATTTCCCTTGTTAGCCACGGTTGAGTCACCTTTTGTTTTATTTTTATGCCAAACAGGGATGAACAAATTCTGTAGTTCATCCATGCGATCCTTAAATGTTTGCCATTGTCTATCCACTGTCAACCCTTTAAGTAACATTCCCCAATCCATCCTAGCCAACTTATGCCTCATACTATCGTAGTTTCCTTTATTTAAATTCAGAACCCATGCGCCTACTGCCCTTGTCCTTCTAGGTGGTAGAGATTTTGGGAGGTGCTGCCGAAGAAGCGTGGTTCCTGTAGTTGACTTCCTGGGGAAAACAAACATTCGTTCATGGGGGGTGGCGTTAATGGCAGTGCACAGTAGTGACCGGATGGAATGCAGCGCTGCCGGGAGGACTTCCTGCCAGCGGGAAGTTGGGAGGCCCTTAGACTTTAAGGCTAAGAGGACGGCCTTCCATACCGTCGCGTTCTCTCTTTCCACCTGCCCGTTCCCTCGGGGGTTGTAGCTGGCGGTCCTGCTTGCAGCGATACTTCTCGCTAGTAGGAACTGACGGAGTTCCTCGCTCATGAAGGAGGAGCCCCGGTCACTATGTATATAGTTTGGGAACCCGAACAAGGCGAAGAGGTCGTTCAGGCATTTAATGACCGTGGTACTGGTCATGTCTGGGCAGGGGAAGGCAAAGGGGAAACGGGAGTACTCATCAACAATGTTGAGGAAGTACACATTGCGGTCGGAGGACGGGAGGGGCCCCTTAAAGTCGATGCTCAGGTGCTCAAAGGGGCGGGTGGCCTTGATCAGGCTTGCTCTGTCCGGCCTAAAGAAGTGCGGTTTGCACTCGGCACAGGTCTGGCAGTTCCTGGTCATGGTCCTGACCTCCTCGATGGAGTAGGGCAGGTTGCGGGCCTTAATGAAGTGGTAAAGTCTGGTGACTCCGGGGTGGCAGAGGTCGTTGTGGAGGGTCTGAAGTCTATCAATTTGCGCGCTGGCGCATGTAATTCGTGAAAGAGCATCCGGGGGTTCGTTCAGCTTACCTGGCCGGTACAAGATATCATAATCATAGGTGGAGAGCTCGATTCTCCACCTCAAGATCTTGTCATTCTTGATTTTGCCCCTCAGCTTGTTATTAAACATAAAAGCGACCGAACGCTGGTCGGTGAGGAGGGTAAATCGTTTGCCTGCCAGGTAATGCCTCCAGCGTCGTACCGCCTCCACAATCGCCTGGGCCTCCTTCTCGACCGACGAGTGTCGGATCTCAGGGCCCTGTCGGGTCCTTGAGAAGAAGGCCACCGGTCTCCCCTCCTGGTTAAGGGTAGCGGCTGGGGCGAAGTCGGATGCATCGCTCTCCACTTGGAAGGGGATGGACTCATCCATTGTGGCCTTGGCAATGTCTCCCTTAATGAGGGAGAAGGCTGCGCACGCTTCCTCCGTAAGGGGGAAGGATGTGGACTTCATGAGGGGTCTGGCTTTGTCCGCATAATTGGGCATAGTAGGCGAAGAGCCCCAGGGTTCTCTTTAGTGCCTTTGGACAGTGGGGGAGGGGTAGCTCCATGAGGGGGCGCATTCTTTCAGGGTCGGGGCCGATGACTCCGTTCTCTACTACGCAGCCGAGGATGGCAAGGCGCGAGGTGTTAAACACACATTTCTCCTTATTGTAGGTGAGGTTCAGCCGTTGGGCCGTACGGTGGAATCTCTCCAGATTAACATCATGGTCCTGCCGGTCGCGGCCGCAGATGGTGACGTTATCTAGGTAGGGGAACGTGGCGTGCAGCCCTTTCTGGTCAACCATCCGGTCCATCTCCCTTTGGAAGACCGAAACCCCGTTGGTGACGCCGAAGGGAACCCTAAGGAAGTGGTAGAGGCGGCCATTCGCCTCGAAGGCGGTATACTGGCGGTCCTCAGGGCGGATAGGGAGTTGGTGGTAGGCCGACTTAAGGTCGATGGTCGAGAATACTCGGTATTGTGTGATCTGATTGACCATATCAGATATGCGGGGAAGGGGGTATGCGTCCAGCTGGGTGTACCTGTTTATGGTCTGGCTGTAGTCGATGACCAGGCGGTTTTTATTGCCGGTCTTAACGACCACGACCTGGGCACGCCAGGGGCTGGTGCTCCCCTCGATGATGCCCTCCTTCAGGAGACGCTGCACCTCGGAGCTAATGAAAGCTCTGTCCCCGGCGCTGTACCGCCTGCTCTTGGTAGCGACGGGTTTGCAGTCGGGGGTGAGGTTAGCGAACCGGGAAGGTGGCGGGACCTTGAGGGTGGATAGGCCGCAGGTGTTACGCGGTGGGCGGTTTAAAAGCTGCTGGTTGTCGACTGTGAGTGGGGGGAGGGGTCCACCGTATGCTAGACATCTCCTAAGATCCCGCCCGCAACAGCCAGGAGAGTCTGTAGATGAATTTTTACGGGCGCTACAAACACTCGGCAGGGACTGTGACTTTAAAGCGGTAACGGCGGCAGAAAATACTGAAGATAATATCCGCGATGCCTTCGTGAAAGGCCTGCGGTCCGACTACTCACGGCAAAGACTGCTTGAAGCAAAGGACCTCGACCTGAACACAGCTGCAGCCCTCGCTCGCTCCCTAGAAGTGGCCCATCGGGACCTCAAGGCGTACTCCAGGTACTGTAATTCGCGACCCTGGGACTCGGGACCGACCCCGACCGCAATACCCCTCGCAGCGCCGCCCCTGGGACCTACCTCAGCGTCGGCGTCCCGGACCCGATCGGGACCGCCACCCCCGGTACCGGCTGCGACATCGGAGCCCCGCGATCGGGCCGCCGGCTGCTTCTTCTGCGGCCAGGTGAAACACCCGAGGGCGCGCTGCCCAGCGAGAAATGCGACGTGCTCAAGCTGCCTGAAGAAAGTCCACTTTGCTAAGGCCTGCAGAGGGAGATCAACAGAGGCCAGCAGTGCCTCATGCGAGTTGTGGGGGCGGCCATCTTCCATCAAGGCCACAGATGCCAGCATCCCCACGTGTGAGTTATGGGGCGGCCATCTTTGATCCAGGCAACCGACACCAGCAGTGCCTCATGTGAGTTGTGGGGGCAGCCATCTTCTCCGCCATTTTGTCCAACCTCGTGGGCGCCGCCATTTTACCCACCACACTCGACCGCCACCTTGCCTCCAGACCCGACCACCGCCTCACCCGCAGACTACAGCAGCTCGCTCAGCCATACAGTCGCCTCCGTCACACTGGACCAAGCCCGCCCGCATCACCTGTCCAAGTCCATGATGGACATCAAAGTAAACGGCCGCACCACGACCTGCCTGTTCGACAGCGGAAGCACGGAGAGTTTCATCCACCCAGACACGGTGAGCCACTACTCCCTCACTGTCCGGCCAACGCGCAACCGGATCTCGATGGCATCGAGGTCCCACGCCACAGACATCAGCGGCTACTGTGTTGTGACCCTGTCGGTTAAGGGCACGGAGTATAAAAATTTTAAACTCCTCGTCCTGCCCCAGCTTGTGGGTGATCGGATCCAACAAGCCAGACCCCTCATGAAGTCCACATCCTTCCCCCTTACGCAGGAAGCGTGCGCAGCCTTCTCCCTCATTAAGGGAGACATTGCTAAGGCCACAATGCACGCGGTGGATGAGTCCATCCCTTTCCAAGTGGAGAGCGATGCACCCGACTTCGCCCTAGCCGCTACCCTTAACCAGGAGGGGAGACCGGTGGCCGCCTTCTCAAGGACCCTACAGGGCCCTGAGATCCGACACTCGTCGGTCGAGAAGGAGGCCCAGGCGATCGTGGAGGCTGTACGACGCTGGAGGCATTACCTGGCAGGCAAACGATTTACCCTCCTCACCGACCAGCGTTCGGTCGCTTTTATGTTTATTAACAAGCTGAGGGGCAAAATCAAGAACGACAAGATTTTGAGGTGGAGAATCGAGCTCTCCACCTACGATTATGATATCTTGTACCGGCCAGGTAAGCTGAACGAACCCCCTGATGCTCTATCACGAATTACACGCGCCAACGCGCAAATTGATAGACTTCAGACCCTCCACAACGACCTCTGCCACCCCGGGGTCACCAGACTTTACCACTTCATTAAGGCCCGCAACCTGCCCTACTCCATCGAGGAGGTCAGGACCATGACCAGGAACTGCCAGACCTGTGCCGAGTGCAAACCGCATTTCTTTAGGCCGGACAGAGCAAGCCTGATCAAGGCCACCCGCCCCTTCGAGCGCTTGAGCATCGATTTTAAGGGGCCCCTCCCGTCCTCTGACCGTAATGTGTACTTCCTCAACATTGTTGATGAGTACTCCCGTTTCCCCTTTGCCTTCCCCTGCCCAGACATGACCAGTACCACGGTCATTAAATGCCTGAACGACCTCTTCGCCTTGTTCGGGTTCCCAAACTCTATACATAGCGACCGGGGCTCCTCCTTCATGAGCGAGGAACTCCGTCAGTTCCTACTAGCGAGAGGTATTGCTGCAAGCAGGACCACCAGCTACAACCCCCGAGGGAACGGCCAGGTGGAAAGAGAGAATGCGACTGTATGGCAGGCCGTCCTCTTAGCCTTAAAGTCTAAGGGCCTCCCAACCTCCCGCTGGCAGGAAGTCCTCCCGGCAGCGCTGCATTCCATCCGGTCACTACTTTGCACTGCCATTAACGCCACCCCCCATGAACGAATGTTTGTTTTCCCCAGGAAGTCGACTACGGGAACCACGCTACCAACCTGGCTGACCTCTCCGGGGCCCGTCTTGCTGCGAAAGCACGTGAGGGCCCATAAAACGGACCCCCTGGTCGAGAGGGTGAACCTCCTGCACGCCAACCCCCAGTACGCCTACGTGGCATACCCAGACGGGCAGGAGGACACAGTCTCCTTACGAGACCTCGCACCCTCGGGCATTCCGGAGACACCACCTTTACCCACCACCCCCCCAATTCCAGCCCAGGTAGACGGCATGCCGGAACCCCATGAGCCTTCGCCGACCACGCAGACACCAGCATTAACACCGGATAACGCAACACCGCCGCTGCGACGATCAGAAAGGCTTACGAGGCCTCCGGACAGACTGACATACCAGAACTGGTAGTACACTTCACCCCGCCGGACTCAAATCTAAACAAGGGGTGAATGTGGTAAACCACTTTTATCGTTACACTATAGTTATCACTGTTGTATAGTTATCACTGTTGTATTGTTATCACTGTTCACACTGTTGTATCACTATACGAGGTCGCCTCTTGTCACGCTGTTATACCTGGGCTGACCACTGCTGACTCCGCCCATGGCTCCACCTACCTGCCCAGGTATAAAGGTGGTCGACTGGCTGGCATTCCTCCTTGTTGGATCCGATCACCCACGAGGGTGGGCTCTGTTATTTAGCCAATAAAAACCTATAGTTACTTTCTTAACTCGTCGCTTTTCATTGGATGAATTGATAGGTATATCAATTTTATTGGCTAAATTTTAAAATGTCGTTACTTGAGCAGCCAAACGACCAGCCAAACGACCAGCCAGACGCCCAGCTACAACAGCCACAGCAGCCGGCCTGGCTGCGAGCCCTCCGACCACCGTACCTGGATCTAAGCCCACAGGCAGCAAACTCAGCCCTCGACTTCGAACACTGGCTGAGCTGTTTCGAATCCTACCTGGGAGAATCCGGCGTGCCTCAGAGATCCAAGCTAAGAGTTCTGACCGCCCAAGTGAGCCCTAAAGTATTCGCACTCATCCGGGACCTTACTACATACGAGGCCGCCATCAACCTGCTGAAACAACAGTACCAGAGCCCGGTAAATTCCATGTATGCCAGACATCTCCTAAGATCCCGCCCGCAACAGCCAGGAGAGTCTGTAAATGAAAAGCGACGAGTTAAGAAAGTAACTATAGGTTTTTATTGGCTAAATAACAGAGCCCACCCTCGTGGGTGATCGGATCCAACAAGGAGGAATGCCAGCCAGTCGACCACCTTTATACCTGGGCAGGTAGGTGGAGCCATGGGCGGAGTCAGCAGTGGTCAGCCCAGGTATAACAGCGTGACAAGAGGCGACCTCGTATAGTGATACAACAGTGTGAACAGTGATAACCATAGAGTAACGATATAACAGTGATAACTATAGTGTAACGATAGTGAACGATAAAAGTGGTTTACCACACTGCAGTGCATCTTGTAGATGATACACACTGCAGCCACGGTATGCCGGTGGTGGAGGGAGTGAATAAGGTGGTGTATGGGGTGCTGCAGAATACCTAGCCTCTGACCTGCTCTTATTGCCACAGTATTTGTCGCCGGTCCAGTTAAGTTTCTGGGCAATGGTGACCCCCCAGGATGTTGATGGTGGGGAATTCAGCGATGGTAATGCAATTGAATGTCATGGGGCGGTGGTTAGACTCTCACTTGTTGGAGATAGTCATTGCCTGGCACTTGGGTGGCGCAAATGTTACCTGCCACTTATCAGCCCAAGCCTGAACGTCGTCCAGGTCTTGTTGCACGTGGGCATGGACTGCTTCATTATCTCTGAGGAGTTGTGAATGGCGCTGAACACTGTGCAGTCATCAGCAAACATCCCCATTTCTGAACTGCGTGGATATCTTGTAGGCTGCCTGCGAATTTCCTCTGAGGGCAGTGCTCAATGATGTGCTCCAGGGTCTGATCAGGAGCTCCACAGTCACATGATGGAGATGCTTTAATCTTCCATTTATGGAGAAGGTGGCAGCATCTACTATGACCAGTTCTGAGGTGGTTGATGGTTGTCCACTCTTTGCGAGGAAGTTTTGATCCTTCAGATTGTACTGTGGGGTCCTCCTATAAGGAATCCATTCCATATGTCACAGTTCTTCCAAGCATTTCGCCATCGGACATCAAGGCTGAGGGGAGATTGCTGAAGGGCTTTGGCGACGGACCAAAATGGCCACCTAGAATTGAGGCGGGTTGATGTTAGGTTGTTCAAGTCTGGCAGGATCGGCATGTCTTTGCTGGAGTAGCGGTTATGTTCTCTGGAGACTGCATATTCGCGGCGTAGGTGTGGTGGTGCGATGTTTGCAAGCACGGGCAGCCAAGGTTTTGGTGTCGATAAAAGCATACCGGTGATAATTCTCAGAATTCAGCTGGACAACAATGGATTTGACATGCAGTCTTGATTGCCATGCCGGAGAGCAGTACTCTGCTGTAGAGTGCACCAGGGCGAGTGCTGCCATACGGAGGGTTTGAGCGTCTGCTCCCCATGTAGTCCGGCAAGTTTGTGGATCAAGTTGACCCTACTCTTTAGTTTATTCCCGAAGTTCTGGAGATGCTGCCTATATGACAGGGTGCAATCAAGCGTGACTCCTAAATGGGGTGGGGGTAGCATGGTTTACCTCTGCGCTGCAAAAGGAGACTTTCAAAGCTTGGTTTGCTTGATGGGTGTTTGGGTGGAATGTCGAGGTGATGGCCTTTTGCGGCTTTGGCCGAAGTCACCATCGGCAGAAGTAGACCTCCATTCTCTGTAAATCACTGGTCAGGGTCTCCTCAGTGATGGACAGATTCATGTTTTGCATGGCCAAGGCAATGTCCTCAGTGTATACGAACTTGCGGGATGTTTCCGGTAGGTCACTGGTGTAAACATTGAATAACATGGGTGCCAGGACAGAACCCTGTGGGAGTCCATAGTTCAATGTCCTATATCTGCTTTTCTGGGTGCCAGAGTACACACACAAGCGTTGGTTGCTAAGCATGGAGTTGAGAAGATGGATTGTTCTGCAGGGCAAAATGGTAATAAATTCTCAGATATATTACTGTCTCCAGCTTTTCAAATCTGTTTAAAGGATAAGGAAGGATATATCTACATTTTCTGAGCTGTGCAATTTAAACAAAATGAATGTGAATGGAAACGGAAAGTGAAGCCCAGAAACGAGACTGGAATTCGAGATTTCAACTAGGGCCGACCAGTTCTGCAGCCATGGAGTAGCATGTTAGTGAAAGGTGCTAGTGACTGGATAATAAAGCTCATGAGGATGGAATTTTCCATACCAAAACACACAATTTTAAATGAACACTGGGAAATGTTAAAATAGCAATCAATATTTGTTTCAAAGCATTCCAGGTTCTAGAAACGAGTGCAGTTCATATTCCAAGTTCTCGGTCTGTTACCAGCACTCATTCTTCTTGCAGCCTGTAATAAATGTTGCCATTAGGTCAATAGTGTGAAGAAATTGCATTTGTTTAAATCACAGTAATGTTGAATCTATCAGAACTGACAAAAGGTCATCAACCTGAAATGTTAATTCTGTTTCTCCACAGGTGCTGCCTGACCTTTAGTATTTCCAGTATTTTCTGTTTTTATTTCATATTTCCAGCAACCACAGTATTTTGCTTTTGTATTCTAATGAGCCTGAGTTTGTCCTTTTTGTAACTGTTTTTTGCCAACTAGATGAAACAATATTTCACTAATCTCAAAGTTTTAGAATTTGGAAAACCTCAGATATCCCATTAACAACTGTTGTTGCCTGCCACAGAAATTGAATGGCCCTAGCCAAAGTCACAAACTACATGCTCTGTGACTGCGACCTTGGTACATTACCTCTCTTGGTCTTCCTCTACCTATCTGCAGCCTTTGACACAGTCGACCACACCATCCTGGCCAACAGCTTTCCTCTGTTGTCTAGCTCAGTGGAATTGCCCTCGCTTGGTTCTATTCAAAGCTATCCGATCCAAGCCAAAACATCTCCTGCAAGGGCTTCTGTTCCCCCACCTGCACCATTGTCTCTAAGTCCCTCAAGGATTGGTCCGTCGCGCCCTCCTGTTCCTCATCTACATGCTGCCCCTTGCCACCATCATCTGAAGACATGGGGTCAGGTTCCACATGTACGCTGATGGCACCCAGCTCTCCCTCTCCATTGCCTGTGTTGTCAGACTGCTTATCTGATATCCAGTCTTGGATAGGCACAATTTCCTCCTGTCAAACATTGGGAAGACTGAAGCTATCATCTTCAGCCCTTGCCACAAATGGTACACTCGCCACCAATTCCATCCCTCTCCACGATCATTGTCTCAGGCTGAACTGGGCTGTTCGCAACCTTGGCATCGTATTTGAGCATGAACTGAGCTTCTGACTCTGTATTCTTTCAATCACAAAGACTACCTACTTCCACCTCTAACGTTGCACGTCTCCATCCCTGCTTCGGCCCATCTGCTGCTAAAACCTTCAACTGTGCCTTTGTCACATCTAGACTTGACCACGCCTATGTTCTGGCTGGCCTCCCATCATCTACCCGCCGTAAACTTCAGCTCATCCAAAACTTTGCTACTCGTATTGTATCCTGCACCAAGTTCCACTCGCCCATCACCCCTATACTTGGGGACCAGGAACCAATGCAGGTCAGCAACAGCTCCAATTTAAAATTCTCATCCTTATGTTTAAAGTCCTTCATGGCCCTCCCTTTCTCTGTAACCTCCTCCAGCATTACAACCCCACCTCCTTGCCCAAGCTCTTCATTCTTCTGACTCCAGCCTTTTGTGAGGTAACAGAGAAAGTTGATGAGGGCAATGCAGTTGATATGGTGTACATGGACTTCCAAAAAGCATTTGATAAAGTGCCACATAATAGGCTTGCCAGCAAAGTTGAAGGTCATGGAATAAAGGGAGAGTTGCAGCATAAATATGAAATTGGCTAAGTGACCGGGAACAGAGATCGTGGTTCACATTGGGACCAACGACATAGGTAGGAAGAGGGATGAGGTCCTGCAGCAAGAATTTAGGGAGCTAGGTAGCAGATTAAAGAGTAGGACCTCAAAGGTTGTAATCTCTGGATTACTCCCGGTGCCACGTGCTAGTGAGTATAGGAATAGGAGGATAGAGCAGATGAATGCGTGGCTAAAGAGTTGGTGCAGGAGGGAGGGCTTTAGTTTCCTGGAGCACTGGGCCTGCTTCTGGGGAAGGTGGGACTTGTACAAGTCGGACGGGTTGCACCTGAACCAGAGCGGGACAAATATCCTTGCGGGGAGGTTTGCTAGCACTGTTCGGGGGGGTTTAAACTAAAATGGCAGGGGGTTGGGAACCTGAGCAAGGAGAGAGAGGAAAGGAAAACAGGGATAAAAGCAAAAGATAGGAAGCAGAAAAACAAAAGTGGCAGTCAGAGAAATCAACGGTTTAAATCAAACGCGGCCACAGTAAATAATAATTCTAATAGGTCTAAGAGCGTTAAAAAAACAAGCCTGAAGGCTTTGTGTCTTAATGCAAGGAGCATTTGTAATAAGGTGGATGAATTGGCTGCGCAAATAGATTTGGTTGGGATTACGGAAACATGGCTCAAGGATGGCCAAGACTGGGAACTCAACATCCAGGGGTATTTGATATTCAGGAAAGATAGGCAAAAAGGAAAGGGAGGTGGGGTAGCATTACTGGTTAAAGAAGGGATTAATACAATTGTAATGAAGGATATTAGCTCTGATGATGTGGAATCTGTATGGGTAGAATTGAGAAATACTAAGGGGAAAAAAACATTAGTGGGAGTGGTATATAGACCTCCAAACAGTAAGGCGGAGGTTGGGGATGGCATTAAAAGGGAAATTAAAGAAGCGTGCAATAAGGGCACAGCAGTCATCATGGGTGACTTTAATCTACATATAGATTGGGCCAACCAAATTAGTAACAACTAGCTGGAGTGCCCGGCGGTGCCGAGGCTTTTTCGAGGGCATGTTGTTATTGGAAGAGAGAGAGAGCGCGACTGGGGGGAAGAGAGAGAGCGACTGGGGGGGAGGGGGGAAGAGGGGGGGGAGGGGAGGAGGGGAGGGGTAGGGGGGGAGGGAGGAGGGGTAGAGGGGAGGAGGGGGGGTCCCCGAGCCCCGCCCCCTGATGTCCCGAGCCCCGCCCCCCGATGTCCCGAGGCCCGCCCTCCCGAGCGCCGATCTCCCAAGGACGGATCTCCCGAGCCGCGCCCCCGATGTCCTGAGCCCCGCCCTCCCGAGCGCCGATCTCCCGAGGCCCGATCTCCTGAGGCTCGCCCTCCGCCCCCCCCATCATGATCTCCGGAGCCCCGCCCTCCCGCTGCGCTCTCCCGAGCCCCGTGCGCGCGCCCTCCCGAGCTCCGCCTTCCCAAGCACTGGCCTCCGGAGCCCCGCCCTCCCTCTCTACCGCTCTCCGGAGCCCTGACCTCCGCGCGCCCTCCCGAGCTCCGCCTTCCCGAACCCCGCCCGAGCCGGCTTCAAGACCAGAGAGACGCCGCCGCACAACCTACCGCGTGAGTCCCGGCCGGACTCAAGTCACGCTCTGGGCGGAAGATGACGTGGATGCTGACTCCCGCCCCGCCCGCCTTTGCTAAGATGGTGGCGACGCTCAGCTCAGGCCCGCCCCCTCCAGCCTTCACCAAGATGACGGCGATCGCTGGCCTTTTGTCGATCGCGATGGGAGGCGCCTAGCTTGGGCGTGGCTGGTCAACAGACGCCCAGGCTTTGAGGCCTGGAAAAACGGTGAAAGGTAGGAAAATTATAGAGGTTAGACAACAGATTTACAAATGAATTAACTTTTTTTTTAAAACAATTTGGCCTAGAAATTCTGTTGCGTTTGCGCCCAATTAGGGGCGAAAGAGTGGGTTGCGCCGGAAGTTGCGTCGCGCCCGAAATTAGGTGGGCCCCAACATCAGCGTTAGCTGGTAGCGCTGCGCTGGCACCGATGGCGTCATCGGTGTGCGCAGTGCCCCGGTACCGCCCGAAACCACGCCGATCCCCATCTTCAGTAGCGGCCGCCTCTTCCGTGGCGGGCGCTAACAACATCAGGAGACCGGGTCCTTACTGCAGCCTTAGCGGCGCAAGTTAAGGTGGAGGTGCGGGGCGGCCGCTTTTTCGGCGGCCGCCTGCCCGCACCTCCTCTCCCGGCCTCCTCCACCCCCCTACCCGCGGCATTGCCGGCTGGTTTCCGTGGAGCCCGGCACTTCTCCGTTGTGCCGGGCTCTTTTGCCGGCACTTGCAATCGGGGCTCCGGCCGTTGCAGGCACCTCCCCCTTAAGAGAAGGGGGAGGCCTGCAGTACAGCAGCCTGCCGCACCGCATCGGGTGGCGCAGCGGGACCGGGAGCACTGAAATTCACTTTCAGCGCCCCAAGCGGGGCGGACACACCCTGTACCAGTGCCCGGTTCCGCTTTGGAGCGCTGAAAGTGAATATGGGGCTGGCACAACTGGCTCCGCGGCGGGCGCAAAATTTTCGGCGCAAACGTGCTGGCGGGGCTACACCCAATTTCTAGGCCTTTGTCTTTTAAAAGCAATTTTTTTTTTGCTGGAAATGTAGATTTGAAAAGAAAAACGCAGAAAACGGGAAAAAGAAATGAAAAGTTTGGAATCAAGATGGCGGCGACTCACCTCGGTTCAGAACGATAAGGCCCGCCCACACACGCTCCGATTGGTGGACCGTCAGGTCACCGAAGCGTAGGATTGGTCAATCGTCCCGTTACTCGACCGTAGGAGGGCCCGCCCGAACGCGCCAGGAACCCGCCGTACGATTGGTCGACCTCGGCGTCACTTGATGCTAATGAGCGGATAATGAGCGGAATGTTGAACGTTTTTTGGACACCGCGGGCGCAATTTTTGTCTGGCCGAAATGTAAATGTGCTTAGGACGGTTCTGGAATCGTCAGCTTTCTTTCGATGTAACACACGTGTAGGTACGCTCTATAACTTTCGAGTTTATTCAATACAGACAGACGGGATGACAGACAGACAGATGTATCCTTTTATATATATACTAGCTGAAGTGCCCGGCGGTGCCAAGGCTTTTTCGAGGGCATGTTGTTGTTGGAAGAGAGAGAGAGAGAGAGCGACTGGGGGGAAGAGAGGGAGGGGAGGGGTGGGGGGGAAGAGAGGGAGGGGAGGGGTGGGGGGGGGAAGAGAGGGAGGGGAGGGGTGGGGGGGGGAAGAGAGGGAGGGGAGGGGAGGGGTGGGGGGGGAAGAGAGGGAGGGGTGGGGGGGGGAAGAGAGGGAGGGGAGGGGTGGGGGGGGGAAGAGAGGGAGGGGTGGGGGGGGAAGAGAGGGAGGGGTGGGGGGGGAAGAGAGGGAGGGGTGGGGGGGGAAGAGAGGGAGGGGTGGGGGGGGAAGAGAGGGAGGGGTGGGGGGGGAAGAGAGGGAGGGGTGGGGGGGGGAAGAGAGGGAGGGGAGGGGTGGGGGGGGGAAGAGAGGGAGGGGAGGGGGGGAAGAGAGGGAGGGGAGGGGTGGGGGGGAAGAGGGGGTGGGGGGAAGAGAGGGAGGGGAGGGGTGGGAAGAGAGGGAAGGGAGGGGAGGGGAAGGGAGGGGAGGTAGGGAAGAGAGGGAGGGGTGGGGGGGGAAGGGGGGGAAGAGAGGGAGGGGTGGGGGGGGAAGAGAGGGAAGGGAGGGGAGGGGAAGAGGGAAGGGAGGGGAGGTAGGGAAGAGAGGGAGGGGTGGGGGGGGAAGAGGGAGGGGTGGGGGGGGAAGAGAGGGTGGGGGGGGGGAAGAGAGGGAGGGGAGGGGAGGGGTGGGGGGGGGGAAGAGAGGGAGGGCAGTGATCAGCCAGACAGAGTGAATACACACGCTGAAGATGGGCTGCTGAATTTTTAGTGTTTTTAGTGTTTAAAGTGGGGGGAAAAAAGGTTCATTTCAAGTTTAAAAAGGTTTTAAAGTTAAATTTAGTTCTAGTTAAGTTAGTTTAGTTTGTTTAGTTAAGTTTAAGTTTAGTTTAGTCTAGATTAAGTAAGGAAGGAAAAGACCACCAAAGAGACCACCAAAGGAAAAAAAAAACAGAGGAAATTAGAAAAAAAATGCCAAAGAAAAAAAAAGAAATAAGGGAAAAAAAAAATATACAAACCAAAGAACAGCGGCCGCACGGGGCCACAGCAGCAGCAGAAGCGAGGTGACTCAGCCGCATCGGGAACCGAGGCGCGAAGGCCGCACGGAGACGCAGCGGCAGCTGGAGCGAGGAGACTCGGGGAGGCCGCTTCGGGAAACGAGGCGAATCGGGGAGGCCGCACGGAGACGCAGCGGCAGCCGGAACGAGGTGACTCGGGGAGCCCGAGCGGCGAACGAGACACGGCCCGATCGGCGGCCGCAGTCCAGCACCCGAGCAACGACCGCAGTCCAGCACCCGAGCGACGGCCGCAGTCCAGCACCCGAGCGACGACCGCAGTCCAGCACCCGAACGGCGAACGAGGCACAGCCCGAGCGGCGGCTGGGCTAGAAAGCCCGGGAAAGGCCCGAGGAGCCAGGCCCAGAGACCTCTGAGGAGAAGGGGAGCAACCAGAAGGCTTCCAGAAGCAAACCAAGACTGTGAGTACAGGGCCCAGGGAGGGAGACTGAAGCCAGGGAAAGGCCCGAGGAGCCAGGCCGAGACAGAGGCACAGAGACCTCTGAGGGGGAGGGGAACAGCCCGAAGGCACCGGGAAACAGCGGCTCACAGACCCAGACCTGAGAAGGGTGAACCCAGAAGCCGAGGCCCAGGGACCACGGGGTCGGAGAGGGGGACCGGGAAAGTTCGCGAACAGGGAGAGGGAAACACCAAACCCGGGGCCCCAGAAAAGTTTATTCTAAGATCAACAACACTTTACCAAAAATGAGTGAATCAGAAGATCCACAACAGCCCCGCTTCCAGGTTCCCCCCAACACCGCAAAAAAAGCTATAAAAGCGATCAAGCATGAGCAGATGAGAGAAAAACCAGAAACACTTTTTGCTGACTGTTACAACAATGGGACAAAAAGTAACCTCATTTTCTACTCAGATCAGCCAGTGGCTTGGATCACAGCAATAAAATCACACTATACCAATGTTAAGCTCGAAAATACCGCAAATGGGTCCATAATGAAAATTAACACACCAGGAGACAGTTCAACTACGACGGTCAACGCGTACAATACCGGAACAATATTAGTGCAAGGCAACCTTGACAAATTTGCAACGGCCTTCAGGACACTGAAAAAATTAACTAAGGGGGGAAGGAACAGCCCCAGAGTGGCCCGCACTCCCCCCAACATTGACAACTTACCAGGAGAAAATCTGCCTGGTCAGGAGGTGAACGAGCCACACAGTTCAAACCAGACACTAACCCCGGGGAACCACAGCCACACGATACAACTGACAAACCTCAGCATAACTACCAGGGAGGAAGCCACACATAGTCCCCCTACCATTCCCAGCTCACCAAGAGAAGAGCAGCATAGCCAGGAAGTGAGTGAGCCCTCCAGGGCCGACCAGCCTAGCCAGGAAGTGAGTGAGCCTTCCAGGGCCGACCAGACACATACCCCGGGATCACACAGCCAGATACAACCAAAAGATAAATTTAATCAATTAGAGATAGAGATGGTTAAACTTAGAGAGGACTTCCTCAAAATGAATGACGATCAAAATCAGGAGAGGGAGAGACACAAGAGAGAGCTGAAGCTACTTGAGAACCAGGTGAATCTACTTAGGAATCAGGTGAAAGAGCTGCAGGAAAAAGAAGAGAGCCATAGAGGAGAGATAACACCATTAGACCAGCAACCAGAGGCTAGAGATAAGACAAGACAGAGCCGGACGGAACGGCTGCACTCCCACACGGAACAAAAGCAACAGACACACAATACAAGGGGTGCCACATAGACCGACCAGCATACTGATTCGCAATCTTCCCCCACCACCGTGGAACCACAAGCGGGCCGCTCACAAGAGGTACGCACACACCAGACACCCCAGCCCAGCACACACACTATGAGTCCAAGCGAAAGCCACCAGACAGTAAACACAAACAAGGCTGACGTCGTAATACTCATAGACTCAAATGGGAAATTTCTATGGGAGAAAAAGCTATTCCCTAGAAGTAAAGTAGAAAAGATCTGGTGCCCAACAACAGACAGAGCCATGGGATGGCTGACCAAAGCCAGATTAGGCTCCCCCCAACACATAATAATACACACGGGCACAAATGACCTAAAGACCCAACAGAAAGAAGTAGCAACATCGCTCAGAGCAATGATTAGGAAAGCAAGCAGTACATTTCCAAACACTAGAATCACTGTTTCCACAATATTGCCGAGAACAGACTTCAACAACAACACAATTCATGAGATAAATGCCAGCATAGCAAGAGACTGCGAATCAAACCACAACGTACACCTGGCCCAACACCCCACCCTCGATGAGGAATGTCTTTACGACCACGTCCACATCCAAAGGCAAAGAATATCGATCTTTGCTAAAGCCCTGAAGGACGTCGCTTTTAACCGGGTCCATACCCAGACTCCAAGAGGACCCCCCCCCCGACCACCAGAGATCAGCGGGGTACATATCAGGAACACTACAAGGACCACCAACACACCAACCGAGACCAGAGAGGATCCCCATGCAAAACAACAATATCAGACCTGCACCACTCCTGTCCCACAGGGGAATAGGACTGCTCCCAGCCAGACAGAGGGAGAGATGCACAGGACGTACGCAATACCTCAGACAGAAACAATCCATTAAGAGACAATAAGCAGATGTGCAGCAGCATCTACTTCCGCCTTATGGATCAAGGACTAATTAATAGAAAGAACTGTAACCAAATTGTATTAACTTTTGTAGACAACTGATGTGATCTTTTTTTTCCCACACTTAGACACGACAAACACGTACCACTCTTTAACCTATCATAGTAAAAGATCAAACTTAACATGAAATCCTTATATATTTCGACCTGGAATATCCGTGAAAAGTAGGACCCCAGAGTTCATAGATGAAACTAAAGACCTAGATATTATAATTTTACAGGAAACTTGGTATAAAGGAAAAGGACACACTGGCTGTCCCCAAGGGTACACTGAGCTGGTGGTCCCCTCCAATAAATTACCAAGTGTAACCCAAGGCAGAGACTCCGGAGGCATACTGATCTGGTTTAAAACAGAACTTAAGAATTACATCAAATTTATAAAAAAGGGCGAAAACCATATGTGGCTCAAACTTGAGAGGGAGATTATCTCAAACACCCAAGATGTTTACATTTGCGCACTTTATATCCCTCCAATCGATTCCCCGTACTACAAAGAGGACACCTTCTCCAACATGGAGGGGGAAATTATCCAATACCAGGCCCAGGGGAACGTGTTGATCTGTGGGGACCTCAATTCAAGAACGGGCGAAGAACCAGACTTCGCCAATAATCAGGGAAACAATTACGTTTTCGGGAATAACCACTTTGACATCCCTTCCCTTCCATACAGGCATAACTGCGACAAGCAGTCAAATACCAACGGAAAACAGCTACTACAGCTCTGTCGAAACCTGGGTCTGTACATTGTCAATGGTAGGTTCATAGGAGACCTCCTAGGAAGATCGACCTATTGCTCACCTCTTGGCTGCAGCACAGTAGACTATATGATTACAGACTTAGACCCATCCTCTTTCAGAGCATTCACAGTCAAACCACAAACAACACTGTCAGATCACAATCAAATTACTATGTTCCTCAAAAAGACAGAAACAAACAACATAGAAACACAACCCAGTAAACTGTACAACACCAAAAAATCGTACAGATGGGCCAAAAACGACACGGAAAAATACCAGAAAACAATTAGCAATGCATCAACTCAAGCTCTCTTAGACACCTTTCTGGATAACATATACACTCACAATAAAGAAGGCGTAAACCGGGCAGTTAGTAAACTAAACAATATTTTTGATAATTTGGCAACAAATGCAAACTTGAAAGCTCGCAAGAACAAACCCAAAACAAAAAACTATGAAAAATGGTTTGACCGAGATTGCCATAACATGAGGAAAAAACTTAGAAAAATATCAAACCAAAAACACAGACATCCAGAAAACGAGGAACTACGCCTTACTTATTGTCAGACACTAACACAATACAGAAACACACTCAGAACCAAAAAAGAGCAATATATTAAGAATACACTCAGCTCCATGGAGGAATCCATTGATTCCAATTGTTTCTGGGAAAACTTGAAAACACTACACAAAAAACAACATGACGATTTGGCCATTCAAAATGGGGACACATGGGTAAACCACTTTGAAAAATTATACCAGAAAAACACACTAAGACCAGAGCAACACCAAATATGCAAAAAACTGGAAAAGCTAGAAATGGCCATAAAAGATAACCAAAACCCGCTGGACGCCATAATAACAGAAAAAGAACTTCTTGAAAAACTCAAGGACCTGCGACCAGGAAAAGCCTGCGGGACAGACGGCATACTAAACGAGATGATTAAACACACAGACAACAAAATGAAACTGGCTATCCTAAAACTCTTCAACTTGGTTCTGAGTGTTGGTTATTTCCCTGATATCTGGAACAAAGGACTCATAACGCCCATATACAAAAGTGGGGACAACATCGACCCAAACAACTATCGAGGCATCTGTGTAAACAGTAACCTGGGGAAGGTATTCTGTAGCATCATAAACAAAAGACTTATAAACTTCCTTGAAGAGCACAATGTCTTGAGTAAAAGCCAAATTGGATTCCTGCCAAACTATAGAACATCCGATCATATCTTCACCCTACAGACCCTAATTGACAAACACGTTCACCATAACAAAAGCAAAATCTACGCATGCTTTGTAGATTTCCAGAAGGCTTTCGACTCCATCTGGCATGACGGTTTATTCCTGAAACTTATCGAAAGCGGGGTAGGAGGGAAAACATATGATGTAATTAAATCAATGTATACAAACAACAAATGTGCAGTTAAAATTGGAGACAAACAAACAAAATACTTCCCACAGGGGCGGGGGGTGACGCAGGGCTCGCCAATCTCACCGACACTCTTTAATATTTACATAAATGGATTGGCAAAACTACTTGAACAATCTACAGCACCCGGCCTCACCCTATATGAATCCAAGGTTAAATTCCTCCTCTATGCAGACGACCTGGTTCTGCTGTCACCTACTAAAGAGGGGCTACAGCAAAACCTGGACCTGCTGGAGTCGTACTGCCAGACTTGGGCCCTGACAATAAATCCCCAAAAAACCAAAGTCCTTGTGTTCCAGCAAAGATCCAAACATCAGGGACCCAAAATAAATTTCACAGTAGGAACAACCAAAATTGAACAAACCACTAACTACACATACTTGGGCTTAAAAATCAGTTCTACGGGAAACTTCAAACTGGCTGTGAATGAACTGAAAGAGAAAGCAAGAAGGGCTTTCTATGCCATCAAAAAATCAATCCAAATAGAAATCCCAATTAGCATTTGGCTCAAAATTTTCAAATCAGTAATTGAACCAATTGCACTCTATGGCAGTGAGGTATGGGGACCGCTAACTCAACAAGAATTTGCAAAATGGGACAAACACCCAATTGAGATCCTACATGCAGAATTCTGTAAAAGTATCCTCCGGACTCAAAGGAAAACAGTAAACAATGCATGCAGGGCGGAACTAGGCCAATATCCATTAATAATCACTATCCAAAAAAGAGCCACCAAATTTTGGAATCACCTACAAATGAGCAATCCCCAATGCTATCACTACGACGCCCTGAAATGCCAAGAGCTGACCATAAAGAAGAATACCCTCAGTCAACTAGTCCTGGGACTCAGTGAAGTAACTACTAACAATACTAACAATAACCAGCCCCAGGACAGTGACAGGGTAACACAAAGAATTCGACCCAACACAATCGTCGCTAAGCAAAAGGAAAAATATCTGACATATTGGGCAGAAACAACAAAACCCCAAAGCAAACTCAATTGCTACTTGGCCCTAAACAGACAATACAACACAGCTGATTACCTGACCATGGTAAAGGATAACAAACTGAGAAGAACCTTGACAAGGTACAGACTTAGCGAACATAGCCTAGCGATCGAAAAAGGCAGACACAGGCTACCAAGAGAAGACAGGATATGCTCTCACTGCAGTCAGGGAGTAGTGGAGACAGAGATGCACTTCCTCACAGCCTGCGGAAAATATCAGGGCATCAGGGAGAATTTCTACCAAAAATTCTCACAAATATGCCCTGATTTCAGAAATCTGAATGACAACCAAAAACTCCCATTCCTACTGGGAGAGGAGTGGTGGGGGGGGGGGGAAGAGAGGGAGGGGAGGGCAGTGGTGGGGGGGGAAAGAGAGGGAGGGCAGTGGTGGGGGGGGAAGAGAGGGAGGGGAGGGGTGGGGGGGGGAAGAGAGGGAGGGGAGGGGTGGGGGGGGAAGAGAGGGAGGGGAGGGGTGGGGGGGAAGAGAGGGAGGGGGGTAAGAGAGGGAGGGGGGGGAAGAGAGGGAGGGGGGGAAGAGAGGGAGGGGGGGAGGGGTGGGGGGGGAAGAGAGGGAAGGGAGGGGTGGGGAGGGAAGAGAGGGAGGGGAGGGGTGGGGGGGGAAGAGAGGGAAGGGAGGGGTGGGGGGGGAAGAGAGGGAAGGGAGGGGTGGGGAAGGGAGGGGTGGGGGGGGAAGAGAGGGAAGGGAGGGGTGGGGGGGGAAGAGAGGGAAGGGAGGGGTGGGGGGGGAAGAGAGGGAAGGGAGGGGTGGGGGGGAAGAGAGGGAGGGGAGGGGTGGGGGGGAAGAGAGGGAGGGGAGAGAGGGAGGGGAGGGGTGGGGGGGAAGAGAGGGAGGGGAGGAGTGGGGGGGAGGGGGGGGAGGGGTGGGGGGGGAAGAGAGGGAGGGGAGGGGTGGGGGGGGAAGAGAGGGAAGGGAGGGGTGGGGGGGGGAAGAGAGGGAAGGGAGGGGTGGGGGGGGGAAGAGAGGGAAGGGAGGGGTGGGGGGGGAAGAGAGGGAGGGGAGGGGTGGGGGGGAAGAGAGGGAGGGGAGGGGTGGGGGGGAAGAGAGGGAGGGGAGGAGTGGGGGGAAGAGAGGGAGGGGTGGGGTGGGGGGGAAGAGAGGGAGGGGTGGGGTGGGGGGGAAGAGAGGGAGGGGTGGGGTGGGGGGGAAGAGAGGGAGGGGTGGGGTGGGGGGGGAAGAGAGGGAGGGGAGGGGTGGGGGGGGAAGAGAGGGAGGGGAGGGGTGGGGGGGAAGAGAGGGAGGGGAGGGGTGGGGGGGAAGAGAGGGAGGGGAGGGGTGGGGGGGGAAGAGAGGGAGGGGAGGGGTGGGGGGGGAAGAGAGGGAGGGGAGGGGTGGGGGGGAAGAGAGGGAGGGGAGGGGTGGGGGGGGAAGAGAGGGAGGGGAGGGGTGGGGGGGGAAGAGAGGGAGGGAGGGGTGGGGGGGGAAGAGAGGGAGGGGAGGGGAGGGAGGGGAGGGGTGGGGAGGGAGGGGAGGGGAGGGGTGGGGGGGAAGAGAGGGAGAGGGAGGGGAGGGGTGGGGGGGAAGAGAGGGAGGGGAGGGGTGGGGGGGAAGGGAGGGGAGGGGTGGGGGGGGAAGAGAGGGAGGGAGGGGAGGGGTGGGGGGGGGAAGAGAGGGAGGGGAGGGGTGGGGGGGGAAGAGAGGGAGGGGAGGGGTGGGGGGGGAAGAGAGGGAGGGGTGGGGGGGAAGAGAGGGAGGGGGGGGAAGAGAGGGAGGGAGGGGAGGGGAGGGGTGGGGGGGAAGAGAGGGAGGGGAGGGGTGGGGGGGAAGAGAGGGAGGGGAGGGGTGGGGGGGAAGAGAGGGAGAGGGAGGGGAGGGGTGGGGGGGGGAGAGGGAGGGGAGGGGTGGGGGGGGAAGAGAGGGAGGGGAGGGGTGGGGGGGGAAGAGAGGGAGGGGAGGGGTGGGGGGGGGGAAGAGAGGGAGGGGAGGGGTGGGGGGGAAGAGAGGGAGGGGAGGGGTGGGGGGAAAGAGAGGGAGGGGAGGGGTGGGGGGGAAGAGAGGGAGGGGAGGGGTGGGGGGAAAGAGAGGGAGGGGAGGGGTGGGGGGGAAGAGAGGGAGGGGAGGGGTGGGGGGGGAAGAGAGGGAGGGGAGGGGTGGGGGGGGAAGAGAGGGAGGGGAGGGGTGGGGGGGGAAGAGAGGGAGGGGAGGGGTGGGGGGGGGAAGAGAGGGAGGGGTGGGGGGGGAAGAGAGGGAGGGGAGGGGTGGGGGGGGAAGAGAGGGAGGGGAGGGGTGGGGGGGAAGAGAGGGGAGGGAGGGGAGGGGTGGGGGGAAGAGAGGGAGGGGAGGGGTGGGGGGGGAAGAGAGGGAGGGGAGGGGTGGGGGGGGGAAGAGAGGGAGGGGAGGGGTGGGGGGGGAAGAGAGGGAGGGGAGGGGTGGGGAAGAGAGGGAGGGGAGGGGTGGGGAAGAGAGGGAGGGGAGGGGTGGGGGGGGAAGAGAGGGAGGGGAGGGGTGGGGGGGGAAGAGAGGGAGGGAGGGGTGGGGGGGGGAAGAGAGGGGTGGGGGGGGGAAGAGAGGGAGGGAGGGGTGGGGGGGGGAAGAGAGGGAGGGGAGGGGTGGGGGGGAAGAGAGGGAGCGGAGGGGTGGGGGGGGAAGAGAGGGAGAGGAGGGGTGGGGGTGGAAGAGAGGGAGAGGGAGGGGAGGGGTGGGGGGGGAAGAGAGGGAGGGGAGGGGTGGGGGGGGAAGAGAGGGAGGGGAGGGGTGGGGGGGGAAGAGAGGGAGGGGAGGGGTGGGGGGGGAAGAGAGGGAGGGGAGGGGTGGGGGGGAAGAGAGGGAGGGGAGGGGTGGGGGGGGAAGAGAGGGAGGGGAGGGGTGGGGGGGAAGAGAGGGAGGGGAGGGGTGGGGGGGGAAGAGAGGGAGGGGAGGGGTGGGGGGGGGAAGAGAGGGAGGGGAGGGGTGGGGGGGGGAAGAGAGGGAGGGGAGGGGGGAAGAGAGGGAGGGGAGGGGTGGGGGGGGGAAGAGAGGGAGGGGAGGGGTGGGGGGGGAAGAGAGGGAGGGGAGGGGTGGGGGGGGAAGAGAGGGAGGGGAGGGGAGGGGTGGTGGGGGGAAGAGAGGGAGGGGAGGGGTGGGGGGGGAAGAGAGGGAGGGGAGGGGTGGGGGGGGAAGGGAGGGGAGGGGTGGGGGGGGAAGAGAGGGAGGGGTGGGGGGAAGAGAGGGAGGGGAGGGGTGGGGGGGAAGAGAGGGGGGGGAAGAGAGGGAGGGGTGGGGGGGGAAGAGAGGGAGGGGTGGGGGGGGAAGAGAGGGAGGGGTGGGGGGGAAAGAGAGGGAGGGGTGGGGGGGGAAAGAGAGGGAGGGGTGGGGGGGGAAGAGAGGGAGGGGTGGGGGGGGAAGAGAGGGAGGGGAGGGGTGGGGGGGGAAGAGAGGGAGGGGTGGGGGGGGAAGAGAGGGAGGGGTGGGGGGGGAAGAGAGGGAGGGGTGGGGGGGGAAGAGAGGGAGGGGTGGGGGGGGAAGAGAGGGAGGGGTGGGGGGGGAAGAGAGGGAGGGGAGGGGTGGGGGGGGAAGAGAGGGAGGGGTGGGGGGGGAAGA
Source organism: Somniosus microcephalus (assembly GCF_052327205.1). Taxonomy (NCBI): domain Eukaryota; kingdom Metazoa; phylum Chordata; class Chondrichthyes; order Squaliformes; family Somniosidae; genus Somniosus; species Somniosus microcephalus. The sequence continues at coordinate 400,203,841 of NC_140987.1, forward strand.
GAGGGGGGGTGGGGGGGGGAAGAGAGGGGGGGTGGGGGGGGGAAGAGGGAGGGGTGGGGGGGAAAGAGAGGGGGGGGAAAGAGCGGGAGGGGAGGGGGGGAAGAGACCAACCGAGACCGGAGAGGATCCCCATGCAAAACAACATTATCAGACCTGCACCACTCCTGTCCCACAGGGGAATAGGACCGCTACCAGCCAGACAGAGGGAGAGATGCACAGGACGTACGCAATACCTCAGACAGAAACAATCCATTAAGAGACAATAAGCAGATGTGCAGCAGCATCTACTTCCGCCTTTTGGATCAAGGACTAATTAATAGAAAGAACTGTAACCAAATTGTATTAACTTTTGTAGACAACTGGGGTGATCTTTTTTTTCCCCCACACTTAGACACGACAAACACGTACCACTCTTTAACCTATCATAGAAAAAGATAAAACTTAACATGAAATCCTTATATATTTCGACCTGGAATATCCAAGGTCTACGCTCTTCACTGCGAGAAGTGAAGAGTAGGACCCCAGAGTTCATAGAGGAAACTAAAGATCTAGATATTATCATTTTACAGGAAACTTGGTATAAAGGAAAAGGACACACCGGCTGTCCCCAAGGGTACACTGAGCTAGTGGTCCCCTCCAATAAATTACCAAGTGTAACCCAAGGCAGAGACTCCGGAGGCATACTGATCTGGTTTAAAACAGAACTTAAGAATTACATCAAATTTATAAAAAAGGGCGAAAACCATATGTGGCTCAAACTTGAGAGGGAGATTATCTCAAACACCCAAGATGTTTACATTTGCGCACTTTATATCCCTCCAATCGATTCCCCGTACTACAAAGAGGGCACCTTCTCCAACATGGAGGGGGAAATTATCCAATACCAGGCCCAGGGGAACGTGTTGATCTGTGGGGACCTCAATTCAAGAACGGGCGAAGAACCAGACTTCACCAATAATCAGGGAAACAATTACGTATTCGGGAATAACCACTTTGACATCCCTTCCCTTCCATACAGGCATAACTGCGACAAGCAGTCAAATACCAACGGTAAACAGCTACTACAGCTCTGTCAAAACCTGGGTCTGTACATTGTCAATGGTAGGTTCATAGGAGACCTCCTAGGAAGATCGACCTACTGCTCACCTCTTGGCTGCAGCACAGTAGACTATATGATTACAGACTTGGACCCATCCTCTTTCAGAGCATTCACAGTCAAACCACAAACAACACTGTCAGATCACAGTCAAATTACTATGTTTCTCAAAAAGACAGAAACAAACAACATAGAAACACAACCCAGTAAACTGTACAACACCAAAAAATCGTACAGATGGGCCAAAAACGACACGGAAAAATACCAGAAAACAATTAGCAATGCATCAACTCAAGCTCTCTTAGACACCTTTCTGGATAACATATACACTCACAATAAAGAAGGCGTAAACCGGGCAGTTAGTAAACTAAACAATATTTTTGATAATTTGGCAACAAATGCAAACTTGAAAGCTCGCAAGAACAAACCCAAAACAAAAAACTATGAAAAATGGTTTGACCATGATTGCCATAACATGAGGAAAAAACTTAGAAAACTATCAAACCAAAAACACAGACATCCAGAAAATGAGGAATTACGCCTTACTTATTGTCAGACGCTAACACAATACAGAAACACACTCAGGACCAAAAAAGAGCAATTTATTAAGAATACACTCAGCTCCATGGAGGAATCCATTGAGTCGAATTGTTTCTGGGACAACTTGAAAACACTACACAAAAAACAACACGACGATTTGTCCATTCAAAATGGGGACACATGGGTAAACCACTTTGAAAAATTATACCAGAAAAACACACTAGGACCAGAGCAACACCAAATACGCAAAAAACTTGAAAAGCTTGAAATGGCCATAAAAGATAACCAAAACCCGCTAGACGCCATAATAACAGAAAAAGAACTTCTTGAAAAACTCAAGGACCTGCGACCAGGAAAAGCTTGCGGGACAGACGGCATACTAAACGAGATGATTAAACACGCAGACGACAAACTGAAACTGGCTATCCTAAAACTCTTCAACTTGGTTCTGAGTGTCGGTTATTTCCCTGACATCTGGAACAAAGGACTCATAACACCCATATACAAAAGTGGGGACAAAATCGACCCAAACAACTATCGAGGCATCTGTGTAAACAGTAACCTGGGGAAGGTATTCTGTAGCATCATAAACAAAAGACTTATAAACTTCCTTGAAGAGCACAATGTCTTGAGTAAAAGCCAAATTGGATTCCTGCCAAACTATAGAACATCCGATCATATCTTCACCCTACAGACCCTAATTGACAAACACGTTCACCATAACAAAAGCAAAATCTACGCATGCTTTGTAGATTTCCAGAAGGCTTTCGACTCCATCTGGCATGACGGTTTATTCCTGAAACTTATCGAAAGCGGGGTAGGAGGGAAAACATATGATGTAATTAAATCAATGTATACAAACAATAAATGTGCAGTTAAAATTGGAGACAAACAAACAAAATACTTCCCACAGGGGCGAGGGGTGACGCAGGGCTCGCCAATCTCACCGACACTCTTTAATATTTACATTAATGGATTGGCAAAACTACTTGAACAATCTACAGCACCCGGCCTCACCCTATATGAATCCAAGGTTAAATTCCTCCTCTATGCCGACGACCTGGTTCTGCTGTCACCAACTAAGGAGGGTCTACAGCAGAACCTGGACCTGCTGGAGTCGTACTGCCAGACTTGGGCCCTGACAATAAATCCCCAAAAAACCAAAGTCCTTGTGTTCCAGCAAAGATCCAAACAACATGGACCCACAATAAATTTCACAGTAGGAACAACCAAAATTGAACAAACCACTCACTACACATACTTGGGCTTAAAAATCAGTTCTACGGGAAACTTCAAACTGGCTGTGAATGAACTGAAAGAGAAAGCAAGAAGGGCTTTCTATGCCATCAAAAAATCAATCCAAATAGAAATCCCAATTAGCATTTGGCTCAAAATGTTCAAATCAGTAATTGAACCAATTGCACTCTATGGCAGTGAGGTCTGGGGACCACTAACACAACAAGATTTTGCAAAATGGGACAAACACCCAATTGAGATCCTACATGCGGAATTCTGTAAAAGTATCCTCCGGACTCAAAGGAAAACAGTAAACAACGCATGCAGGGCGGAACTAGGCCAATACCCATTAATAATCACTATCCAAAAAAGAGCCACCAAATTTTGGAATCACCTACAAATGAGCAACCCCCAATGCTATCACTACGACGCCCTGAAATGCCAAGAGCTGACCATAAAGAAGAATACCCTCAGTCAACTAGTCCTGGGACTCAATAAAGTAACTACTAACAATACTAACAATAACCAGCCCCAGGACAGTGACAGGGTAACACAAAGAATTCGACCCAACACAATCGTCGCTAAGCAAAAGGAAAAATATCTGTCATATTGGGCAGAAACAACAAAAACCCAAAGCAAACTCAATTGCTACTTGGCCCTAAACAGACAATACAACATAGCTGATTACCTGACCATGGTAAAGGATAACAAACTGAGAAGAACCTTGACAAGGTACAGACTTAGCGAACATAGCCTAGCGATCGAAAAAGGCAGACACAGGCAGACCAGGCTGCCAAGAGAAGACAGGATATGCTCTCACTGCAGTCAGGGAGTAGTTGAGACAGAGATGCACTTCCTCACAGCCTGTGGAAAATATCAGGGCATCAGAGAGAATTTCTATCAAAAATTCTCACAAATATGCCCTGAATTCGGAAATCTGACTGACAACCAAAAACTCCCATTCCTACTGGGGGAGGAGAGAAGCTGTGTAACACTGGCGGCACACTATGTTACAGCTTGCCATGAACAGAGGGACAACCAGTAAACTAAGACAAGAGTATATATAAACAAGGCGAAAATATATTTATAAACTCAGGGATATACCTGTTTATACACTGTATGAATGGAACCGCGTTTATGTGTTCAACCATAAATGTATTTTGATGCTTTGGCAACATAAGATGTACCTTATCATGCCAATAAAGCGATTTGTATTGTATTGTATTGTATTGGGTGGGGGGGAAGAGAGGGAGGGGAGGGGTGGGGGGAGGAGAGGGAAGGGAGGGCAGGAGAGGGAGGGAGGGCAGGAGAGGGAGGGAGGGCGGAGAGGGAGGGAGGGGGGGAAGGGAGGGCGGGGGGGGGATGGAGGGCGGCGGGCGGCCCCCCCCCCCGGAGGTGAAGACCGCCGATTGCGCGCGCAGCAGGAGCTGAGACGCGGCGTCTCTCTCGACCGGCGGGCCCGGTTGCCAGGGCAACCGTGACGCTGACCAAGCCAGAGAGAGAGAGACGCCGCGTCTCAGCTGCTCCTGCTGCGCGCGCGCCCCCCCCCCCCGAGGGTCGCGGCCGCCCCCCCCCCCGAGGGTCGCGGCCGCCCCCCCCTCCCCCCGAGGTGAAGACCGCCGATTGCGCCCGTTGCCAGGGTAACGCTGGACGCTCAGTAAGCCCCGGCAGAGAGAGACGGCTCAGCTCCTGCTGCGCGCGCACCCTAGCGGCGCTGGGCTGAGGCTCGGCCCTCCAGCCTTCGAGTGGGCCCGGGAGGTGCCTAGCTCGGGCGTGGGTGCGGAGGAGACGCCGAGGCTTCTAGGCCTACCTGGAAAAATGGGGAAAGGTAGGAAAATTAATGAGATTAGATAAGTTAATTACTTTCTAAATCATTTTTTTAAAAAACAATATGTGTTTTAAAAGCAACGTTTTTTTTTTAAGACGCAGAAAGCGGGGAAAAGAAAGGAAAAGTTTGGAATCAAGATGGCGGCGACTCACCTCGGTTCAGAACGATAAAGCCCGGCCACACGCGCACCAATTGGCCCGGCGGCACACGCCAGCAACCCGGCGTACGATTGGTCGAGCTCGAGGTCACTCTGTCGCTAATGAGCGGATAATGAGATGCTAATGAGCGGAATGTTGAAGGTTTTTGGGATACCGCGGGCGCAATTTTAGCCCGGCCGAAACGTAAATACGCTTAAAACCGTCTCGGAAGCGTAAGCTTTCTTTGGAGGTAACGCGCGCGTAGGTACGCCCTGTAACTTTCGAGTGCATACCCGCAACGCACACACGATGACAGACAGATAGACAGATAGACAGAATGACAGAAGCACCGATTTATATATATAGATACTGTGGAGGAGGAATTCCTGGAGTGTTTACGGGATGGTTTCCTGGACCAATATGTCGAGGAACCAACCAGAGATCAGGCCATCTTAGACTGGGTATTATGTAACGAGAAAGGATTAATTAGCAATCTTGTACGAGGCCCCTTGGGTCGGAGCGATCATAAGGAAACTACGATGGTCTGAGGAGCGAGTTGGGTAGGATTGATTGGGGAATGGCACTCAAAGGGTTGACGATCGATAGGCAATGGCAAACATTCAAAGACCGAATGGATGAGCTACAGAATTTGTTCATCCCAGTTTGGCATAAAAATAAAACAAAAAGTGACTCAACTGTGGCTAACAAGGGAAATTAGGGATAGCATAAGATCCAAGGAGAGGACATATAAATTGGCCAGAAAAAGCAATAATCCTGAGGATTGGGAGCAGTTTAGGAGTCAACAAAGGAGGACAAAGGGATTAATTAAGAAAGGGAAAATAGAATATGAGAGTAAGCTGGCAAGGAACATAAAAACTGACTGTAAAAGCTTTTATAGATATGTGAAGAGATAAAGATTGGTGAAGTCAAGCGTAGGTCCCTTACAGTCAGAATCAGGGGAATTTATAATGGGAAACAAGGAAATGGCAGACCAACTAAATACATACTTTGGTTCTGTCTTCACAAAGGAGGACACAAATAACCTCCCAGAGATGCCGGGAAACATAGGGTCTGATGAAAGGGAGGAACTGAAAGAAATCAGTATTTGTAGGGAAATGGTGTTAGGAAAATTGATGGGACTGAAGGCCGATAAATCCCCAGGGCCCGATGGTCTACATCCCAGGGTACTTAAGGAAGTGGCCCTAGAGATAGTAGATGCATTGCTGGTCATCGTCCAGAACTCGATAGACTCTGGAACGGTACCCATGGATTGGAGGGTAGCTAATGTTACCCCGCTATTCAAAAAAGGTGGTAGAGAAAAAGCGGGGAATTATAGACCGGTAAGCCTGACATCGGTAGTGGGGAAAATGCTAGAGTCTATTATAAAAGATGTAATAGCAGAGCACTTGGAAAGCAGTGACAGGATCGGACAAAGTCAACATGGATTTACAAAAGGTAAATCATGCTTGACTAATCTACTGGAATTTTTTGAGGATGTAACAGGTAAAATAGATAAGGGAGAACCAGTGGATGTGGTGTATTTGGACTTTCAGAAGGCTTTCGATAAGGTCCCACATAAGAGATTAGCATGCAAAATTAAGGCACATGGGATTGGGGGCAAGGTATTGACTTGGATAGAGAACTGGTTGGCAGACAGAAAGCAAAGAGTTGGAATAAATGGGTCGTTTTCCGAGTGGCAGGCAGTGACTAGTGGAGTACCGCAAGGATCGGTCCTAGGACCCCAGCTGTTCACAATATATATTAATGATCTGGATGAGGGAATTAGATGTAATATCTCCAAATTTGCAGACGACACAAAGCTGGGTGGGAGGGTAAGCTGTGAGGAGGATGTCGTGAAACTCCAGTACGATTTGGACAGGTTGGGTGATTGGGCAGAAACATGGCAAATGCACTATAATGTGGATAAATGTGAGGTTATCCACTTTGGTGACAAAAACAGGAAGGCAGATTATTATTTGAATGGCAATAGATTGAGAGAAGGGGAAGTGCAAAGAGACCTGGGTGTTATTGTGCACCAGTCGCTGAAGGTAAGCATGCAGGTGCAGCAGGCAGTTAAGAAGGCAAATGGTCTGTTGGCCTTCGTAGCAAGAGGGTTCGAGTACAGGAACAAGGATGTCTTGCTACAGTTGTACAGGGCCTTGGTGAGACCGCACCTTGAGTATTGTGTGCAGTTTTGGTCGCCTTATCTGAGGAAGGACAACCAGGGGTCATAGTCTAAGGATAAGGGGTAGGACATTTAGGACTGAAATGAGGAATTTCTTCACCCAGAGAGTGGTGAACCTGTGGAATTCTCTGCCACAGAGGGCAGTGGAGGCCAGTTCATTAAATATATTCAAGAAAGAGTTGGATATATTTCTTAAGGCTAAAGGGATCAAGGGATATGGGGAGAAGGCAGGGACAGGGTACTGAATTTGGATGATCAGCCATGATCTCATTGAATGGCGGAGCAGGCTCGAAGGGCCGAGTGGCCTACTCCTGCTCCTATCTTCTATGTTTCTATGTGGTGAATGGTTGTTTTTCAGACTAGAGGAAGGTGTGCAGTGGTGTTCCCCAGGGATCGGTACTAGGACCACTGCTTTTCTTGATATAAATGATTTGGACTTGGCTGTACGGGGCACTATTTCAAAATTTGCTGATGACACAAAATTTGGAAGTATAGTGAACAGTGAGGAGGATAGTGATAGACTTCAAGAGGACATACAGAGGCTGGTGGAATGGGCGGACACGTGACAGTTGAAGTTTAACGCAGAAAAGTGCAAAGTGATGCATTTTGGTCGGTTGAACGAGGAGAGGCAATATAAACTAAAGGATACAATTCTAAAGCGGGTGCAGGAACAGAGAGACCTGGGGGTATATGTGCACAAATCGTTGAAGGTGGCAGGGCATGTTGAGAAAGCAGTTTAAAAAAGCATACTGGATCCTGGGCTTTATAAATAGAGGCATAGAGTACAAAAGCAGGGAAGTTATGAAGAACCTTTATAAAACACTGGTTCGGTCACAACTGGAGTATTGTGTCCAATTCTGGGCACCGCACTTTAGGAAGGATGTGAAGGTTTTAGAGAGGTTGCAGAAAAGATTTACAGAATGGTTCCAGGGATGAGGGACTTCTGTTACGTGGATAGACTGGAGAAGCTGGGATTGTTCTCCTTAGAGCAGAGAAGATTGGGGGGAGATTTGATAGAGGTGTTCAAAATCATGAGGGGTCTAGACAGAGTAGATAAAGAGAAATTGTTCCCATTGGCGGAAGAGTCGAGAATCAGAGGACACAGATTTAAGGTGATTGGCAGAAGAGCCAAAGGCGACATGAGGAAAAACTTTTTTATGCAGCGAGTGGTTAGGATCTGGAATGCACTGCCTGAAAGGGTGCTGGAGGCAGAGTCAATCGTGGCTTTCAAAAGGGAATTGGATAAGTACCTGAAGGAAAAGAAATTTACGGGGAAAGGGTGGAGGAGTGGGACGAGCTGAGGTGCTCTTGCAGAGAGCCTGCGTAGGCTCGGTGGGCCGAATGGCCACCTCCTTTGTTGTGAAGATTCTATGAGCCCCCCCAAACCCATTGGCAGCTGTACCTTCAGTCATCTGGGCCCTGTGCTCTGGAATTCCCTCCCTTAATCCCATTTGCCTCTCCATTTCTTTCTCCTTTTAAGTCCCTTCTTAAAACCCATGTCTTTGACCAAGCTTTTGATCACCTTTCCTAATATCTCCCTTCTCTTAGCATCCATTTTTATCTGATTATCCCTTCTATAAATCACCGTGGGATGGTTTTCTACATTAAGTGCTATATAAATGCAATTGTTGAAGACCCCTAATTTTTCATGCCTTTCTTCATAACTGAAGTATTTAATTTCTGACTGACTCTTGACTGTACCTTTTTCTTGGGTCTAATATCCTTCCTATAATGTGGTGCCCATAGATGCACACAGTATCAGATGGACCTTCTGCTGCATTGCTGATGCGAAGTGTGAGGAAATGTTGTATAAGGAAATTGACATGTCATGGTGTTGGTAACAATTGCTGTTTGGGAGATGCTGGTTTTGTGACCATCTGAGTAGTTTAGGGGACTGAGGATGTGAGATTTATGATAAGACAATGAGTAGTTTGAGGAGTGTAGTGAGTAGTTAGAGGAGAAAAGTATTGAGGATTTGGAGAAAGGGTCCTTGAAACAAAGTACTGAATAGTGAAGGGGTAAGGATTACTGTAGATAGTGAGTAATCAAGATAAGCAGCATTGTGGATGGAATAGTATAATTGAAGGATAGTGGGCCATGAGTTGATGAGATGGGTAGTGACAACTGGGGCAATGGTAGCAGTTTGAAATGAATGGAGAGAAGCAGAATTAGATAGACGAGGGGTTATGGAGGACTAGGGTGGCGGGAAGAAAGGAAGGATCGAGTGGATTAAGGGAGCCTTGGAGGAGCACATAGAGAGCAGGACTGAAGCAGATACAAGGAGTCATGGAGGGAGGGGGTAAGGCATAAGAGAACAGAATAAATGCATAAATGGAAACAGTGGAGGCCAGTAGGAATAAATGGGGAGAAAAAAAGAAAGGGAACTGGGAAGGAATGGTGGTACTGAAGCAGACCGAAGGAACAGAATAAGATTGGTTAGAAAGCAGACTTCAGTCTTGGAGAATATACTTCACTCAAATGAATAAAGTAACAGGCTTTGGTAGGCAGGCAATTAACCAGCAAGGGCTCAGCAAACTGATTTACCCAAATGAATTAATTAAATGAGCCTTTGGTGCGCTTGCAGGAATTCTTGGAGCTAATAAATAAAATTACAGACTTGCAGGTGTCCTTGGAATTGATTAAGTATAATTGCAGCTGAGTGAGCAGACTGCCAGAATAAGTCAGTATAACCGGAGTTCTGTGCCTGACAGCACTGGTTTGTTTCCTTCGAAATGTCTGCAAACATTGAATTCTGTGCTTTATTACAGGATCTTGCACTTCTGTATACCTGTCTGTCCATCTTACAATTGTCACTAATTAGAATCTTTCTAACTATTAATTAAAAAGCAGGTGTTAGCAATTAGCCTATTTGCTGGAGAAACCTTCAACATTCAAGTTTTTATTTGTTAAAAGAAAATGCAATTTAAACTCAGATGAGGGAAGACATTGTCTTTCAGTTTGATGTGCTTTCTGATGGAAAAAATAAGCCTTTATTCAAAAGATTAATTGAAATCCTACTCAAATCCAGTTTGCATTCAGATCCTTTTTTTAAAAACATTTTTGGGATTTGGGCATCCCCAGTGGCAAAGTCTGCATTTATTGCCCATCCCTCATTGCCTTTGAGAAGGTGCTGGTGGGCTACCTTCTTGAACCATTTCAGCCTGTGTGGTGAAGGTGCTCCCATAATGCTGGGAGTTCCAGGATTTTGACTCCGCGATGATGAAATAACAGCAAAATATGTCCAACTCATTGCAGTGTGTGACTTACAGGGGAACTTAGAGCTGATGTTGTTCCCATGCACCTGCTGTCCTTATCCTTCTAGAAGGTGGAGGTTGTGGGTTTGGGAGGTGCTGCCAAAGAAGCCCATGGCGAGTTGCTGCAGTGCATCCCATAGGTAATACACACTAGTCACAAAACGTCAGGGATGGAGGGGGTGGATATTTTGGCAAGAGAATGAAGGACTATTCAAGGGAATTGCTTTGTCCTGGAAGGTATCAAGCTTCTTGAGTGTTGTTGCAGCTGCCCCATCCAGGAAAGTGGAAAATATTCCATGAGACTCGTGACTTCATAGAATCATACAGCACAGAAGGAGACCATTCGGCTCATCATACCTGTGCTGTCTCTGTGAAAGAGCTATCCAATTAGTCCTGCTCCCCTGCTCTTTCCCCAGAGCCCTGCATTTTTTTCCTTTTCAAGCATATATTCAATTCCCTTTTGAAAGTTCTTATTAAATCTGCTTCCACCATCCTTTCAGGCAGTGCATTCAGATCATCATAACGCTGTGTTCTTAAAAAAAAAAAATCCTCATCTTTACCTCCCCCAGTGCATTCTTTTGCCAATTATCTTAAATCTGTGTCCTCTGATTACTGACCCTTCTACCAGTGGAAACGATTTCTCCCTATCCACTCTTATCAAAGCCACAAATAATTTGAACACCTGTTAAATCTCCCCTTAATCTATTCTGCTCTAAGGAGAACAATCCCAGCTTCGCTAGTCTCTCCACGTAACTGAAGTCCCTCCTCCTTTGTACCATTCTCGTAAATCTCTTCTGTATCCTCCAAGCCCTTGACATCCTTCCTAAAGTGCAGTACCCAGAATTGGACACAATTCTCCAACTGAGGCTTAACCAGTGATTTAACGCTCCTGAGAAGCACCTTGGGACGTTTTACTACATTAAAGGTGCTATAAAAATGCAAGTTGTTGTAACGGTTTACCATACCATCCTTGCTTTTATACCCTGTATTTCTATTTATAAAACCAATGAGCCTGTGTGCTTTAACAGCCTTATTGACTTTCCCTGCCACCTTGAAGCACTTGTGCCTTGTATGTGGTGGAGAGGTTTTGGGAAATCAGGAAGTGGGCCACTCGCTGCAGCATACCCAATCTCTAACCTGCCATGGAATTAATATGGCTGGTCCAGCTGTTTGAATGGCCTCTAGAGCTCATTTTAAGGAATGCTGGTTTGGTCCCTTACTGCACGGTGCAAGTGGGGCCTGAGTGCAGTGCAAGCACCATGCGTTTTAACTTTAAAATTACTTTGAAGTCCTATTTATGTCATACGATCCTGATTTGCATACGATAGTGAGGCTCCAACCATGGGCTTCTTTGGCAGCACCTCCCAAACCCACAACCTCCACCTTCTAGAAGGATAAGGACAGCAGGTGCATGGGAACAACATCTGCTCTAAGTTCCCCTGTAAGTCACACACTGCAATGAGTTGGACATATTTTGCTGTTATTTCATCATCGCCAAGTCAAAATCCTGGAACTGTAGCATTTGTACATTTGCGAACCATACAGAGGCTTTCAAATACAGTATGTCTGATGTCAGGAAGGGCACATTAACACGTTCCTTAATTCATGGGGCAGCAAAGGCAATTGGAACACTCCAGCTAACCCTGTGCAGACCTTCCTGAGAGAAACAAAGCTGGAAGTGCAAGTTAGAAAAGTAGTCAGCAAAACTAGTAGGGAGCAGAAACAAAGGCCAACAGTAAAGAGGGTCAAAGTGCAGAAAAATATTAAACAGGCAAAGTTGAAGGCACTTTATCTAAATGCACGTAGCATTCGCAACAAGGTGGATGGATTAATGGCACTAATAGAAGTAAATGGGTATGATGTAATTGCCATTACAGAGACATGGTTGCAGGATAACCGAAGCTGGGAACTGAATGTTCCAGGGTACTCAACATTTAGGAAGGACAGACAAAAAGGAAAAGGAGGTGGCATAGTGCTGTTCATAAGGGATGAGATCAGTATGGTAGAGATAAAAGATCTTGGCTTGGCAGATCGTGATGTAGAACTGGAATCAGTTTGGGTGGAGCTAAGAAACAGCAAAGGGCGGAAAACATTGGTGGGAGTTGTGTATAGGCCACCAAACAGTAATGGTAATGTAGGGCACAGTATCAATCAAGAAATTAGAAGTGCATGTAACAAGGGCAATACGGTAATCATGGGGGACTTTAATTTATATATTGACTGGGCAAATCAAATTATCACTAATGGTGTGGAGGACGAATTCTTGGAATGCATGCAAGATGGTTTCCTGAATCAGTATGTGGAGGAACCAAACAGGGAACAGGCTATTCTAGATCTCGTACTGTGTAATGAGAAAGGACTAATCAATAATCTTGTGGTAAAGGAGCTTTTAGGGACAAGTGACCATAATATGATTGAATTTTACATTAAGTTTGAGAGTGATGTTGTCCAATCTGAAACTAAGGTCTTCAATCTAAACAGAGGAAACTACAAGGGTATGCAGGACAAGTTGGCTATGGTAGATTGGGAGACTACACTAAAAGGTATGAAGGTGGACATACAATGGCTAACATTCAAGGAATTAATGCATAATTTGCAACAAACATATATTCCTCTAGGGCATAAAAACCCAAAAGGAAAAGTGATCCAACCATGGCTAACAAAAGGAATTAAAGCTAGTATTAAGTCAAAGGAGGAAGCTTATAAAGTTGCCAGAAAAAGCGGTCAGCCTGAAGATTGGGATCTTTTTAGAAATCAGCAAAGGGGGACCAAGAATTTGATAAAGGGAAAATGGAATATGAGCACAAACTAGTGAAAAATATAAAAACGGATTGTAAAAGCTTCTATAGGTATGTGAAAAGGAAAAGACTGGCGAAGGTAAATGTAAGTCCTTTACAGTCAGAGATGGGAGAATTTATAATGGGGAATGAGGAAATGGCAGAGAAATTAAATCAATACTTTGTTTCTGTCTTCAAGGAGGAAGACACACAAAACTTCCCAGAAATACAAGAAAACCAAGGGTATGATGAGAATGAGGAAGTTAAAGAAATTATTAGTAAAACAAAGTACTAGCAAAATGAATGGAACTAAAAGTCGATAAATCCCAAGGACCGGATAACCTACATCCTAGGGTTTTGAAAGAGGTGGCCATTGGAATAGTGGACGCATTGGTTGTCATCTTCCAAAATTCTATAGATTCTGGAATGGTTCCTGCAGATTGGAGGATAGCAAATGTAACCCCGCTATTTAAGAAAGGAGGAAGAGAGAAAACGGGGAACTACAGACCTGTTGGCCTCACATCAGTATTTGGGAAAATGCTGGAATCTATTATAAAGGATGCAATAACTAGGCACTTACTATTAGTTTCTAAGATTGGGCAGAGTCAACATGGATTTATGAAAGGGAAATCCTGTTTGACAAACCTATTTGAGTTCTTTGAGGATGTAACTAGTGGAGTAGACAAAGAGGAACCGGTAGATGTGGTGTATCTGGATTTTCAGAAGGCCTTCAATAAGGTCCCACACAAGAGGTTGGTGAACAAAATTAGGGCACATGGAATTGGGGGTAATATACTAGCATGGATTGAGAATTGGTTAACAGACAGAAAACAAAGAGTAGGGATAAACGGTTTTTTTTCAGGATGGCAGGCTGTGACTAGTGGGGTACCGCAAGGATCGGTGCTTGGGCCCCAGCTATTCGCAATCTATATCAATGATTTGGATGAGGGGACTAAATGTAACATTTCCAAATTTGCTGCTGATACAAAGCTAGGTGGCAGTGTCAGTTGTGAAGAGGATGTGAAGAGGCTGCAAGGGGATCTCGACAGACACAGTGGGCGAGAACATGGCAGATGGCATATAATGTGGATAAATGTGAAGTTATCCACTTTGGTAGAAAAACAGAAAGGCAGAGTAGTTCCTAAATGGTGAAAGATTGGGGAATGCAGATGCTCAAAGGGACCTGGGTGTCCTTGTACATGAGTCACTGAAAGTGAATGTGCAGGTGTAGCAAGCCATTAGGAAGGCAAATGGTATGCTGGCCTTCATTACAAGAGGATTTGAGTACAGTAGTAAAGTCTTACTCGAATTATATAGGGCCTTGGTGAGACCACACCTGGAGTACTGTGTACAATTTTGGTTTCCTTACCTAAGGAAGGATATACTTGCCTTAGAGGGAATGCAACGAAGGTTCATGAGGTTGATTCCTGGGATGGTGGAACTGTCGTATGAGAAGAGATTGAGTAAACTAGGCCTGTATTCTCTTGAATTCAGAAGAATGAGAGGGGATCTCATTGAAGCATACAAAATTATTACAGGACACAATTGGAACTCAGAGCTCAGAGATTCAAACATGAAGTGCTTTATTCGAAGGGAAAGAGAAGTTCTGGAGAGTTCCGAACAAAGAGAGCTAAACTTAACCAAGAGAACACCCAACCATTTATCTGCTGTGACAGCGCCACCACAGGTGAGAGGAGAACACACAATACATAACATATTCCTCCCCTCTTAAATGGAAGGTCCACATTATTCCTCAACAGGTAAGTTACTTTCAATGCACTCAACTAACCTAGCGTAGAGGTAGACTGCCTCAACCCCTGACTTTACCCTGGGGTTTATTCTGCCCCAGTCTTGTGGGTAAGTCACTAAGCCTACAGATCCAAGTGTCTTGGAGGCCGCCGCTCTCTGACAGGATACCGGCAGTCATCGCTGGCTTCCACAGCAGTAGGCTTTGACACAGGCCTAGATGGAGAAGGTGCCTGTGTCAGTCGAAAGTCAGGAGTTTGCACAGGTGGAACAGTCTCTTTGACTTCCTGTGTTGGAGAAGAGCACTGTGGCAAAGGATGCTGGTTCGCGGTATCATCCGGAAACAGTTCAGGCCAACCAGCCATTGGAGCCTCTGTGGCTGTCTCTGCTCCTAGCAACAGTTGATCTGTGTGTCTTCTCCAGACGACGTCCTCAGCAGTCTCAACCATGTAAGACACAGGGCCCGTCTGCGCGATCACTGTAGCAGGAACCCATTTCGGTCCAGTGTTGTAGTTTCGAGCTAGGACGTGCTCTCTAGGATGAAACCGTCTCTCCTTGGCTCTTTTCTCTCTCTCTTCACCTTGGGCTTGTTGTTGATGATGGACAACCTGCTCCGCCCTTGGCTCTGGGGGAGTAACAGGCAAGGGTAGCCTCGAGAGACCGTCTGTGTTGCCGTGCAAGTCTGATTTGCGATATTTGATGTCATATGTGTGTCTTGACAACAGTAAAGCCCACCTTTGCATCCTGCTTGCAGCGAGAGACGGAATTCTGGTGTGGGGCCCGAAGATTGAAGTCAATGGACGGTGGTCCATCAGGAGTGTGAACCTTCTCCCAAACAGGTACTGATGAAATTTTCGAATTCCAAAAACGATTCCCAAGGCCTCGCGCTCGATCTGCGCATAGTTACTCTCGGCCTTGTTCAAGGTGCGTGATGCGAAGGTGATAGGTTTCTCTTCACCTGAAGGCATGATGTGGGATATGACTGCTCCCACACCATATGGTGATGCATCACATGCTAGCTGCACGGGTAGCTTTGGGTCGAAGTGTGTCAGGACCTCCGATTTCAGCAATGCTTTCTTTGCTTGGGCGAAAGCTTCGTTGCACAGTTCAGTCCATTTCCATGTTTTGCCTTGACATAGCAACTGATGTAACGGCTTCAGCAATGTTGCTAAGTCTGGAATAAACTTCCCATAGTAGTTAAGTAGCCCCAGAAATGAACGTAACTGGCTCACATTCTGGGGTGCTGGGACCTCCACGATCGCCTTGACCTTTGACGGCGCCTTATGCAGGCCAGTAGCGTCAATCACATGCCCCAGGTACTCAACTGAAGACTGAAAGAATTCACATTTGTCTTTACGAACTCTGAGTCCGTACTCTTTCAGTCGTTGTAGTGTCGCATCCAAGTTCAGAAGATGATCCTCCTCATTTGTCCCAGTGACAAGGATGTCGTCCAGGTAGCACTGGACTCCTGGCAGTCCACTCAAAATCTGATCCATTGCCCTTTGGAATAGAGCTGGGGCCGACGTAATTCCAAATGGAGGGCGGCAGTACCTGTATAGCCCCTTGTGCGTCACAATTGTCAGCAGCTCCTTTGATTTGTCATCGACATGCATTTGTAGATAAGCCTGGCATAAGTTTATTTTGCTGAACTTTTGTCCTCCGGCCAGGCCCGTAAAAAGATCATCAATGAGGGGAAGAGGGTACTGTTCCGCAGACAGCACCGGGTTAATAGTCACTTTAAAATCCCCGCAGATTCGAACAGATCCATCCTTTTTCAGGACAGGAACAATGGGTGTGGCCCATTTGTTCACGCTCACAGGCTCCAGGACTCCATTCTCGACTAAGGCCTCCAAGTTAGCCTCAACTTTTGGCCTAATTGCATAGGGTACAGGTCGGGCTTTGTGAAACTTCGGCTTGCTGTCAGGTTTAATGTCCAGTCTCGCGCTGATCTTTTTCATGCTCCCAAGTTCCCCATTGAAGAGTTCTGCATGTTTGTTTAACACTGCAGTCAGACCTGACTCCCCTTTTGACATCATGTGGACTGCAGGCCAGTCCAGTGTGATTTTCTCTAGCCACGCACGTCCCAGTAGCGATGGGTAGTTTCCCTTTACCACATATAGTGGCAGTTTTGCAGTCTGTCCATTCAATTTAATTGTCACCTCAATGGCGCCTCTCATGGCCACAGGTTCGCCGGTATACGTCTTTAGCACAATGTTTGTTGGCTGAAGGGTAAGATGCTTTAGCATTTTGTTGCAGACAGTGTCTGAAACAAGGGACACAGCCGCGCCTGTGTCCATCTCCATCCGCACTGATTGTCCCTCCACCAGTGGTGACACCCAGTAGCCATTTGAACCACCTCTAACCGTCAGTTTGTGCACCTCTTCCTCCTCAGAGGTGTCACTCCCCTCTGTTTTGCTTGTTCCATCATACTGCACTGAATGAACACTCTTTTTCCTCTCTTGTCCAAATACAGACATTTTGCTTCCATGCTTCCCAGCTCTGTCTGTTCTTTTTTTACCTCTACAGGCGTGTTCAATGTGACCCTTTTTGCCACAATTTCGGCATTCCAGCTCCGTACACCAGCAGTCATTAGCGTGATGGCCCGTTTTCCCACAATGGTAACATGTGCCGTTCCGCGCACCTTTAGGCTCAGACGACACCTCGTGAACTCTCCCTGTTGAACTCAACTGGTGAGCCTCCTTTTCCGCCATCTCCATGGAGACACTAACTTCAATGGCCTTTTCAAGAGTAAGGTTGTCCTCAGTAAGAAGGTGCTTCTTTGTGGCTGCACTTTGCAGACCACACACAAGTCTGTCTCTAATGGTGTCATTCAGCACCTCCTTGAACTCGCAGTGTTCTGACAACCTTTTTGAAGCAGCAATAAACCTTGTCACTGATTCCCCCTCCTCTTGATTCCGTTTGTGAAATCTAAATCTCTCAGCAATAACCAGAGGTTTTGGTGAAAAATGTGCTCCGAGAATTTCCACTAGTTGCTTATATGTTTTAGTTCCTGGCTTATCTGGCCGCACAAGGCTGCGAAGTAAATTGAATGTCTTCCGTCCCATTACACTCAAAAAGGTAGGTACGACCTTTTCGTTTGCCACTGCATTCGCCAAGACAAAATAGTCAAAATGTGCTCCACATTTTCATCAAAATCACCGATGTTTCCTAATATAGTAGCCATCTCACGTTTCAAATTTAAATTTCTGTTTACTCACTGCACCTGTAACGTATGCAGATTCATCTGCTCCTCGTCGCCACTTTGTTGTAAGAACATAAGAAATAGGAGCAGGAGTAGGCCAATTGGCCCCTCGAGCCTGCTCCGCCATTCAATAAGATCATGGCTGATCTGATCCTAACCGCCAATCCACTATGACAGGACTATCTCCTGAATCTAACAGCATTAGACACACGAAAACAGGAGCAGGATCAGGCTACACGGCCCCTGGGCCCGCTCCGCTACCCACAGGGCCATGACCTATCCGAACCTAGACTCATGTCCAAATTCCTGCCCGCTCCCCGTAACCCTTAATTCCCTTTTCTACTAGGAAACTGTCTATTTCTGTTTTAAATTTATGTAATGATGTAGCTTCGACAGCTTTTTGGGGCAGCATATTCCATGGACCTACCACCCTCTGAGTGAAGTAGTTCCTCCTCATCTCAGTTTTGAAAGAGCAGCCCCTTATTCTAAGACTATGCCCCCTAGTTCTAGTTTCACCCATCATCTGGAACATCCTCCCTGCATCCACCCGATCCAACCCCTTCATAATCTTATATGTTTCAATAAGATCGCCTCTCATTCTTCTGAACTCCAATGAGTAGAGTCCCAATCTACTCAACCTCTCCTCATATGTCCATCCCCTCATCCCCGGGATTAATCGAGTGAACCTTCTTTGTACTGACTCGAGAGCAAGTATGTCCTTTCTTAAGTATGGACACCAAAACTGTATGCAGTATTCCAGGTGCGGTCTCACCAATACCTTGTACAACTGAAGCAATACCTCCCTATTTTTATATTCTATCCCCCTCGCAATGAAAGCCAACATTCCATTGGCCTTCTTAATCACTTGCTGCACCTGCATACTAACCTTTTGAGTTTCGTGCACCAGGACCCCCAGATCCCTTTGTACTTCAGTACTTTCAAGTTTCTTGCCATTAAGATAATAACTTGCACTACGATTTTTCCTGCCAAAGTGCATAACCTCACACTTTCCAGTATTGTATTCCATCTGCCAAATCTCTGCCCACTTACTTAGCCTGTCTATGTCCCCTTGCAGGTTTTTTATGTCCTCCTCACTCACTACTTTCCCTCCCATCTTAGTATCATCTGCAAACTTTGATGTGTTACACTCGGTCCCCTCCTCCAAATCGTTAATATAGATTGTAAAGAGTTGGGGACCCAGCACTGACCCCTGCGGAACACCACTGGTTACTGATTGCCAGTCTGAATATGAACCATTTATCCCAACTCTCTGCCTTCTGTTAGATAGCCAATCCTCTATCCATGCCAGAATATTACCCCCAATCCTGTGATTTTTTATCTTAAGCAATAATCTTTTGTGTGGCACCTTGTCAAATGCCTTTTGGAAGTCTAAATACACTACGTCCACTGGTTCACCTTTATCCACCCTATATGTTACTTCCTCAAAGAACTCCAGCAAATTTGTCAAACATGACTTCCCCTTCATAAAACCATGCTGACTTTGTCTTATTAAATTATGATTATCCAAATGTCCTGTTACTGTCTCCTTAATAATGGACTCCAAAATTTTACCTACCACAGATGTTAGGCTAACCGGTCTATAGTTTCCAGCCTTCTGTCTACTGCCCTTTTTAAATAAGGGTGTTACATTAGCAGTTTTCCAGTCTGCCGGGACCTTTGCTGAGTCCAGGGAGTTTTGGAAGATTATTACCAATGCATCCACAATCCCTACCGCCACTTCCCTCAAAACCCTGGGATGTAAGCCATCAGGTCCAGGTGATTTATCCGCCTTGAGTCCCATTATTTTACCAAGTACTACTTCCTTAGTGATTTTAATCGTATTTAGCTCCTCCCCCACTATAGCCCCCTGCTTGTCAAGTGTTGGGATATTCTTGGTGTCCTCTACTGTAAAGACTGATACAAAATATTCATTGTGTTTTTGCCATCTCCATATTTCCCACCATTAATTTCCCGGTCTCATCCTCTAAGGGACCAACATTTACTTTAGCCACCCTTTTTCTTTTTATATAACTATAAAAACTCTTACTATCTGTCTTTATATTTTTTGCTAATTTACTTTCATAATCTATCTTCCCTTTCTTAATCAATCTTTTTGTTATTTTTTTGCTGTCTTTTAAAGTTTTCCCAATCCTCTATCCTCCCACTAGATTTGGCTACCTTATATGCCCTTGTTTTTAGTCGAATACTATCCTTAATTTCTTTACTTAGCCACGGATGGCTGTCTTTTCTTTTACACCCTTTTTTTCTCAGTGGAATATACTTTTTTTGGAATTTGTAAAATAACTCCTTAAATGTACACCACTGATCATGTATCGTCTTATCCTTTAACCTATTTTCCCAATCCACTTTACTCAATTCCGCTCTCATACCTTCATAGTCTCCTTTATTCAAGCTTAGCACGCTTGTTTGAGATACAGCCTCCTCACCCTCTAACTGAATATGGAATTCAACCATGTTATGGTCACTCATTCCAAGGGGATCCTTTACTAGGACATTTTTAATTAATCCTGTCTCGTTACACAGGACCAGATCTAAGGTTGCTTGCCCCCTGGTTGGTTCAGTTACATACTGCTCAAGAAACCCATCCCTAATACACTCAATGAACTCATCCTCAAGGCAGCCCTGCCCAATTTGATTCGTCCAATTTATATGATGGTTAAAATCCCCCATAATTATAGATGTTCCCTTATTACAAGCCTCAACTATTTCCTGATTGATACTCCGTCCAACCGAGTTGCGACTGTTCGGAGGCCTATATACTACACCCACTAGTGTTTTTTCCCCCTTATTATTCCTTATCTCCACCCAAACTGTTTCATTATCCTGATCCTTTGACCCAATATCATTTCTCTGTATTACAGTGATTCCTTCCTTTATTAACATAGCCACCCCACCTCCCCTTCCTTCCTGCCTGTCCTTCCTGATTGTTAAATAACCTGGTATGTTTAATTCCCAGGCATTGTCACCCTGCAGCCATGTTTCTGTAATGGCCACAAGATCATACCCATATGTAGCTATTTGTGCCTTTAACTCGTCTATTTTGTTACGAATGCTACGTGCATTCAGATAGAGAACTTTCAAATATGTTTTGTGACACTTAGTTCCTGCTATTGCCCTTTTTATTACTTTACCTTTTACTCCACACCTTCTACCCCTTCCTGACACGCTCTGGTTTTTAATTTCCCCACTGCTACCTAAGTCTTTGACCTTCTCTGTTGTCATTTTTATTATTTGCTCTCTAGGAACCTCCCCCCCACTAATTAGTTTAAAGCCCTCTCTACAGCCCTAGTTATATGATCTGCCAGGACTTTAGTCCCAGCACTGGCCAAGTGAAGCCCGTCCCAACAGAACAGCTCCCTCCTGTCCCAGTACTGGTGCCAGTGTCCCAGGAAGCAAAACCCATTTCTCCCACACCAGTCTTTGAGCCACGCATTTAACTCTCTTATTTTATTTGTCCTAGCCAAATTCGCTCGTGGCTCAGGTAATAATCCAGAGATTATTACCCTTGTGGTTCTGCTTTTTAATTTGGCCCCTAGCTGCTCAAACTCCCTCAGCAGAACCTCCTTCCTTGTCCTATCTATGTCGTTGGTACCAACATGGACCACGACAACTGGATCCTCCCCCTCCCACTCCAAGTTTCTGTCCAGCCCAGAGGAGATGTCCTTAACCCTGGCACCGGGTAGGCAACACAGCCTACGGGACTCTCGCTCTTGGCTGCAGAGAACTCTATCTATCCCCCTAATAATACTATCCCCTACCACTACAACATTTCTATTTACTCCCCCCTCTTGAATGGCCCCCCTCTCCACGGTGCTGTGGCCAGGTTGCTCATCCTCCCTGCAGCCCCTGCTTCCGTCTCCACAGGGAGTAAGAAGCTCGAACCTGTTGGACAAGAGCAAGGGCTGCGGCTCCTCCAACACTACCTTCTGGATCCCCGTACCTGCCTCACTCGTGGTCACACCGTCCTGTCCCTGACCATGGGCTACATCTGAATTAATTAACTTCATAGGTGTGACCACCTCCTGAAACACAGAGTCCAGGTACTTCTCCCCCTCCCTGATGTGTCGCAGTATCTGAAGCTCAGACTCCAGCTCATCAACACGGAGCTGGAGATCCTGTAGCAGCAGACACTTGTCACAGATGTAATCACCGTTGGCCTCAATGGGGTCTACCGGCTCCCACATCTCGCAACAGTAACACATCATCTGCTCCATTCTATGTAATTAATTATAAAATTTTTATTTAATTAATTGGATTTAGATTAAATCAATCCCTCTAAATTACACCAGTTTAATGGTTAACCAACTGTCTCCCTTACAGCACAGACCCTAGAAAAAAACCGCCGGTACCTTTTTTACCTAGACACAATTAGAACTCAGAACTCAGAGATTCAAACATGAAGTGCTTTATTCAAAGGGAAAGGGAAGTTCTGGAGAGTTCCGAACAAAGAGAGCTAAACTTAACCAAGAGCACACCCAACCATTTATCTGCTGTGACAGCGCCACCACAGGTGGGAGGAGAACACTCAATGGGGCTGTGGTGGAAAGGGTGGACAGCTTTAAGTTCCTCAGAGTCCACGTCACAGAAGACCTCTCCTGGTCCCTCAATACCTCCTCTCTGGTGAAGAAGGCCCAGCAGCGCCTATATTTCCTAAGGAGGCTGAAGGGATGTAACCTGTCACCCCTGATCCTCTCTAACTTCTACCGCTGCACAATAGAGAGCATCCTGACGAACTGTATCACAGTATGGTATGGCAGCTGTAGCTACTATGACCGGAAAGCCCTGCAGCGGGTAGTCAAAACTGCCCAACGCATTACCGGCACCCGGCTACCGACCATAGAGCACATATACCAGAAACGCTGTTTACGGAGGTCACGGTCCAGAAGCGCTGTTTACGGAGGTCACGGTCCATCATCAAAGACCCTACCCACCCCAGCCACAGTCTGTTCGCCCTCCTGCCATCTGGGAGACGCTACAGATGCATTTGCACCCGTACGGCCAGATTTAGGAACAGCTTCTTTCCCAGGGCTGTCATCCTACTGAACTCCACAAATAAACTCTAAAGCCTGCACATCTGCCAATGCACTTTATTATGGTTATGTTTATGTTAATGTATTACAAGCCAAATGTATGTTGAATGTTTAAATGTTTTAATCTAAATGTACACTCTCTGGAGCCGCAAGCCTACATTTCGTTGTACTGCACTTGTGCACTAACAATGACAATAAAAGTTGATTTGATTTGATTTGACATAACAGATGGGGTGGATTCTGGGAGAATGTTTCCCTTGGCTGGGGAGTCTAGAACCAGGGGCCACAGCCTCGAGATAAAGGGTAGGCCATTCAGGACTGAGACGAGAAGAAATTTCTTCATACACAGGGTCGTGAATCTTTGGAATTCTCTACCCCAGAGGGCTGTGGAGGCTCAGTCATTGGGTATATTCAAAACAGAAATCGATAGATTTTTGACTTGTAAGGGCATAAAGGGATATGGAGATAGGGCTAGTGAATGGAGTTGAGGCAGAAGATCAGCCATGATCTCATTGAGTGGCAGAGCAGGCTCGAAGGGCCGAATGGCCTACCCCTGCTCCTATTTCTTATGTATGGCTCAGCTACTCATCGAGAGACTTGCTGAGTCATCAGGGAAGTCAGAAGTGCTATTCTTGACATTTTATTCAAAAAAAAGCAAAGCCATTGCAAAGAAACAAGCTTCAGGGAATCCAGGACAAGGGAGGCATAATCTTAAAATTAGAGCTGGGCCATCTAAGAGTGAAATTGGGAAACACTTTTTCACACAAAGGGTAGTGGAATTCTGGAAATCTCTCTCTTTCCTCTTCACCCCCCAAAAAAAAGGCTGTGGTTGCTAGGCCAATTGAAAATGTTAAGACACAGTGCCATACATTTTTTGGGGGTAAAGGTAGCAAGGGATAGGATCTAATTGATTGGCAGAACTGACTTGAGGGGCTGAATGGGCTACTATGTATCCTATGTTTAGGACTTTAAGTAGCCCGTAAGACTGGTTTCACTTTATTTGGGGAAATTGTGCTTAACTTCATTAGACACGATAGGCCGAATGACGGCCTCCTGTGTCATAAGTTTCTATGATTTATAATACAGGCCTTTAAATGTAGTAAAGCTAACGAATAATAGTGCGACTTCTTAAACAAACAAATTATTCTTATTAGCCTTTGAAGCGGAAAGTCTTCGATCCGACAACTCCGTGATGAAGGAGGCATGCGCAGACGGGGAAAGCCCGCCCGCCTCGGTTTGGCGCCAGAATTCAAATTACCGGAAGTCGGTGCCCGTGATGACGCGCGCGCGGCGCTAGCCGGCAGTTTACGTATTGGAGGCTCCGTTAAAGCGTTGGTAGAGAGGCTATAGAGCGAGGCTGTGTCTGATCGGCCGCCCGCCCGCCCGCCCGCCTTCCCTGTGCTGGTGAAAGGAAGGACAGCCGCTGCGATCCGGGGGCGGGTCTGGGTCGGCAGAGCTTTGGGAACTTTTACACGGGACCAGTGAGGATATTTGACTGAAACCTGTGTTAGGTGGTGTCGGTTTCTTAAGGCAGCTTGTTTCCTGAGTAACTCAACACCTCGGTTCTGGTAGTGATTTCCTGCCTTGAATTAATTCTGTAACTGGGAACCAGTAGCGTCCCTGATTTTGCTGGTTTAGGGGCCCACCTGTTCGTTGCCTCCCCTGATGTGATGCAGAATGATTGAGAATTAGTTACCTGGGGAATTGCGAGCTTGGACCACTTGATTTGGAGCACCAAGTGCCATAATGGACCAGCTTTCCAACATTAGACGTATAATGTTTTTGGATAGCTTTATAGTGCGAGTATCTGAGTGTACTTCTGGCTGTGTAATTCTGTGCCAAGTTTCCAGAAAATAACGCGTTGTTTTGCTAATTTTGTGAGATTGCTGCCTTTATGTTCGTGATCTGCATTTCGACTCAAATGTGCATGTCGCAGGTCTGTGACGTTGTTCGTGTTAATATGGGTTGGTTAGTGAATGTTTTTTTTTTACTAAAGAGACACATGATATAAGTGATCATTGGGCCAGAATGGATGAAGAAACGCACACCCTGTTCCAGCGCTTAGCTAGTCAACTTGGTTGGACAAAACATGGTGATCTGAATATCATTGAAGCACAGGTAAAGATGAACCTATAATCAAGAATGCCATTACTACATTTGATATTAATGTGATATCTCCTATCTATGGCACTTATCTAGGAATCAAAGAGTAGCTTGTAATGATTGCAAGCCATATAACTTTTATATTCCCATGAATAAAGAATATTAAGGGGTGATCTAATTAAAGTGTTTAAGATGATTAAAGGATTTGATGGGGCAGATTTTTGTTGGGTAAGGGTATTAAGGACTATAGAACCAAGGCAGATAGATGGAGTTAAGATACAGGTTACCCATGATCTAATATGGTGGAACAGACTCGAGAGGCTGAATGGCTTACTCATGTTCCTATGTTCTGAGTGTATTTTGTACAGTTTGCCTATTGAGAAATGGCTAGTCCTATGGAGTGGGGTGGGACAGGCTAAAGTACTGAGACTGATGGTGACAGATCAAGTATCAATTTAATATGTTTGCAACCATAATGTTTATTGAAGTATTTCCTCTTGAATATCCTACTGAGTTGAACTATTTTGAGTTCACATAGGTTTTATGTTAAAAAGGAACAGAAGCATCAGGTCCACCCTTTGGATTTCTTGAGGCAAACATTTGTCTGGAACTAAGTGTGAGCAGTGATCTAACTATTTGTATGATGTATGTTAGAACTGAAGATGGCAGGTACTTCAGACATATCTAATTCATTTTTCAGAAATTAACCTATTTAATTTTGTTGCTATTATTAAAATGACCTGTATTTGGTATGTAGTGATAGCGTTGCTGCAACATTGCTTGTGTTATGTGCTGGAAGTTTTGCGCTTTTTATTAATGACCAATATGATGGTTAATGCAGGTTATTACCTTTTTTATAAGCTTTTTATAGCTGTAGCTATTCGTTAACAGCAGTTTAGTTGATCGAGGAGAACCTTTTTGACATTCTTCTCCCAGCCCACATGTTTTTTTCCCTCTCTTTGCTTAAGTCTACTATTTCTATCCAGGGCATATCTAGAGAAATTGAGGTGATGTTCTGATAGAACCCTTGCAACCACCTCTAATGTTTGAGTAGTACAGCTTGTGCCACTCGTGTGGTTGGAAATTCCACTGCAGGATGGATGGGACCAAGGAACTTGTTCCATTGCATACAGTAGCTAGAACTTGGCAACGTTTTTTTATCTGTGGTTTTGAGAGTGTCAAAAAAAGGACTGCCTACTACAGTGCTAACATCCCCCACCTCTGCATTTATCTTAGTATATCTTCTATTGAAACCCTCATTCATGCCTTTGTCATCTCCACACTCGCTTACTAATGTGTTCTCTGAAAACCTCCCATCCTCTACCCGCCATAAACTTCAGCAGCCTGTATCCTTTCCCGCACTGTCCTGCTTGCCCTTTGCCTTGCTGACCTATATTGGCTCCCAGTCCCCCAATGCTACAAATTTAAAATAATCACCCTTCTGTTTAAATCCGCCCATGGCCTCACCTCTTATCTTGGTAATCTCCTCCAGTGCTACAGCCTGCAAACTCTGATTCTGGACGCTTGTACATGTGTCCTCCATTCACCCTGCCATTGGTGACTGCCTTCAGCTGCCTAACCTTCATGCTTAAAATTCCTTCCTTAAACTACTTCACTGTGCTCTTTTAAGACTCTTCTTGTAGTCCACTTTGACCAAGCTTTTGGTCATTCCTCCGAATATTTTCTTTGGTTCAGTGTCCATTTTTACCTCGCTTCTTTTGTAGTGCCTTGGGAGTTCATTTTCTATGTTAAAGACACTATATAAATCGAAGTTGCTCATTGATATACATCAGTTGTTAAACTTGGGCATGTTCACCTAAGGATGCATGTTTCAGTTCATGATCTGCTTATAGAGACTACTATTTAGCCATAAACATGGGAGCAAGTGTTGGGAGGAAGCCCAAATCATAATAGATATTTCCATTATTTCAGCACTGGAAGCTTCATGTTCTATGTAGTATTTGAAATACCAGTATTTTAATTCCATGCCATTCCAAGTATTTATCTAGCTCTGCATTGTTTTGCTATTTTTCAGCTTCAGCAAAGAATTGAGAAATCCAGGCAGCCCTTGAAGAATCATTGTAAAGATGCAGCAGTGGATCTACACTCTGAATCTGAGGAGAGTCCAAAAACCTGTGATTCATGTGTGTGCAAGCTGTTGCTGTCTAGTTCAGAGGATGAAGCTGAATCATGGCCAAAAATTACTCCGGAGAGCAGGCAAGAAGGACATGACGAATGTGCAGTGACAAAGCAAGTGGATGAGAAGCCACAGAACCGCGGTGGAGCCATAGTCATTTCGGACTCCAGCACTGATGACGATTTTGAAATTTGTAAGCATCAGACTGTAGCTCAGTGCTGCTTTTTGCTTCACTAACACTTAATACACATTGTTTATGTAGTGAGGTACCTATATAATTATATAACTTATTCAAAATCTTAACACTTGCGCACACTTCCTGTTAGCATCTCCACTGGCAGGAGGGTGTAATTGCACGTGACAAGTTTACATAGGCAGTTATAAATGTGGACATGGGAATTTATATTATATGAAAATAACGACAGAATGCCTAAGTTTAAATGCAATGAATTCTGTCTGCACAACCTGGTCCAGTTATCCCCCAGCTCTAACCCTGCTTCTATCTACAATTTGTCTTGATTCTGAGTCTTCTCTTCTTAGGCAGTCCCTCGGAACCGAGGATGACTTGCTTCCACATTAAAAATGAGTTTGCAGGTGACTGAGTCCAATGCGGGACCTACAGTCTCTGTTACAGGTGGGGCAGATGGTGGTTGAAGGGGCGGGTGGGTGGGGTGCTTGGGTTGACGTGCGCTCCTTGCGCTTTGCTTCCGCTTGCTCCCGGCGAAGAGACTCGAGGTGTTTGGCGCCTTCCCGGGTGCTTCTCCTCCGCTTTGTGCGGTCTTGGGCCAGGGATTCCCAGATGTCGGTGGGGATGTTACACTTTTTCAAGGAGGCTTTGAGGGTGTCCTTGAAGCGCTTTCTCCGCCCACCTGGGGCTCTCTTGCCGTGCCGGAGCTCCGAGTAGAGCGCTTGTTTTGGGAGTCTCGTATTGGGCATGCGGACCGTAATTGTGACCATCTTCAAGAAAGGTGACTAGTCCGATTGCTGTAATTACAGAGGAGTTTCCCTGCTATCTGCCACAGGGAAAGTCATCGCAAGAATCCTCCTCAATCGCCTTCTCCCAGTGGCTGAAGAGCTCCTCCGAGTCGCAATGCGGATTCCGCCCACTAAGGGGCACAATGGATATGATCTTCACCGCATGTCAATTACAAGAGAAATGCAGGGAACAGCACCAACCACTGTACATGGCTGCCTTTGATCTCACAAAGGCCTTCGACACTCAACCGTGAGGGATTATGGAGTGTCCTCCTCAAATTTGGCTGCCCTCAAAAGTTTGTCGCTATCCTCCGCCTGCTTCACGACGACATGATTGAGTACAATGCTGCAGGAGCTATGTAGTATATTAAAGAAAATGAGGCAAGTGGGTGGGGGGCGGTATTTTAAAAATCTCATGAATCCCCCCCCTTTGTGTGTATGTGTACGCCCGTCCTTTTTTTCTTTTTTGGTCTTCAGCACCATTTGAATGTTGTCGTCTTCAACGAGTTTACAGAATGTACATTTGCCCAGCAAAGGTTTTAATTGTAGGAAATCTGCTGTTTAGCTGAGGAGAGTTTAGAGGACTGGCCTTGGTTCAACGATTGGCCCTGGTGAGCAAGAGTTTGATGTTTATATTTCTTGCCAGCAGAAGTTGGAGCCAACTCCTGACAATTTAGTCAGGTGATGAGTAGTTTCCTTAAAAGCTTTAATAGGTCACATTGCCTGATGTAATGTTTTTAAGCATCTCTTACCAGAATTTTAGAACTTAATTTTAGTAGTTTTGATTTTGAAATCATTAAAACTTTGGGGGGAAAAAATGTCTTCTA
Organism: Somniosus microcephalus; assembly: GCF_052327205.1. NCBI lineage: Eukaryota > Metazoa > Chordata > Chondrichthyes > Squaliformes > Somniosidae > Somniosus > Somniosus microcephalus. The sequence continues at coordinate 400,232,935 of NC_140987.1, forward strand.
CATAATGGCCCAGAAGTTCGGGTCCCAGCATATGAGTACGTACGGGATACTCCCCTGTAGGCCCAACGAAAGTGCCAGCTTCGTTCGTGCATGCACTGTGCATGCGCGGGAAGCCGGCACTTCCGTTCCCCTGAAAGAAGGGGTTGACGGGTGGAACGCGTGTGCCGGAGAGGCAGCGTGTGCGCATCGAAGTGTTTTTTTTGCAGGTTTTTCCGGGAGGGTAAGTCTCCAGCAGTTACACTTTTAAAAAGCAGACACAAGACCTGCTTTTAACAAGGTAAGTGGCGAATTAATTAAAATTAAAACATTTTTTCCATGGGTTTTATTATTTTTAAATACTTTAAAGAAAGGTAAGTTTATTTTTAGCCCTGTTAGAAAATGTAATTAATTTTTTCAAAAATGTAAGTTGTTTAAAATAGTTTTCATGTAATTTACAGTTACTTTAAAAATGTGATTTAAAAAAAAAAAAAATTATTTGAAGTTTTGGTGATGTTTTGGGGCTTATAGTATTTATAGGTTTGACAGCTCTTCCTGTCAAACTTATGAATGATGCATTCCCTGCTACCATTGGCTCTCCATGGCCCATGTGATCCCAGGGGACGCATCGAACTAACTGCGCCCCTGGGATACGCAAGCACTGCGCGTCGGCAGTTGGAGGAGGCCCAGGATCGGAATCCCACGCGGGCCCACAGCTCAACGGCCAGCGCGCTAGTTAAGTGCAGGTCAGGGGCTTGCACCCACGGGAAGCCCCCGACCCGAATTTCTGGGCCATTGTTGGTGTGCATAACTTGTTTCAAAGAAGTTCAGTTAAAAGAAATATATTACAGTGACAACTTGCTAAAGCTGTACCAGAGGTTTGAACATTAAAAAAGCAGAAGTTTCCATAAAACAGATACCTGACCCCTGGTTAGCCGTCATAAAGTTTTTATATTAATGTTGTCTAAGATGTAGACTTAAATGGAACGTCTACTGGTTAATTTGCTTTACAAACTACAGAGCTAGCTTTACTTGGCACATACTGTAATCTCCAAAAATGAACTTTATTAACACTTGTTTTAACCAAGCTAAGCCAATGTTGTTCCTGTGTCTGTTTTGTTCTGTTTAAGTTAACAATCATTTATCTTTAACGAGATAATTGGGTCCTTTAATTGTGTTTTTTTGCAGGCTGCATCAAGTCAAATTAAGCATTACACATGCAACCTGTAGATACAAACATAATTCTCAATCCATTTTTTTCTCTTTTTTTTTCATTATTACTTTATCCTTTGTGCACTTGTTTCTCTTCTCCCATGTGCCCCCACTCAACTGATTGATTGAAAACCAGCTCCTATGACTATTTGAATCTATACAATTGACTGGGAGTTAAATAGATCTTTTGAGAAAGATGCACTGTATAGTTAAGGAGAGTGTTTCTGGGTGTGCTTCTATTTAATTTGAACATTGTAAGTTTCTAATCCAATTTGTTCAGTAACAAAATTCAAGACGTTGTTTACACTCTGTCTTACAGGCCCACGGTCAGTTTTGACCCAGGTGAGGACATTAAACTCTGACTTCACAGCAAAAAGGATTTCAAGGACCAAGAATAAAAGGTGTGAGTGTATTGGAGACTGGGGATGTCGCAGTAGCTTCTGCTTCAGTAAATCCTGTTTAGCAAAACCGCTCTGGTTGGTTTTCATAGTCAGCCTTTCTCAACATTTGCACCAAGTACATTAGTTGGCCATTTTTCCTGTGCACCGATTTTTAGCCTGTCCAAGAATATGCCAATACTCGTGGAGTTGGTGCTCAATTACTTTTCTCAAATATTATCTCAAAATATTGACGCTTGATTTAGTCATGGAGAGGATGCAGAAGAAATTCACTATGATGGTTCCAGGGATAAGAGGCTTTAGTTATAAGGGGTTTGTGATGAAACTGAATTCTTCATTAGAATGGATAAGGTTAAAAGGAGATCTGATTGATTATAAGAACATAAAAAGTAGGAGCAGGAGTAGGCCATGCGGCCCCTCTGGCCTGCTCCGCCATTCAATAGGATCATGACTGATCCGAATCTAGACTCACGTCCACTTCCCTGCCCTCTCCCCGTAACCCCTAATTCCCTTATCTGCTAGGACAATATCCATCTCCATTTTAAATTTATTTAATGTTGCAGCTTCCACAGCTCTCTGGGGTAGCAAATTCCATAGATTTACTACCCTCTGAGTGAAGAAGTTTCTCCTCATCTCAGTTTTGAAAGGGCAGCCCATTATTCTAAGATTATGCCCCCTAGTTCTAGTCTTACCCATCAGTGGAAACATCCTCACCGCATCCACCCGATCAAGACCCCTCACAATCTTGTATGTTTCGATAAGCTCAATTCTGAAGTGTTTTGATAAATAGGGAAAGACTGTTTCTACTGGTCAGTGAGATAGTAATTAAAGTGCATAAATTTAAGATCGCCAAAAATATGAAAGTGAACTTGATAATTTTTAAGACGTGGAATGATCCATCAAACCGTGTTGGAAGCAGAATCCATAATAGCTTTTAAAAGGGAAGTGGATGAATATTTAGGGAAAAAAATTAAGAGATTGTAGGTAAATCCAGAATATTACTTTAAATGAAATTGCAAGACTAGGACAAGGGGCCACCGGTTCAGACTAGTAAAGTAAATTAAGACCGAGATCAGGAAGTTATTCTTCATAGTGATTAATACATGGAATGGATTTCCAGCCAGGAGTGGAGGTGAAAACCCTGAAATCATTTAGTTAAAAAAAAACCATAAGATACTGCAATGGGGGAACGTTGGGTCTTACTGGATGGTTGAACCAAGGTTGACCAAATGGCCTTCCTCCTTGTAGTTAGCTTGTAAGGGGATAGGGTAGGAGAGGGAAATAGGTGGTTAGCTCTTCGAGAGTCGGCACAGGCACGATGGGCTGAATGGTTTTGTTCTGTGCTATAAAATTCTATAAACGGGAAGCATTAGAATGACGATTTTATTCTCTGTTTTGTTCATATCAGATCTGACTCTACTTTTGAACTAAACACGGATTCCAGTGGGGATGAAGATTTTGAAAAATGTGAGTAGCATCTTAAATGTGTTTTTTTAAACTTTGCTTTTGTCTTCATCAAAGTCAGCTATATATATTGGCGCTTTGTCTCACTGACTTGCCAAGGTCAGGCCCAAAACTCCAACAATGTGCCTTAACTCTAGCCTCAAGAGTACATCTTACTGCAGCGGTGTACATTTTTCCCAGTTCCCACACTAGCCAATCTATTGCTTCTTTGTGCGAGACTGCCAATTAGTGCTGTATTATGGGCACTTTTGTATTAAAAGCTGTATTAAGACTTGCGTCATGCAGGACCTAGAAAGAAGACAAAAGGAAAAAAATCAAGGAGCGACTCAGCCCATCAATGCATGTCAATCTAACACCCTAACTCTCCCATTAAAGCAACCAGCAGCATTTTGAATGTGCCTGATGTCTGAGAAAATGAAGTAAATCTGAGACTAGTGGTCAGGTTTTAAAAGTTTACGGTAGTGGTTTTCTAACGAGAAATTTCCTTTCACTACCCCTTCCAATAATCCAATTGGTAGAGGTGCAGACTTTAATTTCTAACTCTAACGTAAAATGAAAAGGAGCCTATTGCAGGAGTTGGGAAGTAAGTGGCACAGAGAGAGTCACATAGCTGAGCTGCGTTTAATTTTTCTTGAGATATCATTGGCTCTGCATTTGTCCAATAAAGGAGTGAACTCGTTGGGAGTGCTTGTGCCGCAATGTCCTTCCTGAGTGATGGTAGGTAACTGCAAATGTTTTGCTCCTTGATTGATCTAGAATCATTGCTAAATTCACAGTTTTTAGGAAAAGCTTACTTGAGTGTCTTCAGCTCTCTGCATTGGGGTGGTGGAAAGTGGCAGGAGCAGAAGGCGATTTGGTTTATAGATTTTCAAAAGTTGTTGCAAAAATTCAGGCAAGTGCCTTAAGAGGAAATGTAGCGGCATATATAGAAAGTGGTTGATGGACCAAGAATTAAGGTAATTGGGTCTTGGTCAGATTGGAGAAAGGTCTGGAATGGTGTATTCCAGGGATCTCTGCTGGGTCCAATTTTGTTCTCTGCTCTCTAGTCTCATATACAATCTTGAAATCTGATGACATAAAAGTAAGTGGTTTGGCAAACATCAAGAGGGCAGTACAAAATTTCAGGATAACAGACAATTTGTGGAATAGGCAGATAGGTGACATGCAAATTAGTGGTTAAGTGGGTTAATACAATTTGGAAAGCAAACAAGGAATGGGATTATACAATCAATAGAAAGATAAAGGGCGTGGGTGAGCAAGGAGATGGTTCAAAGACATTAATTTTCTGGAAGTATGAATACAGCCATAAAAAAGGCCAACAGCATTTTGGGTTTAAATAGGGACATAGAGTACATAGAGTAAAGAAGTAATCAATTTGTACAAAATGTTGCTTAGCCTACAGTTGTAGTAGTGTGAGATGTTTTGGCCATCTCATTATGCAAAGAATATTATCTCATGTAGTGTAGATTGGGTACGGTAGCACAGCGGTTATGTTACTGGGCTAGTAATCCAGAGGCCTGGACTAATGATCCAGAGACGTGAGTTCACAATCCCACCACGGCAGCTGGGGAATTTAAATTCAGTTAAATAAATAAATCTGGAATAAAAAGCTGATCAATTATGGTGACCATGAAACTACCGGATTGTCGTTTAAAAACCCATCTAGTTCACTAATATCCTTTAGAGAAGGAAATCTGCCATCATTACCTGGTCTGGCCTATATGTGACTCCAGACCCACAGCAATGTAGTTGACTCTTAGCTGCCTTCTGAAATGGCCTAGCAAGCCACTCCATTGTACCAAACCGCTACAGAAAACGATAAGAATAAAACCGGACAGACCACCCGGCATCGACCTCGACACTGGCTTCGGATACAACAATGGCACACCCAGCCCAGTCGATCCTGCAAAGTCCTCCTCACCAACATCTGGGGACTTGTGCCAAAATTGGGAGAGCTATCCCACAGACTAGTCGAGCAACAGCCTGACATAGTCATACTCCCCGAATCATGCCTTTCAGCCAATGTCCCAGACTCGTCCATCACCATCCCCAGGTATGTCCTGTCCCACTGGTAGGATAGACCCACCACAGTCTGGAGGGAGTGGCACTGGGAGTCCTCAACATTGACTCTGGACCCCATGAAGTCTCATGGCTTCAGGTCAAGCATGGACAAGGAAACCTCCTGCTGAATACCACCTACTGCCCTCCCTCAGCTGATGAATCAGTACTCATGTGGAACACCACTTGGAAGAAGCACTGAGGGTAGCAAGGGCACAGAATGTACTCTGGGTCAGTGACGTCAATGTACATCGCCAAGAGTGGCTCGGTAGCACCACTGCTGACCAAGCTGACCGAGTCCTGAAGGACATAGCTGCCAGACTGGGTCTGTGCCAGGTGGTGAGAACCAACACGAGGGGAAAAACCTACTTGCCCTCGCCAATCCAGCTGTCTCAGATGCATCTGTCCATGACTGTATTGGTAGCAGTGACCACCGTACAGTCCTTGTGGAGACGAAGTCCCGTCTTCACACTGAGGACACCCTCCATTGTGTTGTGTGGCACTACCACCGTGCTAAATGGGATAGATTCAGAACTGATCTAGCAGCGCAAAACTGGGCATCCACGAGGTGCTGCGGGCCATCAGCAGCAGCAGAATTGTATTTCACCACAATCTGTAAACTAATGGCCTGGCATATCCCTCACTCTACCATTACCATTAAGCCAGGGGACCAATCCTGGTTCAATGAGGAGTGTAGAAGAGCAGGCCAGGAGCAGCACCAGGCGTACCTAAAAATGAGGTGCCAACCTAGGGATGCTGCAACACAAAACTACATGCATGCTAAACAGCGGAAGCAGCATGCTATAGCCAGAGATGAGCGATTTTCACAACCAGTGGATCAGATCAAAGCTCTGCAGTCCTGCCACATCCAGTCGTGAATGGTAGTGGACAATTAAACAACTAACGGGAGGGGGAGGCTCCATGAACATCCCCATCCTCAATGATGGAGGAGCCCAGCACGCGAGTGCAAAAGACAAGGCTGAAGTGTTTGCAACCATCTTCAGCCGGAAGTGCCGAGTGAATGATCCATCTCAGCCTCCTCCTGCAGTCCCCACCATCACAGAAGCCAGTCTTCAGCCAATTCGATTCACTCCACGTGATACCAAGAAATGGCTGAGCGCACTGGATACAGCCAAGGCTATGGACCCCGACAACATCCCAGCTGTCGTGCTGAAGACTTATGCTCCAGAACTAGCTGCGCCTCTAGCCAAGCTGTTCCAGTACAGCTACAACACTAGCATCTACCTGACGATGTGGAAAACTGCCCAGTTATGTCCTGTCCACAAAAAGCAGGACAAATCCAATCTGGCCAATTATCACCCCATCAGTCTACCCTCCATCAGCAAAGTGATGGAAGGTGTTGTCGACCGTGCTATCAAATGCCACTTACTCACCAATAACCTGCTCACCAAAGCCCAGTTTTGGGTTCCGCCAGGACCACTCGGCTCCAGGCCTCATTACAGCCTTGGTCCAAACATGGACAAAAGAGCTGAATTCCAGAGGCGAGGTGAGAGTGACTGCCCTGGACATCAAGGCAGCATTTGACCAAGTGTGGCATCAAGGAGCCCTAGTAAAATTGAAGTCAATGGGAATTGGGGGATAACTCTCCACTGGCTGGAGTCATACCTAGCACAAAAGAAGATGGTTGTGGTTGTTGGAGGCCAATCATCATAGCCCCAGGACATTGCTGCAGAAGTTCCTCGGGGCAGTGTCCTCGGCCCAACCATCTTCAGCTGCTTCATCAATGACCTTCCCTCCATCATAAGGTCAGACATGGGGATGTTCACTGATGATTGCACAGTGTTCAGTTCCATTCGCAACTCCTCGGATAATGAAGTAGTCCATGCCCGTCTGCAGCAAGACCTGGATGACATTCAGGCTTGGGTTGATAACTGGCAAGTAACATTCGCACCACACAAATACCAGGCAATGACCATCTCCAACAAGCGAGAGTTTAATCACCACCCCTTGACATTCAACGTATTTACCATTGCCGAATCCCCCACCATCAACATCCTGAGGGTCACCATTGACCAGAAACCTAACTATACCAGCCACATAAATACTGTGGCAACAAGATCAGGTCAGAGGCTGGGTGTTCTGCGTCGAGTGTCTTACCTTCTGACTCCCCCAAAGCCTTTCCACCATCTATTAAGGCATAAATCAGGAGTGTGATGGAATACTCTCCACTTGCCTGGGTGAGTAATAGTACTTAAAAAGCTTGACACCATCCAGGACAAAGCAGCCTGCTTGATTGGTACCCCTTCCTCCACCTTAAACATTCACTCGCTCCACCACAGGCGCACTGTGGCTGCAGTGTGTACCCTCTACAAGATGCACTGCAGCAACTTGCCAAGGCTTCTTCGGCAGTGTCTACCACCTAGAAAGACGAGGGCCGCTGGCACATGGGAACACCATCACCTGCAAGTTCCCCTCCAAGTTACACACCATCCTGACTTGGAAATATATTGCTGTTCCTTCTGGGTCAAAATCCTGGAACTCCCCCCCCCCCCCCAATATGGGAGTACTTTCACCACAAGGACTGCAGTCATTCAAGGTGGTGGCTCACCACCACTTTCTCGAGGGTGCAGTGGGGAAAGAGTTAAAATGACATCGCTGGCAGTTTCACTGAATGGTGTAAGACCGACCTTTGAAGAGTAAAAGCCATTAAGTGGAGATAGGGTGTCTAGAATTTCAACTGCCCGTAGGAACTTTGTTATCTAGGTCGCATTACAAGGTGTCTTTTAATCGGCATTCAGCAGTTTGAGTGATGGAGGAGGCAGCTTATAAGTTTATATTAAGATTCGTAACCAATCCATGAAGGTGCATGCGGGCCAAGATCCAATCAGGTTGCAGGAATTAATTTAGCATGAGCCGGACATGCTTATATTTTGATGTATAAAAATGTAGTGTTTGCTGTAACAATTTGGAGAAGCCTGTCTGTCTCCCCACCGGTGTAATAAAGACAACTTGACTATCGATCTAAAAACCTTGTGTCGAGTGTTGGTTTAAAATACTCCACAACAAGGGCAGTTGGGGATGGGCAATAAATGTTGGCCTTGCCAGTGACACCCATATCCCAGGGACAAATTTTTTAAAAATTCGCCAGGATAATGCAAGGTATGGGCAACTATAGTTATGTGGAGAGACTTGAGGTACTGGGAATATTTAAATTTAGATTTAATTACTTTATGCAGAGGGTGAGGAACATATGGAGAAAAACTTAACAGAATTGGATATTTGAAGGAGTAGATGATTGAGAGTTATTAGTCTTTTGAGCGGCACAATGCACTTCATTCCTGTCCTGTACTTTCCTATATTGCTGTATACACCTATAGTGGTCCATATAGCAACAGACTGCTCAATTTTTAAATGTTTCCAGGACCGGTCATTGCATTTCTTTGGGCTGTGTGCTGAGGTTTAGATATGTCTGTGCTGCTGGTTCAATAAGGATTTTGCACAATGATGGAATACAGATAATGGCCCAGAAATTCGGGTCTCCACGGGTGAGTACACGCGGGGTACTTGCCCGTAAGCCCAATGGAAGTGCCGGTTTCCTGCATGCACTGCGCATGTGCAGGAAACCAGCACTACCGTTCCCCTGAAAGAAGGGGTTCAGAGGTCGAACGCATGCGCAGGAGAGGCTGCGCGTGCGCATCGAACTTACGTTTTTTTTGCAGGTTTTCCCAGGAGGATAAGTCTCCAGAAGTTAGACATGTAAAAAGCAGTCGCAAGGCCTGCTTTTTACAAGGTAAGTGGTGAATTAATTAAAATTAAAACATTTTTTCCACAGGTTTATTATTTTTAAATACTTTAAAGAAAGGCAAGTTTATTTTTAGCCCCATTAGAAAATAAAAAAATTCAAATTTAAATTATTGTTTAAAATAGTTATTTCATGTAATTTATAGTTTATTTAAAAAATGTGATTTAAAAAAAAAAAAAAAAAAAAAAAAATTTATTTGAAGATTGTGATGTTTTGGGGCTTATAGTATTTATAAGTTTGACAGGCCTTCCTGTCAAACTTATGAATGAAGCATTCCCTGCTACCATTGGCTCTCCATGGTCCATGTGATCCAGGGGACGCATCGAACTAACTGCGCCCCTGGGATACGCAAGCACTGCGTGCCGGCAGTTGGAGGAGGCTCAGGATCGCAATTCCACGGGGGCCCACAGCTCAATGGCTGGCGCGCAAGGTAAGTGCAGGTCGGGGGCTTGCACCCGCGGGAAGCCCCTGACCCAAATTGCTGGGCCAATGTGTTAAGAATTGGGAGGGGGCAATCTGCTCATCAAATTGTGAGTTTTTATATGTTAAAATGGACATAATCTCTTTCTCTATCAGTTCTGACACGGGTAAAGATACAGCACACACAATCGCAAAAGCGCAGCGTGTGGAAGAAAAATGATGACAGGTGGGTAAGTGGCTGAACGTTTGGTTGAAAATGGGAATTCCACATCAACTTAAACAATTGTAGAAAATATAGTTAGAACATGGAGATCAGACTAGAGAAGGTCTTGGTCTTGTTTCATAGAAAACACAATTCTGTCAGCTGAGTAGAAATGTTTTGGTTATTTGAGATAGTTACCCTCTCTCTCTCTGCCCTTCTACTTCAGCACAAGTAGAAAAAACAATTTGATCCAGGTATCTGGTCCCTACTGATTTCAGTAGTTTTAAGAACATTATTGATGATGCAGAGACCATCCTCATTTTAGTTGCTCTTGCTTGAATATGACAGTTATGCTCTCTCTATAATTCCTATTTAATTCAAAGGTTTCTGTAGAATCCATTTCAGTGGATCAGATTCCACCTGTTCCTGGATTTTAAATGTGACAGTGAGCATCAAATTCATTGGTAAGAGTTAGTGGTTATATAAGCAGAAGTTAAACCATTGTGATCTAAAAACAGAAAATGCTGGTTAACGCTCTGCAGGTCAGGCAGCATCTGTGGAGTGAGAAAGAGTTAATGTTTCAGGTGGATGACCTTTCATCAGAACTGTCCCTTTTACCCTGTTCACCCTCCTTGGCATCTGTTTCTCTTCTCATGCCTGATCACGTGTCTGCCAAAACGCTCCTTCACAGCCACATCTCCACTCTCAGCAACTGTCCTCGGTCCCGACCTATTCCACGTGGATTCCAACCCAAACTCCACCCATCATGCCTCGGATCCACCCCCATTGAAGGTGAACAGGATAAATGGTAATTGACCTGAAATGTTAACTGTTTCTCTCGCCACAGTTGCTGCCTGACCTACCGAGTATTGACCAGCATTTTCTGTTTGTATTTCAGTTTTCCAGCATCTGGAGTCTTTTGCTTAAATCATTGTGATGTCTTGTTTTGGTAACTGGTGAATTTCCAAAACATTGCTATTTTAATCAATATATAATTGTATTAACTTATAGCTCTGATTCTTTTGTAGTTATCAGTTTGTGTCTAAGAAACAGATGCTTTAAAATAGGGTGGCTCCTGAAACTGCACTGACCAATTTGAGAGAGGATCATTGGATAGAGCAATGTGAGAAAAGTCATGCAGCCCATCCCTTTTGTACTGTAGTCTGATTTTTGCCATCACAACTGTATTTTGAATGTCCCAAATGTTTTAATATTTACTATCCTAGGAAATTATTTCAAACACTTATTTCAAATTTCCATTTTTATTAAACTTGTCTTATTTTTCTATTGACTTAATTTAAGGTAATATTCTAGGATTACCTTACTTGTGTATATACCACAATATTTAACATACTTTGAGATCCACTGCTTGACCCACTGCTGCCTTAAACTGTGGCGCTGGAGCTTCTTTAATCTTTTATCATAGCTATTTCTTTTGATGCTTGGGATTGTTGCTGGTCATACTTTAATTAACCAAGATGACTTCCAACTGTCCTGCTTACATTTTTAATCTTTTTGACTAGGCAAAAGTCCTTGCAGTTTTCTCTTAAAAATCTGACTACAGGAAACTTTGGTTTATCCGGAGGTTGTATGTCCGGAAACCTCGATCTAACGGCAGAAATCAGCAGCTGTTTTGTTTGTTTAAAAAAATGCTAGGGGAAGAAAAAAAAACTGTCAGGCTGTGGAAAGCTTAGCAACAGCTTCAGAGATGCTTCCAAGGTACCGGCCGAGTGTTTACAAGCTGTTGCTAAGCAACAGTGTTTGTTGTCAGATACGGATCCTTCAACATTACTGCTGGTCTATCCAGAAGTTTTGATCTAACGGCACCAGCTCGGTCCCGTCGGTGCCGGATATCGCGAAGTTTCCTGTACCTTGCAGCCTTTTCTGCCTATGTCTCTGTTGCTGTTTCGTGTCCCTCTGTTCACCAATAATGGGACCAAGGCCTTCAAACAGAATGGGTGTGAAGTGTTTTTAGATTGTCACAACAGTTTAACAAATTGCTTGTTATTTACAGGCTATGGGAAATGACATCAATGCTAGCTCATTAGCTTCTTAATTACTTATCTCGGAGCCTTTTTTAACTTGTGTGGCTATACTATGCTTTTAATAACATAACATAACTTGTTCCAAATCCTATCTGTGCAAAAATAGTCACAATTCCCTAGACACGCCAAATGACTTTAAATAGGGGCTAAAACAGGACTGCGTTCTTTGCTCCAAGTATCCCCTAATCCCCTACTCTCTCACCATGCTTCAAGACTACACTTGATCTTGACTCTCCATGTACAACACCACCGGAGGTTGTATCTATCACAGAATCACAGAAACCTCACAGTGCAGATAGAGGCCATTTCGGCCCATCGAGCCTGCACCGACACACATCCCACCCGATCCCTGTAACCCCTACACCAACACATATCCCACCTTATCCCTGTAACCCCACGTATTTAATCCCCCTAACACTAGCCAATCAACCTAACCCGCACATCTTTGGACTGTGGGAGGAAACCGGAGCACCCGGAGGAAACCCACGCAAACACGGGGAGAATGTGCAAACTCCACACAGTCACCCGAGGCCGGATTCGAACCCGGGTTCCTGGTGCTGTGAGGCAACAGTGCTAACCACTATGCCACAATAGATTTGTTCTGTTCGGTATACAAATATGCCAGCTTTCTATTAGCTTTTATAAAATTGTTTTCTGGCATTGTGCAGGGATTGAAAGTCCCTCGCACTCTTAAATTCCATTCCATTAACTGTGTCCTTAAGATACAAAAAGGCAATATTGTACTTGCTGTCAAAGTGGTTAGTTAACATTATAGTGAGCAATCTGTCATTTGTTTTGATGTTGAAGAAACTAACAATTTTAAACAAACATGGGTTACTATTGTGGCCCATGTTGAGCTGATTGACCAAAGTTCATATGTGGTTATACCCCGGATAAGAGAGTTTCCTGTATTAGGGAGGACAGGGAACTATGACTACATGAGGGGATGGATGTTTGATTTTTCCAGTGCAGTCTTTTCAGTGCCCAATGAGAATATCCCATTAGTGGTTGTTGGCAGAGGTCATTAATGCATTGTGGCATCAGGGCACCTGATTGCAGGTTTAGTAATTTTGTTTTATGCTCCTTGATTTCTATATAGTAATGAGATTTTCTGTACAGCCTTAAAGATTTTATAGTGAGTGACTCGTCTCTGGGTGACTTGGATGTAAATGGGATTGTGGAGACTAAGCACAGTGCTGATACTGGTAAGTAACCTGCAAAATGAAGATTAAAAATAGATGGCCATCTTATTGCTTTAGTAATTTCTGATGTTTAAAGGATTGATTCTGCTGTCAGAAAATCTTGTTTATTTCCCAGTGCACACCACACTATTCAGGGGGAGAGCAGCAGGGATGCCACAGATACAATATTGCTTTTTCTGTTGTTGAAATATTTTAACTTTATTTTTGGAATTTTATTCCATTTTCCTTTGTCCACCTGACCAGACCGTTGCTTCTGTCCCCTGTAGTCAGGTGCCTGGAGATTTCCCAGGCTTGACTCTTTCCTCCAATTCCCTCTCTCCACCCCACTTTCACCAATGCAGCCTTTACTTGATTGTAGCTCAGCTTGGGATCTGCATATGTCTCCATTTTGTGTACTGGAGGCTAACACAATAATGCTCACTGTAACTGTGTTGCTCCATGATGCTACTGAGGGAGTGCAGCTTGTATGGTTTGAGTTGAGTAGCTGAGAAGTGTGCGAGCCATAGTCTGAATTTTGATAACTTTCACCCAGGAGGAGAAAACTGATCTCTATCCACAGAGAAAAGAATGTTGATCGGGAAGAGCAAAGGATGGAGGAAACTGCTCACAAATGCCGTCATGATTTTCTGTTATTTTTCCGTCTTAAAAATAAAGTATAAGTGTTGGATTCTTTCAGGGATTGTTTGAGTTTCTGGGTCAATGTGAAGAGAGTTTCAGTAGTGTTTTATGGGAGATTGCAATAAGGTTTTTTTTTTTTTAACAGTTTTATTGTGTGTACTTTACATTTGGTTTACTGCATAGAAATTGGATTTCGTGTTTGTGAGGAGGGTTAATCTGGTGTGAACATTCTCTCGTCATCTGTCTCTTAGAACTACCTGAACCCATTCGGAGAAGCCATGAGCCAGCAAGTAAGTGTTCTGTGGAAGCAGTCCATAGTACACCCTCTGTAGCGAGATCAGTGTCGCCAGTGTTGAACGACAGTGAAGACGATTTTGTTATCAAAAACACGAAGAGAGGTCAGCTGTTGGACGAACAGAAAAAGAAGCAATCTGAGCAGCCTAGTTCTTGCACTTGGGGCTTGTTGGGTTCAGTTTTGTCCACCCCCACCGGGCCTATGAAACCAGAAGGTGATAATCCCTTGCATCAGCCCACAGACTCTAAGCGATTGAACCAAATGTCAAATCCTTCAGATACATCAAGTGATGAGTTTGAGTCACTAATTGAAAGGATTAAAAATAAAACCCTGAGAACTCCGGCGCCAACTTCCAGCAACTTGAATGGAAAGAGAATGGCTGTTACTGGTAAGTTTTGACATTGGCTCCATTCACTGCCCCTCAGCCATATCAATGTACTGATAATAGGTGAGCATGTATGTAAATATGTACAGGTTGGTTGTGTTTTGATTGTGTGCACCCATGTACATGATCTTCAAATCTTTCCATGACCTTCACCTTATTTGATCACCAACTAGATGTTGCAGCCTGTGCTTTTCTCTCCTCTGACTATTGTTTAATATTGGTTTGATGGTTAGCAAACTATTATATCTTATTTTAAATACTTGCTTGCCTTAGAGGAACTGTCCTTGAGTTGGGAGAAGGAAAGTGAAAGAACAAAGCAGACCCTCCCCAAGTTGAATTAAAATTGACTGCTCTGTAGCTGCACCACTGGAGTGTTGAGTTCCAAACTGGAGCCCAGTTTTAATGCTGTGTGTAAACAAAGTTGGTGAGGGTAAGTGTGATCAGTGGATTGCAGGCAGATTTTATCGTTTGGGAATCTGCTTTTTAGAGTGGGTGGTGAAGTTTCTAGAAGGTGTAGCAATGATGGAGAAACTGGTTTATATTCTGGAAACTGCAAAAAGGCCAATGATTTTAGGGACAGAAATTGCTTATTTTGTGTCTGTTTCATACAAATTCATTGTTATACTGTTTTTCTATATAGAGCCAGTGAAACAGAAACCCACTAGTAAAAGACTAGGAATTAAGCACAAACCCACAGCCAAGAAGAGTTTTGTTACAATCTCTACCCAGCCATCTAAACCAATGAAAGGTGTTCTATCTGAGCTTACTTCCGTGAACCAAGTACCAGACTTCCAGCTTCCAAGTGTTTCTGAGTCGCAATCACAACATGGAGTACGGAGGCGGTAAGTATTTCTGAAGGGATACTTTTCTGTCAAGTTACCATTGTGATGCTGTCAACATCTTTTATTTTGCTATATAAACTGCAGACTCTGGCCACTAGGTGGCTCTGAAATGCATTTCTGGAATTTTATGTCCGCCTTGTGTATATAAACGTATTCATCAATTGACTGCGGACAACAACGTGTGCAATTTACCAGTATATTATTAAAAGTCTTGCGTATGTTGCACATTTGTCCCAGAGCCTTGCTTTGTGCAGTCAAGATTTTTTGTGAAATGCTTTTGTGTAAACATTTATAGTGCCAATTTCCAATATCAACAATTGCCTGTCACGATGTAGTTGCAGGCACTGGCCTCTAGGTTGTACTACAGGGAGTGTTTCTGAATTCACTCCCAACTCTTGCATAAAATGGGAATAACAAAATGGTAGACAAGAAAACTTGGTTCTTGCCCTATCCCAGACAGCAACTTCTGGGCTTTTGGCTTATTTTTAATATAAACATTAAATGATTACAAACATAAAGAGTTTGCATTCATAGAGCACCTTTTTACGACCTCAATGTTCCAAAGCACTTTGTGGCCAATTAAGTACTTTTGAAGTGTAGTCACTGTTATGTAGCGAAATGTGGCAGTAAATTTGTGCATGGCGAGCTAAATGACCAGATAATCTGTGTTGCTATCAGTTGAGGGCTCCCCTGCTCTCTTCGAAATACTGCCATGGGATCTTTTACGTCCACCTGAGAGATGTGGACACGCCTCTGGCAGTGCAGCACTGAAGTGCCAGCCCAGATTTTGTGCTCGAGTCTCTGGAGTGAACCTAGAGGCGTGACTGCTACCACTGAGCCAAGGGTGACTGTCTATTTATTTTTCATGTTTCTGGTGCCATTTGTTTCTGATTCACTCCTCAGGGCATCTGCTCTGGTTTTCTTCTGTTTCCCCTGAGGTTCTCCACTCTTTGTTCTACTGGCTTGTACTGTTTTTTCCTGATCCCACTCCCCGAGGCTCACCCATGCTCTTCCCTGACTCAACCTGCTTGCTATTGATATTCTCGCCAACCTGTAAGTCTAGAGGCTTCCTGCGATGATTCCTGACTCAAATTCTGAGTTCCCGTTTGTTCCTGACTGCCACAGAGGCCTGCAATCTTCCCACTCTGAGGCTTCTTGCTATACCTTCCTGACCCAAGTCCCCTTCTCGTTTTGTTTTATTCCTGGCAAGATCTGATGTGCTTCTAACCTGCTCCTTCCTGTTTTGCTCCCTGAACATCATCTCTTCCTTCCTTCCCCGCCCCCCCCCCCCCCCCCCCCCCCCCCCCGGGCTTCTTTCTACGCTTTTTTTTGACCGCCCTGTTATGTCTTTTTTTTATAGCACTATTGGGTTGCTTTCCTTGTCCTGGTTGTGCTGTATTTTTTCCCTTTTTTCTGTATCCCTGTCTCTGTTTTTCATAGCCCTGTGCTGTGCATTTTTTCTTTCCTGGTATCTCTTTTTTTTTTTTGAAGGCCTGTTTCTTACCAATGCTCAGCTTCCCAACCCACTTAATTACTTCCAACATCTCAAATCGTTACAAACCAAATAACCTTCTACAATCAAAACTACTATATTCTGTGTCATAACACATTCACTCCCTTTTAAAAGACCAATATCTTCCGATTCCCTGTAAGCAGTATTAAAGGAGATGCACTAGTATTTTATGGAAGTGTACATTCCCAAATATTTTATAAAGCCATTGTACATTTTAATAGGAAGCAGCTTGTGGGGAAGTGCATTTTATCGCTCGCATCAGATGACTGCTGGAGAGACTGGTTAAATGTACACCCTACTTGCATGTATTTGGGTCAGGCCTCCACATCTAGGTTTTCTCTCTGCAGTCCAGGAGGCCACAAGGGCTATTACTGTGTTGCAGTCTAAGATGGCACAGCTGCACTTAAGCCATCAGACAGTGAAAGGCCCCACAATAAGCAGGCTAACACAATTCCCATTTCTTGCTAGAAGAAGGCTTCCCTAAGGAAGTGTAGTGGGTATTTTTAATTTCTCTCCCGACTGGGGCCTAGCAAATATTCCTTTGCTTCATGCCTCAAATCTATTCAGGAATTCCTGAGTGAAGGAAGCGCATTAATAAATGTGTTTTTTTTTTAAGAACTCCCTATGTTAGGGAATGATTTATTTCACTCAAACTTAAGAAATTTCTAAAATTTCCTTTTTTACCTTTTTCATCAGATGCCAGACACCCGGCTGTTTCCTTGAGGACCTAACTCTGAGCTCATCAAAGTATGTAAAAAATTTCAAACAGAATCGGGAGGAGTTAACTCAGGAACTCTATAATTTATACAATAAGAGTGTCTTTCAGCAGAAGGTAAAACCTTATTAATCCTATAATAGGTGGCCACCCAATGAGATCCTGTAGGACTGAGGGTGATTTGGCTTTCCATTGTATGATTTACAGCTTCCAGAGAAATTGGAGATCACATGGAATAAGAAAATGCGAAAAACAGCCGGATATTGTGTTACTGGACAGAAACGGGATGGTGTTCTCCAATGCTATGCCAGAATTGAACTGTCAGAGAAAGTGTGTGATTCAGCTGGTAAGAACAAAACACAATGTAACTGGATAAATGTGCCTTCAATTCATGTTAATTTTCATTCCATGCAAGGTCTATTGGACAGCATCAGGCTCACTATTTTGATTGATGCTGAGTATAAATTATCAGGAATTGGAAGGAGAGATGGTAACACTCCAGCAGAATGCTGATTTGAGATGGCAAATCAGTCTCTGAGGAATTACTCCTTTTCTTTGAGTCCCATAAACCTTCTGAATACTTAACATAAAAGCCTAATCCAGATCCATTAGCTCAAATATCAGTGACAGTATGGCCAAATCCCTATTAATATACAATAGCAAAATACTGCGGATGCTGGAAATCCGAAATAACAGAAAATGCTGGAAAAACTCAACAGGCCAGGCAACATCCGTGGAGAGAGAAATAGTCAACGTTTCAGGTCGAAACCCTTCGTCAGAATTGAAAAAGCACTGGAAATGAAACAGATTAAGAGGCCAGTTTGGGGGCTGGGAAATGGGGATGAGAGAACAAAAGAGAAGTGAAGAGACGTTAAGAGGTATTCAGAATGAGACGAGATGGTGATTAGGACTAGTGGAGAGACAAAAGACGGCTCTAGATTAGATGTGAAATGCGCTGGCAGAATGAGACAGCTGCCATGTGGGAGAGAAAAAAAGGGGGGGGGGGGGGGGGGAAGGGCCGAAACAAAAGTGTGGATAAAAAATATATGTAAAAATGTAATGGGGGACCAAGGTTATGATCTGAAATTGTTGAACTCGATATTGAGTCCGGAAGGCTGTAAAGTGCCTAATCGGAAGATGAGGTGCTGTTCCTCGAGCTTACGCTGGGTTTCTGTGGAACAATGCAAGAGCCCGAGTACGGTGAGGTCTGAGTGGGAATGGGGCGGTGAATTAAAATGACAGGCGACAGGAAGCTCGGGGTCCAGTTGGTGTGAGTTTGTACCTGTGATTTTCCACCTGTCATGTTTCAGCTGAGTTATGAAGGGGCAGTGCTGAGTGGGGACTGGGTGCTTTGCTGCAGGGAAGAAGAAAAAGTCTGAGGCAAATGGAAACCTTGCTGCTCCTGCATCTTTTAGGGACTGGTTACAAATTAGCAGAAACCTGGGAACAAATTTGCGCATCCTTTCTAGTAGTTAGGTGAGAATGGTGCCTTTGTGGGGGAGGGAAAGAGAGAGTGCACATGTGAATTGACCAGCTCATAGATTGTAGGTATGGTGAACCATTTTAGATGCAGCTTGTTAGGCTGAACACTTTTTTTTATTGGCTGATTTTTGGGGCATCTAACCTGAAAGATCTCCAATGTAATGAAATAGTCTTAAAGGGATACAGCAGGATCCTGCTTCCTAGGCAGAAAGTGATAGCATCAGTCGTCAGAGGCCCTCAATTTCTAGCTGATCTGGAGGGTGATGAGACTGGCTGGCTAGATTGGATAAATTGATACACCAGGCTAAACTAAACAGCTTTATTCTCTATCCCCCAAAAGCTCACTGGAATACATGTACACATGATGTAGCACTGAACTGTACACAACAAGAAGGTCCCACCCACATTTTATCCTGGTGTATTGACATGCTCCAGGATGCAATGGGACGGGAGGGAGTAATTGGCCATGGTTCCTGTTCCAGATCACTGACCAATGATTCCTGCTTGGAAGTATGTGTGCACAGATTTTGGGTCAGGTCATGATTGGACTTCACTGTGATTGCCCCCCTTGGTGAATATCCAGGCTCACTTGAGAATAGTCCCCTTGCGTGAGCTTTTGGAGAGTGTCTGCCTGTGGAACAGTATCATAGTGAGTTGCGCCTTCAGAAAGGGTAATGGGGAGTCATTATCTTAAAGTTGAACTAATTCTTTTTAGTGTAACAAAGTTAGAGATTTTTAAAGTGGAATATACAATATTTTCACAACTTGAAGCTTAACTGTATTGAAAGTAAATTTAATGCACACAAATTTGTAGTTGGATCAGTTTTCCCCTTGACGAAATGCATTCAAGGCTGTAAACCTAAGAGAATTAGTGAAAGCTGGATATATGTTAAGACTGATCTGCTTGACCTTAGCTGAAATACTCATTTCTGTGCTGCTTTGCAGAGCGTCTACGGGACACATTGATTCACGAATTGTGTCATGCTGCTACCTGGCTTATTAATAATGTTCGCGATGGACACGGACCGTTCTGGAAGTTGTATGCACAGAAATCCATACTGATCCATCCTGAGTTACCATTGGTTACACGCTGTCACACATATGAAATAAATTACAAATACACATACCAATGCAGCAGGTGCAAAAACACGTGAGTACATGAAAAATTTGCAGTGTCCTTTAAATTGTTTGACACAGTATTCTGTTATGTTGGAGAAAAGATTAGGATAGATTATTCAAATAATGATTGGTAAGTGCTAAATCGAACAGCTGAGGAGGGTCCCAGACTATAGCCCCAGTTTGTGCTGCATTAGCCGATCTTGGCCAGGACACTATTCTGGGCACTACAATTTGGTTTAAGCACTCTTGGGCTAAAAAGAAGAAAAAACAATCAGAGTTCCTAGTCCTTATCTCTCTATATGGAGAGGATTGGGTTCGACTGGTCTTCCTCCCTGCTGCACCTCATGGCGGTTTGCCTGGTGACAATCTGCTCAGGTGCCTATGAGAAGAATGGCCAACTGTTTGAGGTACTGGAGGGTTTCTAGTATCCAAGGAACTCCAGGAGGGGTTAGCACCTTCAGGAGAGGAGGGAAGAAAACTGTATTAACAATGTACAACTTGTGACATATACCTCAGCCAGCCTGTTTGATCTGAGATCATTGCTTTACCTTGTGAGATCTTCAGTTTTAACCTCGTGTTGTTTTCAGCAATAAAAATAATCCAGGTATAAAAGTTCAACACGGACTCCCTGAGCTACTTTTTCTGGATTATAATATTCCCAGTTTCCTTTGTCTCTCATTGTTGCTTGGCTGCCTATTACTCAGTATAAATTTAGCTGACTGCTCCAAAGCCAAACCTTTGCCCTATACAAGTTATTACCTCCTCAGGCTTATGCTCGATCCCTCCAGCGATACATCCCAAGATCTTGTTTGTCTTCTTTATTGCTGCTGTACACTACACAGCTGGTTTCAACAATCTATTCACCAATACAACCAGATCCCCCTCCTGTAATGCAGTCTTTAGTCTATTGCTGTTCATCTTGTTCTCAATCTGCTTATTCCCCTTCTATAGTTTCGTCACCCTGGATTCATTCTCATTAAAAAGCATTTACTATTTGTCAGCCCAGACTATCCAGATCCCTCGGTATAGGTTGTTATCCTTTCCAATGTATGACTGATGCGAGAAAACTAGTTAAGAATATTCCACACTTCCGTATATGAAGAAAATTTACCATTTTATCTTCAGTTGACTGTGGGCTGAATGTATTTTTAAATTTGTCATGTCCTGTATTATTTTAGCTGTCTCCTGATCCACAAACTACTAATCATTGGTTTGTAATGTGGATAATCCTGTGAATCATCAATAATGTGCTGAAACCAAAAAAATGAGGTCCTTTCATTGGACAGTAAGAAAATCAGCTTTCCTGAGAATAAATGAATAGTATGCCAATATGGTTATGAATTATATTTTTCTTTAAACCTCTCATACAAAAGCTGAGAAACTTTTTGTGCAGTCGATGTAATGGTGTGGATCAGTGTTGAAGGCTGTTCCACCTCATTTCTGTCTAATGGATGAGCTGCTACTGAGAATCTCTGCTTGTGCTTCATACTTTGAATTTTTCTACAGGATTGGCCGACACTCCAAGTCACTGGATACACAGCGTTTTGTCTGCGCCCTATGCAAGGGCCCTCTAATGCTATTAACAAACATGATGAAAGGTAGCAATTCTGCAAAAAAGGAACTAGCACCATTTGCTAAGTTTGTGAAGGAGAACTACAGTTCAGCCAAGAAGGAGCATAAGGGACTTCAACATGCCGAGGTCATGCGGAAACTAAGTGCAGACTTTTCAAAAAAGACACAGATATCTGACTTCTAAATCTTCCCTGAAACATAGGCAGTCTACCTTTTTTTGGAGGCCTGAGGAGATGGCTGTATCCTACAGTTCTGTTAGCAATGATGAGTAATACTGAAAGTCTACCAGGCTTTGTCCTGACCCCAAACAAAAAATTAATTAATCAGATTTTTCTTTCCAGGAAGAAAACAATCTTCTTGCTAAAAGTCAAGACTTGTATTGGGGCGAATGTTCCAATTAGATATATTAAACATTCAATTCTATCTTTAACATTAATCCATTTTCAAATGTACATCCTTCAAATAGAATAGTTCCGTTTGATCACATTCCTGAAATTCATCTAAAAGGCTCCAATAATTTATTTAGATGAATCAAAAACATTGGTTTCTGATCCATATTTTATTTCATGTTTTTTCTTACTGTGGATATTTGATAAAGCTGTGAATTATGAGGGGTGCATGCTATTGATTCTCCGCTGTGGCCCGGGTATGAGCCAGCCCTGACTGAATTGGTGAAAATCTTCTCTTTTGGCAGTGGTGAGAATCCCACATGAAATTAATTTGAGTCACCTTAACTGAGTTCCTGCTGCTGCAATCTGCAGAATAAAAGTGGTTGTAATTTTGCACAATTTGGTGTCTGTTGGAAGGGGTCATAAAGGTGGTTTGTATGGGAAATGGAAGTGTTTTACTACTGCGATGTTCTGAAGTTGGTGTTTTGGCACATTATTGAACCATTGTGAAGGGAGCTTTACCCTGCAGCTATCAGCTGTACTTGATCTGGGAATACTTAATGCCAGCAAGTATTTATTTCCTAGCTGTGATCTTGCTCACCTTTATCAAACATGCCCCAAAAAGTTTGAATGAAGTTTGAAAAATGTGATGTTTGTATGTTTCTGTGTTTGCTCTAAAGGGTCTTTACACCTTTCCGACATGGAATTTGCTGTCCTGGACAAGGTAGTGCTGATGGAGAGGGAAAATTATATTCTTCCATTAACTGTGGCAAGTTGATTGTTGGTTGTGGCAGATTTGTCTCTGGTCTGGCTTTTGCAGGATGGTGTTAAAAGTATAAGGAATTACACAGAATAAGAAAGAAAGAACTTGCATTTATGAAGTGCCTTCTGGTATTTCTCAAACACCTCCAAAGCACTTCACGTACAGTGAAATCTGTTGCAGTATAGTCACTATTCTTACATAGTCAAACACAGTGGCCATTTTGTGCACAGTAATGCCCCATAGTATTTCCATTTTAAACCAGCCCACATTATACTGATCCAAGTTGGCTGTATTTTTGGCCTAATTCTGGTTGTGAAATGGCAGGTGTTGATTATGAGTCTTATGCCATTTTTTACAGTAGTAATGCATTGCACCATTTACTATATACAGTTTTTCTGAAAGGACGACTTAAAATAATTTTCCATTTGTTCTTCATACCACTGTCTCCCATAGCCTCTTTTCAGGTGTTGGTATGTAGATGACAGCTTCCAGGATATTGAGCTCTGATGTTGGAAGTAACCTCTCGTAACTTATCCAAGAGCAGCAAAACTGACCTTGCTGTTAGTCCAGTATAAATGCTAGTTGTGGAGACTGATGGAAACATTTTAAATGGTAATCGGGTAATTTGTAGTCAATATGGCATTTTTATTATGATATAGAATGTCCATAAACATCTGCTACAAAATTATTGACTTCCTCATATCAAAAGTGTAATGCATTTAAAATAAAATGCTTGAAGTGAGAAAGATATGACTGCCTAAACTATTGCAGTCTCAAGTACTGCTATGTTGCAGAAAATACATTTGTGTGTTCCCATGGCTTCACTTGGCATACTGTCACACAGAAAACAATTTCCTTAAAGAAATACAGATGTTGAATAGCTACCGCAAATGTAATTTTTTTGTCATACTGTACCAAATTAAGCAAATTACATCATGTTAGAATATGCCATCAGTTCAGTTGAAAGGGGAAAAAATTAAACTAAGGGATACAGTTCATTTGGGGTTTGAGAGTCTATTAAACACTGAAGCCGTGCCTTTGAATGGGTTAGTTTAGTAACTACAATGCTGCTTTTGAATTCTGTCCTATGGATTGTGCTTAACCTGTTTCTGCCTGTGTGTTTTTTATGAAGT
Organism: Somniosus microcephalus; assembly: GCF_052327205.1. Lineage (NCBI taxonomy): Eukaryota > Metazoa > Chordata > Chondrichthyes > Squaliformes > Somniosidae > Somniosus > Somniosus microcephalus. The sequence goes on from NC_140987.1 coordinate 400,256,501, forward strand.
TTCAAATGCCTTGTGTGAACCAATTGTGTCAAATAAAGTTTGTGTTGGAAGAATGCTACTTTCTAGCTTTATTGGTATCTCTAGTTAAATAAAAAATAAGTTTTGTCTGGGAGAGAAAGAAAAGTAAACACCCATGAGGTGTATTTGTTGCAATGATGTATGCATTAAGACGGAAGACATTTATTGCATTAAGACAATCCATATGGATAGTTAAGAAATGGTAAGGAAATTACTGTTGGAGTGCATTATAGGTCACCAGACAGTGGAGATGAGATGGAGGTGGAGATTTGCAGAAAGTTCAGAGAAATATGCAACAACAGGGCCAATAATGGGTGATTTTTAACTATCCCAAGCTAGACTAGAATAAAGGTAATGCATGTCCAAGTGGGAAATACTTTTTAGAATGTATCCAGGACTGCTACTTGGATTAGTATTTTCTGGTCCAACAAGGAAAGAAACGTTGCTTGATTTAGTTCTTGGAAATGTAGTGGGGCAAATAGAACAATAGAAAGAAAGACTTGCATTTATATAGTGCCTTTCACGACCACTGGACCTCTCCAAGCACTTTGCAGCCAATGAAGTACCTTGGAGTGTAGTCACTGTTGTAATGTGGGAAATGCGGCAGTCAATTTGCGCACAGCAAGCTCCCACAAACAGCAATGTGGTGAAGACCAGGTAATCTGTTTTTGTTATGTTGATTGAGGGATAAATATTGGCCAGGACACCGGGGATAACACCTGCTCTTCTAAGAAATAGTGCCATGGGATCTTTTACATCCAACTTTGAGAGCAGAAGGGGCCTCAGTTTAATGTCTCACCCGAAAGACGGCACCTCCAACAGTGCAGCACTCCCTCAGCACTGCACTGGATTGTTAGCCTTGATTTATAGAGTGGGACTTGAATCAACAACCTTCTGACTCAGGTGAGTGTGCTACCCACTAAGCCACAGCTAACAATAGGGAAGTAGTGACCACAAAATAGTTAGGCAAGAATGGGAAAAAGATAATGAGTCAAAGATAAGGGTGCTGGGTGTGCTGCTGGGGTGGGGGCGGGGAGGAAAGAGTTGAAGTTCAGCGAGATAAAGAAGGAACTGGGCAGAAAAGCCTATAAACTGGTTGACTAATCAATAGTGAAAAATCTTCAAGTATGAGATGTGTAGATTACAAAATGAATATTCCTATGAGATGAAAAGTGGTGCATCAAAATATTGAGTTAAATAGAATAAAACTAAACTGAAATGTAAAAGGGAGGCATATGATAAAGTTAGGGCTGACAATATTAGAATGTGGACAGTAGGGAAGTGAAAAGGAGATTAGAATGGTTTAAAAAGTAATAAGGCTAGCAACTAATATAAAAGGAAATGGTCGGGGCTTTTATATAAGTATTTTTAAAAATGTAAAAAGTTAGAGGGTGGGACCACATGGATGAAGAAGGGAGTCTAATTGTAGAGGATAAAGGTACATTGAAGATATTAAATATTTTTCATTTATTATAAATGATGGAAGTGGGACAATATTGAACAATTGATGTAACTAACTGCAGAAAAGGTTCTGGAAAAAACCCGCAGAACTTGGATAAGTGCCTGATAAGCACCCTAGGCTCTTGGAAGTCAGAAGTGACAACAGAGGCTCAGGTTGCAATTTTTCAATCCTAACATGAAAATTGTGTTGTGGGACTGGAGAGTGTAGTGTATGTACCTTGAAGGAACTATATTTTGCAGCCCCTGTATACTGCAGTACCAGTAGTGACCACCCCTGTATATAAGCCTGTGGAGTAACTTTGTATAGCAGTTCCAGTTTTGTCTCCATTCAGTAAACACCTGTTATAACCAACTTCTGCAGTCCGTGTCTCAATTACACACGGACGTTACACTGGCGACAAACAGATCCGAACTTACCTACAGTTCTGCACCACCTCACGGGGATCCATCCCTGAAGTGAAGTTGTTAGCGGTCGAGGCCAGAAGGAAGAAATCCAAAAAGAAAAGAAAAAAACAGAAGAAACGGGCGTCGACCGTGGGCAACCGCCCTCTGATTCATCGAATTCGAAGATTTGCAGGAGGCTGTCGAGAACTGGGCTTGGTTATCCAGTCTATGGTGTTCCAGCTAATCAGGCTGGTGGCAGGTAGTACACTGATCCTTCCTGGGCTGCGGCGGGCTAGAGCTCGATCGGGTGGCTTTTCAACGGGGCCGAGCAGCGTTGTCGGGAAGAGGAGAGAGAGGGTGGAGCACACGGCGCGGCCGGTGCTACGAAGCCGGGCAGCGTACAGACCCGAGAAGAGGGAGGAAAGTGTCCCATAGGGTCTGCTCTGACGACGGGAACAGTAATTAAAATTTTAAAAAATTGGAAGCGCAGAAAGCTGCGAGGAGCTGCAGTTTTCCACGGGGACCGCGGAGCGGCGTTGGCAGCAGCGCGGGGGGGGGGGAAGTGCGCGAAGACCATAGGGCGTCGCCATCAAGGCATAAAAACGCCAGCAACCGCTAGCAGCAGCGGAAAAGACAAAGCGCAGGAGGCGCCATCTTAATCCAGCGGGGAAGAAGGCAAAGTGCGGGAGGCGCCATCTTAGATCTCCAAGATGCCGAAGACTGGCAATATCACTGCCTTCGATAATGCAATAGAAGACTGGACCACGTATGTGGAAAGAGTCGAAGTATATTGCAAGGCAAATGAAGTAGCCGATGAGAAAAAGGCATCGGTACTACTAAACAATGGGCGCAAGAACGTACGGCCTATTGCGGAACCTGATCACTCCAGTCAAACCGCTGGCGAAGAGTTTTAACGAAACTGTTGATATCCTACAGGAACACCTAAATCCTACACCGCTGCTGATAGCAGAAAGATTTAAATTCCACAAGAGAAATCAGCATAAAGATGAGAGCAATGCTGATTACCTTACGGAACTACGCAAGCTATCAAAGCACTGCCAGTTCGGAGCAGGACTGGCAGATACCCTACGGGACAAATTTGTCTGTAGACTCCTGAGTGAAGGAACCCAGAAGAGATTACTCTCCGAGAAAGAGCTGACGCTAGATAAGGCTTTCAGCGTGGCAGTATCGTACGAAGCAGCAGCAAGGGGAGCTGCGGAAATACAGCAAAAGCCACAGGAATACGGCACCCATGAAATGACACGGGGATTTGAAAAATGTTATCGCTGCGGCAGAACAACCCATGACCAGAAGGACTGCTGGTCCAAGGACAAAATATGCAGGCAATGCGGAAAGATGGGACACATTGCATGAGTTTGCAGGTCCGGGAAGAAGACTAACGACAACAAAAAGACTACTAAGGAAAAGTACAGGAAAGTACAAAAGATGACGGACAGTAGTTCCGAAGACCAGAAGAGCAATAGTGAATCCGGGAACAAGAGACTAAGCTGTCTCAAACTACACAACGTAATCACAAAAGAGGATCACCGAACCATTTGGGTCACCCTCACGATAGCAGGGTCCCAAGTCAAAATGGAATTGGATACAGGATCAGCCCTGACCGTCATAAATCGACGAGACTACGAGCGGCTATTCTCACACATACCCTTGAAAGACACATCCAATGTCTTGAAGACATATACGGGGCAGAAAGTATACCCCAGAAGGAAAATAAGGGTGCCTGTCGAATACAACGGCAAGGAAATACAGAAATTGTATCTGTACATACTGCAAGATGGTGGACCACCGTTATTGGGCTGTGAATGGATCGGAAAGATAAGTTTAGACTGGCACTCCATTCAGGCACTGACGGTGGCTGGTAAAAAGGATGACGACGTCACACCTGGACGATTGTCAAAAATCTTGGCTAACGCTAAAGAGGTATTTCAACAAGAACTGGGAACTCTTAAAGGCGTAACCGCCTCGATTAAAAATAGAAGAGAATGCAATTCCCAAGTTTTTCAAAGCAAGACCGGTACCGTATGCAATTCGCCCAGCCGTCGAGGCAGAGCTGGAGAATGCAGGCGTGTTAACTAAGGTAGACTGGAGCGAGTGGGCGACACCCATCGTTCCTGTCATGAAGAAAACGTTAAACAATAAGTCTGAGGAGCCAAGGAAGGTTCGCATCTGTGGGGACTTCAAGGTGACGGTGAACCCAGTCCTTCACACAGTACGGTATCCTCTTCCGAGGATAGAAGATATTTTCACCTCACTATCTGGAGGGAAACGTTTTACAAAAATTGACCTAGTGCAAGCATATTTGCAGATGGAGGTTGAAGAATCCTCTAGGAAATATCTCACGATAAACACTCAAAGGTCTTCACCGATATAATCGACTGGTATTCGGAGTTGCATCAGCTCGGCTAAATGCAAAGAGCGATGGAACAAGTCCTGCAAGGGATTCCGGGGACTCAGTGTTACTTGACGACATTCTAGTGACAGGTGAAAATGACAGTGAACACCTTGCCAACCTAGAGCAGGTGCTCACTAGACTAAGAGAACATGGGCTACGAGCCAATCGCCCCAAGTGTGAGTTTTTTAAGAAACAAATATCGTATTGTGGCCACGTGATTGATGAAGAGGGGTTACATAAGTCCCCTGACAAAATTGAAGCGGTAGTTAAGGCTCCAGCGCCTGAAAATGTGTCGCAACTGAGGTCATTCCTTGGATTGGTGAATTACTACCATAAGTTTTTGCCGAATTTGTCCACAATTCTGCACCCACTGAACGCCCTGCTACAAACTGGAGTAGCATGGAAATGGAGCGATGAATGTAAGCGGGCCTTTCAGAAGTGTAAAGGCCTGATCACTTCAAGAGAAGTATTGGCTCACTACAACCCATCACTACCGATAAGACTGGCGTGTGATGCGTCTCCCTACGGCGTTGGAGCGGTACTGTCATTAAATCCCTTGATGGTTCAGAGAGGCCGATAGCTTTTGCATCACGCTCGTTAACTGCAGCCGAGCGTAACTATGCCCAGATTGACAGAGAGGCCCTCAGCCTGGTGTGGGGGGTGAAGAAGTTCAATCACTACCTGCACGGACAGAAATTTACTCTACTAACTGATCATCAACCTCTTGTCTCCATTTTCAACCCTAAGAAGGGCGTCCCGATAATGACAGCACAATGGCTACAGAGGTGGTCCCTTTTCCTAGGGGCACACCAATATGACATCGAGTACAAAGGAACTAAACAGCATAGGAATGCCGATGGATTGTCGCGCCTACCGTTGCCGACGGTGGAAGAAGCACCTGCAGTGGATCCTGTGGAGATATTCCACTCGACCATAGTCGAATGTCTACCTGTGACGAATGCAAACCTAGAAAAGGAAACACGAAATGACCCGACACTCTCCAGGGTCTATGATTTAACGGTGAAGGGATGGCCAGCACATGGCGAACCACTGTTGCCAGCATTCTCGCCGAGAAGAGAACAGCTGTCAGTGTGCCGAGGAACCTTGATGTGTGGATCCAGAGTAGTAATTCCACCCAAATTTAAGGATAGAGTGCTCCAATGAGCTTCATGAGGGTCATCTGGGAGGGGTAAAAATGAAGAACTTAGCCAGAGCATTTGTGTGGTGGCCGGGAATCGATAGAGAAATCGAAGAGATGACCAAGAGCTGTACAGGACGCCAGAAGGTCCAAAACGCCCCACCACAAGCCCCTCTACATCCATAGGAGTGGCCCTCATCTCCATGGCAAAGGGTACACATTGATTTTGCTGGTCCATTTATGGACCTGATGTTTTTAATTGTGGTGGATGCACATTCAAAGTGGCCAGAGGTAATAAAAATGTCCTCAACCACCACAGAAAAAACCATCACAGACTTACGAACTATATTCGCCAGAAATGGGCTGCCTGAACAGATTTGCTCCGACAATAGACCACAGTTTGTGTCTGAAGAGTTCCAGAGGTTCTTAAAGAACAATGGTGTTAAGCATTACACATCCGCCCCATATCATCCAGCCACCAATGGATTGGCTGAGAGGTTCGTTCAAACATTCAAGAAGGCGATGTGTAATGAAGACATACCCCTACAACACAAGGTGGATAACTTCTTGTTTGCCTACCGGAATGCGACACATGCGGTTACCAACCAAACTCCAGCCATGATGTTCTTCAATCGAAGACTACGATGCCGCTTGGATTTGGTTAAGCCAAACATCAGAAGAGATGTGGAGAACAGGCAGTTTCAGAATATGAATGAAAGGCCGACCAGGAGTTTTAAGATAGGTCAACCAGTTTTGGCCCGGGACTACCGCACAGAGAAATGGCAGCCAGGAACGATCTGCACACGGCAGGGACCTCTAATGTATACCGTGTACGTTGGAGAGAGCATTGTAAGACGCCATGCTGACCAGATTCTAGAGTCACTGGAAAACGTCAAATCTACACCACGATCCTATACACCTGGTGATGAAACCGAAGTACCAATTGCATCTACCTCAGAATCGGTGATATTGGAAGCAGACGAACCAAATAACGACGTTAATCCCGAATCAACTTTGCCAGAAGAACCTGATACCCCAAAGAGGCGTTATCTGGACAGAATCAGGAAGCCTCCTCAAAGACTGAATTTATAATTGATTTAACTTCAGCTAATGTATATAGCAACTGTAATTGTAAATGTTATTTAATTATTAATGGAATGTTATGTACTGTTTAGCTAAAAGGGGAGGAATTGTAGTGTATGTACCTTGAAGAAGGAACTATATTCTGCAGCCCCTGTATACTGCAGTACCAGTAGTGACCACCCCTGTATATAAGCCTGTGGAGTAACTTTGTATAGTAGTTCCAGTTTTGTCTCCATTCAGTAAACACCTGTTATAACCAACTTCTGCAGTCCGTGTCTCAATTACACACGGACGTTACAGAGAGTAGCTAATGTAACACCCTTATTCAAGAAAGGATTGAAGGACAAACCAAGTAACTAGACCAGTTAGTGTAGCGCATTTGTCGGCAAACTCAATCCATTATTTCAAGATAAAATTAGTGAAATGCATCGGTTAATCCAGGACAGCCAGCGTGAATTTGTTAAAGGTAAATCTTGCTTAACAAATGTAAGAGATTTTTGAAGTGACCAATTTGAATTGCTGAGAACTAAGCAGCCAATAAAGGGGACCTGACTCTGGGTAAATAGTGAAACATTGTTTCCACTAGTGGGCAAATGGGGAACAAGGGGACAGAGCCTGAGGATTCTCACTGGAAGAGCCAAGAAGGAAGGTTCTTGAACAGAGAGCTGTTAGACCATGGGATGCTTCACCACCAGTGGCTATTGGTTTAGAGACTAGAACATTATTTAAAAGGGAATGTGATAAATATTTGAAGAGGAATATACAAAGGATCTGGGGAGAAAGAAGTTACAGGAGGGAGCACTAGCACAGGGGGCCCAAATGGCCACCTCCTGTGCTCTAATTTCTATCATTCTATGAAACCTCCTTTTATTGAGTCTGAGCCAAAGCAGAGGTTTCGAAATGTCGCTGCTGAGCTGAGTTTCGGATGGTGCCCTGTGAGAAGTCCCCCAAACACTCAGCCCCCTGCTTTTGTGCGATCTCTGTTTGGTTCAGGTCGTTCTGTGCCGGTCGGTTTTGATGTGTGAAGTCCAATTACAGGTCGACTCTGACTGAGGCTCCCAGTTCAGAGTCGGTCACCTTCACACACAACTGGACTACAAACCAGGTTGGGCTCATTAAAAGTGGCATCGACTGTGGAGCATAACCACACCTTGTGACAGAACTGATAAATTACAGCTATTTGGAAAGATTGAACAGGTTGAGGCGAGAGAAATTAGAGATGACCTGATCGAGATCTTTAAAATTTATGAATGGGTTGGACGTTGGAGAGTATGTTTCCACTTGTGGGACAATCCAAAACTAGGGGACATAAATACAAGATAGTTAATGCAATAGGAAGGAGACATTTCTTTACTCGAGTGGTTAGAATATGGAACTCGCCACCACGGGAAGTGGTTGAGACAAATAGCTTAGATGCTCTCAAAAAGAAACTAGAAGAGTACGTGAGAGAAAAGGGAATAGAAAGTTATGTTGAGATGAGGTAGATGGAATGGGAGACTCGTGGAGTATAAACACCAGCACCGACTAGTTGGGCTGAATAGTCTATTTTTGTGCTGAATAGTCTATGTAAATACACTAATATTTGCGTATGCTCAAATGTTGTGTAATCAAACCTCCAGAAATAGCTCCAGTTAGAGTTGCCAATCCTGTGCAATCAGCAACTGCCCCATTTCTGACCTGATGGAGGGAAGATCATTGCCGAAGCAGCTGAAGATAGTTGGGCCAAAGATGTTGCTCTGAGGAACTCTTGTAGTGAGGTCCTGGGGTGGAGAAGATTAGCCTCCAATAAAAACAACCGGCTAAGCATGTTTTACATTTTCAGTGTTAGTGTTTCGACGTTATTATCGTTTTAAGTTACAATCGATGCCATAAACAACTGAATCCTGGAACGTGAACATCCATGTCCGGCACTAAGTACGTCATGCAGTGTTACGTCAGGCATTCTGCTTACTGAAAGGCTTACCGGGGGCTCGATTCCTATTGGCTCGTGGGTGCGTCCTCAGGTCCGTTGCGGAGTGAAATACAGCCATTCTCGATCCTTCCGTGCGCGCGTGCGAAAAGGCGGGAAGAGTGAGCGCGCAGGCTGCGGGTGCACATTTCTTCAGGTAGGCGCCATAGTCGGTTCCGCGGCAGCGCCAACTTCAGGTTCTTCATAACTTCTGCATCACAAAGCCCCGTTCCGTTGTATTTTTTCCAGACTCTGTCTTTAAACTATTGTTCCAGTTTAGTTTCATTAATTCTTACTTTTTAAATTCCCATTGAAAAAATAAAATCTGGTCTGTGCTGAAAATTATTCTCTCGATTTTTAGCCAACTATAAACTGAAAATTACACCTGTGAGGATTTTGGGTAAGGTGAAATTCTTATGGAACAGTTTTCTTATAGTCTTCGGCTCACTTGGGGAAGACCCATGGAACCACCAGGAGTAAGCGTTATCAATCACCTTCTGGAGCTAAGGGGAGAAAAACTTTTTAAAATTAAATTTTCTCCCTTCGCTGTATGTTATTCTTCAATGGACAGCAGCCATAGGTAACCTACTAGTGCTGTTGCTGGAAAATGTTTCATCTAGGCTCCAACAACTTCTGGACAAGATTGGTGGAGAACAAGATTGCTTATGACCCTACATCCTGCTGCCCTGAAGTGCATTAATATACTAATAACATGTTATCCTAACCCTAATATTGCTTTTTCGCCTTTTTTATTAGTTCCTGGAATGTGGGTGTTTATTTATTGCCCATCCCTAATTGCCCTTGAGAAGGTGGTGGTGAGCTGCCGCCTTAAACCGTTGCAGTTGGTGTGGTGTGAAGGGATAATTACTAGTTCTAGCCCATTTCGGGCTACCCCAGATCAGGCGTATTCCCCAGACGTTCACCTTCAACTAAAGTTAAAGATAGCCGAATTCTATAAGACAATTGGGTCTAAAGGTTCAGACTATCTCTCCCTAAAGGAAAGGAACGTCGTGAAGATGTTACCGTCCTCCGCATAGCACTTTTAATAAGTTTAACTAGACTGTAACCTTCCGGATATTATGAGGGTCTGGAATATCCCCCAGAATTCTGCAACTCCTCACAAAAGAGTGTACAGAAATTGAGTTTGCGAGATTGATACAGAAATACTACTTGAGACAATTCTAAAAATAGATAGATTTATTTAAGAGCTGACATACAGTTAACAGCTGTTGATTCAATCGCAACATTAACAGTTCAAAAACAAATAGCTTACATTTCTTATCCTCAGAGATCCTTATTCTCAAATCTTAACTTCGTACATTTTTGCATTTCTTATTCTTAATTCTAATCCAGGATATCCACCAAAATCAAATACCTTGATTACCCGAGACTCAAGAGTTGTAGGCTTGCAGAGTGGTTCTGAGGCCGAGAATCGCTTGCCTCTTCCCAGCGACTTCTGACTATCTGAAAATCTTATTTTTATACTTTTTTTTTTAGTGGTTTATCCTTTGAAGTTTTCTGCTGATGTAAGCTAATTATCTTTATTCATTTTCCTGTTGACTTTTTTCTATTCTTACTGTCAATTTAGTCGTTAACTTTTAGAATTCTGTCTCTGTGTTTAGGTGTCTCAAAAACGTACCATAAAATGGTTATTGCAGATTTATCTCTGATGCCATTCTCACGAAGACCTTTCATTCAATTCTTAATATTGGCTTAACTGGTTATTAGCAGACGTTGTGACTCCATGGTGTTCCAAGTTCAATACAAAAGCCATGTGATTGCTTGGTGCATCTATTGAAGTCATATCTTCAAATTGTTCTGTTATCATATTTACTACATGTAAATTAAAAACACTTCAACCAGGGTGTTTCATGCATTTCTAGCTATCTCAATTGGTTGCATATATAATCATATGTTTTCTGTCTTTCATTTGATGTTACTTTTACGAAGGCACATGGTTTTTTAATATTCTGTGTTTCTGTTTCCCTGAGTGTTAGTTTTGAACACTTTTTACTTGGGTCATTCCATTGTGTTTCTCCCAAACTCCAGACCTTCTGGAAGCGCCAAACTGCTATTTCAATAGGGCCATTGTTTTAGTATATTTAACCAATTCCCATTTCAAAGCTTGTGGTGTTTACAACTTTTGTGTTATCACTTCACTTTATCTCCGAAGCCTGTATTGACACAGCTTGTGTCACCAAGGCTTTCCAGACTTTTACACCCAGTATATCATGTATTAATAAAATCAGAAATCTGTTCCTATGGTGGTGTATCTCTTGGAATATGGCTTACTCCGTCACAGGTGAAGGTGCTCCCACAGTGCTGTTAGGTAGGGAGTTCCAGGATTTTGACCCAGCGATGATGAAGGAACAGCGATATATTTCCAAGTCAGGATGGTGTGTAACTTGGAGGGGTACTTGGAGGTGATGGTGTTGCCATGCGCCTGCTGCCCTTTTCCTAGGTGGTAAAGGTCGCGGGTTTGGGAGGTGCTGTTGAAATCTTGGCGAGTTGCTGCTATGTATCTTGTAGATGTACACACTGCAGACATGGTGCGCCGGTGGTGGAGGGATTGAATGTTTCAAGTGGTGGATGGGGTGCCAATCAAGCCGGCTGCTTTGTCCTGGATGGTGTCGAGCTTCTTTAGTGTTGGAGCTGCACTCATCCAGGCAAGTGGAGAGTATTCCATCACACTCCTGACTTGTGCCTTATAGATGGTGGCAAGGCTTTGGGGAGTCAGGACGTGCGACGCTTGCTGCAGAATACCCAGCCTCTGACCTGCTCTTGTAGCCACAGTATTTATGTGGTTGGTCCAGTTAAGTTTCTGGTCTATGGTGACCCCCAGGATATTGATGGTGGGGGATTTGGTGATGGTAATGCCATTGAATGTCAAGGGGAGGTGGTTAGACTCTCGCTTGTTGGAGATAGTCATTGCCTGGCACTTGTGTGGCATGAATGTTACTTGCCACTTATCAGTCCAAGCCTGACTGTCGTCCAGGTCTTGCTGTATTCGGGCATGGCCTGCTTCATTATCTGAGGAGTTGCGAATGGAACTGAATACAGTGCAATCATCAGCGAACATCCCCACTTCTGACCTTATGATGGAGGGAAGGTCATTGAAGCAGCTGAAGATGGATGGGCCTAGGACACTGCCCTGAGGAACTCCTGCAGTGATGTCCTGGGGCTGAGATGATTGACCTCCAACAACCATAACCATCTTCCTTTGTGCTAGGTATGACTCCAGCCTGTGGATCGTTTTCCCCCAATTCCCATTGACTTCAATTTTACTAGAGCGCCTTGATGCCACACTTGGTCAAATGCTGCCTTGATGTCCAGGGCAGTCACTCTCACCTCGCCTCTGGAATTCAGCTCTTTTGTCCATATTTGGACCAAGGCTGTAATGAGGTCTGGAGCCAAGTGGTCCTGGCGGAACCCAAAACTGGGCTTTGGTGAGCAGGTTATTGGTGAGTAAGTGCCATTTGATAGCACTGTCGATGACACCTTCTATCACTTTGCTGCTGATTGAGAGTAGACTGATGGGGCTGGAATGGATTTGTCCTGCTTTTTGTGGACAGGACATACCTGGGCAACCTTCCACATTGTTGGGTAGATACCAGTGTTGTAACTGTACTGGAACAGCGTGTCTAGAGGCGGGGCTAGTTCTGGTGCATGTCTTCAGCACGACAGCCGGAATATTGTCAGGGCCCATAGCCTTTGCTGTATCCAGTGCGCTCTGCCGTGTCTTGATATCACGTGGAGTGAATCAAATTGGCTGAAGACTGACTTCTGTGATGGTGGGGACCTCAAGATATGGGTCATCCACTTAGCACTTCTGGCTGAAGACAGTTGCAAACGCTTCAGCCTTGTCTTTTGCGCTCGCGTGCTGGGCTCCACCATCATTGAGGATGGGGACATTCATGGAGCCTTCTCCTCCCGTCAGTTGTTTAATTGTCCACCACCATTCACGACTGGATGGGGCAGGACTGCAGAGCTTTGATCTGATCTGTTGATTGTGGGATTGCTTAGCCCTGTCTATAGCATGCTGCTTCTGCTGTTTAGCATGCATGTAGTCCTGTTTTGCAGCTTCCCCAGGTTGGCACCTCATTTTTATGTACACCTGGTGCTGCTCGTGGCATGCTCTTCTGCATTCCTCATTGAACCAGAGTTGGTCCCCTGGCTTGATGGTAATGGTAAAGTGAGAAATATGCCAGGCCATGAGGTTACAGATTGTGGTGGAGTACAATGCTGCTGCCGCTGATGGCCCACAGCGCCTCATGGATGCCCAGTTTTGAGCTACTAGATCTGTTCTGAATCTATCCCATTTAGCATGGTGATCGTGCCACACAACACAATGCATTCTTCATCTCCACAAGGTCTGTGCGGTGGTCACTACTACCAATGCTGTCGGGGGCAGATGCATCTGCGACAGGTAGATCGGTGAGGACGAGGTCAAGTAGCTTTTAGCTCGTGTTGGTTCTCTCAGCACCTGCCGCAGGCCCAGCCGGCAGCTGGACTCGGCCAACTCTGCTAGTAGTGGTGCTACCGAGCTACTCTTGGTGATGGACATTGAAGTCCCCCACCCAGAGTACATTCTGTGCCCTTGCTACCCTCAGTGCTCCTTCCAAGTGGTGTTCAACATGGAGGAGTACTGATTCATCAGCTGAGGGAGGGCGGTAGGTGGTCATCAGCAGGAGGTTTCCTTGCCCATGCTTGACCTGAAGCCATGAGACTTCGTGGGGGCCGGAGTCAATGTTGAGAACTCCCAGGGCCACTCCCTCCCGACTGTAAACCACTACCGCCTCCTCTGTCCTGCTGATGCGACAAGGCATACCCAGGGATGGTGATGGAGAAGACTATTTCTTAAATGCCAGTTATAGTGATGAACATAGATGTGGCCCATGACCAAATGAGCCATTTGTATCTGAAGAAGGTTCAGACTGGGGAAGTAAAGTACTGTGGTATTTTTTTTTCTGCTTTAGAGGCACTATATGTGAAAGTTGTTGTCTCTCTCGATACTTCAGAGGGAGAGGTCACACCCCAGGAAACCAAATGATTGCTAGCTGATGTCCCTTTTTTGTAGGCAAACTCATAGCCAGTGAGATCCAAAAAGTAATCGAGGGGCTCCAGGCTGATAGGCACCTGGACCGGACAGATATCTCCTGACTCTATAAAACCCTTCTCCTTGTAGTGACACATTGCAAAGATCATGTTTGCCGACAGCCAAAAGCCACAGTACTTCAAAAAGTAAATTCATTGCGTGGGGGGGGGGGGGTTGATGTAAAAGGTGGTTATATAAAAGCATGGATTTTTAAAATATATATATATATTTTATAATATACCTCCTATGCATATGATATTCTGCTATATGCCACCAAAACCACCATTTTCTCTATAGCATTTTGCAAACCATTGTATAATTCAGCTTTCAGGTTAAAAGCTCAACTATTCCAAATTGGAAGGCATGGTCATGGTCCAGGACATCCCTTCACATGGCTGAATAACCTTCACATGGATGAAAACTGAAAAACGGCATTACACCTAAACATAATGGTAACACTCAAATATTTAAGACCTAGGCACCAAAAGCCTCCACCTCCCTCTCGTCACCCAGCATAGATTTGGATCTGAATTGACCCATCTCACTGCTGGGAGTCTAGGACTCTACCAGATAGTGTGCATCTGCATTCTGCCACAGCAGTTTTGAGACCTTGATAAATGCATGTCCAGATTCCTCTGAGCAGGGATAAGATCAAGGATACACATCCTTACAACTCCAACACTGTTACTGGACTGAACTGCTCCAGACAATTACTGCCTGGAGTAGGGCCGCTTTCCACAACCTGTGGCTGGTAATGGAAGCCCTCTCAATCTTCCACATCCTCCTCTTCTCAGCTTCCCAGAGAAGATCAGCCTGGTTTCCACTTCAGTACAGTAATGACCTCCCAGAGATGCTTGTTAAGTGGCTTCAGAGAATGATGTAAGAAGATGCTTCAGAAAGTGCCAATCATGCTAGTACTACATAATGGACTTGTCAGCAAAATTAAAGCCTGTGGGATTGAAAGGACAGTGGCAGCATAGACACAAAATTGGCTAATGGACAGAAAACAAAGAGTAGTGGTGAATGGCTGTTTTTCAGACTGGAGGGAGGTATACAGTGGTGTTCCCCAGGGGTCGCTATTGGGACCACTGCTCTTTTTGATAATATATTAATGACCTGGACTTTGGTATACAGGGCATAATTTTAAAGTGTGCAGATGATATGAAACTTGGAAATGTAGTAAACAGTGAGAAGGATCGTAACAGACTTCAGGAGAACATAGACAGACTGGTGAAATGGGCAGACAGATGGCAGATGAAATTTAACGCAGAGAAGTGTGAAGTGATGCATTTTGGTAGGAGGAATGAGGAGAAGCAATATGAACTAAATGGTACAATTTTAAAGGGGGTGCAGGAACAGAGAGAGAGAGACGGGGGTGTATACACAAATCTTTGAATGTGGCAGGACAAGTTGAGAAGGCTGTTTTTAAAAAAAAAAAAAAGCATATTGGGATCTTTGGCTTTATTAATAGAGGAATAGAGTACAAAAGCAAGGAAGTTATGATAAACCATTATAAAACACTGGTTAGACCTCAGCTGGAGTATTGTGTTCAATTCTGGGCACCACACTTTAGGAAGAATGTCAAGGCCTTGGAAAGGGTGCAGAAGAGATTTACATAAGAAATAGGAGCTGGAGTAGGCCATTTGGCCCTTCGAGCTTGCTCCGCCATTCAACAAGATCATGGCTGATCTTCTACCTCAACTCCACCTTCCTGCACTCTCCCCATATCCCTTAATTCCCAAAAATTTATCGACCTCTACCTTGAATATACTAAACGGCTGAGCATCCACAGCTCTCTAGGGTAGAGAATTCCAAAGATGCACAACCCTTTGAGTGAAGAAATTTCTCCTCATCTCTGTCCCAAATGGCCTACCCCTTATTCTGAGACTGTGACCCCGTGTTCTAGATTCCTAAGCCAAGGGAAACATTTTCCCAGCATTAACCCTGTCAAACCCCTTAAGAATTTTATATGTTTCAATTAGATCACACCTCATTCTTCTAAACTCTAGGGAATATAGGCCTAGCCTACTCAATCTCTCCTCATGGGGCAATCCCCTCATCCTAGGAACCAGTCTAGTTGCACTCCTTCTAAGGCAAGTATGCCTTTCCTTGGGTAAGGAGACCAGAACTGTACACAGTACTCCAAGTGTGGCCTCACCAATGCTTTGTATAATTGTAGTAAGACTTCTTTACTCTTCTACTCTAATCCCTTTGTAACAAAAGCTAACATACCATTTGCTTTCTTAATTGCTTGCTGTACCTGCATGTTAACTTTCTGTGATTCATGTACAAGGACACCCAGGTCCCTCTGAATGCAAACATTTCCCAGTCTCCATTCAAAAAATATTCGACTTTTTTGTTTTTCCTACCAAAGTGAATAACTTCACACTTCCCCACATTGTGTTCCATTTACCATGTTCTTGCCCACTCAGTCAACCTTTCTATATCTTTGCGTCCTCCTCACAGCTTACTTTCCCACCTAACTTTGTATCATCAGCAAACCTGGATACGTTACACTCAGTCCCTTCATCCAAGTCATTAATATAGATTGTAAATAGCTGAGGCCCAAGCACTAATCCTTGCGGTACCTCGTTAATTACAGCCTGTCAATCTGAAAAAGTCCCGTTTACTCCTGCTCTCTCTTTTCTGCCCATTAACCAATCCTCAATCCATGCTAATATATTACTCCCAATCCCATGAGTCCTAATTTTGTGTAATAACCTTTTGTGTGGCATCTTATCAAATGCTTTTTGAAAATGCAAATGCACTACATCCACTGGTCCCCCCCCCCCTTATCCATCCTACTAATTACATCTTCAAAAAACTTTAACAGATTTGTCAAACACTATTTCCCTTTAATAAAACCATGTTGACACTGCCAAATCATATTATGATTTTCTAAGTGCCCTGTTACCACATCTCTAATAATAGATTTTGCCTACCACTGAAAGGTACCAGAGATGAGGGACTTCAGTTATGTGGAGAGACTGGAGAAGCTGGGGTTGCTCTCCTTAGAGCAGAGAAGGTTAAGAGGAGATTTGATAGCGGTGTTCAAAATCATGAATCTTTTTGATAGAGTAAATAAGGAGAAACTGTTTCCAGTGGCAGAAGGGTCGGTAACCAGAGAATACAGATTTAAGATAATTGGCAAAAGAACCAGAGGTGACATAAGGAAACTTTTTTTTTTTTTACAAGAGTTATGATCTGGAATGCACTGCCTGAAAGGGTGGTGTAAGCAGATTCAATAGTAACATTCAAAAGAATTGGATTAATACTTGAAGGGAGAAAATGTTCAGGGCTATAGGGAAAGAGCAGTGGAGTGGGATGAATTGGTTAGCTCTACCAAAGCTAGCACAGGCACGATGGGCCGAATGGCCTCTTTCTGTGCTGTATCATTCTATGATTCTGTGCTCTTGAGTTGTGAGTAGCCTAGTGAGTGAGATGCTGATAGTGAGTCTGCTGAGAAAATGTAAGAAGGAGGTTTGACCTGAGCCAGTATTCAGTGCAGAAATGGAGTGGGTGCAACTCTGTAAGATGAGAGAAGAAAGTTAGAGGTGGATAAAATAAGTTCCACGGTTAGTACTTGTGAGTAGCATAGAATTTAGGAGTATTTAAAATGTGGGATTAGGAGCTGGACCTGTGAATTGTGCAGTACGCAGCATCTGGGATATCCTGGGAGGAGTACGTATGTATGAAATGTTAGAGAGTTGTATTGCTTTCGCAGAAGAATGCTGAGTTCAAGGGCCATCTGGCTGTATTCTATAACATAAATGGGAAAGAAAGGTTTTTGGAAGACATGTTTCAGAAATGATCACCTCACAGATGAAGAATGGAAAAGCAGAGGGGAGTAAGTAGTTGACTGCCCACAAGTAGAACAAGGGGAACCACCACAGGAAAAGCCTGTGGGCCTGGATACACAGTTCTTGATACCTATAAGGACGGAGGCATAGATAAGAGCACCTTGGTATAATGGGTTACTGTGAGAATAGGTAGTCATGGGGAATGGGAATCCTTGATTAGGTGGATAACCAGCTTGATTTGTAGTTGTGATTGAGAAGCTTGAATCTTGTGTTGGCACCCAGATGAAAAAAATTCTTGAGAGGGAAAACAGCTAGACATTGGAGCCAGTGGCATACAAAAAATGTAGGATGGAGATATTGCAGAAGAGTTCAGTTCTAGATTAAAGTGCAAGATCTTGAGAGTGGGAATGTAAGTTGTGAGGAGGATGCAAAGAGGCTTCAAGGGATATAGACAGGCTAAGTGAGTGGGCAAGAACATGGCAAATGGAATATAATGTGGAGAAGTGTGAAATTATCCACTTTGGTAGGAAAAATAGAAAAGCAGAGTTTTTAAAAATTTGTTTATGGGATCAGGGCGTCGCTGGCAATGCCAGCATTTATTACCCATGCCTAATTGCCCTTGAGAAGGTGGTGGTGAGCTGCCTTCTTGAACCGCTGCAGTCCGTGTGGTGATGGTACTCCCACAAATGCTGTTGGGTACGGAGTTCCAGGATTTTGACCCAGTGATGATGAAGGATCGGCGATATACTTCTAAGCCAGGATGGTGTGTGACTTGGAGGGGAACTTGGAGGTGGTGGTGTTCCCATGCGCCTGCTGCCCTTGTCCTTCTAGGTTGAAGAGGTCGCGGGTTTGGGAGGTGCTGCCGAAGAAGCCTTGGTGAGTTGCTGCAGTGCATCTTGTAGATGGTACACACTGCAGCCACGGTACGCCGGTGGTGGAGGGAGTGAATGTTTAAGGTGGTGGACGAGGTGCCAATCAAGCGGGCTGCTTTGTCCTGAATGGTGTTGAGCTTCTTGAGTGTTGTTGGAGCTGCACTCATCCAGGCAAGTGGAGAGTATTCCATCACACTCCTTACTTGTGCCTTGTAGATGGTGGAAAGGCTTTGGGGAGTCAGGAGGTGAGACACTCGCCGCAGAATACCTAGCCTCTGACAGTGTTGATGGTGGGGGATTCGGCGATGGTAATGCCATTGAATGTCAAGGGGAGGTGGTTAGACTCTCGCTTGTTGGAGATAGTCATTGCCTGACACTTCTGTGGCGCGAATGTTACCTGCCACTTATCAGCCCAAGCCTGAACGTCGTCCAGGTCTTGTTGCATGCGGGTATGGACTGCTTCATTATCTGTGGAGTTGTGAATGGCGTTGAACACTGTGCAGTCATCAGCAAACATCCCCATTCCTGACCTTATGTTGGAGGGGAGGTCATTGATGAAGCAGCTGAAAATGGGCCTGGGACACTGCCCTGAGGAACTCCTGCAGCGATGTTCTGGGGCTGTGATGATTGATCTTCAACCACCACAACCATCTTCCTTTGTGCTAGGTATGACTCCAGCCAGTGGAGCGTTTTCCCCCTGATTCCCATTGACTTCAGAATATACCTTTGAGCCTGACTCTATCCCTCTCTCCAGCTGCTCACTTAAGCTGAACCATATAGAATGCAATATCAATTTTCTGTCTTCTCCCTGAGCTGAGTTTCAAGCCCCATAATCTGTCCATCGCCAAGACCGCATGCTCCACAATGTTGCCTGCCTTTGGCTCTATCTCACCTCCCTCTGCCACTGAAACTTTTTTCTATGCTTTCATTGCCTCAAGACTCTAGTTCTCGTCAAGTTCTCCTTGATTGCCCCCAAACTCTTACCTATATTACTCAAACTTGTAAAAGCTTCAACTTGTTCAAACTGTAATAAAAACAGAAAATGCTGGAAATACTCAGCAGGTCGGGCAGCATCTGTAGAGAGAGAAACAGAGTTAAGGTTTCCGGTTGATGACCTTTCGTTAGAACTGGAAAAAGTTAGAGATGTAACAGGTTTTAAGCAAGTACAGAGGCAGGGAAAGTGGGGAGGGGAGGAAAGAACCAAAGGGAAGATCTCTGATAGGGTGGAAGGCAAGAGAGATTAAATGACAAAAGGATTAAATGTTCAGACTGCCGCTGGCTGCAACATATCCTGCCCTTAGTCTTGCTCACTCATCTACCAGTCCTTGCTGCCTTTCACTGGCTTCCTGTCTCTGTAAAACATCAAATCTAAAACTCCTCTCCTTGTTTACAACTCCCTCCATAGCCTTGCCCTACCTTGCAACTTCCCACAATTCATTGTCCTCTAACTCTAAGCTCGTATAAAAAAGAAAGATTTACATTTGTATAGCGCCTTTCACGACCACTGGACGTCTCAAAGTGCTTTACAGCCAATTAAGTACTTTTTGAAGTGTAGTCACTGTTGTAATGTAGGAAACGCGGCAGCCAGTTTGCACACAGCAAGCTCCCACAAACAGCAATGTGATAATGATCAGATAATCTGTTTTAGAGATGTTGATTTGAAGGATTAATATTGGCCAGGGAACTGGGGATAACTCCCCTGCTCTTCTTTGAAATAGTGCCATGTGATCTTTTATGTCCACCTGAGAGAGCAGACAGGGCCTCGGTTTAAACCTCATCCAAAAGATGGCACCTCTGACAGTGCAGGACTCCCTCAGTACTGCCCTGGAGTATCCGCCAAGATTTTTGTGCTCAAGCCTCTGAAGTGGGACTTGAACCCACAACCTTCTGATTCAGAGGCAAGGGCGCTACTAACTGAGTCACAGCTGACACTGTACATCCTTGTTCCTTGCTCAATGGCAGTGCTTTCAGCCATCTTGGCCCCATCCTCAAAAACTTTCCCTAAACCTCTTTGTCTTGCTATTTTCCATTGTGCCATTTAAAATTCTCCTCCAAACCTATCTTTTTGACTGTGCCTTCAGCTAACTTTACTAAATCCTCTACCACTCAGTTAGTCTCTCTCCTATGGTAAGTGTCTTGTGATGGCAGGCCACAACTTCCATTTCCTTATGTCTTCTGGGTTACTTACCATGACCAAGTCGAGATGTGCACCGCCTCTGATGACTTTCCTGATGCCTTAAGTCATGAAACAGTCATGTATTATAATTAGAGACTCTGAACCATTGGATTCCCAATTTATGTTTGGTTGATTGTAGCAAATGATGAATATGGTCTTAACTGAATGACGTAAATACACCCAAATAAGAGAGGGTGCTAGATGAGCTGAATGGATTATTGTTCGTTCTTCCACTTTAATGTGCCTATATGTTTTTTGATTGAGACTGATATTGCTATCAGCAGATGAATGATTTCTTGGCAGATAGTACAACATTTTTAGTGAACTGATTATTTTTTATCTGATTTTTAACCATGTACATTTTAATTTTAGAAAGAAATGGATGTAAATTTGATCATCATAGAGATAAAAGGTAAACTATTTCATGTTTATAAATATTATTTTTCAGGCATTCTGAATCCTTTTATTTTCATCTGTCAGAGTAATGCCCGAGTGGCATCTGAGCACAAAAGTGTTACTTTCTTTCGAAGGTGGACCAGTTGGAAAATATTGTACTTCTTTCAATTGCACTAGGTTAAGAAAATAAGAACATAAGAAGGAAGAGTTTACCAATGGGCAGGTTCTATTTGATTAGTTTTGGAAATGGGTTGTTACTGAGTTTGTAATACAAATGCACTCTATTTTCTTTTTATATCTATTTTTCAGATACATAGATTTGGTTGACAGGGTTCAGCTTGTTTAGTTGGGTCTTTATTTAAATTATGTATATACATTCTAATTTGTTTTTGGTGAACTGTCATTATTCATCCTCATCCATACTTTTGTTACCTCTAGACTCGGCTATTCCAATGCTCTCCTGGCCGGCCTCTGTAAACTTGAAGTCATCCAAAACTCTTGCCTGTATCCTAACTCTCTCACACCAAGCCCTGTTCACCCATCACCCCTGTGCTTGCTGACTTAAATAGGCTCCGGGTCCGGCAATGCCTCGATTTTAAAATTCTCATCCTTGTTTTCAAATCGCTCCATGGCCTCGGCTCTCCCTATCGCTGTAACCTCCAACCTACAACCTTCCGACATCTCTGTGTTCTTTAAATTCTAGCCTCTTGCGCATCCCCGATTTTCATCGTTCCACCATTGGCGGCCATGTCTTCAGCTGCGTAGGCCCAAACTTTTGGTCATATGTTCTAATATCTCCTTATGTGGCTTAGTATCAAATTTTGTTTGATAATGCATCTTGGGACGTTTTACTACGTTAAAGATGCTCTGTAAATGCAAGTTGTTGTTCATTGATACGAAGTTACCAAAAAAATGGTCACAAGGCACTGCATTAAAAGTTCCCTGATGTGGATAACTGCACCATGTGGCATAAGCTATACAGAGCCGAAAGACTCTGGTTCAATTTATAGAGTTAATGGATGTCAGTGGGGGAAGGAAGAGCTGGATTTGGCTTCTTCATCTCTGACTAGGCAGGGCAAAAATCAACTAGTGTGCTCCTTCTAACTCTTGAGCACTGTATACTGTTGGAAGTGCATGTGCATGCGGACATCTGGAGGAATAACTGCTTTGTTTGCTATATAGCGACATTCTAAAAACATATTTTTTGAACACATTCATAATGTTGTTCCACATAGAGGCTGGAGGAATATCTCGTCCCCCTCCCCGCCCCCCCCCCCCCCTCCCCAAGACAAGGATAGAGTTAGGTTCATTTGCGAGAGTGCCATGGTTTAATAACCTGTTGACACTTGCTATTCAGCTTCACGCATGAAGAATGGTCACTTGAGTTGGGAGCTAATACTTATGGAAATATACCCCAGCATTAGTCACCATCTTCAGGAGAGGAGAGGGTAAAGGGAGGAAGCAGAACAGAAATTTATACTGATGAAGTGTTTTTTCCTTAATGCAGCTGCTATAACTTTTAATACACTATACCAGAGATGATTGAGCCCATGGAGAAACTTGTGTGTCCTGGAATTAAGTTTTTTTAAAAGACTCTTTTGTAAGGAAAGTTGGTATATAAATAAGTGTAGAGAATGCAGATGGAGCATGGGAGTCACATGATCCAAAACAATAAAGGTGTACAGATTAGAACATGTCTATATCTTCAAACATACTGGTGGATCCCTGTGTTGTGGCTCATATAAAACAGCATATCCTCCAACTTTGTAAGGACTGGTATGTTATGCCATGTAACGCACTGTGTGTTATTCTGCAAGATACTTTATTTGGTCCCATAAGCGGCTCGTGTCCCCCTACGATCAGCAGTATTCCTTTACCTGGCCAATATCCAGGTAAATGATCGCAACACCTAGGGATTGAACAGTGAACCTTGCCACTGTGTGTTGCCTTACTGGACTGCATCACCTGCTGTCACATGATTCTGCTCGTCTTTGGTAGGTGGATTGAGTATAAGCACATAGACTATAAACCATCAGGCAATTTATTTTAACATAGAACAAATAGGTAAACAGTATTCAGTGCAAACCAATGTATTTGCAACCTTTGCTATCTTTTACAAACACTTATATAAAAAAATAAAGACAATTACTCTGATCTATTTTTCTATATATCTAGATCCCTAAAATGATTGTGCAATTCTTAAGAGATGCAGTGCAACCAC
The DNA here is from genome assembly GCF_052327205.1 of Somniosus microcephalus. Lineage (NCBI taxonomy): Eukaryota > Metazoa > Chordata > Chondrichthyes > Squaliformes > Somniosidae > Somniosus > Somniosus microcephalus. Next base: position 400,279,506 of record NC_140987.1, read on the forward strand.
AGAGTCAAACTAGACTCTGCTTTAGACTGACTATCTGGTCCAGACAGCCCCAGATAAACCCAAAGTTGGAAGTTTCTGACCTCAGAGCTGTCGGTCCAAGGGGCTACGAAGAATCATTAATTCTACCTCTAAGGACAATTGGCTGAAGTGAATTGGCCCTGATGAATGCTTTCAGCAGCTAGTGGTGAGGGAGGGAGAGGGTTTGAGAAACTGCAAATAGGATCCAAAGCAGCATAAGGTTTGGCATCACCGGCCTAGATAAATGGGGGCATTTTTGTTTGATTACAATCCTGTGAAGCACCTTGGGATGTTTTAGTACATTAAAGGTACTATTGTAAGAGTTCTCCACTCCTAACGAAAGTACTGAGATTGAAACTAACAGTTAACCAAACGTGGTTTAATGCACTGGTAAAAGTTACAAACAAAAACGCAGGAGAAACTCTAAACAGGTCTGTACAATACTTGGTTCCACGAGGACTGAAAGGACACGCCTCTCCCCTCTGACGTCATCACGTCACCACATTTCCCGCCGTTGGGTATGTCACGTGACCTGCGTGATGACGTCATTGCGCTGGATCAACATTTTACCGAACCCGCGCTATTTATACAGAGCAAACATTTAAAGGTAACAAACCCCTGTTAAAGGCAATTATATACATTACTGCAAGAGTCTCTTGGTGGCTTTGCCACATACGCCCCCCCAGAATTGTCTTTAATAAGAAAAGTCAATCGCCGAGGAGGTCGGACGAGCCTGTTGGAACGACTCCTAAATTCCCGGAGAGGAAAACGCTGAGCAGGCGGTGAGCTGGTGGGTGGAGCGGCTCGGTCAGGGGCGGCAACAGCCGGTGGTCGGCCCCGGCACGGCGGTTGAGCAGGCTCGACTGGCTGTTCTAGGTCCAGGTGCGCGGGCTTGAGGCGATCGATGGAGATATGGTCCGGCCGGCCCCCGAGGTCGACCAAAAGACTCTGAGCCCCCGTCTGTAAAACCCGGAAGGGACCCGTATGCGGAGGCCTGAGCGGGCTGCGGTGGGCGTCGTGACGAACAAACGCGAATTTGACCTTCATCAACTCCACTGGAATGTGGGAGGCAGGAAAACCGTGCTGCGACGTCGGAACCGGCCTGAAGCACTGGGCCGCTTCCCGGTGGGCTTCCCGCTGACGCCGCAGACCACGGCTGTGTAGGGGACGGCAGGAATTCGCCTGGAACCCGGAGTGGCTGGCCGTAAACCATCTCCGCGGCAGAAGACTGCAGGTCCTCCTTCGGTGCCGTGCGCAACCCCAGCATAACCCAAGGTAGTTTATCGACCCATGCCGCGTCCAGGAGGCTGGCTCTGAGCGACGCCTTCAACGAACGGTGAAAACGCTCACACAACCCATTCGCCTGCGGGTGGTAGGCCGTGGTGCGATGGAGTGTGGTGCCTAAGGCCGAGGCCACCGCGTTCCAAAGCTCGGATGAGAATTGCGGACCGCGGTCGGATGAAATATCCGTCGGAACTCCAAAGCGTGCTACTCATGACGAGATAAAGGCTCGAGCGACATCCACAGAGGTGGTAGACATCAGGGGAACCGCCTCGGGCCATCTCGTGGTGCGATCGACCATCGTCAGAAGGTGCGTGAAACCCTGCGACGGCGGGAGTGGCCCCACAAGGTCGACGTGGACGTGGTCGAACCGGCGTTCCGGCACCTCGAAGGTGGCCAAGGGGGCCCTGACGTGTCGTTGGACTTTGGCTCATTGACAAACCACACAAGTGTTCGCCCAGTCGCGGACGTCCTTGCACATCCCTCTCCATACGAATTTAGGTGCCATCAACTTCTGCGATGCCCTCACACCAGGATGCGAAAGCCCGTGTATGACGTCGAAAACCGTCCGGCGCCAGGCAGACGGAACAATCAGACGGGGGTCCCCCAAGGAGATGTCGCAGAGTAAAGCGGTGCCAGCCGAATGGAATGGCACATCCCTCAGCTGAAGGCTGGTGGAGTCGGAACGAAAGGCTTGAGTCTCCGGGTCGGCAGCTTGGTCGGCAGTCATGCACGCATAATCAATTCCCAATTGAACGGCCTGGATGGTGGCGCGGGACAGGCAATCCGCTACCACGTTGTCCTTCCCGGCCACGTGCCGGATGTCGGTGGTGAATTCGGAAATATATGTAAGCTGTCGTTGCTGACGAGCCGACCACGGTTCAGCAGTCTTGGCCATCGCGAACGTGAGCGGTTTGTGGTCGACAAACGCAGTAAAGTGGCGGCCCTCGAGCAGAAAACGAAAATGGCGAATGGCCAAAAACAACGCCAACAACTCCCTGTCAAATGTACTGTACTGGCGTTCGTGCCGTCGCAGCTGTCGGCTAAAAAACGTCAGTGGTTGCCACGTGCCGTCGACCCATTGCTCTTGGACGGCTCCAACGGCGTAGTCCGACGCGTCAGTTGTGAGGGCAATGGTGGCTCCTGGCAGGGGGTGTGCCAACATCGTCGCGTTCGCGAGGGCGGTCTTTGTGTCTCCGAAGGCGCGGTCCATCTCCGGCGTCCAAACCACGGGCTCCTTACCCGGCTTCCCTGTGAGGGCCTCGTAGAGCGGCCGCATTAGTTGCGCGACCCTGGGAACAAAACGATGGTAAAAACTTACCATACCCAGGAACTCCTGGAGCGCCTTCACAGACTGCGGCCGCGGGAAAGCCGCGATCACCTCCACCTTGGCCCGAAGCGGCATGGCCCCCTCTGAAGTGATGCGGTGGCCTAGGAAGTCGAGCTGCTGCAGGTCGAACTGGCATTTGGCCGGGTTGACAATGAGGCCGTGCTGTTTAAGGCGACGAAAGAGGATGCGCAGGTGCTGGAGATGTTCCTCCTTTGTGGCGCTGGCGATCAGTATGTCATCCAGATAGACGAACAAAAATTTGAGATCCCGCAGCACTGAATCCATCAGGCGCTGGAACGCCTGCGCCGCGTTTTTAAGTCCAAATGGCATGCGGAGGAACTCAAACAGACCAAAAGGAGTGATGACCGCTGTCTTTTGGACGTCCTGGGGATCCTGATGGTACCCACGGACGAGGTCGACCTTGGAGAAAACCGAAGTCCCCGCCAGATGTGTGGAGAAATCTTGTATGTGCGGTATGGGATACCGGTCGGGAGTCGTGACATCGTTGAGGCGACGGTAGTCACTGCAGGGCCGCCATCCACCCCTGGGCTTGGGGACGATGTGGAGAGGTGAAGACCAGGGACTATTCGACCGGCGAATAATCCCCAACCTCTCCATCGCGGCGAACTCTGCCTTAGCAGCCGCGAGCTTACCGGGCTCGAGCCGCCGTGCCCTGGCGTAGACGGGAGAGCCGGTCGTCGTTATATGGTGCTCCACCCCATGTTTGGCGGTTGAAGCCGAAAAGGTGGGCTTGGTCAGCTTGGGAAAGTCCCCGAGGAGGCAGGAGAAGTCGTTGGGAGGTGGCCGAGCGCAGGAGACCGAGTGCGGCGCGACCGTGCCGCGTACACATGGAATACAGTCGAACGTGGCGGTGTGAACGAGCCGACGATTTTTAAAATCAACCAGCAGGCCGTTGGCACATAAAAAGTCGGCGCCTAGGAGTGCCTGTGAAATGCTGGCGGTGACGAAATCCCATATAAAACGTTGGCCACTGAAGCAGACCTGGACCCGGCGGGTCCCGAAAGTATGAATCGCGCCCCCGTTGGCAGCTTGGAAGGGAGAACACCGCCTGCCGGACCGAAGGTCGAGGACCGACGCGGGAAGGATGCTGCATTGCGCCCGTGTCGCACAAAAAACGACGGCTCGAGATGGAGTCGGTTAAATAAAGTAATTTCCCGGAATCGCCGACTGCCATCGTGGCTGCAGGGCACGCCCCGGATCCGGTGCTCTTGACGCGCAGGGGTCTGTTCGTTGCTTTGGGCGCGAAACTGCAAGGCGGACGGCAGCATCTGGCCTTCACGCCAAACCGAGCATGGTAATAGCAGAAACCGGTTGGAGGAGGCATCGAGGCAGGGCCCTTTGGGGCGGGGCGTCCCGCGATGGCGCAGTATTGCTATCGGACTGCGTATATTTTATCCGCCTCTTCGGCGAGCGCTATACAATCCCCAGCATCCGATCTGGCGAGGGCCGCCTGCACCTGTTCGGGCAGTTGAGTGAGGAACAGTTCGCGGAACAGGAAACATTGAGGCTCCGACCCCAGGAGAGTGAGCATCTGGCTCATCAACTCCGAAGGTTTGGAGTCACCCAACCCGGGCAGCGTGAGTAGGCGGCATGCGCGCTCTGCCTTCGTAAGGCCGAATACCTGCATGAGCCGAGCCTTAATGGCGACGTACTTGTCGATAGCCGGGGGGTTTTCCAGTAGGCTGATGATCCTCGACGCTGTTGAGTGCGGAGACCACATAAAGATAACGGGTCTGATCCTGCACGACGTTGCGGAGCTCGAACTGCGCCTCTGCTTGCACGAACCAGGAGGCCGCCTGTTGTTCCCAAAATTGGGGGAGCTTCAAAGCCACTGCATTGGCTTCCATCATGGCCTGCGTTCCGTTTCTGCCGCGAAAAACGTCCGCGAGGATTCGGGGTCACCAATGTTGGAGTTCTCAACTCCAAACGAAAGTACTGAGATTGAAACTAGCAGTTAACCAAACGTGGTTTAATGCACTGGTAAAAGTTACAAACAAAAACGCAGGAGAAACTCTAAACAGGTCTGTACAATACTTGGTTCCACGAGGACTGAAAGGACACACCTCTCCCCTCTGACGTCATCACGTTTCCCGCCGTTGGGTACGTCACGTGACCTGTGTGATGACGTCATCGCGCTGGATCGACATTTTACCGAACCCGCGCTATTTATACAGAGCAAACATTTAAAGGTAACAAACCCCTGTTAAAGGCAATTATATACATTACTGCAAGAGTCTCTTGGTGGCTTTGCCACACTATATAAATGCAAATTGCTGTTGTGACACTTTCAAATATAAAGTATGCACTGAATGAAGTGTTGGTAGCACTCTTGCCTCGGAGTCGAAGGTTGTGGGTTCAGTCCCACTCTAGAGACTTGAGCGCAAAAATCTAGGCTGACACTCCAGTGCAGTACTGAGGGAGTGCTGCACTGTCGAAGGTGCCGTCTTTTGAATAAGATGTTAAACTGAGGCTCCATCTGCTCTCTCAGGTGGACATAGAAGATCCCATGGCACTATTTTGAAGAAGAGCAGGGGAGTTATCTTGGCCAATATTTATCCCTCAATCAACATCTCTAAAACAAACAGGTTATCTGGTCGTTATCACATTGCTGTTTGTGGGAGCTTGCTGTGTGCAAATAGCTGCTGCGTTTCTTACACTACAACAGTGACTACACTTAAAAGGTACTTCATTGGCTGTAAGGCACTTTGGGATGTTCTGAGGTTGTGAAAGGCGCTATATAAATGCAAGTCTTTTTTGTTTGTTTTTCTTTGAAAGGATTTGCTGAAGAGCTGTTGAAAAAACAGTCAACTAGAAATGTAGAGGAAGTGATTGACAAACTGTTTGATAAAGTTACAGCTTTGGATGAAGTAGAGAGAAACAAAACCAAGGATACTCAGGTTTGGAAAAGTACTTTCTTTTTCCAGTTTTAACTTGTAAATGTTAATGGCTTCCCTTGGCAATCTTGATCAGGTATCTGCCAATTGGAAGGTCAGTCATGATACTGGTACTTGGAGTGACTCCTGTGCAGTTTGTTCTGGGTTCTTCTTGTTCTTGAATTGACTTGTTTTCTGTTACCATCCTTACAGGTTTACAGTAGTTATAATCTTCAGTGTCACTGGTCACTCCCGTAAGCAGACCTTGCATCCCTTACAACCCGGAGAGTACCTCTACTGCTCAATATCTACTTAAACGATAGCTGACTTGAGGATCATAACAATAAGATCTCTGCATGTATAATCTCTTGTGCACCATCACATACGTTCTCTTAACCTTTTAGAAGGCAGGTTGGAAAGCTTTCTAGTGAGACAAGGACAACTGCAAATGAACAAATTATGTTCATTTATATATTTCATGTAAAATTAGCCAGTTTTCCAGCAAGAGATATCTACTTAGGAACAGGAGTAGGCCATTTAGCCCCTCGAGCCAGTTTCGCCATTCAATTAGATCATGGCTGATCTGTATCTTAACTGCATGGCTGTGCTGTTAATTGATTTGACATAGAAGGCGAAGGCCAAAAATGTGATCTAGTCTGATGATGAGGAATATGCTTTGTAAAATTGAAAGATGTCTTGCATGCAGACCCTATGCTAGCTAGTTCAATTGTTCCCAAGCTTTCATGGTCAACGCCAACATTAATTAGTGTCCTTAGGAGACGTTAATGAGGTCTTTGCAAATTGCTTTTAACTTTGCTCCAAATTTAACGTTTGCAGCACCGGTTTTCCGGGACTTGGGGAAACTGACCAGGGAAATGGAGGTGAGATTGAGCAGCAGTTTAGGTGGGTATTTAAACATGTCATTGTCCCATCTGAATAAAAGCTCACTTATTGCAGCTGGTGTCTCCATTCCCTCTGGCAAATGTTTGGCAGAGAGTGCTTGCGTGGATACAGCTTTTTCCAACACTGGAGGCTTTCAAACAGACAAAATCAGAATGGGAGACATGTTTGATGTGTTTGACAGCACACCAGACCATCACAATCCATGGCGGCGAATATGTGCTCTGGTGGGATCAGCACGTGCACAGGAGGGAGATCCACAGCAGAGGAGTCGAGGTCACATGAGGCACTCCCCACATCACAGGGTTTAAAGCTAAAGGATGCGCTTCCTTGACCTCTTGGAAGAGCAGTGCTTCTGCAGGCTGAGGTTGTCACGTCAGGTGGTGGTAGACATCTGCAGCCTCCTAGAGAAAGACCTGCTCCCTGCTGGACCTGGCACTACCAGTGGCTGTAAAAGTGATCACCGCCCTCAACTTTTTTGCTTCCGGATCCTTTCAGAGCACTGCCGGAGAGATATCCAGGATCTCCCAGTCGCCTGCAGATAAATGGATAAGGCAGATCACTGATGGATTGTTTGCTAGGGCCGTCTATCAATGCACAGCTTATGTGCAACCACAAGAAGAGGTTCATGCAGGTCTGCGCCAGATTCCATGGGAGCTGTCATGATGCATTCCTACTGCGGCAGTCATTTTTGTTCCAGGAAGCGTACTTAAGGGTTTGCTCGTCGGAGGCAAGGGTACCCCCTTCAAACTTGGCCCACGATGCCTGTGAGGCACCCCACCAATGCAGCGCAGGAGCACAACAATGAGAGCCACATGACTACTGGTGTGTCATAGAGCAAGCCATCGGGATGTTGAGGTTGCGCTTCAGGTGCCTAGATCTGGAGGCGCCCTTCAGTACTCGCCAGTGAGGGACTCCGGAATAATAATGGTGTGCTGCATCCTGCACAACATTGCGCAGCAAAGAGGATTGCATGTGGAAGAGGACGAAGGGGCTCATTACTCCTCTTTGGATGAGGAGGAAGAGGATGAAGATGGTGCACTCATTGCCAGACCAGTCGCTTACATTGCTGCCAGGGATGCCCTAATATTGCAATGTTTCACATAATGTGAAACATAACAAATGAAATCCTGCGGTTTGCTCGCACCACCAGGACCACCCCCCCACTTCCCTTTGCACTAAACAGTCCTTTAGCCACTCATCCACCCATTGCACATCCGCCAATAGGACCTGTCAGGTATTAGCATTCATGGATCAAGTGAAAGGGCGAGTTGGCACTCGGGATGCAATAATGGGCAAGACGTGGAAGTTTTAGGTGGCATTGTTTTTAAAAAGGAAACTTAACATAACATTTTGTCAAACACCCATGTGTATATCCTTAATGAAGTACAATTTCTTGAACTTGCGCTGCCTATCGCTTCTACGTGGTGCATCCCATGTGGCTTCAGCAGATGTAGAGGCAGGCTGCTCAGATCCCAGCCCTGACTGCTTAGATGTTTTTGGCCTACACCCTCTGGGTTTTGGAGCCTCTGAGGGCCCCGCCAAAGACTGCTCCACCTACACCTGTGCAGGTGCAGACTTTGCCATCGGAAGATGAGGCAGCATGTCTGGTACTGGCTGCGGGTAGGCAACGGGTGGGATGTGGGAGCGCTTTGAGTGGAGTTCCCACTTCCATGTCCTTTTTTTGCCATCATCCCTCTCCTGGACCAGTGCCATATCACTCCTACCACTCTGCTGCAGGCCAGCTTGATTAAGAGGGGAAAAATAGAGTAAGAGAGTAAACTTGCAAGGAACGTAAAAGTGAATTGTAAAAGCTTCTACAAGTATGTAAAAAGAAAAAGATTAGTGAAGACAAATGGGAGAATTTATAATGGGGGACAAGGAAATGGCAGAGAAATTAAACAAATACTTTGGTTCAGTCTTCATGGAAGAGGACACAAATAACCTCCCAGAAATGCTAGGGAACCAAGGATCTCGTGAGAAGGGGGAATTGAAGGAAATTAGTTTTAGTCAAAAAAATAGTGCTGGAGAAATTAATGGGACTGAAAGCTGATAAATCCCCAGGGCCTGATAATCTGCATCCCAGAGTACTAAAAGAAGTAGCCATGGAAATAGTGGACGCATTGGTTGTCATCTTCCAAAATTCTATAGATTATGAAACCGTTCCTGCAGATTGGAGGGTGGCAAATGTAACCCCACTATTTAAAAAAGGAGGGAGAGAGAAACAGGAAACTACAGACCAGTTAGCCTAACATCAGTAGTAGGGAAAATGCTAGAATCTGTTATAAAGGATGTGATAACAGGACACTTAGAAAATATCAATGGGATTAGACAAAGTCAACATGGATTTATGAAAGGGAAATCGTGTTTGACAAACCTGGAGTTTTTTGAGGTTGTAACTGGTAGAATAGATAAGGGAGAACCAGTGGATGTGGTGTATCTGGATTTTCAGAAGGCCTTTGATAAAGTCCCACATAAGAGGTTAGTGTGCAAAATTAAAGCACATGGGATTGGGGGTAATCTACTGGCATGGATTGAAAATTGGTCAACAGAGAGTAGGAATAAATGGGTCTTTTTTGGGGTGGCAGGCGGTGACTAGTGGGGTACCGCAGTGATCAGTGCTTGGGCCCCAGCTATTCACAATATATATCAATAATTTGGATGAGGGAACCAAATGTAATATTTCCAAGTTTGCTGACGACATGAAACTAGGTGGGATTGTAAGTTGTGAGGAGGATGCAAAGAGGTTTCAAGGCGATTTAGACAAGTTGAGTGAATGGGCAAATACATGGCAGATGCAGTATAACGTGGATAAATGTGAAGTTATCCACTTCGGTAGGAAAAACAGAAAGGCAGAGTATTATTTAAATGGTGATAGATTGGGAAATGTTGATGTACAAAGGGACCTGGGTGTCCTTGTACACCATCACTGAAAACAATCATGCAGATGCAGCAAGCAGTTAGGAAGGCAAATGGCATGTTGGCCTTCATTGCAAGAGGATTTGAGTACAGGAGCGAGGATGTCTTACTACAGTTATACAGGGCCTTGGTGAGACCACAGCTGGAGTACTGTGTACAGTTTTGGTCTCCTTACCTAAGAAAGGATATACTTGCCATAGAGGGAGTGCAGCGAAGGTTCACCAGACTGATTCCTGGGATGGCAGGACTGTCATATGAGGAGAGATTGGGTTGACTAGGCCTGTATTCACTAGAGTTTAGAAGAATGAGAGGGGATCTCATTGAAACGCATAAAATTGTGACAGGGCTAGACAGACTGGATGCAGGGAGGATGTTTCCCCTGGCTGGGGGGGTCTAGAATGAGAGGATCACAGTCTCAGGGTACAGGGTAGGACATTTAGGACTGAGATGAGGAGAAATTTCTTCACTCAGAGGGTGGTGAACCTGTGGAATTCTCTACCACAGAAGGCTGTGGAGGCCAAGTCACTGAATATATTTAAGAAGGAGATAGGTAGATTTCTAGACACAAAAGGCATCAAAAGGTATGGAGAGAGAGCGGGAATATGGTATTGAGATAGAGGATCAGCCATGATCATATTGAATGGTGGAGCAGGCTCGAAGGGCCTGCTCCTATTTTTCTATGTTTTCTATGTTTCTAGAGCAGTGACGCATTGTAAAGCCACGGGTAAGGCACCTATCGCCCTGTTTAAGGTGGCAGACAAATATAAGAACATATTAGGAGCAGGAGTAGGCCATACAGCCCCTTGAGCCTGCTCCGTCATTCAATAAGATCATGGCTGATCTTCGACCTCAACTCCACTTTCCCGCCCAATCCCCATATCCTTTGATTCCCGAGTCCAAAAACTATCTATCTCAGCCTTGAATATGCTCAACGATTCAGCATCCACAGCCCTTTGTGGGAGCGAAGTTTCACAACCCTGTGGGGGGAGAAGAAGGTGAAGAAATTTCTCCTCATCAGTCTTAAATGGCAAACTCGTTATCTTGACTATGACCCCCTAGTTCTAGACCCTCCAACCAGGGGAAACAACCTCTCAACATCTACCCTGTCAATCCCCCTCAGAATATATTATGAATGAGATCACCTCTCATTTTTCTAAACTCCAGAGAGTATAGGCCCAATCTACTCAATCTCTCCTCATAGGATAACCCTCTCATCCCAGGGATCAATCTAGTGAACCTTCGTTACACCGCTTCTAAGGCAAGTATGTCCTTCCTCAGATAAGGAGACCAAAACTGTGCACAGAGCAGTGAGAGAGAAATGATGGAAGACAGAGGAGGAGACTTAGAGAGAGAGAGAGAGAGAGAGAGACAGACAGAGCAAAACAGGGAGAGACAACAGAAGGAAAGAGACAGAGCAAGAAAGAGAGAGGGGGAGAGAGGCAGAGACAAGAGGGAGAGAAAGTGAGACAAGATGGAGGGATAGAGGGATAGTGATTGAGAGAGAGAGAGACGAGGGAGCGACAGAAAGAGAGACACAGAGACAAATTTAATGCAGAAAAGTGCAAAGTGATACATTTTGGTAGAAGTTGGCATCCAAAGTTCTGCCACTCCATGGCAGACATTCTCGCAACTTCCTGCGACACCAGTCCGCCAGTGATCGAGTTGGACTCCTCTATCCTCTCCGCAATTGTGGAGTGTGTGCGTGGCATGTCTGGCAGTACCTGGCTAAGTTGATAATACAGCTCTAGCATTATCCATCTCAACAATAACCCCTGGGGTTCAACCTCTGTGTCCAGCGGAGCAGAGCTTGGAGAAGATTGCGTCCTTGACGCAGAGTCTCCACAGCTGTCCCTGCCACCAGTGACTGTGCTCACTTGAGGTGTAAATTACCAGGTGCATTTGGTGAGGGTGACTGAGACAGATGCATCGCATTTCATAAGGTTTGGGGTGAGTGGCAACAGTGGATGGATAAATGGGGAGATGGTGTGCATTAAAAGTGAAGGCTGGGTGCTGCTGAAAGTTGAATGGGTGTGAGGAGTGATGTGATGGAGAAAGCTTCACAAGACAGAGTGAAAGGGGGCGGAGGCTTAAATCACAGGGTGTAGTTGAATCAGCAAATGTACTCACTTTTTCTGACCTGGTTAGGTCATTAAACCACTTCCTGCATTACATGCAAGACCTGGATATAGCGCTCCAGCTGCTCACCACCTCAGCTACCTCCAACCATGCCTTCTTGGTGAGAGTAGCAGGTTTCTTCCTCCCATTGCTGGGGAAAAGTATGTCCCCCTCGCTCCTGACTGCACCCAGCAGTAATTCCAGCAATGCGTCATTGAATCTGGGTGCTGCCCGTGCTCTATGTCCACCATCCATCCTGAACACCTCCAATTTCCATTTGTGCACTGTTCCTTTAAATACAGCTGAGATCGCGTCATGCGGGTGCGCATCACGCCTGCTGAGCAGCTTGGAGACACGAAACCTGGAAGTCCAAATCAATTGGTACAGTTGAGTTGAGATCACAGATTCCGACCCGCTGAGTTAACTTCTGGGTTTCGCCCACGCAATTCCACCCCCTGCTCAGAAGCTGCCTTCATTTTAATATTGGGGCCCAGGTGTCTAAGCATGCAGCTCCATTACAAATTCACTAGGTGACACTGGAGATAAATCTTTTATGTTTTTAAAAAAAAAGTTTTTTTTAATGGTACAGCCCCCACCGCTTAGAGCGGGCATGTTCATCTGAACACAATTTCCCCACTGTACACTGGCCGGTGTAATGCGGTAGCATTAGTAAAATTAAGAATTGGAAACTTCCCAGTGGCACAGTAGGTTTTGTATACTAATGCTTTGAGTCATGGAGTGGCTATCTTTGACAAAGGACTGTAACCCAGAGCATGCTGCTGGCTTCCTTCACATACAAGTGTGCAGTAAATAATCAAGCAACTGACAGAACAGAGGGCATGTAGATTGAGGAAAATTAGGGTTTATGAGTCAGCCATCGGATCAAATGGATTTCGTCACCCAAGCTTAACCTGGGCTTGAAGTTTCGGCATGTCTGCAATCAGATCTCTATTACAATGTGGAGCTCAGCTGGAAAATAATCTTCTCAAAAAGCAAAAAACATGACAATATTGCCACAAAAATAACCCAATAAATAGAGCCTTTTGGGAAGCAGAAATTGATTTTTTAAATTTATCGTGAAAATATGAGTAAGCACAGCTGTTTCTACCCAAAATAAATGGAGCACTTAAAACGCTATAACCGTCAACTTTGAAAATTATGTTAATGCAAAAGCTTAATGGTTACCATTTTTGGCTGATAGAAGCGACTGCCCATTTTAAACATGGACGTTTAAGTGATGGGGACTGTATCAGGAATGTTGCCTTTTAAAACCTCTGTGCTCTGAAAAGGTGGAACGAATCAGCTGCCAATATATATATACTGTAGCAGTTTGTGTTCACCTAGGTAGGTATCGGACAAATGACTACTAAATAATCGAGTTCGACTTCAGGAGAACAATCTAGAAGTTGTTTATTTACAAGAACAGACGAAATACAGCAGGTAAGGCGGCTGGATGCAGGAGCACTGTGAAATAAGTCTTTCCCCAGCGGGGACGCCATGAGGACTGAGTCTGCAGTCCTGTGGAGAGCGTGATGACGTCATCACGCTTGGTTGCGTTTTCCCGCGCTTAGGTGGTCACGTGACCACGTCGTGACAGCACGTTTGCCCGCGCTTGGGCGGTCACGTGACCTGCGCCGTTGCGTCGGCGCGTAGCTGTGGCTGGCCGTTGCACCCGGCGTCGCGAGAGTGGGCGGCCGAACCGGGCTGGCGGCCATTGCGGGCGCGGGAGGCCGAACTGGGCTGGCGGCCACCGCAGGAGCAGGAGGCCGAGTTGTGCCGGCGACCGTCGGGAGAGTGTAAGGCCAAGCTGGGTTGGCTCGCATCTCGGTGTGTTACGCGACGTGACGTCAGTGCGTTACGTCGCGCTCTTAAAGGGGCAACGGCCCAAACAGGTAAGTTAAAGGGACAACGGCCCAAACAGGTAAGTTATGTACATACAAAGGTAAGTTAAAGGGAATTATGTATATACATAGTAAGGGACACCCGGTGGTACCGCCACAATACCATCTTTTATACACCTGGTCTGATCCCTACCTAGAGCCATCCCTGACTACCCTGGACTAATGGCTACATCTCTCCCACTTATTGTAGCACTAATGTTTTCAACATGACTTTTGTGAACTTGCAGTGTGTTTCTGAGAATTATGGGCCCATATTTATAAGAACATAAGAAATAGGAGCAGGAGTAGGCCATACGGCCCCTCGGGACTGCTCTACCATTCAATAAGATCATGGTTGATCTTCGACTTCAACTCCACTTTCCTGCCCGATCCCAATATCGCTCGATTCTGTTAAGAGTCCAAAAATCTATCCATTTCAGCTTTGAATATAGTTAATGACTAAACAACCACAGCCCTCTATGGTAGAGAATTCCAAAGATTTACAACCCTTTGCGTGAAGAAATTTCTCCTCATCTTAGTCCTAAATGGCCAACCACTTATCCTGAGACTATGACAGGGGAAACAGCCTCTTAGCATCTACCCTGTCAAACCCTCTCAGAATCTTAAATGTTTCAATGAGATCACCTCTCATTCTTCTAAATTCCAGAGAGTGTAGGCCCAATCTACTCAATCTCTTCTCATAGGACAACCTTTTCATCTCCCCTCTAATCCTTCTACCAACTACTTTAAATCTATCCCCCTGGTTCTTTTAAAAAATTAGTTTATGGGATGTGGGCGTCGCATTTATTGCCCATCCCTAATTGCCCTTGAGAAGGTAGTGGTGAGCCGCCGCCTTGAACCGCTGCAGTCCGTGTGGTGAAGGCACTCCCACAGTGCTGTTAGATAGGGAGTTCCAGGATTTTGACCCAGCGACGATGAAGGATCGGCGATATACTTCTAAGTCTGGATGGTGTGTGACTTGGAGGGGAACTTGGAGGTAGTGGCATTCCCATGCGCCTGCTGCCCTTGTCCTTCTAGGTGGGAGAGGTCGCGGGTTTGGGAAGTGCTGCAGAAGAAGCCTTGGCGAGTTGCTGCAATGCATCTTGTAGATGGTACACACTGCAACCACGGTACGCCGGTGGTGGAGGGAGTGAATGTTTAAGGTGGTGGATGTGGTGCCAATCAAGATGGCTGATTTGTCCTGGATGTTGTCGAGCTTCTTGAGTGTTGTTGAAGCTGCACTCATCCAGGCAAGTGGAGAGTATTCCATCACACTCCTTACTTGTGCCTTGTAGATGGTGGAAAGGCTTTGGGGAGTCAGGAGGTGAGACACTTGCCGCAGAATACCTCATGGTGACCCCCAGGATGTTGATGGTGGGGGATTCGGCGATGGTACGCCGTTGAATGTCAAGGGGCGGTGGTTAGACTCTCGCTTGTTGGAGATAGTCATTGCCTGGCACTTTTGTGGCGCGAATGTTACCTGCCACTTGTCAGCCCAAGCCTGAATGTCATCCAGGTCTTGTTGCATGCGGGTATGGACTTCTTCATTATCTGAGGAGTTGTGAATGGCGTTGAACACTGTGCAGTCATCAGCGAACATCCCCATTTCTGACCATATGTTGGAGGGAAGGTCATTGATGAAGCAGCTGAAGATGGTTGGGCCTAAGATACTGCCCTGAGGAACTCCTGCAGTGATGTCCTGTGGCTGTGATGATTGACCTTCAACCACCACAACTATCTTCCTTTTGTGCTAGGTATGACTCCAGCCAGTGGAGAATTTTCCCCCTGATTCCCATTGACTTCAGTTTTACTAAGGATCCTCGATGCCACACTCTGTCAAATGCTGCCTTGATGTCAAGGGTAGTCACTCTCCCCTCCCCTCTGGAATTCAACTCCTTTGTCCATGTTTGGACCAAGGCTGTAATGAGGTTGGGAGCTGAATGGTCTTGGCGGAACCCAAACTGGGCATCAGTGAGCAGGTTATTGCCGAGTAAGTGCCGCTTGATAGCGCTGTTGATGACACCTTTCATCACTTTGATGATGATTGAGAGTAGACTGATGAGTCGGTAATTGGCCGGATTGGATTTGTCCTGCTTTTAGTGGACAGGACACACCTGGGCAGTTTTCCACATTGCCAGATAGATGCCAGTGTTGTAGCTGTACTAGAACAGCTTGGCTAGAGGCGCGGCCGTTTCTGGAGCACAAGTCTTCAGCACGATACCAGGGATGTTTTTGGGGCCCATAGCCTTTGCTGTATCGAGTGCGCTCAGCCGTTTCTTGATATCACGTGGAGTGAATCGAATTGGCTGAAAACTGGCTTCTGTGATGGTGTGGACCACGGGAGTAGGCCGATATGGATCATCCACTCGGCACGTCTGGCTGAAGATGGTTGCAAATGCTTCAGCCTTGTCTTTTGCAGTCACGTGCTGGGCTCCACCATCATTAAGGATGGGGATATTCATGGAGCCTCCTCCTCCCGTTAGTTGTTTAATGGTCCACCCCCATTCACGACTGGATGTGACAGGACTGCAGAGCTTTGATCTGATCTGTTGATTGTGGGATCGCTTAGCCCTGTCTATAACATGCTGCTCCTGGCATACTCTTCTACACTCATTATTGAACTAGGTTGGTCCCCTGCCTTGATGGTAATGGTAGAGTGAGAGATATGCTGGGCCATGAGGTTACAGATTGTGGTGGAATCCAATTCTGCTGCTGCTGATGGCCCACAGCGCCTCATGGATGCCCAGTTTTGAGCTACTAGATCTGTTCTGAATCTATCCCATTTAGCACGGTGGTAGTGCCACACAACACGATGGAGGGCGTCCTCAGTGGGAAGACGGGACTTCGTCTCCACAATGACTGTACGGTGGTCACTGCTACCAATACTGTCATGGACAGATGCATCTGCAACAGGTAGAGGACGAGGTCAAGTAGGTTTTTCCCCTCGTGTTGGTTCTCTCACCACCTGTCACAGGCCCAGACTGGCAGCTATGCCCTTCAGGACTCGGCCAGCTCGCTCAATAGTGGTGCTACTGAGCCACTCTTGGTGACATTGAAGTCCCCCACCCAGAGTACATTCTGTGCCCTTACCACTCTCAGTGCTTCTTCCAGTAGGACAGGACACACCCAGGGATGGTGATGGTGATTGGCTGAAAGGTATGATTCTGTGAGTATGACTATGTCAGGCTGTTGCTTGACTAGTCTGTGGGACAGCTCTCCCAATTATGGCACAACTCCCCAGATGTTGGTGAGGAGGACTTTGCAGGGTCGACTGGGCTGGGTGCGCTGTTGCTGTGTCTGTAGCTGGTGCCGAGGTCGAAGCTGGGTGGTCCGTCCGGTTTCATCATTATTGTGTTTCGTAACAGTTTGTTACAACTGTGGCTTGCTAGGCCATTTCAGAGGGCAGTTAAGAGTCACATATAGGCCAGACCAGGTAAGGACTGCAGCTTTCCTTCCCTAAAGGACATTAGTGAACCAGATGGGTTTTTACGACAATCTGATAGTTTCATGGTTGCCATTACTGATACTAGGTTTTTATTCCAGATTTATTTAATTAACAGAATTTAAATTCCCCAGCTGCCGTGGTGGGATTTGAACTCGCGTCTCTGGATCATTAGTTCAGGCCTCTGGATTACTAGCCCAATGACATAACCACTATGCTCCCGTTCCTGTGTATGCACCTTGTCATCCAGGGGACTCTAAATTTGGCAGTTCTACCTTTTTTATTTGTGGGAACATGTTCACCCTGAACTCCATGTATCTCCCTCTTGAATGCCTCCCATTGCTCTGACACTGATTTACCTTCAAGTAACTGTTTCCAGTCCACTTTTGCTAAATCACTTCTCAACCTAGTAAAATTGGCCTCCCCCCACCCCACCCCCCCAATTTAGAACCCTTACTCCTGTTTGTTCTTTGTCCTTATCCATGATTATGCTAAAACTAATTAAATTATGATCACTACCAAAAAAATGCTCTCCCACTGATGCTCCTTCCACTTGCCCAGCTTCATTCCCTAAAACTAAATCCAGAATGGCCCCCATTCTTGTTGGGCGCGCTACGTATTGGCTAAAGCAGTTCTCCAGAATGCAATTTAGGAATTCTGTGCCCTCTATACCTTTTATACTGGTAGTATCCCAGTTAATATTGAGGTAATTGAAATCCCCCACTATTACTGTGCTATTGTTTTTGCACTTGTCAGAAATTCGCCGACAAATTTGCTCTTCTATCCCCCTCGGACTGTTTGGGGGTCTGTAGTACACTCCCAACAGTGTGATTGCCCCTTTTTTGTTCTTTAGTTCAACCCATATGGCCTCATTTGATGATCCTTCTAACATATCATCCCTCCTCACAGCTGTAATTGTCTCTTTAATCAATACTGCGACCCTCCTCCTTTTATAACCCGCTCTCTATCTCGCCTGAAAACCCTAAACCAGGAATGTTGAGCTGCCATTCTTGCCCTTCTTTCAGCCATGTCTCAGTAATGGCTATAATATCATACTCCCACGTGTCTATCTATGCCCTTATCTCATCTCCCTTATTTCCTAGACTCTTTGCGTTAAAGTATATATCATTTAGCACTGCCAAACTGCCTTGTTGTCTATTTTCTAGCCTTTGTTTCCTCTGCCTTCCAAACTCGCTTACTAATTTTGTGCCCTCCATTTCCAGCTTTGCTTCTCTCCCTTCTGAAAATATTCTCAGGTTCCCATCCCCCTGCCAAGCTAGTTTAAGCCCACCCCAACAGCAGTAGCAAAACCCCCCCACGAAGATATTGGTCCCAGCTCTGTTGAGGTGCAACCCGTCCGGCTTGTACAGGTTTCACCTTCCCCAGAAATGGTTCCAATCCCTCAGGAATCTAAAGCCCTCCCTCCTGCACCATCTCTCCAGCCACGCATTCACCCGCTCTACCCTCCTATTTCTGTACTCGCTAGCACGTGGCACTGGGAGTAATCCGGAGCTTACTACCTTTGAGATCCTGCTTTTTAATCTCTCTCCTAGCTCCCTAAAATCTGCCTGCAGGACCTCATCCCTCTTCCTACCTATGTCATTGGTACCGATATGGACCATGACCATGGCCGATCACCCTCCTCACTCAGATTGTCCTGCAGCCATTCAGTGACTTCCTTGACCCATAGAAGATAGGAGCAGGAGTAGGCCATTCGGCCCCTCGAGCCTGCTCCGCCATTCAATGCGATCATGGCTGGCACCAGGGAGGCAACATACCATCCTGCGGCCGCAGAAACGCCTGTCTTCTCCCCTAACTATTGAATCCCCTATGACTATTGCTCGTCCACTCTTTCCCCCCCCCCCCCCCACCCCCCCCACTCTGTGCAGCTGAGCCACCCATGGTGCCGTGGACTTGGCTCTGGCTGCACTCCCCAGAGGAACCATCGCCCCCACCAGTATTTAGAACTGAAAACCGGTTAGCGAGCGAGATGCACTCAGGGGATTCCTGCCCTACCTGCCTGGTCCTCCTCTTCTGTCTGGCGGTCACCCATTCCCTCTCTACCTGCTCACTCTTAAGCCGTGGGGTGACCACCTCCTGAAACGTATATCCTTTTTTAGGTATGGAGACCAAAACTGTAAACAGTACTCCAGGTGTGATCTCACCAAAGCCCTGTACAATTGCAGCAAGATTTCCTTACTCTTATACTCCAACCTCCTTGCAATAAAGGCCAACATACCATTTGCCTTCCTAATTGCTCGATGTACCTGCACGTTAACTTTCTCTGTTTTGTGTGCAAGGGCACCCAAATCCCTCTGAACACCAACATTTAATAGTTTCTCACCATTTAAAAATATTCTGCTTTTCCACTCTTCCTACCAAAATGGATAATTTCACACTTCCCCCACACTATACCCCATCTGTCACCTTATTGCCCACTCACTTTTTAAAAATTCGTTCATGGGTTGTGGGCGTTGCTGGCAAGGCCAGCATTTATTGCCCATCCCTAATTGCCCTCGAGAAGGTGGTGGTGAGCCGCTTTCTCAATCCGCTGCAGTCCGTGTGGTGAAGGTACTCCCATAGTGCTTTTAGGTAGGGAGTTGCCGGATTTTGACCCAGCGACGATAAAGGAACTGCGATTTACTTCCAAGTCAGGATGCTGTGTGACTTGGAGGGGAACTTGGAGATGGTGGTGTTCCCATGCACCTGCTGCCCTTGTCCTTCTAGGTTGTAGAGGTCGTGGTCTGTTGATGGTGGTGGATTCAGCGATGGTAATGCCGTTGAATGTCATGGGGCGGTGGTTAGACTCTCGCTTAACCTATCTATATCCCTTTGCAGACTCGGGCTTGATTTTGCCGGCGCTCAGAGGGGGGGTTTGGAGGCGGGTCCGCTGTCAAAATAGCAAAGATTGACAGCGGATAGGAAACCTGCTGTCAACTCGCCTTCACCCGAGTCTCCCAGATGTCAGGTCTGTCAGCAGAGAATTGACCCGACACCAAGCGGCAGGGGAGACAATTGAGAGCATTAAATTGCTTGTTAACAGCCAGTTTAATGGTATTTTGAGGCTTCCTTCCAATTTTACGTGCTCCCCCATAGGTTACCCGCTGCTCGGGGAACGCGCCAGCGTGAGTCTGTTCTGATGTCTCTGATAAGCTGACAGCTGCAGAAGTGGTGTAAAGGATGCCATGTTGCAGATGGTCAGTTTCAGAGCTCAGAAACTGTTGGTTACTGCATTTGTAAGACATATATAGAGATTTCTTTAGCTTGCAGGTGTTTAGAGCCAACTGTATGTCCAGTGCCACCTCATTGGAACAACTTCTCTCACCATTGACAGATCGCTTCTGTCATCTCACCTGCAGCTGCCATCTATTGCAGCAACATCGGTGCCCTAGAAGATATCTCCCCTTGCTCCTCTGATTCCTTCCACGATCAGCCCCAACACCAACATCACCAGGCACACCAGCAGCACCAACAACAACACCATCAACCTTCTGCGCCATCACCTGATGCTACACGGGGCATCAGCCCCTGACATCATTGCTGCCCGGGAGGCCAGCGATGGCATCACCATGGCCAGATTTACTTCACTTGACGCTGTAAACCCTGGCTGGCACATGATGCGCCAGGTTGACAGCACCCCACACCAGCACCGTAAAACATCCCTTTAATGTCCAAGCCATTCCATGCACACTCATCACTATAGCCGGGGGGTGGGGGTGGGTGCGGCAGGAAGTTATGTCTCAACATTCACTGGAGCTCAGTTAGACACTTCTCAAGTTGCACACAGATCTGTCCAATATGGGGCAGTGTTGAAAATAGATTTCACTGTATGACAACACATTAGCAGAAACTTCACATGGATATTGACTAAACCTCTCAAGTGCCTACCCTTGTGTGTTGTTAGTTGGTACGCTTGCAGTAGGATGAAGGTGAGTGTGAGGGGTGGCTAGTGAGATGGGGAAGTGATGATGTAGATCGAGAGGGATGGGTGGAGGTGCAAGGTAAGTTGGTGTGAGTAAGGATGTGCAGGAGAAGGGTATGGAAGGCAGAATGATGGGGATGTGTTGAGTGGCACAGCATGGTAAGTTTGAGTGTGGCTTTGCAGTAACGTTTTGTGATCCACTGAGATCATTGAAAGGTTGGTGCCACTGCAGCCAGGGACTCCTGACAACATCCCTGCTTTTGCCTGTGCAATGTGCAACCAGGCTACGTTGGTGTCCTGGGGAGGTCTCTTCTGCCCTTGGAAGGGCAGAAAACCTTCCTGCGTGCCGTGACTCTCTCCATAAGCATATGGAGGAAGTCATTTGAGAGCCTGGGTGCAACCGTCTTCCTTTGTGCAGTGCTTGTCTGTGTTTGCAGCACCTCACTGCTCTCAAACACTGACACAACAACTGTCAAACTCAATGTGGTCGTGGTCCCTTTAAGGAAACCGGCTGATGACACGTCGTCAAATGACGTCATCAGACCCGCTTCCTGTTAATTGGCTGGGAAGCCCGCAGGGCAGGCTTAATGTGGCCAGTCAAGGAAAAATCCCTTTGAAAGAGCGGCTGCAGCCGGGAGCGGGACCAGTACCTGGCAACCAGCTATCCTGCCACCGTGGAGAAAATCCAACCCTTTGTGTCCTCCTCACAGCTTACTTTCCCACCTAGCTTTGTATCGTTAGCAAACTTGGATACATTGCACTCGGTCCCTTTATCTAAGTCATTAATATAGATTGTAAATATCTGAGGATCCAACACTGATCCTTATGGCACCCCACCAGTAAGAGCCTGCCAACTTGAAAATGACCTGTTATTCCTATTCTCTGTTTTCTGTCCTTTAACCAATCCTCTATTCATGTTAATAATATTACCTGCAACCCCATGAGCCCTTATCTTGTGTAACAAACTTTCGTGTGGCACCTTATTGAATGCCTTTTGAAAATTCACATATACTACATCCATTGGTTCCCTTTTTTCTACCCTGCTCGTTACATCCTCAAAAAAATAGATTTGTCAAACACGATTTCCCTTTCATAAAACCATGGTGACTCTGCCGAATCATATTATGATTTTCTAAGTGCCTTGTTACCACTTTGTTAATAATGGGTTCCAGCATTTTCCTGATGACTGATCTCAGACTTACTGGCCTGATAAAATTGCTAATGCGTGACCGGGTTTTTTTCCGAATAGGATGTCTGTTTTTCTGGGTAGTCCGAACAGCTAAAGCTAATCAGTAATATTGTTGGGTCGTTTGAAATGTGCGTTTATACTTGGGTCAAATGTATGGTCACCATTGTGTGCGGTGAACATATTAATGACTCAGTTACCATATTGCTGAGTGCAACTTCTTTGAGGGCTGCTGTTTTTAACTGTTTATCGTTCTTTAAGAAAAACAACTGTTATACCCGTACCTATTGAAAATCATAGCATTTCACACTGAATGGAAAGTCTAGCTGGAAGCAGAATATACAGTTGGTTGCCATTTGGAGATAATCTAAGTCAAACATTTGCACTGACCCCATTTTTTTGTTGTAAATAGTGTCAGTTACTTAATAATTTACAATCAGACATAGTGTAACTAGCAGTAGCTTCTAGACATAGGGAAATGGAAGACCAGCTGTACAGCCACACTTGGATAGCATTTGTGCCTTTTTGAAATTCTGATGTAGGTTTAATGCTAGTGTAGTGAAACAGTAGTTGAACGAATTATTGGTGGAGGGGGCAGATCTAATTAACTGCAGACATTCTGAAAATTATGAAAAAGTTATGTGGCATCTACTAGAGTTCTAACTCATGTCTTGGACCATATCTTGGAGCAGGCCTTCATTTATAAAGTAGAAACATTTGCTGTGTTTGCAGAATTATTTTTTGAAAGAAAATATTAAAATATTGATTGATTCAGTTGTAGTTCAAGTAGTAGTGCCAGGACCTTTGTAATTATCAGCTAAATTTTGCTATGAATACTGGTAGGGATGGTTAGGATGCAAGTTCAGACAGCACAAAGTCATGATACAACATTTTTTCTTGTAATAAAGGTTGAAGAGTATGCCATTAATTTGTGGAACTGGACAGTAACCAAAAGGCTAGAATCATCAATTAATGATGAACAAAGAACAAAATGTGAGTAATTGTTGGCTTGCTAATTATTTATTTCTCCATTTCCCTTTATTTTTTATTTTCTTTTTGGAGTACCACTTCCTGACTAAACTGTGACCAGTTGGCCAGGTCCTTGCTGTATGCCAATTGCTTTGTAACCAGGTGCTAGGAAAATTTGATTCATATTCTAATTTTCCTTCTTTTCCTGTGGAAACACTTTGGTTAATCGAATGGACATGGAGATGAGGAGGATAATGGTTGAAATCAGGAGCTTCCTGTGAGATATATTGGGCCAGTAATTCCGGTCCCAACGCGTGAGTACGGACGGTGTACTCACGCGTGGGCCCGTTGGAAGTGCCGGATTCCAGCATGCGCGGGAAACCGGCATTTCCTCTCCATCGAACTAAGGGGTTAAGAGGACCAACGCGTGCGTGCAGGACTCTGCGCGCACGCGTTGAACTTCCTTCGTTTAGACAGGTTTGCGCGTGTGCAAGGGACTGAACTTTTTGGAAATGAAAAAAGGTGTAAGCAGTGGATTCTTAAAGGTAAGTGGTCTAATATTTAAAATTATTACATTTTTTCCACAGCTTCATTGTTTTTAAGGACTTTACAGTAAGGTAAGTTTATTTTTAGACCCGAATTCGTAAAAAAAAAAAATTTTTCAAAAATTTTATTAATTGTTTTAAATAGCTTTTTTAAAGTTATTTATAGTTTATTTAATTATTGGGATGTTTTTTAAAATTTTAATTAAAGTTAAACTAGTCTTTTGGGCGCCCGTACTTTTCATGAGTTTGACAGTCTTTACTATCAAACTCATGAATGAGTTTCCCCTCCCCTGATTGGCTGCAGAGTGTTCACCTGATCCCAGCCAGCACATCGCACTAACTACGCCGCTGGATCAGGTAAGCACATCGCGCCGACATCGGAACCGGGCCAGTGACAGGAAATGCAAGCAGGCCCGGGCTTCAGATGTCAGCGCGCAGGGTGAGTGCAGATCGGGGGCTTGCACGCGCGGCAAGCACCCGATCCTAATTTCTGGCCCAGTGTGAACTCCAACCTGTGTCCTAAGTCTTAATTGTGCAATGTGTTGCTCTTTTGGTACAATGCACCTACAGGCCACTTAAGAAATATTTTTAGTCATGGGGTGATTTTCTGCCTCGTAATTCATAACACTAACAGGGAAATGGAAAAACAGCTGTTCAGCTGCACTTGGGCAACGTTTGTCTTTTTGCAATTTCTGACATGGCTTTAACATCTTTAATGCCAGTGTAATGAAACAGCAATTGAATCAATCACCGGCGGAGGGGGCAGACCCAATTAACTACAGACACTATGGCCGGAATTTTGCCTACCTGGGCGGGTCTGGTGCGGGCAGTGTCTGTGGTGGGTCGTGACCCCGCTGCTGGCTCCATCCCGTTGTTAAAACTTATCTTACCTTAATGGGGCCTATTAAGCCCATCCAATGCGTTACCCGGCCCAATTAGATGGAGCGGGTCTGGTGACGTCATTCATAACGCGTTTTCAGCTGGGATCCTGAAAGGGACTCTGGCCACATTACATTTGAAGTTTAATCTAACAAAGTGGGTGTTGAATCTTTACTCTGCAATAATATAATAAAAGTTATATATGAGTGACAAAAATATTTAAATAATATCATTAAGTAATATAATGCCATCTACAAATACGATCAAGAACATAATTAAAAATATACATTAATTGGGAAGTTATTGGTGCTTTAGTCACAAATCTATAGACTTTTGCATCAGTAACTGGTATAAGTAAAAGGTGTGTGTGTGTGTGTATAGGTAATATATAAAGCAGATTTTAAATGTAATTGGGAAGGGGTGGATTTACAATCTTATGCAAGTGCAGCGGAAGAGCTGCAGAAACCCTGACAAACAGTGTAAGTGGTGTTTGTGTTCCTGGGATTTCTGCAGCTCTTCCATTGAAGTTAACAATGGACAAGTCAGAGAACCTTTGCAAAAATTCACCCCCAAAGTCTCAGACTGAAAAATTAAATTAGTTAGATTCAGGCACTGAAAGCAAATTGAACCAGTGGAATGAATGATGAGAATGAAATTGTTACGGTTGATGACTTGAATGAAATTGTTACGGTTGATGACTTGATTTAATCTGTAACTGGACAATCACAGTATACTGTGAGGAAAAACCTGACCAGAAACAACACAAAAATTTATTTAATTGATATATGTAATTTTTTATAGTGCAGATCAATTCACTGCAAATACTGTTGAGTTGGAAGGCAACAGCCAAGAATGGCCAGTGAAAAATGCATTTCCCTCGGGGTAGGAAGGGAGCCTTAAGCACTCTCATCCCTTCAGGAATTTCTGAATTAACATTTACCAGTAGCTTTTCAAGTAGAACAGAATCTCCATCAATCTGTTAGCTGATGTAATCAACATATTTTAATTTTGGTTTGTTTTTCATGCTGTCAAGTAATCAGCTGGAGCAATAGCCACGGAACTCACGCCTCAGGTTGACAGACGTGGCTCCTGAGCTGCGTGAATCCCGTGGCCATGCAAGGAAATTTAAAAAGTAAGTGAAAAAAGGCTCTTAAGTGCCAGTAAACTACCTGATAATTATCTCAATTGGGTCCCCCGCCGCTGCCGGTCGGGTCGGCTCCACAATGACACGTCCCTGGGGGAAAGGTGCATGGGAGCGAGATGACAGCGGGTTCCTGACCCGCTGTCAAAAATAACAACTTTCCCACCCGACCCGCCACCCATCTCATCTGCTACTACCCTGGAAAATTCAGCCCTATGAAAATTATGGATAGTTATGTGGAATAAACTGAAGTTATAACTCACCCTTCGACCAGGCCCTCGTTTATGCTGGTAGAGTAAAATCAACATGATGGAAGCTGTTGTGTTTAAATTAATTGAGAATGTGCTTGACAAAAGGAGTACGCATACCAGTCTGATGTGTTTGAACACTGTGACCAAGTGGAGTATTTTGTTTTGTAGTATTTTTAGGGTTGAATTAGGCTCTCTTAAAAAGTAAAAGAATTCAGCTTGAGAGCTGCACATTCATGAAGCCAGTAAAGCCAGTGTATTGGTGTTAATAGATAACCTGGCTACAGGTTTCTGCAATGAAACAAAGTTACCTTAATATGCTAATATTATTGAATTTCAAAGTCATTTGCATTAATCTCACCAAAACATTCCTGAGAACTCTGTGTAGCGACCAAGTCTATTCAAGCTGGCAGATTGTTGTCAAAAAATATAATACTGCAGATACTGAAAATCTGAAACCAAAACAGAAGCTGCTGGAAACACGCAACAAGTCAGACAGTATTTGTAAAGAAAGGATGAATGTTAAAGTTTCAGGCAAAGCCTTTCATCAGAACTGGAAGAGATTACAGATGAATGGCTATAAGAAGGAACAGAGCAAGGAAAAGGTGGGGCTGGTGTAAAGTCTGCGCCTCAATCATACACGGACTTCGGGAGAACAGTTTAACAGGTACTTTACTGAACAAGAGACAGCTTGAAACTGAAACTACAAAAGCCTGCTAGGGCCTTTTATACAGGGGTGGTCACTGCCGGTACTGCAGTCTAAGACCAGTTATTCCCTTAAAGGGACATACACAACAATTCCTCCCCTTTTAGCTAAACAGTACATAACATTCATTTAACAACTAAATAATAACTAATTACAATTACAGTTTTCTCCGTAATATATACATCAACTGGAATAGTCATTTATAAGTTCAGTCTTTGAGGAGGCTTCCTGATCCGGACTGGATAGCGCCTTTCTCGAGTATCCTGTTCTGGCGGTGGAGTCAATTCTGGCTCATTGTCATTGGTTGGTTCGTCAGCTTCCAATACCCCTGCTTCTGAGGTAGACGCAATCTGTACTTTGGGCTCATTACCAGGTGCACATGCTTGTGGTACAGGTCTGGCTTGTTCCTGTGACTCTAGAATCTGGTCAGCATGGCATCTCACGATGCTCTCTCCAACGTCCACTGTGTACATTAGTGGTCCCTGCTGTGTGCATATCGTGCCTGGCTGCCATTTTTCTGTTCGGTAGTCGCGGGCCAAGACTGGTTGCCGTATCTTGAAGCTCCTGGTTGGCTTCTCATTTATGTGCTGGAACTGCTTATCCTCAACATCTCGTCTTATGTTTGGTTTGAGCAAATCCAAGCGACATCTTAGTCTCCGGTTGAAAAACAGTACGGCTGGAGTTTGGTTGGTTACTGCATGTGTCACATTCCGGTAAGCAAACAGGAAGTTATCCGCCTTGTGTTGCAGTGGTATGTCGTCATTATACATTGCCTTTATGGCCTTTTTAAAGGTCTGAACAAACCTCTCAGCCAATCCATTTGTGGCTGGATGATATGGGGCAGATGTGTAATGTTTCACCCCATTATTCTTCAGGAACCTCCGGAAATCCTCAGACACAAACTGTGGGCCATTGTCGGAACAGATCTGTTCTGGCAACCCATTCCTGGCGAAGATGGTCCTTAGGACTGCAATAGTTTTCTCCGTGGTGGTGGAGGACATTTTAATGACCTCTGGCCATTTCGAATGGGCGTCCACAGCAATTAGAAACATTGATTTCGCTGGTCCATTTATGGACTCAATGTGTACCCGTTGCCATGGAGATGAGGGCCACTCCCATGGATGTAGCGGGGCCTGTGGTGGAGCGTTTTGGACCTTCTGGCATCCTGTGCATCTCTTGGTCATATCCTCGATTTCTTTATCGATTCCCGGCCACCACACAAACGCCCTGGCTAGGCTCTTCATTTTTACCCTTCCCAGATGACCCTCGTGAAGCTCATTGAGTACTCTATCTCTCAACTTGGGTGGAATTACCACTCTGGATCCACACATCAAGGTTCCCCGGCACACTGACAGCTGTTCCCTCCTTGGCGAGAATGCTGGCAACAGTGAGTCGCCATATGCTGGCCATCCCTTCACCGTCAAATCATAGACCCGAGAGAGTGTCGGGTCATTTCGGGTTTCCTTCTCAATACTTGCGTTTGTAACAGGCAAACATTCGACTATGGTCGCATGGAATATCTCCACCGGGTCCACTGCAGGTGCTTCTTCCGCCGTAGGCAACAGTAGGCGCGACAGCCCATCAGCGTTTCCATGTTGTTTCGTACCTTTGTACTCTATGTCAAACTGATGTGCCCCTAGAAAAAGTGACCATCTTTGCAGCCGTTGCGCCGTCATCACCGGAACGCCCTTCTTTGGGTTAAAAATTGAGACCAGGGGTTGATCAGTTAGTAGGGTGAATTTCTGCCCGTGCAGATAGTGATTGAACTTCTTCACCCCCCACACCAGGCTGAGGGCCTCCCTGTCAATCTGGGCGTAGTTACGCTCGGCTGAGGTTAGCGAGCGCGATGCAAAGGCTATTGGCCTCTCTGAGCCATCACGGAATTTGTGTGACAGCACCGCTCCAATGCCGTAAGGTGACGCATCACATGCCAACCGAATCGGTAGTGTTGGGTTGTAGTGGGCCAATACTTCTTTTGAAGTGATTTGGCATTTACATTCCTGAAAGGCACGCTTACATTCATCACTCCATTTCCATGTTACACCAGTTTGAAGGAGGGCGTTCAGTGGGTGCAGAATTGTAGATAAATTCGGCAAGAACTTATGGTAGTAGTTCACCAACCCGAGGAACGACCTCAGTTGCGACACATTCTCCGGTGCTGGAGCCTTGACTACAGCCTCAATCTTGTCCGGCGACTTATGCAACCCTTCCTCATCAATCATGTGGCCACAATACGAGATTTGTCTCTTGAAGAACTCGCATTTGGGAAGGTTGGCTCGTAGCCCATATTCCTGCAATCTCGTGAGCACCTGTTCCAGGTTGGCAAGGTGTTCATTGTCATTTTCGCCCGTAACCAGGATGTCGTCCAAATAACACTGGGTCCCCGGGATCCCTTGCAGGACTTGTTCCATTGCCCTCTGCCACATAGCCGGGGCCAATGCTACCCCAAATACCAGTCGATTATACTGGTAAAGGCCTTTGTGAGTGTTTATCGTGAGGTATTTCCTAGATGCTTCTTCCACCTCCATTTGTAGATACGCTTGAGCCAGGTCAATCTTTGTAAAGCCTTTCCCTCCAGATAGTGAGGCGAAAATATCTTCTATCCGCGGAAGCGGATACTGTACTGTGTGCAGGACTGGGTTCACAGTCACCTTGAAGTCCCCACAGATGCGAACCTTCCTTGGCTCCCCAGGCGTGCTGCTCAATGCTTTCTTCATTACAGGAACGATGGGTGTGGCGCACTCGCTCCAGTCCACCTCAGACAGCACCCCCGAACGCTCCAGACTCTCCAGTTCAGCTTCCACAGCTGGGCGTATCGCGTATGGCACCGGCCTGGCCTTGAAAAATTTTGGGGTTGCGTTATCCTCAATCTTTATGGTTGCCTTTACTCCTTTTAGAGTCCCAAGTCCTTGTTGGAACACCTCTTCCGCGTCAGATAGAATTTGTGACAGACGTCCAGGTGCGACGTCATCATCTTTTTTGTCAGTCACAGTTAGTGCCAGAATGGAATGCCAATCCAATTGTAGTCTTCGGATCCATTCACGTCCCAATAATGGTGGTCCTCCATCTCGTAGTATATACATGTATAGTTTCTGTGTTTCATTTCCGTTATATTCAACTGGCACCCTTATTTTTCCTCTGGGGTAGACCTTTTGCCCTGTGTATGTCTTCAATACAATGGACGTGTCCTTTAAGGGTATGTGTGAGAATAGCCGCTCATAGTCTCATCGATTCATGACAGTTAGGGCTGATCCTGTGTCCAATACCATCTTCACTGGGGACCCTGCTATCATGAGGGTGACCCAAATGGTTCGGTGATCTTCTTTTGCGATCACGTTGTGTAACTTTAAACAACTTAGTCGCCTGCTCCCGGAGTCCTTATCACTCTCCTGATCTTTTGAACTACTATCTGTCAGTTTCTTTACTTTCCTGTACTGTTCCTTAGTAGTTCTTGTCGCGTTGGTCTTCTTTCCCAACCTGCAGACTCTTGCTATATGTCCCATTTTCCCGCATTGCCTGCATATTTTGTCTTTAAACCAGCAGTCCTTCTGGTCATGGGTTGTTCTGCCACAGCGATAGCACTTTTCGGCTCCATACGCCATTTCGTTAGCGCTGTATTCTCCTGGTTTCTGTTGTATTTCCGCAGCTCCCCGTGCTGTTGCTTCGTAGGCTACTGCCACGCTGAAAGCCTGTTCTAGCGTCGGGTCCTTTTTTGAAAGTAGTCGTTTCTGGGTTCCTTCACTCTGGAGCCCGCAGACAAACTTATCCCGTAAGGTGTCTGCCAGTCCTGCTCCGAACTGGCAGTGTTTGGATAACTTGCGTAGTTCCGTAAGATAGTCAGCATTGCTCTCATCTTTGTGCTGGTTTCTTTTATGGAACTTGAATCTTTCTGCTATCAGCAGTGGTGTAGGGCTTAGGTGTTCCTGTAAGATATGAACAATCTCCTCAAAGCTTTTCTCCATTGGTTTAGCTGGGGTAATTAAATTCCGCAATAGGCCGTACGCACTTGCACCCATCAGATTTAATAATACCAACGCCCTCTTTCCATCAGCCACCTCATTTGCCTTGCAGTACACTTCAATTCTTTCCACATACGTGGTCCAGTTTTCTACCTCGTTGTCGAAAGCAGTGATACTGCCACTTTTCGGCATCTTGGGCGATTTAAAATGGCGCCTCCCGTGCTTTTGCTTCTTCCCCAACGGGATAAAATGGCGCCTCCCGCGCTTTTGCTTCTTCCCCTTACTGCCACGCTGCTCCTAGCGTTCTACGGGGTAATGGCGGCGACCCGCAGCTTCGGCGCGTCTCGCTTTCCTTCCCCCCCCCCCCCCCCGTTTAGTTTCTCTCCGCTGTCCTGTTCTCGAGCACCGACCGCGCCCTGTGCGCTCCACCCTCTCTTGTTTTCTTTCCCCGGCGACGCTGCGCGGCCCGATTGTAGAGCCGCTCGATCGAGCTTGAGCCCGCCGCAGTCCGGAAGGGTCAGCGCACTACCTGCTACCAGCACGATTCGCTGGAACCACAGTCTCTCCTGCAATTCTCCAAACACCGATGGATTCTTTGGGCGGTTGCCCTCGGTCGACGCCCGTTGCTCAGACTACGACCTTCCAGGACCTTCCTTTCAGGCGAGACCCCCGTGAGATGATGCCACACTGCAGGTGAGTTCGAACTTACTCGTCGCCACTGTAAAGTCCGCGCCTCAATCATACACGGACTTCGGGAGAACAGTTTAACAGGTACTTTACTGAACAAGAGGCAGCTTGAAACTGAAACTACAGAAGCCTGCTAGGGCCTTTTATACAGGGGTGGTCACTGCCGGTACTGCAGTCTAAGACCAGTTATTCCCTTAAAGGGACATACACAACAGCTGGGAGAAAAAGATCACGTTCACATGAAAAGAAAAAGAATGAGCTGTAAAACTGGGCCTCTTCTGGCCCTGGCTGTTGCTTGCGGCACGTTTTTCCTGGAGGGTAAGCCACCACGGCTCCCCGTTTCAGGCCTCAGGTTAAAATAGCAGCTCAGGCCCCGATGATGTTATTGGAGCCCGATCTGCATATTTAAAGAGGACCCCGCCAGTCTTGAGTGGGTGTCCTTGCCACTTGCAGTTTAAAATTGCAGTCGGCCAGATCAGGGTGCGAAAGAGGTGGGCAAGTCCCGCGCTCCATTTTAACTGCCCCCTCGCCTGGTTTCCACCTGCAATATCAGTGCTCATTGAAGTGCCAGTCGTGCACAGAACTAGATGCCTGCCCAGTGTCCTCTTTTCGGCACAGTGGCATAGTGGTTAGCACTGTTGCCTCACAGCGCCAGGGACCCGGTTTCAAATCCGGCCTCGGGTGACTGTCTGTGTGGAGTTTGCACATTCTCCCCGTGTTTGCGTGGGTTTCCTCCGGGTGCTCCGGTTTCCTCCCACAGTCCAAAGATGTGCGGGTTAGGTTGACTGGCCATGATAAAAATTGACCCTTAGTGTTAGGGGGGATTAAATACGTGGGGTTACGGGGTTACGGGGATAGGGCTTGGGTGGGATGGCTGTCGGTGTAGGGACTGGGTGCTAGGGTTTGGATGATCAGTCATGATCTCGTTGAATGGCGGAGCAGGCTCGAAGGGCCGAATGGCCTACTCCTGCTCCTATCTTCTATGTTTCTTTTTGTTGCCACCCAGAATTCTCCTGCTATGCTACTGGTGCAGATGCTCGTCCTGGCTCCTCCTGCTGTGCTCCATCTCCATGTCGGTCTCACCTGAGGCTCTGCTCCCAGATGGCATTCTGTGTACGGTTTTAATGCAAACAAAGTATGAATCCCAGCTTAGGTACAACTCAGTGTGGGTATCTGCATGGATATCAGAGTAAGTAATCATGTTACTTATATTGGAACATATAAGTGCTTAAGTTT
Source organism: Somniosus microcephalus (assembly GCF_052327205.1). NCBI lineage: Eukaryota > Metazoa > Chordata > Chondrichthyes > Squaliformes > Somniosidae > Somniosus > Somniosus microcephalus. Next base: position 400,311,763 of record NC_140987.1, read on the forward strand.
GCAACAAATGCACATTTAGAGCTCTCATTCTAGAATACTCTTTGAGCTAAATCTGGACTCTGAGAAGTCAGAGCCAATTTGGAATTTATTCTCACAAAGGACTGTGTCCAATATGTGTGAATATCGTGATGATGTGATGCAGGTAAACTGCTACTGAGTAATAACATATAAGCAATACCAGTGCAGTCTTCTCAGAACCTGAAAATCGGTAAAGTCCTGAAACTGAAAGCAGAGCTTCAGTGCGTAGAATCTAACAATTAAGTTTGTGAATTCTTTAACTTTTAGTGCGTCATGTGGCATGCAAGCTGGTTTGTCTGAGTGACTATGCTGATCCCACTGAAGTGACATTGCAAAGACAAATACTGGTGAGTTCGAGATGTAGCATTTGACAGATTATTGGAAAGGTGCTTTCACTGAATGAAATGGATGTGTGTTTGATTATGCAGTAATTTCAGGGCTGATCACTTATTTTACTATCGTTTGTGAAATCTTGTGTGTGCATCATGGCTGCTGTGTTAGTTGCAAAAGAGTTACTGTACTTCAAAGTAATTTATTGTCTTTGAGGCACTGTTTCTGAGATGTGAAAGGCAATACTTAAATGCAAGTAAGTGCTTATTTTTAATTTTCATACAAATAAAATAACCTTGATTAAATGAAAAGTTTGTTGTATTAACATTTAAAATCACTTTAAATATCACAGGATGTTGTTTGAATCAACATAATTAAATTTTGGTCAAAAGGTTGTTCCTTTTCTGTGCCATTAGGAGCTATTGTGTCTTATTAACAACTTTATATTAATAGATATATATAATGAATATTACAACTTCCTTAGAAAAGGCTGGTCTGATATTTTTGGGTTTTGATAATCTGTACACATAAGTGACAGAAGTGCACACATAAAGAAGCCAATTTTAAAATTTGTTGTAAAATGGGCAGTCAATGGGTGGATGGTGGACAGAGCCTGTTGTTGCTGCTGTGAAGACCGTGCCAATTTGGTGCCCGGGCCTCATATGCATGGATCCAGTGGGCTGTGCGTGCAAAATCAGTGCTCTGAGGCAACTTGCTGATAGGGGAGGGTGGGACATCGGTTAATTCCTACTTGGAGCTGGCTGATGACCTGTTCCTGGGAGGGGGAAGATGATCGCCAGCCTGCCATGCATGGGCCAATAGCAGGCTGGATAATATGTGTGGGGCCAGAAGGAACACTCAATGCCTGTACAAATGGGTGAAGTGCGCGTGTCACGTGCTCTGCCCGTTTGTATCTCAAAATTGTAAATGGGTTCGTTCCTATGTATGTCATAGGATCCTAGTTTGCACATTAAAAGTGGCCTCCCATCCAAAGGCCCAATCAGGTTGACTGTGGTCAGAGCCCCAGCGTACACGGAGCATTAAGTGAATTGACGCCATTTTCCAGCTGTTACCGATCCATTTACTCCAAGCGTCACAGTTAAAATCAGCCACACTTGAGTTTGCACATGGTTCAATATAAGTACGTTTAATTTGTGGATAGATTACATTGTAAAGCATTACTACTTTCTGTTCTAGATGTTCACAAAAACTGGACGAAGCTGGTTGGATTGTAGGAAGCCTTTACTGGCAGATGGATTTCTGGACATGGCTATGACAGTACTTTACTTTTATATCATATAATCTGTTTCCTAAATTTAATTGGGTTCTTTGTTTTACTTAATGCAACCATTCAATTATAAGTATATGCTTTCAATGCCTCTTGGGGATTATATTTTATAGTAAAATGCTAATGAAACAACATAGAGGCTGTGTGTCTTGTAGTTTGCTTTGCTTACTCCATACTTTTGAACGAAATTGTTTTCACTTTCAATTTTCTTTGCGTGAATTTGGTGAGGAGATTCTTAAAGCAACTGTAATATGCTAGACATTATGGCTGTGAATTTGCTGGTGCTCAGAGGATGGGTTTAGAGGCGGGTCCCGAGTTAAAATCAAAATGATTGATGGCGGGTTGCGAACCCGCCGCCATCCTGCCTCCACACAACTTTACAAAGTGTCGGGTCTGCGAGTCCCGATCAGACCCGACACCAAGCGGCGGGAGAGCCACTTAAGGCAGTTAACAGCTTGTTAACCGCCTGGAAAATCCTATTTTGCGACTCTTCCCATTTTCAGCGTGTTCCCCGTTGTGCGACAAACATGCCAGCTGATTGTGCCGGGTTCAGCAACTAGCTGAATAGTTGACAGCTGCACCTTCAGCATAAAAGCTGACCTGCCCCATTAGTTCACTTTCAGTTGCTAGAACTTTCTGTTTTGAGGTCTTGGAACACATTTTGCAGATCTATTGAGGTTGTAAGTGTTTAAGCCGAGATCCATGTACACTGTGACCTCCTTGGAAAACCCTCTCCCTTCATTGACCGAGCGCTTATAACATCTATTCCTCAACTGAGATATACACCAGCAGAATGAGAACCATTTATACCCTCTCCTCCTGGTCCTCAGAATTGGCGGAAGAGCAGCTGCAACAGTAGGAGCGGCAATCTTCTCCTCAGCCACCTGATGCTGCACAGGGCAAAGAGCATCAGCGCAGGGCTGCACATCGCTGCAGGAGATACCCCCAACACAGGGTTTACAGGCAGAGGATGAGCTTCCTCAACATGAATGAGCAGCAATGCCAAAGGAGGCTGAGACTTTCGCGAAAGGTAGTCGCTGACATCTGCACAATGCTGCACCAACACCTGCAGCCCAGAGGAGCGGGTGGCCACTCCTTACCAGTGGCTGTCAAAGTCACCACCGATCTCAACTTCTTTGCTTCAGGGTCCTTCCAGGGATCAGCAGCAGACATCAGCGGCATTTCCCAGTCGGCCGCACACACTTGCATCATGCAGGTTACCGATGCCCTCTTTGCAAGGTCGCATAATTACATCCACTTCTCCACGGATGAAGCAAGTGTAACCGCGCATGCGGTTGGCTTTGCAAATATGGCAGGCTTGCCAAGGGTGCAGGTCGTCGTAGACTGCACACATGTGGCCATTAGGGCACCCCATCACAACCCAGCTGTATTTGTGAACCGCAAGGGCTTCCACTCCCTAACGTCCAGCTGGTGTGTAACCACAGAAAGAACATTATGCATGTTTGCGCCAAGTTCATTGGCAGTTGCCATGACTCTTTCATCCTGTGGCAGTTTACTGTGCCTCAGCTGTTCAATCCGCCAACCCAATTTTCTGGATGGCTACTTGGAGACAAGGGCTATCCCCTGAAGATGTGGCTAATGACACCGATGAGGAGGCCATCAAACAAAGCTGAGGAGTGCTACAATGTGAGCCATATTTCCACCAGAAGCATCACAGAGCAAACCATCGGCTTGCTCAAAATGCAATTCAGATGCCTCGACAGATCTGGTGGAGCCCTACAGTACGTACCAGCCAGAGGTTTCCAGAATCATCGTGCTCTACTGTGCCCTGCACAACATTGCACAGCAGCGTGGCTTACCGCTGCCTGAGGAACAAGTGGCTCAGCGCACAGCCTTCTCAGAAGAGGAGGAGGAGGAGGAGGCGGCACATGAGGAAGACCTTACAGAGGCGGATGTGCCAGTTCCACCAGCACGCGAGCACATTGCTGGCCGTGAGGCAAGGGATACACTAATCCATGCCAGATTCGCGTAAGTTTATGCATCAAACACATGTGGCTGGCACATGGAAATGAGTGTCTGGCCAACCTTCTTAACACACCATACAGCATCTGTACAATAAACTGATGCTTCCCCTGTGGCTTCAGTAGATGTAGAGGCACCTTGCTCACTTCTATGCTGCGCCTGCTTCGACGCCTTTGGCGGGCGTCCTCTGAGTTTGGGAGCCTGGGAGGGCTCCGCAACAGTCTGCTCCTCCTGTGGCTGTGCAGGGGCTGAGACGGCCATCTCAGTTGGGTGAGGAATCTGGGGCTCTGACTGAGGGCTCTGCAGTGCCATGGGAGTGTGAGCGCTTGGAGAGGAGCCCACACTTCCTTGTTGTCGACCACCAACATCCCTCATGGGTCACCCACACTTCATTTCCAGCAAGTAGCTGGAGAGCACCTTGCTGCACCTCAGTGGGGCCATGAGGACCCGTCTCTGTACTGACAGTCCTCATAACGGGGACGTCCATGTACCTCCTGGTTCCTCTCCTCAATAGATGCCCATTTATCCTCCATAGCAGACTATCTATTTAGAAGAGTCACCATATTCATTTGAGTCTGGCGATTTATGTCCTCCATGGAGGTTACCATCCTTTCCATGGCGGCACCTGCATTCACCATTGTGTATACCATGGCATGGCTCGTGTTTGAGATGGACTCCTCCATTCTCTGAACACTTGCAGTTACAGTGGTTGCAAACCCTGTCAGAGACTCCTGCACTTGTTCCTGAAGTTTCAGCACCGCTCTCTTTCTGGATGGCCCCAGAGGCACAGTGTCCACATGCAGCTGAGCAGAACTAGGAGCGTCCAGCATCCTCTGATGAGGACTCTCCTCTACTGTACCTGTGTCCAGCATCTGCTGATGCTCACTTGTGAGCTGTGATACACCAGGTGACAACACTATTCTATCTCTCGAATGACCTACTGATGTGTGCATCTTGGTGCTGGGTGCGCTAATTTCTGCTGACGCTGCTCCCTCAAAGGCTGCAGCTTCCTCTGAGGAGTCTTCCGGCTCTTCCTCCTGGATAGTGGGGAGGGGAGCTCTCGATGGTCCTGTGGGGGAGTAAAGACACGAGTTAGACGTGATATTAACATAGCAGACACATCCCATTGTGCAGATGATCAGAACTCAATCTGTATGAACATCAGATGCCATATCAGTCACTCATGAAATCTAAATGAGAGGGTTGCAAATCTATTCTATCACCAGCTTGCTCTACTGCGCCCGTCTCTCCATCCCCCACTTCCAGCTCCTCTGCACCTCCGCCAACCTCGATAGCAGCCTCCTCAGCGGTGGTTAAGTGCGCCATGGAAGGTGGCCCTCCTCCTGTCCTCCCCCTCTCCCTCTTATTGTGGGCTCTCTTTTCCTGCATTGAGGGACACAAGTGGAGTTTGAGCGAGAATGATGTAGTGAGTGTAGCGAATCCATAGCATAGATGCTTAGAGGGAGACAAAGATGGAGTGAGGTGCCAATACCAAGGGCCCTCCTTGTGCGTTGTTAGTTGTTGCCATTACATAACAGTGAAAGAGAGTGTGAGGGGTGCATAGTAGAATGGTGGAGTGAGTCTGTACATAGAGAGAGATGGTTAAGGGTGCAAGGAGTAGGTTGACAGTGCAGAGTGCTGGTGATGAGAAGAGATGGGAAGCAGATTGAGGTAAGTGTGATGTTATACTCACTTTTGCTGAGCGTTAGCAGATCATTAAACCTTTTCCTGCACTGAACCCACGTGCGTGAACACAAAGACCTGGTGCTAACCTCCTCAGCAATTTGCAGCCAGGCTGCCTTGGTTTGCTGAGGAGGCTTCCTATGTCTATTGGTGGGCAACAGAGCCTCCTTGCGCCGTCTCACTCCCTCCACAGGAGCATGGAGGGAGTCATCATCAAATCTGGGAGAAGCCTTGGCTCTTGAAGCAGTCATCTCACTATCAGTAACACCGAGAAGCAGCAGAATGTGAATGAAACACCACAAGGCTGCATGGGCTCCTTAAATGTAGTTGAATCGAAGACGTCAGCAGACCCGAACTCACTGATTGGGCCGGGTAATGCGCATGGCGGGCTTAAGCCCAGTTAAGGCAAAATAGTTATTTCAGTACGGCTGAAACTGGCAGTGGGACTGCAACAACTCGACACCAACCTGCCTCCTATGGCAAAATCGTGCCTATAACACTGTAATAAGGTTGTTTTGGATTTTGTGACCATCACATTCAAAACCTTGGTTGCAGGCAGATGAGCAATGGCAAAATAACATAAGTTTTCTTCTTCTTTGGTCGTCCACTGGATTTAGGCAGATTTAGGTTGTGGTATCAGATTGTCGGCAATATTGACCTCTGAGCATGTTATGTGATGCAAAGAATTACATGGAATATATAGCACTGAAACAGGCCATTCGGCCCAACCAGTCCATGCCAGCATTTATGCTCCACTCGAACCTCCTCTCATCCTTCCTCATCTAACCATCAGCATAAAGCTCTATTCCCTTCTCCCTCTTGTGCTTATCTAGCCTCCCTTAAATGCATCTATACTATTTGCCTCAACTACTCTCTCTGGTAATGAGTTCCACAGTCTCACCACACTCTGGGTAAAGAGGATTCTTCTGAATTCCCTATTTGATTTCTTGGTGACTATCTTATATTGATGGCCTCTAGTTTTGCTCTTCCCCACAATTGGAAACACACTCTGTCTACTATGGCAGAGTACTATAAAAAGAGCGGGAGCTGAGAGCCAGAGCATGGCAGGATAGCTCAGTCCCGTGATTTGCACATTCCGTGCCTTGTGGGAAATCCTGGACGCTTCTTGTGGCCTGGACGACCATGTGTGCAGGAACTGTCGCCAACTGCAGCAACTCGAGCTCTGGGTTTCGGAGCTTGAGCGGCAGCTGGAGCCACTACAGTGCATCCACGAGGCTGAGAAATACTTGGAAAGCACGTTTCTAGAAGTGGTCACCCCGCAGCCTCAGGATGTGCAGGCAGAGAGGGAATGGGTGACTGCCAGACAGAGAAGGAGGACCAGGCAGGTAGGGCAGGATTTCCCAGCGTGCATCTCACTCGCTAACCAGTTCACAGTTCTGGAAACTGGTGGGGGTAATGGCTCCACAGGGGAGAGCAGCCAGGGCCAAGGCCACGGCACGTATAGGAAGCTAGGAAAGCGATTAAAAAGCAGGACCTCAAAGGTAGTAATCTCCGGATTACTTCCGGTGCCACGTGCTAGTGAGTACAGGAATAGGAGGATAGAACAGATGAATGCGTGGCTGGAGAGATGGTGCAGGAGGGAGGGCTTTAGATTCCTGAGGCATTGGGACCATTTCTGGGGAAGGTGGGATCTGTACAAGCTGGACAGGTTACACCTCAACAGAGCCAGGACCCATATTCTCGCGGGGAGGTTTGCTAGTGCAGTTGGGGAGGGTTTAAACTAGTTTGGCAGGGGAATGGGCACCAGCATATAGGAGTAGAAAAGAGGAATAAGGTGCATAAAAGAGTGAGTGTGTTGGATAGTACTAGAGAAGAAAGTAGTGCTAGAGACGGAAGTAGTACCATATTAGATAGGAGCAGACTAAGAAAGACTACGAAAAATTCAAAAAGTGCAGGTACGTAAACACACAAAGTATGGTGAGTAAGGTTGGTGAACTACAAGCACAATTAGCCGTGTGGCAATATGATGTTGTGGCAATAATGGAAACGTGGCTTAAAAACGGTGGGGACTGGGCACTTAATATTCAAGGGTACAAGGTGTTCAGAAAAGATAGGGAAGGAAAAAAGGGAGGTGGGGTGGCAGTGCTGATTAAGGAAGACATTGTATTGTTGGAAAGGGAGGATGTTCTTGAGGGGACAAGGACAGAATGCATTTGGTTAGAGTGGAGGAGCAAAAAGTGTATGATCACGCTATTGGGGGTATTCTACAGGCCCCCAAATAGTGAGAGGGCGGTAGAGGAGCAAATCTGCAGGGAAATCGCAGAGACATGCAAGAGCTATAGAGTGGTGATATTGGGGGACTTTAATTACCCAAATATCGATTGGGATAATGCTAGGGTAAAGGGAAAGGAGGGGGAGGAATTTCTGAAATGTGTTCAGGAGAAATTCCTTGACCAGTATGTTTTTGGCCCAGCTAGAAGGAGGCATTGCTGGATCTGGTGTTGGGGAATGAGATGGGCCAGGTCGAACAAGTGTCTGTGGGAGAATACTTGGGTATGAGTGATCATCGTATCATAAGATTTAGATTAGCAATGGAGAGGAGCAAGGAACAATCTAGAGTGAAACTTCTAAACTCGAATAGGGCTAACTTCAGTGGGATGCGAAAGGATCTAGCCAGGGTAAAATGGAACCAAAGACTGACAGGAAAAACTGTAACTGAACAATGGGTGATCTTTAAGGAGGAGATGTTCCAAGTACAGACTAGGTACATTCCAACAAGAGGGAAGGGTAAGGGAACCAAAGCAAGGGTTCCTTGGATGACGAGGGAGATAGAGAAGATGATGAAACAAAAAAAGAGGTGTATGATAAATGTCAGGTGAATTCTTCAAGGGAGAACCAGACCAAATACAATAATTTGAGAGGGGAAGTGAAGATGAAAATAAGATTGGCTATGAGAGTAGAATGGCGGTTAACATAAAAGGGAACCCAAAAATCTTCTACCGGCATGTAATCAGTAAGCGGGTAGTAAGAGGCGGGGTGGGGCCTATTAGAGGGAAAGAAGGTGATACATGCTTAGAGGTGCAGGGCAAGGCTAGAATACTCAATGAGTACTTTGTATCGGTGTTTACTAAGGAGCTGGATGCTGACAAAGTATCGGTAGAAGTGGAAAAGGTAGAAGCAATGGAAGAGGTGAAAATTGATAGACAGGATGTACTAGAAAGGCTGGGTATGCTTAGAGTGGATAAGTCGCCTGGTCCAGATGGCTTGCATCCCAGGTTGCTAAGCGAACTGGGGGAGGAGATAACGGAAGGGCTTGCCATAATTTTCCAATCTTCCCTAGATGCGGGGGAGGTGCCTGAGAATTGGAAAGTGGCAAATGTGACACCCAAAGGGTGTAAGGACAATCCTGATAACTACAGGCCGGTCAGTTTAACATCAGTGGTGGGTAAAGTTTTAGAAACAATAATCAAGGAAAAAATTAACGGGCACTTGGAAAGGTTTAAGCTAATTAAGGAGAGCCTACACGGATTTGTAACAGGCAGATCGTGTTTGACTAATCTAATTGAATTTTTTGATGAAGTAACAGGGAGGATTGATGAAGGGAATGCAATGGATGTTGTCTATGTGGATTTTAGGAAGGCGTTTGACAAAGTACCACATAGAAGGCTTGTTAACAAAATTGAGGCTCATGGAATAGGTGGGTCAGTGGCAGCTTGGATAAGGAATTGGCTTAAGGACAGAAAACCGCGAGTTGTGGTAAATGGCTGTTTTTCAGACTGGAGGATGATAGTCAGTGATGTTCCCCAAGGGTCAGTGCTGGGGCCACTGCTTTTTTGATATATATAAATGACCTGGATATTGGAATACAGAGTAGAATTTCTAAATTTGCCGATGACACCAAACTTGGGGGTGTGGCAAATAGTGAGGATGATACCAATCAACTGCAACAGGACATAGAAAGGCTAGCAGAATGGGCAGACAAGTGGCAGATGGAATTTAATACAGAGAAGTGTGAGGTGATGCATTTTGGCAGAAGGAACAGGGAGAGGCAATATACACTTAATGGCACAGTTTTAAAGAGTGTGCAGGGACAGAGGGACCTGGGAGTTAATGTGCATAAGTCCCTGAAGGTGGCGGGACATATTGAGAGAGCGGTTAGCAAAGCATATGGGATCTTGGGCTTCATAAATAGAGGTATTGAGTACAAAAGTAGAGAAGTTATGCTGAACCTTTATAAAGCGCTGGTTAGGCCACAACTGGAGTATTGTGTCCAGGTCTGGTCACCACACTTTAGGAAGGATGTGAAGGCACTTGAGGGTGCAGAGGAGATTTACCAAAATGGTTCCGGGGATGGGGGATCTTAGCTACAAGGACAGGTTGGAAAAGCTGTTTGGGGTGTCCCTTTTATATACTGCAGTTCAGATCGCGTCGTGCGGGTCGTCAACATGCCTGCTGTGCTAATTGGACGGGAAATCCGGAAGTAAAATGATAATGAGGTGGCTGATTTAAAAAGCCACTGACCGACTCGCTGCTCTTCCAGATTTCCCACGTGTTATTGGCCCCCACGCTCCGAGCATGTCTGCGAATTAAAATCCATTCCTAAATCTGAGGCACGCAGCCTCATTAAACTATCTAAAGGAGCCACCCACCTCCTGGGAGCGAGTTGGTTGCTCGCCCACTGTCCCGCCTCCGTTAAAACTGAAAGGAAGCGGGTTGGGTTAGGGTTGAGATTTTTAACATCCCAAACGCATCCATTTTTGGGGGTTAAAATTGCTCAAGATAATTTCTGATGTTCCCAATTAAATTTCCTCTATGCAACAAAAGTGCGCCCATTTTGAGGGGTGACTGAAGGAGCAGAAACTCGACTATGCAGCTAGGCTCCCTCAGATCGGAGAGTTTGAGGGATCAGGCAGCAAGGCAAAGGCAGGAGCGGGTGACAATTGCCTGACCTGCACCCAACCTGATACCGACGCAGCTGCCGCAATTTTCACGGCGGCCGTCAGTGCATCCGAGTGTGCCGCTATGAAGAGGTAGGAGATGATTAACATATTTAAATAGGGGTCCTAAGATGCAACAAGGACCCCAAGTTGAATTTAAGTACTGTAGCAGGGTTTCCCGCTGGTTGGCAAGGAAACAGGTGGGATTGGCAGGATGTTTATTTAGGTGCTTAAACTTCCCATGTGAAAGCTTCTACACTTGCAGATGCTTCCTCAGTTCATTGTGGGCTACAATTTAGTTACAGTACTTGGCTCCAGATAGTGATTTTGAGACTCTAGAGTTGGCAAGGGAGAAGTCCATTATGGGGGCTGCCATTGCCGCAGTGTTTTGGACTGATGAAGAGGAGGAGGGAGAAGAGCACCAGCAATAAAAGCGAGCTGAGGAGGGAGCTGCAGGTGGGTAGCAGAAAAGTCAATAACATAGGGCCCCTGCTCGTACGAGGCCATACCCACCCAACAGGGTGTACAGGCAGCTCAGTTTACTTGACTTCTTGGCAGAGCAGTGTTTGAAAAGAATCCGGATGACACGACAGGTGGTCGCCGATCTCTGTAGCCTCCTGAGGAAGACCTTCTGCCAGCTGAACCTGGCGGCCATGCCATGCCAGTGGCAGTTAAAGTAACCACTGCCCTGAATTTCTTTGATTCGGCTCTTTCCAGGCTGCAGCATGTGACATATTGAGGGGTGTCGCAGTTGGCAGCACACCAATGCACCAAAGCAGGTGATGGATGGATTATTTTCCAGGGCCAACAGATAATGTTTTCCTGTGATGAAGACAGTCTGACAAAGAGAGCATTGGGGTTTGCATCTCTTGCAGGCTTCCCACATGTGCAGAGTGCCATAGATTGCACGCATGTGGCAACCCGAGCACCCGCCGACCAGCCAGGAACATTTGTGAAAGAGGACCAGCCAAGGTGCTGGTATCTGCGCTGATTTTCCACAGCCCCCAGTAGCAAGTTGACCACAATATCTAGTTAGTGAAAAAGCCTGATGGAGATTCCTAGTATTACGACTAGTGTTGTTCACCATATATCAGAATAAAAGTTTCATCAAGGCTTCTCCCACTCCGCCATCGTAACTTTGGCGGAACTTCAGCATAAACCCCATTTCCATTCACTAAACCTTTACACTACTTGACTGATGCTAGAGAGTCACTTTAAAAATGGTTCTTTTGTTTGAAAAGACTCATCAGAGTCAAATTACTGCCATGAACCTGATATACATATTATTGATCTGGACTTTGGTATACAGAGCATCATTTCAAAGTTTGCAGATGACTCAAAACTCAAATGTAATAAACAGTGAGGAGGATAGTAACAGACTTCAGGAGGATATAGACAGACTGGTGAAATGGGCAGACACATGGCTTTGTAATTTTAAGCAGCGAAGTGTGAAGCGATGCAATTTGGTAGGAAGAATAAGGAGAGGCAATATAAACTAAATGGTACAATTTTAAAGGAGATGCAGGAACAGAGATACTTTGTTCTTTGATGGTGTTGAGATACAGGACAAGTTGAGAACACTTTTTAAAAAAAAAAAAAAGCATATGGGATCCTTGGCTTTATAAACAGAGGCATAGGGCTGGATTTTGTCAATGGAGGCGACTTGGAGGTGGGACTGCTGCTTGTCGTGTCAATGTCCCGCCTCCATCCTCGCCTGACCATTCAGAGGGATTTTCCCCTGATTGAGCTTGTTAAGCCCGCCCGGCGGGCTCAGCAAGCCAATTAGGGAAGAAGTCACTGACAGATCACGTCAACGTCAGACGTGCTATCTGTCAAGACTTCTTGAAAGAAGAAATGACAGCGTTTGACAGCTCTGTGAAGCTGTCAAACACTGACATTCTCTTGAGTTTGATTCGTTTTTGTGGTGAGGACTGAAAAAACATTGTAAAAAAGTAAATTTCAAATGTCTGATGGATCGGAGGGCCCATCAGCCATTACCTGAAATTGACACGGTGGATGTCCGCTCTCCCGATCCAGCACGGCTAAAGGCTACAGAAGTTAAAAAAAAAAGGTAAGTGAACACTTTTTTAAAATTTATCACTCACCTTGCCACTCCACACTTGCACCCATCACTCACCTCTACACCTTACTTCCAGCTGCCTCCGACTGCCGCAGACCTCCTCCACGTCACCTCCAACCCGGCAGGGTTCTCCGAGGTCGGGAAGCCTTCACCTTTAAAGATAAAATGGCACTAATCCCTCTTTCTGCCTGTTAGCTACCTGTTAACAGGCAGTTAAAAGGATTAAAAGCCTTTCCCGCCTCCAGGAGACGGGACCCGAAGCTGCACATCCTCCCGCCTCCTGGCAAAGGGCACGGAGGCGGAGTGGGGGTGGGTTTGCCACCCGCCCCCAATTTCTCCGATTTTACGTGCTGTCCCGCCTCCATGCCCGCCTCCTCGGGGCTTGGAAAATCGAGCCCATAGAGTACAAAAGCAAGATAGCTGTGCTAGACCTTTATAAAACACTGGTTAGGCCTCAGCTGGAGTATTGTGTCCAGTTCTGGGCACCGCACTTTAGGAAGGATGTCAAGGCCTTGGAGAGGGCTCAGAGGAGATTTACTAGAATGGCACCAGGGATGCGGGACTTTAGTTACGTAGGGATATGAGAGAAGCTGGGGTTGTTCTCCTTAGAACAGAGTAGGTTAAGGGTAGATTTAATAGAGATATTCAAAATCGTGAATGGTTTTGATAGAGTAGAGTAAACGAGGGAACTGTTTCTAGTGGCAGAAGGGTCAGTAACCAGAGTACACAGATTTAAGGTAATTGGCAAAAGACCTAGAGGCAACTTGAGAAGAAATTCTGTTACACAGCGAATTGTTTTGATCAGGAATGCACTGCCTGAAAGGGTGGTGGAAGCAGATTTAATAATTTTCGAAAGAGAAATGGATAAATACTTGAAAGGGAAAAATTGTACGGCTATGGGGAAAGGGCAGAGGAGTGGGACTAATGGATAGTTCTTTCAAAGAGCCGGCACAGGCAGGATGGGCCAAATGGCCTCCTGTGTTGTATTATTCTATGATATGAAAAAAATCAGACTATTACCCATCCAGCATTTTCTGTTGTTATTTTGGATTTCCAACATCTGCAGTATTTTGCTATCGTATTACCCATCCATTTCTTTGGTTCTGTTTTGCAGTATGCCAAAACTCATTGAGGTTTTTCCATGTTTCATTGTTCTACAGACTGATTACTTCCATATTCCTTTGCTGAAGTCCAGAAACTGATCAACTTCTGATGGTCAGGTGGCATTGCTTGACCCATTGTTGCATTACTATATACGTTCAGCCAGTTACTATTTACAAGTGTCATAAGTTTAAACTTTGTTTCTTACTCTGAGCCACATTTGAAGCCTATTAAGTTTATGATGATGGCTCGCAGTCTTTTGACTGTGCTGACCTTTGTTCTCACTGCTCTAGGGTTCAGCTAACATTTCCTCTGGACTTTACTGAATGTTGCTTGTAGAAGGGTAATGCTGTTTGCTGGACCCGTGCTGCTGCTGCTCTGCTTTCTTCCTTCATGTTCTCATTAAAGAGAGTTCAGCAGCTCCTTTTTCTCTGGGATAGGCACTGAGGGTGACTGGAACTCTGATTCCAAGTTGAGCTGTACCTCAACTTGGAATCAGAGCCTTCAGGAAAGAAAATTAAGTCAGAAAAAGAGGAAGAAATAAGTTAAAATATGCACTTGGTGAGGTACTGAAAAGTTGCAGGTGCCTTTTGTAAATGTATCTCAACAGTAGTCACTTTCTTCTGGAGAGGAGGGAAGGAAATTGGAAACATAAAAAGTGTGGTTGGGAGTGATAATTTAATTTCCAGTTCTAATTTACCCCAGTGCAAAATAAGTTGTCAGCTCCAATGTGAAAAATTGGTACTTCCAGATTTTTCAAACTTATTTAGGAGTAAGATTTTAATTTTAGTATTTTGTGATTAGATTGTAGAGAATATCAGCTGCCTATATCCATGTTATTTCTTCATTATCTTCCACAGCTAGGATTCTTCTCACTCTGCTCCAGATGGCAAGCTAATGCCACAATAGGGAGGGTTGTCCTATCTGGAAAAGCAACGGGAATTTTACCACTGGCCCTGGCCAAGAGGGCATTGTTGATCTGCTTCACAGCAGACTGAGAGAAGTGAGAAATGTCCCCTGTAGCACCCTGGAAAGATCCTGAAGCAAATAAGTTGAGAACTGTGGTTACTTTCAATGCCACTTGCAAGGAATGGCTACCTGACCCAGACCAGAAGGCAGCAGGTCTTGTTACAGGAGGCTGCAGATGCCTGCGACTCCCTGCCTAGGGAAGTTAAAATTTCCCCTCAAGTTTCAATTCTGTAATCTTGTGCTGATTTACAAAGTCTCGACTTTTAGTGCAGCTGACAAGCAAATTACTTGTAGTTGCCTCATATTTCAGGTTTCATTTACCACACTGATCCTGACTGTTACTTTGATTCTGATTGGTTTTACTGTTGGCTATAGGTTTAGGTCACTGGTAGCTTGGGTAAAAATGACATTCCAAGAGTGGTATATAAATATGCATATGAATAGGAATTTTCTGTAGATGCAGTAGTGTGAGAACTCCTTGTTAAAAATTCTGTGTTTTGCATGTGTTTAAGATTAAAAATTTGAATTCCCTGATATAAAGGTTATAACACTGCATCTTCTCCCCCCCAAGAGTTTGGAGATGTTGTACGCGAGGCTAATTGCTGGATATGATGGCCAATCAGATGTAAATGCTCTTAAGAATAATGTGGAAAAGGACCTTTTCAAAGTGCACTCCTATCAGGCAGAATCAGTATGTGCACATCTTGAACTACTATATTTAGAACATAGAGTTAATTTTCTGCCAGATTGTGTCACTATTTCCTGTAGGACTTGTTACCATAGTCATTTCCAGGTGGGTTTGCTAAAACCTACAGAAATGGTTGGTAGCTTCTTGGCAAGTGTGGCCAAACAAGCAACAATGGCTGCTGATCACCCTGGCATACCTACTTTCATTAATACCATGTAAAGCATGACATGATGTAATTCCGATGCTTCTGAATAACTTTCCAGCATAAGGGTTATACAGGCACCCACATTGCATAGTGGTGCCATGGCACAGCTGCTCGTGCAGCAGTCATTGGGAAGAGGAGCCTTCATCTGCCAGAGTGAGGTTTGCTACCTCTCTGCAGATGCTGGTCTTTGGGCAAGAGGGCACAGAGCATCTCTTGGGCAGCCTGACCTGCCCGGCATCTTTTTGGTTCCTTTTTCTTTGTACATGCCAGCTTGAAGGATTCCTGGTGGCAAACCCTCTTGCCAATAAAGGGAGCTTGAGGCAAAGTAAATAAATACCTGAACCTGGAACAAAGGATCATGAAAGCCTAAATGCCAGTTGGAAACAATAAATAAGAAAAATAAACTATAAGAAGTATCTTTTAAAAATCCTAAGCATTTACCTTTAAAGTATATTGGCCTTTTAAATGGCCTAGCACCTGCAGGTCTACCCGAGGCCTTGTCTCCCTCCAGTTCTCACCAGCATGTTTCAGACTCGGCAGCCCGGTGCCTTTAAGCCCTCCCTGTCTGCATATGCTAATTAAGCTCCTGCCTGCTTTGGGAAGAAGTTTCAGACACCTCCCCTAGGCCGACCCAAAGATCGAATGGAGCCGTAAACAATCTGGCGGAACTGATTTTTGCTGGATTTCCATACCTCTTCCGCCGTATCACTGGTATCCCAAATTGGAGCAGTAGTGAGATAAAAATTGCCTCCTAAAAGCATGACTGAAAAATCTTGACACAGGAAATATGATTAATGTGTACATGAAGTGCACATTGTATGCAAGATGTTTTAATATGGTATAGATGGATATGTGTATAGAACACCTATCTCCACATGAAATTTGAATGTCAGGGTGGTTTACTTGTTGCTACTGGAAGCAAGTTCTTGGGTGAGATGATGGATCAAGTGTACAGATTAAACAGAATTGGTATCCATGAAGCTTATTGTAGTGGAAGTACAATTCTGTTGTCTCATCAAGGGTGCTGCTTATAATGACTCATAGTCCCCCATGATCCAGATACATTGATCTCAGCTGAGTGGCCTTGCCAGCACTGAAGGATTTCTGCTGAAGGAGAATCTTGAGTAACGTATAGTGGATCAAAAGACAAAATGTCACTGTAGTCAATATTCTGTTTTAGTTTATACATTCTGTTGACTTTTCTCTCTATTGTTAGGCTGTGGCTCAGTGTGATCATAAGAATGCAGTGACTTGTATCCAACGCTGCAAAGATATGCTACTCAGAATGCCTAAAGAGGTTTGTTAGTGTGTTTTATCATTGATATACTGGTTATGGTCACTGTAAAATGTCATTTGTGGTGATGTTGCAATAGGGTATTCAATAATGTTTGCATTAAGTTTAGCTATGCCTCAGGACGTAATGGCCCAGAAATTCGGGTCGGAGGCTTCCCGTGGGTGCAAGTATCCGACCTGCACTTACCTAGTGCGCTGGCCGTTGTGCTGTGGGCCCGTGTGGGATTCCGATCCTGGGCCTGCTCCAACTGCCGGCGCGCAGTGCTTGTGTATCCCAGGGGCGCAGTTAGTTCGAAGCGTCCCCTGGGATCACGTGGGCCATGGAGAGCCAATGGTAGCAGGGAATCTGTATTCATAGATTTGACAGGAAGATCTGTCAAATCTATGAATACAATTCAGCCCCAAAAATAACTAAAACTTCAAATAATTTTTTTTTTAAATCACATTTTTAAAATAACTATAAATTACATGAAATAACTATTTTAAACAATAATTTAAAATTTTGAAAAAATTAATTAGTTTCTAAGGGCTAAAAATAAACTTCCCTTTCTTTAAAGTATTTAAAAATAATAAACCTGTGGAAATTTTTTTTTAATTTTACTTAATTCACCACTTACCTTGTTAAAAGCAGGCCTTGCAACTGCTTTTTACAGTATAAGCATAGCTGCTGGAGACTTACCCTCCTGGAAAAAAAACGGAAGTTCCAGGCGCACGCGCTGCCTCTCCGGCGCACGCGTTCGACCTGTGAACCCCTTCCTTTAAGGGAACGGAAGTTCCGGTTTGCCGCGCATGCACGAAACTGGCACTTTCGTTGGGCCTACGTGTGAGTACCCAGCGTGTACTCACCCGTGGGGACCCGAAGTTCTGGCCCAATATTTTATTCAAGGTTGAGCAATCTGTATTGTTAACATAAAACCAAACATACCTGAAAGGAAAACTTTCATACACTTTTCAGCTCATAATGAAGTGATATTTTATTTTGCTTACTAAGTGCAAAAGGATATTGAACTCAAAGCGAACATGTATTTTCTGGAATATTGTAACATGTCATACACAGATCCACTTTGCAGATATTACAGCATTTAATCTGCATGACATACCTTTCTGTAGATACTTCCAATATCAATCTATCAAAATAATTATAAATCTGTACACTTTGATAGTACTGAAGGAGTACAGATGGAAACAGCTACTGTAATTTCAAAAAGTTACACACATGCCAGTCTTCAGCCAATTCGATACACTACACGTGCTATCAAGAAACGGCTGAGCGCACTGGATACAGCAAAGGTTATAGGCCTCGACAGCATCCTGGCTGTAGTGCTGAAGACTTGTGCTCCAGAACTAGCCGTGCCTCTCGCCAAGCTGTTCCAGTACAGCTACAACACTGGCATCTACCCGACAAAGTGGAAAATTGTTCAGGTATGTCCTGTCCACAAAAAGCAGGACAAATCCAATCCGGCCAGCCAATTGCTGCCCCAGTTATCAGTAAAGTGATGGAAGGAGTCGTCACCAGTGCTGTGAAGCGACACTTACTCACCAATAACCTGCTGATCGATGCTCAGTTTGGGTTCTATCAGGACTACTCGGCTCCAGATGTCATTACAGCCCTTGGTCCAAACATGGATAAAAGAGCTGAATTCCAGAGGTGAGGTGAGAATGACTGCCCTTGATATCAAGGCAGCATTTGACTGAGCGTGGCATCAAGGAGTCCTAGTAAAATTGAAGTTAATGGGAATTGGGGGGGAAACATTCCACTGGCTGGAGTCATACCTAGCACAAAGGAAGATGGTTGTGTTTGTTGGAGGTCAATCATCTCAGCCCTAGGACATAGCTTTAGGAGTTCCTCAGGGCAGTGTCCTAGGTTCAACTATCTTCAGCTGCTTCATCAATGACCTTCCCTCCATCATATGGTCAGAAATGGAGATGTTCGCTGATGATTGCACAGTGCTCAGTACCATTCGTAACTCCTCAGATAATGAAGCAGTCAATGCCCGCATGCAGCAAGACCTGGACAACATTCAGGTTTGGGCTAATAAGTGGCAAGTAACATTTGTGCCACACAAGTGCCAGACAATGACCATCTCTAACAAGAGAGAGTTTAACCACCTCCCCATGATATTCAACGGCATTACCATCATCGAATACCCCACCATCAACGTCTTTGGGGGGGAGGGGGGGTGGGGTCGCCATTGACCAGAAACGTTACTGGACCAGCCATGTAAATACTGTGACTACAAGACTAGGTCAGAGGCTGGGTATTCCGCGGCGTGTGACTTGCCTGCTGACTCCTCAAAGCCTTTCCACCCTCTGCAAGGTCCAAGTCAGGAGT
Organism: Somniosus microcephalus; assembly: GCF_052327205.1. Classification (NCBI taxonomy): domain Eukaryota; kingdom Metazoa; phylum Chordata; class Chondrichthyes; order Squaliformes; family Somniosidae; genus Somniosus; species Somniosus microcephalus. The sequence goes on from NC_140987.1 coordinate 400,330,631, forward strand.
GTAATGGAATACTCTCCACTTGCCTGGATGAGTGCAGCTCCAACAACACTCAAGAAGCTCGACACCATCCAGGACAAAGCAGCCTGCTTGATTGGCACCCCATCCACCACCTTAAACATTCACTCTCTCCATGATTCTATTAACCTGCAGGGCTACGGACCAAAAGCTGGGAAGTGGGATTAGGCTGGATAGCTCTCTGTTGGCCAGTACGGACATGATGGGCCGAAATGGCCTCCTTCTGTGCTGTAACTTTCTATGATTCCACCACCGGCGCACCGTGGCTGCAGTGTTACCATCTACAAAATGCCCTGCAGCAACTCGCCAAGGCTTCTTCGACAGCACCTCCCAAACCCACAACCTCTACCACCTAGAAGGACAAGGGCAGCAGGCGTATCGGAACACCACCACCTCCAAGTTCACACGCCATCCTCACATGGAAATATATCGCCGTTCCTTCATCGTCACTGTAATGATATCAGCAAATAGTGATGGTATTTGTCTGTTTGATTATTTATGCCTGACCAGCAGAGGGCATGTGAGAGACAAGCAGTTTAGTTTTAGTTTTGTTTTAGATGGATCTCTAAGATGGTGTCTCCTGTAATGCTGTTAACTGAGTTGAACATACTTTAGATAAAAAGTCATTCTCTTTCATGAATGTGTCGTTATTGAACCCACATACAAATCAATACATGGTGTCAGAAGTGATTGAAAGAGAAGAGGAAAAATCTGAAGTTAGCAACTCGACGAGATAGTGGCAAGTAAGCTACCCAGCGAAATCAGCTCTCCACATATTAGCAAGCCAAAAGAGAACATCGTTACTTACCATTGGAGAATAGCTAACGAAGTGAAAAATGGAAGGTTTACACCCACCGGCGAAGCTTCAGTTGACAGGTAATGTGGCTGAAAATTGGAGGAGGTTCAAACAACGTTTGGAGTTGTATTTAGCGGCAATCGGAGCTGACGAGAAAAGTGATAAAATGAAAGCGTCAGTGTTCTTACATGTCGTGGGTGATGAAGCGCTGGAGGTGTATAATAACTTCACATTCGCTGCTGATGGAGACAAAATGAAGTTGGATAAAATAATGGAACAGTTTGAGGCCTACTGCATACCTAAACGTAACGTGACGTTTGAGAGGCACAGATTTTTCACATGTGTACAGAAAACGGGAGCGACTATTGATCAGTATGTGACTGAACTGAGAAACTGAAGCAAAACGTGTGAATTTGGGGGACTGACAGACTCGCTGATAAAAGACAGACTGGTGTGTGGTATTCCAGATAATGGTCTAAGGGAAAGACTGCTAAGAGAGCAAAATCTAGACCTGGGAAAAGCCATAGCACTGTGTAGGGCTACAGAGACTGTGAAGTCGCAGGCAAAGGAGCTGTTCAGTGACAGTAGCTGCAACGTGGATGCAGTGAGAATGAACGGGCACAAACCGTTTAACAAAAAGAGCGCCAATGTGAAAAAAGAGGCGTGGCCAGCGAACAAAAATGAAAGAGGCAATCGAAAGTCATGTGTCGATGCGGTACACAGCATACACCAAAAAAGTGTCCAGCATATGGTAAAACATGCAATAGTTGCAACAAAAACAACCATTATGCCTGTTGCTGCAAGAACCAAGCGCAACAAAGCAAGGTCCATGCAGTAGATGAAAGCGAGAAAGAGGAGTTCAATGTGGATGTTGTGTCTGAAAAGAAAAAAGAGACTGGATGTTGACACTAAAAGTGAATGACATACACATTCCATTTAAATTGGATACTGGAGCACAAGTTAATGTGATATCAGAGACTGATTTAAAGAAAATTAGACCCAGACCAAAGATACATGGAATAAAAGTGTAAGTGACAGGATACTCAGGTACTGACATACCAGTGAAAGGAAAATGCATTGTCAAAGTGACACACAAGGACAGAGCGCACACGCTAGCATTAATCGTGGTGCCAAAGGATGTGCAAGCCATACTAGGTTTAAAAGCCTCTGAGAGACTGAACCTGGTAAAGAGAGTCCTCGTTGTGGAAAGCAAAGGAGAGACAGTCTATGATGAACTCATGAAAGAGTACAACGACCTACTCCAGGGTCTAGGCTGCCTTCCAGGAGAACACACGATCAGAGTAGATAAAAGTATGCCAACGGTCATACATCCATGCAGAAAAGTTCCATTTGCTCTTCAAAAGCAACTGAAGGCAGAGTTGGACAGGATGGAAAGCCTGAACGTGATTCAGAAGATAGATGAGCCAACTGAGTGGGTGAGTTCCCTCGTCGTTGTGGACAAAAAGAATGGAAAGCTCAGAATTTGCCTGGATCCAAGAGATCTAAACAGAGCAATAAAGAGAGAGCACTTCAAGCTTCCTACACGTGAGGAAATCATGTCACAGTTTGCAAATGCAAAGTATTTCAGCAAGTTAGATGCATCATCAGGATTTTGGCAGATGAAACTGGACGAGGCAAGTTCAAGACTGTGCACATTCAACAGTCCATTTGGCAGATACAGATTCCTAAGGTTACCATTTGGCATTGCCTCAGCTCCTGGAGTGCATCACAAAACTATCCATATGATCTATGAGCACCTGGAGGGAGTTGATACATCAATGGATGACATCATAGTATGGGGAACCACGAGAACTGAGCATGACGAGAGACTGAAAAAAGTGCTGGAAGCAACAAGGAAAACAAACCTGAAGCTGAATAGAGAGAAATGCCAGCTCGGGGTGACAGAACTGACATTCGTGGGAGATATCCTTAGCGGTGAGGGCATCAGACCAGATCCCAGAAAGGTGTCCGCCATTGAGAATATGCCAAAGCCACAATGCAAAAAGGACATGCAGAGGTTTAATGGAATGATCAACTACATGGGTAAATTCATATCCAACCTCTCAGAAAAGATGGCGCCACTGAGAAGACTAACTGAAAAGAACATAGAATGGGAATGGAATCATGAGCATGAGAAGTCATGGAGCGATCTAAAGAAACTGCTCACAGAGGAACCAGTTCTGAGGTTTTATGACCCAGCGAGACCCATCAAGATATCATCAGATGCATCACAGAGTGGGCTCGGTGCCGTTCTTCTGCAAAAATATGACTACTGGCAACCTATTGCATATGCATCGCGCTCGATGACAGACGCGGAGACGCGATATGCTCAAATAGAAAAGGAGCTGCTCAGCATCACATACGCCTGTGAAAGATTTCACCAGTTTGTGTCAGGACAAGCAATCAGTGTAGAGACTGACCATAAGCCCTTGATTGCATTGTTCCAAAAGCCACTAAATAGCTGTCCGCTTAGAATACAAAGAATGATGATCAGGCTGCAACGCTATACACTGAATGTTGCGTACACACTGGGTAAGCTGATGTATACAGCAGACACGTTGTCCAGAGCTGTTGACCCAAGTGAGCCCGCAAACACCAAAATGGATGAAAAAGTGAACGCCTACGTGGACATGATCATAAGTGCACTGCCCATAGCAGATGCAAAAATGGAGCTCATAAAGACTGAGACAAACAAAGATGAAACAATGAGACAACTGAGGAAAAGCATCTTGGATGGATGGCCCAACATGAAGCAAGACTGCTCACCTGACATGGCAGAGTACTGGAACTGCAGGGCGGAACTATCAGTGGTCGAAGACATCATCTACAAAGGAAGTAAAATAGTTATCCCAAAGAGTCTGAGAAAAGAGATGCTAAAAAGGATCCATGGAGGACACCTGGGAATCGAAAAGTGTAAGAAAAGAGCACGAGAGGTGATGTACTGGCCACGAATCAACCAAGATGTGACAAATGAGGTGTCAAACTGCACAATTTGCCTGAAATATCGAGCAAGCAATCCGGTAGAACCACTAAAGCCACACCCAGCACCAGACAGACCTTACCAGAAGGTAGGCGCTGACCTATTTGTATGTCAAGGGAAGGACTATCTTGTAGTTACAGACTATTACTCCCTGTATCCAGAGGTTTGTAGACTGTACACCACCACTGCAGATGCTGTGATAACATGTATGAAAGCCATATTCTCCAGACATGGCGTGGCAAACGAGGCCTTCACAGACAACGGACCCCAGTTTTACAATGCAAGTTTCCAACACTTTGCCAAAGAGTGGGACTTTGTCCACACAACGTCAAGTCCTCACTTTCCACAGTCCAATGGTCTAGTGGAAAAATCGGTCCAGACAGTGAAAAGACTGATGTACAAGGCAAAAGACAGTGGAACTGACTTCTACCAGAGCATGCTTGTATACCGCACAACGCCGCTCGAGTGTGGTATGTCACCAGCCCAACTCCTTATGGGACGTCTGCTAAGGTCAAACCTACCCATCCCGGAGAACCTCCTGAAAACAAAAGAGGGGGAGAAAGTGAGGAAGTTCAAAGAACAACAGAAAGAAAAGCAGAAGTACTACTATGACAGAGAAACACAAAACCTACCTGAACTCCACACTGGTGACCAAGTAAGGTTCAAAGACAAAACAAACATATGGACTCAGAAGGGAACTGTCCTGAGTGAAGTCCAACCAAGATCATACACCATTCAGACAGATGAGGGTGCTGTTCTGCGAAGAAATCGCCGGGATCTTCTCATGGGACCAGCCACAGCAGGTCAAAAGACTGATACTGTTGAACAACCTGATCACACAGCAGGTCAAAAGACTGATACTGTTGAATAACCTGATCACACAGCTGAGAAACCATCATCGGAGGCAACAACTCAGATTCAAGGACAATCAATCAGAAAATCCTCAAGACACGTGAAGCCTCCTGAGAGACTCATTGAGCAAGTTTAAGGACTCTTATTATAGAAGGAAGTAATGTAATCTTATTCTCTCTTCAAGTTCTAGTGTATTTACATATTTCACGTGAACACACAAAACAAGGTTAAAAAACCTTGATCATGATAATGATAATGTAAGCTCATTAAGTGTTACAGTTAAAATGCAGAGTAATACAAAGAAAACATGTTGTTAGATAAAAGTAAAATACTTTTGTTTTAAGAAAGGGAGATGTAATGATATCAGCAAATAGTGATGGTATTTGCCTGTTTGATTATTTATGCCTTACCAGCATATTTGCCTGATTGATTATTTATGCCTGACCAGCAGAGGGCATGTGAGAGACAAGCAGTTTAGTTTTAGTTTCATTTTAGATGGATCTCTAAGATGGTGTCTCCTGTAATGCTGTTAACTGAGTTGAACATACTTTAGATAAAAAGTCATTCTCTTCCATGAATGTGTCGTCATTGAACCCACATACAAATCAATACAGTCACTGGGTCGAAATCCTGGAACTCCCATCCTGACAGCACTGTGGAATTATTTTCACCACACGGACTGCAGCGGTTCAAGAAGGTGGCTCACCACCACCTTCTCAAGGGCAATTAGGGATAGGCAATTTAATGCTGGCCTTGCCAGTGATGCTCACATCCCTTGAATGAATTAAAAAAATATTCTTATAAGTTTGCAATATGACAAGAGCTGTTAACATAAAAAGCCCCATTTATCTTGCTCAACAGTCTCTGGCTATCATTTGATACTGTTCTCCTTCTGGTATTGATCACCTTTCAGAAAATTTAATTCCTTTAAAAAAAAACCCACAGAAGTTATTGTGAAGGAGCTCTCCAGATGGCTTGGTGCGTCAATGTATCATGTGCTGTGGCACAGAGCCTTACAAACAGGAGGGTCCCATGTGCAAATCATAGTCTGTTGAGTTGGCTGATCTCACATGGAATGCTACAATTGGCCTCCATCTCTCTAGTCTAAGGAGGTGACAAATCAGCTAGAGACCCTGCTCTTGATCACTATTCAGCTACCTTTGGTGGAAAACGCATGCATGTAAATGTCCGGTGAGAACAGGATCAGGCATGGCTCTAATGCACTTCACAGATGAATAGTCTGCTTGCACACACTATCAAGGCTCGCATATAAAGAGTGACCATTGGGTAAATTATTAAAGGCTGCTGGTACTTACATAATTATACCCCAGCATGGATCACTGCCTTCCGGAGAGGAGTACAGAAAAGGGGAGGAAAACAGAAGTTTTATGAAAATAGGAAGTCTGAGAAACGTTAACATACTTGTACGTAAAGAATCCCAAATCTAACTGAAGGCTGTATTCTGCGGTAATGAATGGTGCATGATGAAATCGCATGCAAATAACATAACTGATCGAAGTTGCATTGGTATTTTCCAAAAAAAAGGCTTTGCAAGCTGAAGAATAGGGCAACAATGCCCTTTAAAAATGTTCAGTTTATGTTTGAAATTTCACAACATGCTTGTTACAATTCAAACACTTTGGGTTGGATTTTACCAGCCCTGAGGAGGTGGGTTTGAAGGCGGATCAGGTGGGAAACTTTGGAAAAAATGACGGTGGGTTCCGATCCCACCGTCAACCCGCCTCCATGCAACTTTGCCAGAGGCGGGCTTGCAGAGTCCGTTTCGGTCGCGTTCCAAGCGACGAGATAGGCCCTTAAGGCACTTAACTACTACTTAAGGACCTCTACAAGGACCTCTATAATGCCATTTTGAGAGGCCTTTCACATTTTCCTACATTTCTAGCGTGCTGCACGTCTCCCCTGAAACACGCCAGCTAATCCTGTCGCGTTCACAAGTGGCTGGCTTCCTAACAGCTGCAGCTCCACCTTAAAAACGGAGATTTCAACAAGGATCAGTTGCAGGTGGCAGAACTTTGTTTTTTCAGGTCTTGGAGAACTTTTTGCAGGTCTACTGCTTTTGTTAGTGGTGAAGCTGAGATCCATCTCCACTGTGACTTCTGGGAAAACCCTCTCCCCACATTGACTGAGCGCTTCCTCGACTGAGGTAGCTGCCAGCAGCATGGGAACCATTTATTTTCTTTCATCCTGGACCTTAGATTCGGACGAAGAGCAGCAGCAGAGCCAGGAACAACAACAACAGGAGCGCCAACCTGCTGCTCACCCACCTGATGGTGCACAGGGCAGAAAGCGCCAGTGCAGGGAAGCACGTCGCCGCAGGAGATACCCCCAAAACAGGGTTTACAGGATGAGGATGAGCTTCCTCAACATGACTGAGCAGCAGTGCCAAAGGAGGCTGAGACTTTCGCGAGAGGTAGTCACTGACATCTGCGCAATGCTGCACCAACACCTGGAGCCCAGAGGATTCGGTGGACACCCCTTAGCAGTGGCTGTCAAAGTCACCACCACACTCAACTTTTTTGCTTCAGGCTCCTTCCAGGGATCATCAGCGGCATCTCCCAGTCAGCGCACACACTTGCGTCACGCAGGTAACCAATGTCCTCTTTGCAAAAGCGCACCATTACATACACTTCTCCACGGATCAAGCAAGTATAACCGCGCGTGTGGCTGGCTTTGCAAATATGACAGGCTTGCCAAGGGTGCAGGGCGTCGTAGACTGCACACATGTGGCCCTTAAGACACCCCATCACAGCCCAGCTATTTTTGTCAACCGCAAGGACGTCCACTCCCTCAAGTCCCTGTTTGCGCCAAGGACCCTGGCAGCTGCCATGACTCGCTCATCCTGTGGCAGTCTAGCGTGCCTCCGCTCTTCAGTCCGCCAAACCAACTTTGCGGATGGCTACTTGGAGACTAGGGCTAGCCCCTGAAGACGTGGCTAATGACTCACTACAACTCCAGCCACGTTTCGACCAGGTCCATTATCGAGCAATCCATCGGCTTGTTGAAGATGCGATTCAGATGCCTTGATCAATCAGGTGGAGCCAGAGTCTCCAGAATCATCGTGGTCTGCTGTGCACTACACAACATCACACAGCATCGTGGCTTGCAGCTGCCTGAGGAACAAGTGGCTCAGTGCATAGCCTCCTCAGATGAGGAGGAGAACGAGAACAAAGACCTTGCGGAGGTGCAGCAACCAGCTGCAGCAGCACGCGAGCACATTGCTGCCCGGGATGCAAGGGATGCACTTATCTTGGCCTGATTTGCTTAAGTTGGCCAATCAAACACATGTGCCTGGCACCTTCTTACCACACCATAGACAATGGACAAGAACCTGTGGCTTCCTATCACACTACCCACCATCATGACAAATACAGTTTGCCCTGAGCCCTCAATATGGAACTTCCATTTCCGAAATGACAGAGTCCAGAACTTCAACAGTTTGCCATCACTTCATTTTAGTACATTGACTGAAGGATGGCATTTACCAACTAAACACAACAGAACACCCAAGTGACTATCCTTGTGACTACTTGTGCTTTATCTTCCACTTACGTGTGCTCCTACGTGGTGCTTCCCCTGTGGCTTCAGCAGATGTGGAGGCCCCTTACTCACTTTCATGCTGCTCCTGCTTCAATTCCTTTGGCGGGTGTCCTCTGGGGTTGCGAGCCTGTGCGTCTGTGCAGGGGCTGAGACGCCCATCTCAGTTGGGTGAGGACTCTGGTGGGGCTCTGACCGAGGGCTCTGCAGTGGCATGGGAGTGAGCGCGCTTGAAGAGGAGCCCCCACTTCTTTGGTGTCTGCCACCAACATCCCTCTCATGGGTCGGCCCCACTTCAGTGCTAGCAAGTGGCTTGACAGCACCTTGCTGCGCATCACTGGGGCCATGAGGACTCGTATCTGCACTGGCAGTCCTACTCCAGACGACTTACATGAAGGTCTGGTTTTTCTGATCAAAAGCTGCCCATCGCCCTTCCAGAGATGTCAGTCTATTCTGAACATTCACCATGTTTTCAACACTCTGGAGACTTAGCTCCTCCATGGCCGTAGCCACCCTCTCCTCTACCGTAGCCATCCTTTCCACGAAGATTGCCATCCTTACCGCGGTGATGCGTTCATGCGCCAATGCTTCCACAAAGGCTCTGCTGATGTTAGCGTTGGACTCCTCCAACCTCTCCACACTTGCAGTGACCCTAGCAATAAAACCTGCCAGAGACTCCTGCACCTGTTCCTGGAGTTCCAGCACCGCTCTCCTTCTGGATGGACCCGAGACACAGGGCTGGATTTTGCCAGCCCTGGGGAGGCGGCTTTGGAGGCGGGACTGCCGGGAAAATGGCAGAATTTGGGGGCGGGTACCCAACCTGCCTCCATGCCATCTTGCCAGGACGCCGGTAGCCGACCCGCGCCGGGTCCTGCCTCCTCGAGGCGGGAAGGGGATTAATGCCAATTAACTGCCTGTTAACAGGTAGTTAACGGACAGTTTTTTGGCTAATCCCTATTTTGAGCCCTGAAGTGTGGGCTTCCCGATGGCTCCGAACCTCGCCAGGGTCAGCGAGGCGGGCCGTCGGTCTGCGGGGGTCGGAGGGGCCGAGATGTCCGGTGTGCAGGTGAGTAATGGGTGCATGTCTGCAGGGGTAAGTGTGTGAGGTGTGTGTAAAGTGTTTTAATAAGTTTTACTTACCTTTACTTCTTCCTGCAGGCTTCCTCCCTTCAGGTCTCGGGAGTCCCTCAGCTCACCGGCACAGAAAGCAGAATGGCCGCTGAACTGTCAAAAGCTGCAGCCTTCTGCTTTCTGGTCAGGAAGGCTTTCTAATTGAGTCTTGAGTAAAGACACAACTTAGAAGACAGATTGTCAGTGTTTGACAGCTTCACAGAGCTGTCAAACGATGACATTTCATCTGTCAAAAGCTCTTGACAGATGAAATGGCACGCGCTGACGCTACCTGTAACTGGCTTTCCCTTAATTGGCCTGCTAAGCCCACTGAGCGGGCTTAACAAGGTCAATCAAGGGAAAATAGCGTGGGTTGGCCACAAGTCGATGGAGGCGGGACTAAAACCCAACAAGTGGGAGTCCCGCCTCCAAAAGCTCCCCATTGACAAAATCCAGCCCACAGGGTCCACATGCAGCTGAGCAGAGCTGGGAGCGCCCTGTGGCCTCCGACGAGGACTCTCCACTGATGCTCACTTGTGAGCTGTGATACAACAGATGACAACACTACTCTATGTCCCGAAGGTCCCACCGAGGTGTACGTTTCTGCGCTGGTGCTGGGTGTGCCTAATTCTGCTGACGCTGCACCCTCAGAGGTTGCAGGTTCCTCTGAGCAGTCTTCTGGCTCAGGCCCTGCCTCCTAGACAGTGGGGAGGGGGCTGTCGATGGTCCTGTGGGGGAGTAACGGCATGAGTTAGACGTGATATTAACTTAGCATGCACACGGACTAGTGCAGATAATCATAAATCAATATGTATGAGCATCAGAAGCCATATCAGTCACTCATGCAATGTAAATGAGAGAGATGCAAAACTATTCTGTCACCAGCTTGCTCTGATGCGCCTCTCTGTCCGTCCCCCACTTCCACATCCTCTTCAGCTCCAACGATCTCTAGGGCCACCTCCTCAGCGCCGGTGAGCTGGGCTATTGAGGGTGCCCTCCTCCTGTCTTTGCCCTTTCCCTCTTATTGTAGGCTCTTTTTCCTGCAATGAGGGACACAAGTGGAGTTTGAGTGAGAATGATGGAGTGAGTGTAGATAATCCATAGCATAGATGCTTAGGAAGGACACAAAGATGGAGTAAGGTCCCAATACTAAGGGCCCTCCCTGTGTGTTGTTAGTTGTTGTCATAGCATAACAGTGATAGGGAGTGTGAGGGCAGCACAGTCGAATAGTGAAGTGATTGTGTACATAGAGAGAGAGGGAATGGTTAAGGGTGCAAGGGATGTGTAACATTTGCATATTGAATTATTGGCCCGCAGACATCTGTAAGGAATACCTATTATACTCACGTGATCACATGCTGAGTTGTCATTGGCCTGCAGGCATCTGTAAGGGGTCCTAACTCCATCTTGTCCACATGGTGCGGTATGTTTTAAGATCACAGACCTGATGCTTCATAAAAGAGTTTAAACTGTAATACTCCGTTGTCCTGCAATTTATTATTTTTGTACAAAGTGTGCAAAACAAGACAGGATGTAAGGATAAAGTGGGCTGTGTAGGAGTAGGTTGAGAATGTAGAGTGATGGTGCTGAGAGGAGATAGGGAGCAGAATGAGGGTAAAGGTGATGCTATACTTACTTTGCCTGTTCGGACAAGGTCATTGAACCTCTTTCGGCACTGCAGCCAGGTTCTGCTGAACATTGATCTGGAACTGACCTCCTGAGCAAGTTGCAGCCACACAGCTTTGGACTGCTGGGGAGGTTTTTTTCTCCCAGAGGATGGAAACAGCACCCCCTTCTGTGCTCTGGCTCCCTCCACCAGAGCATGGAGGGAGTCATCATCAAACCGTGGTGAGGCCTTGGACCTTGAAGTAGACATTCCACGAGCTCCAAACACTTTGAAGAGAAGCAATCACAAGTGTAGAGGCTGAAAATGAAACCATGCAGTTGGAGAAATGACATAATCAGAGGCGAGTTTCAGGCCCAAAAAACTAATTGGGCCAGGGGTGTGCACACGCTGGGAATCAATTGCCCAATTAGGGCAAAATAGATAAATTATCCCGTCTGACAGCGGAGGCGGGAGCGGGATCCACCAACCATCTGACCCACCACCAATGGTAAAATCCAGCCCATTGATACTTCCTAGCCCTGCTCAGCACAGAAGTCCCCTTCCATAGATAAGCATGCATTTTCAATGAGTAAAAACTTGACCACCTGTGCAATGTATCTAGGACATAGTGTGCCAAGGAAGACAATGAACCCCTTCTACTGTTGATAGGTGCACTGAAACCAATATAGGTTATTCCTGTACTGATGGCTCCAAAATTGGTAGAAAATATCACACCAACAGAACATATAACTCAGGTTAAAAACTACTAATTAGTTTTTCTTGAGACAAAAATAACACAAAAGCAAAATGAATTACACAGCAGGATGTGTAGAATACTGACGGGAATTTCTTTGGGTCTTCTCTCACTTTGCCGTAACTACAGTGGAAACCCTGTTTACATACGTAAATGGGGTTTATGCCGAAGTTCCACCAAAATTACGGTGGCGGAGTGGGAGAAGCCTTGATGAGATTTCTGCCGTTCATTTGTCACCAGTATTTTTAAACCGTTCCAACAACAAAAGTTGCGGATCTTAGCAATTTATTTTGGTAACCTTACTACCTGTAACTTGGAATGCGTGACCTTGATGAAAAGCTTTTATGTGAGAAAGACACTTCAGACTATTTCTTTAGCTTCTGGCCCATATAGCAGTACAGCAAGAAGGGAACTGGCAAGTGAGGACGCCAATCTCAGTTATATATCTCTTTCTCCTTGATCCAGGCTAGTACAAGGAAAATACAGTTATCATTTACAATTAATCAAAGTTAACCTACAATGAAAAACTCCTTGCAGTGTAAAACCTGTCAAACAAGTTTAATTTACAAGGTGACCTCTTGGATACCAGACTGCTAGTTCTTCATCTGTGATGCTGATAAATAGGGCCCCCTGCTGAGATGGAAATTTCAGATAACAGCTGTGACTTTCTTGTGTTGGCCAACTCTCATTTGATCTGAAGAAGCAAACCATTTATCCTCACAAAATGCCCCCTACAAGCAATCTGTATACTAGCAAGGGATGTGGATTTCTCCACCTTTCCCAGAACAGAGAAACAAAGGCAGCAGACAAACTCTCCCAGAATGGAGTTGCTCCTATAATAATATGTTGTAGGAGTCTGCACTCCTAACAAAAACTATCGAGCTATCGAGGGCGGAGACCACGTACAAATATCGGGTCTGGTCCTGCACGATGTTGCAGAGTTCAAATTGCGCCTCGGCCTGCACAAACCAGGAGGCCGCCTGTTCCCAGAATTGGGGGAGCTTCAAGGCCACAGCGTTGGCATCCATCACTGGCCTGCGTTCCGTGTCCACCGCGAAAAACGATCGTGAGGATTCGGGGTCACCAATGTAGGAGTCTGTGCACTCCTAACAAAAAGACTGTGAACTAAACTGGTAGTTAACAAACTTAGTTTAATGCACTGAAAGTATTACAAAACAAAAACGCAGGAGAAACTCCAAACAGGTCTGTACACTAGCTCACTCCACGAGGACTAACTGGAAACGCCCTCCAACCCTGACGTCATGACATCATCACGTTTCCCGCCATTGGGAACGTCATGTGACCCACGTGATGACGTCATCGCGTCAGATCGCGATTTTATCGATCCCGCGCTGTTTAAACAGGGCAAACATTAAAAGGTAACAATAATGATTAAAGACAATTGTACAAGTTACTGTGAGAGTCTCTTTGGTGGCTTTGCCACATACGCCCCCCCAGAATTGTCTTTAATGAGGAAAGTCAATCGCCGAGGAAGTCGGACAAGCCTGTTTGACCGACTCCTAAATTCCCAGAGAGGAAACCGCTGAGCAGGTGGTGAGCTGGCAGGTAGCACGGTGCGGTTAGGCGTAGCGGCGGCCGGCCCCGGCGCGGAGGCTGCGCCAGTTCAACCGGCTGTTCGAGGTCCAGGTGCGCAGGTTTGAGGCGATCAACAGAGATGTAATCAGGCTTGCCCCCGACGTCGATCACAAAACTCTTGTCCCCGGTCTGTAGAACCTGGAACGGACCTGCATAAGGAGGTGCGAGCGGGGTACGATGGCCGTCTTGGCGCACAAAGACGAACTTGGCCTTTGACAGCTCCCCAGGGATGTTGGAAGAAGGCAAACCGTGCTGCGAGGTCGGAACTGTGCGGAAACACTGAGCCGCGTCCCGATGGGCCTCTCGCTGACTGGCTGCAGACCACGGCCGCGTAGGGGACGGCAGGAACTCGCCCGGAACTCGAAGTGGCTGACCGTAAACCATTTCCGCGGCCGACGACTGTAGATCCTCCTTCGGTGCCGTGCGCAGTCCCAGCATCACCCACGGCAGTTTATCGACCCATGCTGCATCCAGAAGGCTGTCCCTGAGCGACACCTTCAATGAACGGTGGAACCGCTCGCACAAGCCGTTCGCTTGCGGGTGATAAGCCGTAGTGCGGTGTAGTTTAGTGCCCAACACTGAGGCCACCTCATTCCATAGTTCCGACAAAAATTGCGGCCCGCGATTTGACGAAATCGCAGGGTCACCAAACCGGGCTACCCATGATGAAATGAAGACTCGTGCGATATCCACAGAGGTGGTGGACGTCAGGGGAACCGCCTCCGGCCACCTCGTGGTGCGATCCACCATTGTCAGAAGGTGCGTAAAACCACGGGACGGTGGAAGTGGGCCCACTAGGTCAACGTGAATGTGGTCAAAACGCCGCTCCGGTACCTCGAAGGTGGCCAGAGGGGCCCTGACGTGCCGTTGCACCTTGGCCCGTTGACAAACCACACAAGTGTTCGCCCAGTCGCGGACCTCTTTGTGTATTCCTCTCCATACGAATTTGGAGACTAGCAGCTTCTGCGACGCCTGCACTCCAGGATGCGACAGCCCGTGTATGGCGTCGAAAACGCCTCGGCGCCAGGTGGACGGCACAATCGGACTGGGTGCACCCAACGAAACGTCGCAGAGTAGAGTGGTACCTGCCGCATGGAACGGTACATCTCTCGGCTGGAGGCTGGCGGGGACAGAACGAAAGGCCTGAGTCTCCGGGTCGACAGCCTGGTCGGCTGCCATTCTTGCGAAGTCAATGCCTAATTGAACGGCCTGGACGGCGGCGCGGGAGAGGCAATCAGCGACGACATTGTCCTTGCCGGCCACATGCCTGACGTCGGTGGTGAACTCGGAGATGTAAGTCAGCTGCCGTTGTTGCCGAGCTGACCACGGCTCAGGTAAAGCGCTGGTTACCGAAACAGACTTGCACCCGTCGTTTCCCGCAAGTGCGGATTGTACCCCCGTTGGCAGCTTGGAGGGGAGGACCCCGTCCGAAGGTCGAGGACCGAGGCGGGAAGTATGCTGCACTGTGCCCCCGTGTCACACAAAAAACGACGGCCCGAGATGGAGTCGGTTAAATACATGAGATTCCCGGAGTCGCCGATCACCATCGTGGCCGCGGGGGACGCACCGGACACGGTGGTCTTGACTCGCGGCGGTCTGTTCGATGGTCTGGGCACGAAACCACACGGTGGTCGGCAGCAGCGGGCCTTCGGGCCGAAACGAGTGTGGTAGTAACAGTAACCGGCCGTCGGAGGCGCCGGGGCCGGGCCCCTCGGGGCGGGGCGTTGTGCGATGGCGCAGTATTGCTGCCGGACCGCGTAAATTTCATCTGCCTCTTCGGCGAGCGCGATGCAGTCCCCGGTGTCTGATCTGGCGAGGGCTGCCTGGACGTGTTCGGGCAGCTGCGTAAGGAACAACTCGCGGAACAGGAAACATGGGGGTTCGGACCCCAGGAGCGTTAGCATGTGGCTCATTAGTTCCGAGGGTTTGGAGTCACCTAACCCTGGTAGTGTCAGTAAGCGGCGAGCGTGCTTCGCCTTGGTAAGGCCAAATACCTGCAGCAGCCGAGTCTTGATGGCTACATACTTGTCAGCATTCGGGGGGTTCTCCAGAAGGCTGATGATCCTCGACGCCGTCGAGCTATCGAGGGCGGAGACCACGTACAAATATCGGGTCTGGTCCTGCACGATGTTGCAGAGTTCAAATTGCGCCTCGGCCTGCACAAACCAGGAGGCCGCCTGTTCCCAGAATTGGGGGAGCTTCAAGGCCACAGCGTTGGCATCCATCACTGGCCTGCGTTCCGTGTCCACCGCGAAAAACGATCGTGAGGATTCGGGGTCACCAATGTAGGAGTCTGTGCACTCCTAACAAAAAGACTGTGAACTAAACTGGTAGTTAACAAACTTAGTTTAATGCACTGAAAGTATTACAAAACAAAAACGCAGGAGAAACTCCAAACAGGTCTGTACACTAGCTCACTCCACGAGGACTAACTGGAAACGCCCTCCAACCCTGACGTCATGACATCATCACGTTTCCCGCCATTGGGAACGTCATGTGACCCACGTGATGACGTCATCGCGTCAGATCGCGATTTTATCGATCCCGCGCTGTTTAAACAGGGCAAACATTAAAAGGTAACAATAATGATTAAAGACAATTGTACAAGTTACTGTGAGAGTCTCTTTGGTGGCTTTGCTACAATGTAACGTGTTATGATGTGAAACAAGATGAATCCTCTGTGTCTGACAGAATGCTCGTCATATAGAGACATTTCTAAATATGGTTTCCTGTCTATTCATTTTAATAGACAGAAAATCATGGGCTGCACATGTGTGATTTCTAGATGTCTGCTCTGGGCGCCAGGAATGCACATTTGGAAAATTTGCCCTTTAGTGTTCCTTAAGATAGCCGATTGTAGAGATTAGATTATCTCTGGTCTTTCAAATAATCAGGATCGAGTGCAAACCAATATGGTGGGTATATTGCATTTAATCGGCGTTTAAGATGGAATATAACACACTAGTTATACAGCAATAAAACATACAACCGTGACAAGCAGCTGGTTGGACAGATGGCTGGCATGTGCGAACAGCTCTCCTTGTCTCACGTATCTCTCTCTCCTTGAACTACCCAAGTGTGTTAGACTGAAGTCAGCATGGTGTCCACCCTTGGGAGTTCTCACTCCACCGTCTGTGCTAAGGGCTTTTCGGGTCTTGCTTTTATTCTCTTTTTAGGGGTGGACCTGATGAAGAATATGGACAGGACCATTTAACCTGTAAGGGTTCTTCTTAAACCAAGGTGCCCAATGGTATGTTGAGTACTTTTGTCTTAACTTTCAAATGAAAAGCCCCCCCTAAGGGGTCTCATGCTCTTCCCTCACACATCTTTCCTGTTTATACATTTTGAAGGCACCATCCATCTGAATTCCTCTTATCTCTCCGTATCCTCCCAAGTTTGGAGTCAGACATGTCATTCTCGGCCTTCAGATGTTCATAGCTGCTTATCAGTTATTTATGTTCATGCAGCTTAGCTGTGCAAAACTAACTCTTTCATTCCATTATCAGACTATTGTACCATTGACTAAATCATTAAATTCCCAAAGCTATTCTCACACACTGGTTAACTTACGCATTTTGAAGCAGCTTTGTTAAACAAATTCAGAATCCTAACTTAGCATTATAATATGGTTATTAGTAGTAATCAAAGAAACATAGGTGTTGGCCCTTAGTTTGGTCAAATTAAGGATACATTAACCAAAGTTGAAATCCTTACTTACAACAGCAGATAGCTAGCCTGGAAGCAAGGTCAGATGTGACTGCGACGGTGCAGAATGTTATAACATCCGCAGGGAACCAAAAACATGAGCAATTCTAAGCATCTATCCAGCTATTCTAATACTAGTCTGAAGAGACACTTTTGTCTCAAGTTCTAATACAATCATCTAAACACAGTATTATTCGCGTCACAATTTCATTTGCATAACCATATATATTTTAGGTATCCCTAATTTCTAACAGACCAATAAATGGTAGTGGTGGGAGATGGAAAATCCATGGATTCCAGATGGAGACAAATTGACTTTTTACACTTTGGCTTTCTTATGTTGTTGAGACCTGAAGAATATGGATTTTTATCCTACTTGTGGTTGTTTCCTTCTGAAAAAAAAATCAGTATTCTTCACGTCAGTTTCACTTTCTGCTTATCGTGATATCAGCATGGAGCTAAGTGTTTTGTTTTAGACAGGTTACTTGTCCCTGCTGTGCTACAATTTCGGAGTAGAAACCTATCAGCAGAAGAAATACGAAGAAAGCGCTTTCTGGCTGAGGTAAGGATGGTTTATTTTACTAAGTTTGAATGATTCCCACCAATGGCTCTTGTGACAAAGATATTAAATTTAATCCTTCTATACAGTTATATACAAAGAATTTCCTTGGGACTTCTCCTGCTCCGCTGCCATAACTTTGGTAGGTTGTTCAGCAGAAACGCCGTTTATGCATGTTAACAGGGTTTTTGTCCAACTTTTGCCAAAGTTATGGCGGCGGAGTGGGAGAAGCCACAAGGAAATTCCCAATAATAGTTTTTTTTAGAAAAGTGGTGTCAGTGTATGCAATTTATTTATGGACTACGTTTATAAAATTAGATTAATAAAGCGGGTTCCTGCAATGGCAGTGGATTGCAGACTATCCCATCCAATAGTATACTACACAATGCAAGTTGCAGAATCCTCCATACTAGCCACATGTGATGAAAGCTAGTAGCAACGCTCCCCAATGACTCCAACAATTTTTCATGCTGGAGCTCAGAGATCAGTGTTCCTCTCCTCATCAGCTGTGGATAGATACAATCTCACATTTCAGTCAGCTGTTTCCTGCTCCTCCTGGGCCATTTCCACCTGCTCTTGCTCACTTGTGCTCTATGTTTCACCCAGTGTGCTGTCGTCAAATTCATCTTCTAAATACCCTGGTATAGATCTACATGAGCTGCTGCTTGCCTAGGTGAGATTGAGTGACATAATGTGCTGTGAGATGCATGGCTGCTCTTAGTCACAGGCCCCCACCTCAGTTTCTTCTATTTGTACCTACAGAAGGGAAGGAGAAAATAAAATACAAGTACGTTCTCATTACAACTTCATGGCATGTAGCATTCTCCGACGATACTGGCATAAATCTACTGTTCAATGCATATTTCGATGTCAGTGAATGCATGACTTGATAGGATGGAGACTAACGGAAGGATCGATTGCTATCTCCTGCTCCTGTGTTTGCCTGTTCCTCCAAAGTGAAGAGAAAATTCAGGTTTGCTGGTTCTCCACCAGTTGCCATCCTCTCTTTTGTTATGTGCTCTCTTCTGCAAAACCAGTGGCATACATTGAGTAGTTGACAAATAGCATGCCACGTATCATAATGTTACCCATGGATGTTGGGAAAACAGAACCGTGCATGATGTAGGTGCTGTGCACAGAAGAAGTTGGTTGTACAGTTGAGGTTTGTACTGGTGCTGGGAAAGGGAGGTGCTTGGAATTGTACAGTACTGCCTAATGGACAACCACGCAAAGTTAGCCAATACTGTAAGAATGTGTGGGTAGAAGGGAACACCTTGCCAGCAATAGTTATGAGCGAGCTCCCTTGTAGCTTTCAAAAGCTCTGAATTAATTTATCCATGACTACACAAACCACTCTGGGTACAGGTATATTGTGTATAAGTAAAACAGGTTTATTAAGCATTAAACATCCAGTACAAAGAAGTAATACTTAACAAGAAGATAGTCGCAGTTTGTTCATCGAACCCCGGCGTTCCTTCCGAGTGACTGTGGCGCAGTCTCTTTAACTCTTGCTGTGTTCTGTTGACTGAAGCTTCTCATCCTCTGGTTTCATGCTGCTTTCAGTGTTCAATAGCTGTTCCTTTATACCTTTTTTCCCCCTTCAAAATACATAGCAACTTGCAGCTGCTTGGGCAGTCTCACCATTCTGACCTTCACAAGTACGGTCTATGATTCCTTCCCCTTTTCTGCTGTGAACTTTGAGTATGAGAACTTTTACATCTTTTGCCTTTCCCATAGCCCATTATCTTGACTGGTCTGAAACTTCAATGATAAGGGATGTTAGGTATTGAAAACCCTCTATCTTACTTTGAGACTTAATTAATGTTTTGTCCTCTGGTTTCTCGTTTTTAAATATAACAGAAAATCTACACTACCTCAGCACTATTCTTGCAGTTAACATAATGTTGGCTTAATTTTACCATCATGCTTTGGTCTCAGCCATTTGCCACTTTATACAGGCTTTTTAGGTTTTTAACATACAATTTCACATATAGTTATTTTAAAATGGTTATAGAATCTTAATAATTACTAAATCCTACAGGTACACTCTATCCTGCACCCTATTCATCACATACAAATCCCAACATTTTATGTATTTTTGCTTTTGTCAAAGAATTCAACTCCTTTCCCTATTGTCCGTGTCATAATTAAAAATAGCTGCCAAGATAATTAACTCTTTTTGACCATTAGAATGTGAACAATGGCACAGTGGATCACTAGAGTTTGTTTTAATTTTAAAAGCTTACTTTGATGTGGTTTCACACCAGCTTCTTTTAGCCAACAGCTGTTGCCCATCCTTCCTGGTATTAGGTTATTTCTTTTAGGTGATTGGCTGAAAATGTTTTTTCCTGCAATTACCAGAAGTTGTGACTTGGCAGTCTAATGATAACTGAAGAAAACCAGTTACATGGAGCAGCCCTATCATCATTGGTAATAAAACAGTGCACATGGCTTAAAGTACAGGCAGCTCATCTGATAAATGCAGTTCTTCCACATTCATGTTTTTAACATGAGACAACACTTCGGGTACATAGTCAACTTGCATAAAACATCTCACAACTAGTGTTTGCCCAATGTTGATAGTTCTGAACCTTTGCCTACTGTTTCTTATACTACAAGGGTGAGCTTGGCTGGCCTGATGACACGCAGAGGATTTGAAGAAGGCGACCCTACTGGGTAGATCATTTTTTGTTGTACCTACTGTTAATATTGCTAAAAGTGTGTTTTCTACCACCAGTCAGAGCTACGACATTGGGAAAATGGATAAAAAATATTCCCCGGGTTCTCCTGTGCAGGTATGTATCTATATATATAAAAGGATATGTCTGTCTCTCTGTCTGTCTCTCTGTCTGTCTCTCTGTCTGTCTCTCTGTCTGTCTCTCTGTCCGGCTATACAATCAAAAGTTATAGAGCGTACCTACACATATGTTATATCAAAAGAAAGCTCATCATTAGGGGACTCTTGTAGGCATATTTACTTTTTGCTCGGACAAAAATTGTGCCGACGGTCGGACAAAAATTGTGCTGACGGTATCCAAAAAACTTTCAAAATTCCTCTCATTATCCGCTTATTTGCATCGAGTGGGGGTGGGTTCATTGTGTGTGCGGGCGGGCCATCCTACAGTTGAGTGACGTGATGATTGACCAGTCCTACAGTTCAGTGACCTGACGGTTGACCAATCGGTGCATGTGTGGGCGGGCCTTATCATTCTGAACCGAGGTGAGTCGCCGCCATCTTGATTCCAAACTTTTCATTTCTTTTTCCCGCTTTCTGCGTCATTAAAAAAAAAAAAGTTGCTTTTAAAACACACATTGTTTTTAAAAAAAGTTAATTACCTTCTAAATCTTTTACCTAATCTCATTAATTTTCCTACCTTTCCCCGTTTTTGCAGGTAGGCCTCGAAGCCTGGGCGTCTGTTGCCAGCCATGCTGGACCCTAGGCAATTGTTTTGTGGCAAGCTCCTCCCACCACTCACCCCCCCCCCCCCCCGCTGGGCCCGATTCCGAACCAGCGGCCAGCCATCTTGGTAAAGGCTGGCTGGGCTCACTGCAAGCTCCTCGCGCTTCATTTGCGCTCGCGATGCATGGCGCACGCGCACCTCCACACAGAGCGCGGGGGGGGGGTCGGGGCTCGGGAGGGAATGGGGAGCGGAGAGGGTTACCCCGGCAACCGGGCTCGCCAGCCGCAATCGACCATCTCAAGCCGCTCAGGCCCGGTCCCGGAGATCGGGAGGCGGAGAGTGGAGAAGGGTTACCAAGGCAACCGGGCCCGGCCAGCCGCAGTCGGCCGTCTCAAGCCGCCTCAGGCCCGGCCTCAGGAGGGCGGGGCTCGGGCTGACCGGGGCGCTGCACTCGGCATGTCAGTGCGTGGGGCGGCACGGAGCTCAGCAGAGCCATCGCCGGCAGAGGGGAGAGGGTCTGCTGGCTCCCCCCTCCTTCCCCCACCTCTCCCCCTCCCCCTCCTCCTCCTCTCTCCCCCTCCCCTGCCCTCCCCCTCTCCCTCCCCTCCCCTCCCCTCCCTCTACTCCCCTCCCCCCCGCCCCCCCTCCCCTCTCCCCCTCCCCTCCCCCCCTCTCCCCATCCCCCATCCCTCTCCCCTCTCCCCCTCCCCCTCCTCCCCCTCTCCCCCCCCTTCCCCCCCTCCTTCCCCCCCTCCTCCCCCTTCCCTCTCCCCCTCCCCTTCCCCCTCCCTCCCTCCCCCCCTTCCTCCCCCTCCCCTTTTCCCCCTCCTCTCCTCTTCCCCCCCCTCCCCTTTCCCCCCTCCCCTTTCCCCCCTCCCCTTTCCCCCTCCTCCTGTTTCCCCCCCTCCCCTTTCCCCCCTCCCCTTTCCCCCCTCCCCTTTCCCCCCTCCCCTTTCCCCCCTCCCCTTTCCCCCTCCCCTTTCCCCCTCCCCTTTCCCACCCCCCCCTTTCCCCCTCCCCTCCCCTTTCCCCCCTCCCCTTTCCCCCTCCTCCTGTTTCCCCCCCTCCCCTTTCCCCCCTCCCCTTCCCCCCTCCCCTTTCCCCCCTCCCCTTTCCCCCCTCCCCTTTCCCCCCTCCCCTTTCCCCCCTCCCCTTTCCCCCTCCCCTTTCCCCCCTCCCCTTTCCCACCCCCCCCTTTCCCCCTCCCCTCCCCTTTCCCCCCTCCCCTTTCCCCCTTCCCTTCCTCCCCCTCCCCCCCCCAGTCGCGCTCTCTCTTCCCCCCAGTCGCGCTCTCTCTTCCCCCCAGTCGCGCTCTCTCTTCCCCCCAGTCGCGCTCTCTCTTCCCCCCAGTCGCGCTCTCTCTTCCCCCCAGTCGCGCTCTCTCTTCCCCCCAGTCGCGCTCTCTCTTCCCCCCAGTCGCGCTCTCTCTTCCCCCCAGTCGCGCTCTCTCTTCCCCCCAGTCGCGCTCTCTCTTCCCCCCAGTCGCGCTCTCTCTTCCCCCCAGTCGCGCTCTCTCTTCCCCCCAGTCGCGCTCTCTCTTCCCCCCAGTCGCGCTCTCTCTTCCCCCCAGTCGCGCTCTCTCTTCCCCCCAGTCGCGCTCTCTCTTCCCCCCAGTCGCGCTCTCTCTTCCCCCCAGTCGCGCTCTCTCTTCCCCCCAGTCGCGCTCTCTCTTCCCCCCAGTCGCGCTCTCTCTTCCCCCCCAGTCGCGCTCTCTCTCTTCCCCCCAGTCGCGCTCTCTCTCTTCCCCCCAGTCGCGCTCTCTCTCTTCCCCCCAGTCGCGCTCTCTCTCTTCCCCCCAGTCGCGCTCTCTCTCTTCCCCCCAGTCGCGCTCTCTCTCTTCCCCCCAGTCGCGCTCTCTCTCTTCCCCCCAGTCGCGCTCTCTCTCTTCCCCCCAGTCGCGCTCTCTCTCTTCCCCCCCAGTCGCGCTCTCTCTCTTCCCCCCAGTCGCGCTCTCTCTCTTCCCCCCAGTCGCGCTCTCTCTCTTCCCCCCAGTCGCGCTCTCTCTCTTCCCCCCAGTCGCGCTCTCTCTCTTCCCCCCAGTCGCGCTCTCTCTCTTCCCCCCAGTCGCGCTCTCTCTCTTCCCCCCCAGTCGCGCTCTTTCTCTTCCCCCCAGTCGCGCTCTCTCTCTTCCCCCCAGTCGCGCTCTCTCTCTTCCCCCCAGTCGCGCTCTCTCTCTTCCCCCCAGTCGCGCTCTCTCTCTTCCCCCCCAGTCGCGCTCTTTCTCTTCCCCCCAGTCGCGCTCTCTCTCTTCCCCCCAGTCGCTCTCTCTCTCTTCCCCCCAGTCGCGCTCTCTCTCTTCCCCCCAGTCGCGCTCTCTCTCTTCCCCCCAGTCGCGCTCTCTCTCTTCCCCCCAGTCGCGCTCTCTCTCTTCCCCCCAGTCGCGCTCTCTCTCTTCCCCCCAGTCGCGCTCTCTCTCTTCCCCCCAGTCGCGCTCTCTCTCTTCCCCCCAGTCGCGCTCTCTCTCTTCCCCCCAGTCGCGCTCTCTCTCTTCCCCCCAGTCGCGCTCTCTCTCTTCCCCCCAGTCGCGCTCTCTCTCTTCCCCCCAGTCGCGCTCTCTCTCTTCCCCCCAGTCGCGCTCTCTCTCTTTCCCCCCAGTCGCGCTCTCTCTCTTTCCCCCCAGTCGCTCTCTCTCTTTCCCCCCAGTCGCTCTCTCTCTTTCCCCCCAGTCGCTCTCTCTCTTCCCCCCAGTCGCTCTCTCTCTTCCCCCCAGTCGCTCTCTCTCTTCCCCCCAGTCGCTCTCTCTCTTCCCCCCAGTCGCTCTCTCTCTTCCCCCCAGTCGCTCTCTCTCTTCCCCCCAGTCGCTCTCTCTCTTCCCCCCAGTCGCTCTCTCTCTTCCCCCCAGTCGCTCTCTCTCTTCCCCCCAGTCGCTCTCTCTCTTCCCCCCAGTCGCTCTCTCTCTTCCCCCCAGTCGCTCTCTCTCTTCCCCCCAGTCGCTCTCTCTCTTCCCCCCAGTCGCTCTCTCTCTTCCCCCCAGTCGCTCTCTCTCTTCCCCCCAGTCGCTCTCTCTCTTCCCCCCAGTCGCTCTCTCTCTTCCCCCCAGTCGCTCTCTCTCTTCCCCCCAGTCGCTCTCTCTCTTCCCCCCCAGTCGCTCTCTCTCTTCCCCCCCAGTCGCTCTCTCTCTTCCCCCCCAGTCGCTCTCTCTCTTCCCCCCCAGTCGCTCTCTCTCTTCCCCCCAGTCGCTCTCTCTCTTCCCCCCAGTCGCTCTCTCTCTTCCCCCCAGTCGCTCTCTCTCTTCCCCCCAGTCGCTCTCTCTCTTCCCCCCAGTCGCTCTCTCTCTTCCCCCCAGTCGCTCTCTCTCTTCCCCCCAGTCGCTCTCTCTCTTCCCCCCAGTCGCTCTCTCTCTTCCCCCCAGTCGCTCTCTCTCTTCCCCCCAGTCGCTCTCTCTCTTCCCCCCAGTCGCTCTCTCTCTTCCCCCCAGTCGCTCTCTCTCTTCCCCCCAGTCGCTCTCTCTCTTCCCCCCAGTCGCTCTCTCTCTTCCCCCCAGTCGCGCTCTCTCTTCCCCCCAGTCGCTCTCTCTCTTCCCCCCAGTCGCTCTCTCTCTTCCCCCCCAGTCGCTCTCTCTCTTCCCCCCAGTCGCTCTCTCTCTTCCCCCCAGTCGCTCTCTCTCTTCCCCCCCAGTCGCTCTCTCTCTTCCCCCCCAGTCGCTCTCTCTCTTCCCCCCCAGTCGCTCTCTCTCTTCCCCCCAGTCGCTCTCTCTCTTCCCCCCGTCGCTCTCTCTCTTCCCCCCAGTCGCTCTCTCTCTTCCCCCCCAGTCGCTCTCTCTCTTCCCCCCCGTCGCGCTCTCTCTTCCCCCCCGTCGCTCTCTCTCTTCCCCCCAGTCGCTCTCTCTCTTCCCCCCCAGTCGCTCTCTCTCTTCCCCCCCAGTCGCTCTCTCTCTTCCCCCCCAGTCGCTCTCTCTCTTCCCCCCCAGTCGCTCTCTCTCTTCCCCCCAGTCGCTCTCTTCCCCCCATCCGCTCTCTCTCTTTCCCCCCCCCCCCCCCAGTCGCTCTCTCTCTTCCTCCTGTCGCTCTCTCTCTTCCCCCCCAGTCGCTGTCTCTCTCTCTCTTCCAACAACAACATGCCCTCAAAAGACCCTCGGCACTGCCGGGCACTTCAGCTAGTGGTTTATATATAATATATGTATTAGTGGTATTTGCAGATGTGAAACAATTTATAGTTTATCTGTACATGTGTGTAGACGTGTATATGGAGTATATATATATTGTACATAGGATTATGCAGATGGGATGCTTTAAAGTGTATGTAGAATCACTTAAGCTGGTAAGAAGTTTTTATATTCAGTTACATTTCTCATACTGTGGATAAAATAGGAAAGGAACTAACTAAATCGGGGGATGGCTCCCTTTTAAGAGATTTTTTTATGCGTGACCTTCTAATCTTGTGTCTATAAAACTTCCTCTCAAATCTTGCAGATCGTTCTGATGCATGTTAATGCACAGTTGCAAAGTCTAGTTGATAAAACTGAAACTTAAATTTATTTCATGGCCCCGATTATAAGCCAACTGGGTCAAATTTGCAAATGGTTTAATTCCAAACACAATATTGTAGTGAATTCTTTTGTCACCCAAGTGAGCCACCCATAGTGGTTTTCTTAAAAGGTTTACTAACTCTACTACAGTACTATGAGGTGAAGGATTCTCCCCTGAGGTGTCTTTGTCTGTGGGCTGTGGTTGTTGAGAACGATTTAGAGGAAAGAGAAATGGGACAATAATTAGGATGGCACCAAGAGGCTGGATAGTAGCAGGTGACAGGAAACACAATGCAGCTTGATGTAGTAAAGCTGTGCGTGATTGTGCATTTTTCAGAGGTTCATGAAGGGATACAAGTAATAGTCAGAAACCTTGTTCACAAACACAACATTGTTTAAGTTAGCATTATTCCTCAATCCAGCCTGTAACAGGTGAAACTTGCAACACTGTACCAGAAATCGGAACTGTAATCAGTTTGTCATAGAATCATAGAAATTTACAGCACAGAAGGAGGCCATTCGGCCCATTAGTCTGTGCCTGCCGACAGAGCTATCCACCCTAATCCCCCTTTCCAGCACTTGGTCCGTAGCCTTGTAGGTTATGGCACTTCAAGTGCATATCCAAGTACTTTTTAAATGTGATGAGGATCTCTGCCTCTATCACCCTTTCAGGCAGAGTTCCAGACCCCCACCACCCTCCTGGGTGAAAACATTTCTCCTCAAATCCCCTCTAAACTTCCGACCAATTACTTTAAATCTATGCCCCCTTTTTATTGACCCTTCTGCTAAGGGAAATAGTTCCTTCCTATCCACTCTATCTAGGTCCCTCATAATTTTATACACCTCAATTAGGTCTCTCCTCAGCCACCTCTGTTCCAAAGAAAACAATCCGAGCCTCTCCAACGATAGTAAAATACTGCAGATGCTGGAAATCCGAAATAACAACAGAAAATGCTGGAAAAACTCAGCAGGCCAGGCAACATCCGTGGAGAGAAATTTAGAGTCCGTCGACTCTAATTTCTCTCCATGGATGTTGCCTGGCCTGCTGAGTTTTTCCAGCATTTTCTGTTGTTATTTCCGAGCCTCTCCAATCTTTCCTCATAGCTAAAATTCTCCAGTCCAGGCAACATCCTCGTAAATCTCCTCTCTACCCTCTCTAGCGCAATCACATCTTTCCTGTAATGTGGTGACCAGAACTGCACGCAGTACTGTTGCTGAGGCCTAACTAGCATTTTATACAGTTCAAGCATAACCTCCCTGCTCTTATATTCTAAGCCTCGGCTAATAAAGGCAAGTATCCCGTATGCCTTCTTAACCACCTTATCTACCTGACCTGCTGCCTTCAGGGATCTGTGGACATGCACTCCAAGGTCCCTCTGTTCCTCTGCACTTATCAGTGTCCTACCATTTATTGTGTATTCCCTTGCCTTGTTAGCCCTCCCCAAATGCATTACCTCGCACTTGTTTGGATTGAATTCCATTTGGCACTGTTCTGCCCACCTGACCAGTCCATTGATATCTTCCTGCAGTCATAGAGTCATAACAGCACAGAAGGAGGCCATTTGGCCCAGTCGGCATCTTTCTTCTTCATTATCCAATGCACGGCCAATTTTTGTATCATCTGCAAACTTCTTAATCATACCCCCTACATTCAAGTCTAAATCATTGACATATATCACAAAAAGCAAGGGACCTAGTACTGAGCCCTGCGGAACCCCACTGGAAACAACCTTCCAGTCACAAAAACACCCATCGACCATAACACTTTGCTTCCTACTTCTGAGCCAATTTTGGATCCAACTTGCCACTTTCCCTTGG